>NC_059331.1:84773726-85379440 GCF_018350155.1 Leopardus geoffroyi
AATATATGATTGATTTGAATATATGTAATCAGATAAGCATTTCTAAACAGTAGCATATCGCTTAGTTACAAAATTCTTTCTCTACATGATTGCTTACAGGAAATTAGAAATGGGATTACAGGGGCACCTGGGTGGCGCAGTCGGTTAAGCGTCCGACTTCAGCCAGGTAACGATCTCGCGGTCCGTGAGTTCGAGCCCCGCGCCAGGCTATGGGCTGATGGCTCGGAGCCTGGAGCCTGTTTCCGATTCTGTGTCTCCCTCTCTCTCTGCCCCTCCCCCGTTCATGCTCTGTCTCTCTCTGTCCCAAAAATAAATAAACGTTGAAAAAAAAAAAAAAAAAAGAAATGGGATTACATAATATAAAAACATTTTTTAAAGCAACTCTCCTTAATCTTGAAGGATAATTAAGTATAAATTGAATAAATATATAATTGAATATAAATTGAATATAAATATAAATACCACAAAAATACAGAGGATAATATTATCTTTAAAGCAGTCAACCCATTGACACCCAAATTAAGACCCTTTTCTCATAGATATGCTGTTTTAAGGCCTGAATCTATTTGTTCCCCAAATATGGGCCTAAATAAAATCATTACTACAATTTCTTAGTATCAGGTAGAGGTTGATGCCCTTTTGCTCTGGCATATGACAGTATATTAATACCTATGGGAATTTGGTGGGAAGTTGTAGATAGATGAGTTGTTATGCTTTCCAAATAGCTCTAAAGTCCAAGATATTTATCAAGTATTCCTTTAAATAGACTAACGATTTTTCAAATCTAACAAGGTAATTATAGTAGCTAATGTTGACTCATAAGATACTGTCTTATTAGACAACTGATATCTCATAAACTGCCATCTGATTAATGTTTTCAATATTCAAGATAATGCCATAGCACATGGTACTCTTGTTAATTACCTATTGCTGCATGGCACATGATCCCAAAATTTAGCCGCTTAAAAATAACAAACATTTATTATTATCTCTGTTTGTGAGGGTCAGGAATCCAGGAGGGCCTTAACTGGATGGTTCTGGCATAGTTTCTCTCTCAGGACCTGTAGTTAAGTGGTCAGCAGGGCTGCAGTTCTCTAGGGAATCAACAGGGGTTGAGGAATCCAATTCCAAGTTCATTTCCATGTTGTTTGCAAGCTGAAGTTTGTCTCTGGCTGTTGGCCAGACTTCATTTTCTCACTATATAGGCCTCCCCATAGCATGGCTCATAATATGAGAGCTTTGCTTCCCAAGAATGAGTAATAAGAGAGAGACTGAGCACCCAAAACAGAAGCCCCACAGTCTTTTTATAACCCTGTCTCAGTAGCGACACACCATATTTTCTTCCATATTTTAATCATTAGAACTGTGCCACTAAGTCCAGCCTACCCTCAGGGGGAAGAGATTGCACAATGGCACAAGTAAATATCGGGAGATGTCGATCACCGGCAGTCACGGTAGAAACTGCCTACAACACCCACAAACACCCAAACCTAAGGTATCTAGCAAGTACTTCCTAACGTAACTAAAAGGTTTTAAAAAATGGATGTTGACTACTTATTAATCTACCATCTCATTATTAGACAACTAATATAATTTTTAAAGATTTGAGGTTACTATTATAGTGCAAGGATACTTATTTCATGGAGTGTATAAAACTAAGTGCAGTGATTGTGTTATTGTATCTTCGTACTGCCCAGGGAGATTCCTTGACTAACAGAAGTAAATAACTGAATTAGGGTGAAGTAGTTTGATGACACTGTTTCTTGAATTCACCAAACTCTCTTTACCATGACTCTCTACATTAGAGAAAAACGGTATAATCTTGGCAAAGTGATGGTTTATTGCAAGCCTATTTAATATCTGTCTTTTACCTGAACAATATTCAATAGTCCTATTCAGGTAAAAAAAAAAAAAAAAGGTTTATTCTTTTTTTCTTTTTTTTAATTTTTTTTTTCAACGTTTATTTTTATTTTTGGGACAGAGAGAGACAGAGCATGAACGGGGGAGGGGCAGAGAGAGAGGGAGACACAGAATCGGAAACAAGCTCCAGGCTCTGAGCCATCAGCCCAGAGCCTGACGCGGGGCTCGAACTCACGGACCGCGAGATCGTGACCTGGCTGAAGTCGGACGCTTAACCGACTGCGCCACCCAGGCGCCCTTATTCTTTAATAAACTAGAAGGTGAGGGAGATCTGGCCGAGTTATCTGTTGTCACATAATTAATTCCACTGATTAGACTGGTTTTCACCCTCTGGGTCAGGGGGACATGGTACCTACCTCCCCGACCTGTGACCTGGATTAAAGGATATGATATTTTCAGAAAGCACCAGTTAAAACTTCTACATTTCATTTTATTTATCTCTGATGAGTCATATGAAGTAATTTCCAAAGATGCTAATAAGCTCTGAGTCACCTGATAAAATTATGACTTTACCATGCAATAGGTACACAATAACTCCATGGAAGGACTAAACATGCAAACTTGGAGACAAATTTGACTATACATACCCTTGCTGCCCTTCCTTTCAAATGACTTTTAACAGCCTTTTAAAAACATACTCTTTTTTTTTTTTTATGGTTATCATAGTTTTAGAGTCTAACTTCCTGCAAGCACCTGGTTTTCCCAACAGCCCCTCCAGCACACTGTATGAATGGAGGAGTTTCTGTGGCTTCCTGCGGAAAGCTATAAGTTGAAAGGGATGTATTTGACCCTACTGGCTATTGTAAATATTGCCTGATAATTATAAATATCACAAGAACTAAATTGGACAAGGGTGACACCAGCACTGTCCCTGTGGTCCTTGTTTCCTTTTTATAAACTAATTACAGGAAGTCTGTAGCCAAAGTTAGCAAAGTATGGCCAGATTCAGACCAGACCTAGGATATCAGAGTCAGAGTCAGACTAGTGAGGTAAAACACAGTGGAGGAGACCAAATTTACAAAGACAGGGGTAAAAAAAAAGGGAAAATGTGAAAGAAATGTGGTAATCATGCATAAGGAAACACACACACAAAGAGGGCTGCCATTCTTTTGGGAAGGAGGTGGAATCTTTGTGTCCCCTCACACAGAGACAGATATCCAAGCTCCTGGCTGTCCTGAAATTGCCTCCCCTTCTTAGGAACAAAAAGAAAAAAAAATATGACAATATTCACTATAGGTAAAGACCCTGAAAAGCAAAATTATTTTACTTTGGCTTGTTCTTAGGTGATACATTTTCAATATCAACTTCAAAAAAAATAAGCCACATGAACCTGTTACTTTCTTTTGAAATATTAAAAAGAAAATCACAATTAGCACTATCAAGGAGGAATCTTGAAAACGCACACACATATACGTGTACAATTTACAGTCCTAATTATGTCTTTGCTGACTGTGGAAATATAAGCTACATGTATATGTTACATAGATAAATATGTTACATACATACATAAATTACTTATGTAACCAGTTTGTAAGCTTGAGTTTCTTCCTCTGCAAAGAACATCGACTTCACAAAATTAATGTGTTTGTCCTTTAACGTGCAGGAAAATTTTCCCTGTGTTTCCAGGAAAACTGTGCATCTTTTATTATAGACTCCTTGAGTTATCATTTTCTAGCCCCTTTTCTTTGAGCTGATTTGCAGCTTTTTGTAAGTTGTAGATAACTGAGAGAAAAGTAAATTCTGTCTTGGAACGTAGTGATTTAACTGATTTCCTCCCCGCTGTGAAAAGCTACTTTTGTCTCCATTTGCAATTCATCTGAACATTCCTTTCTTCCATAATAATTTATGCCACTTTGGCTTTTTCTTTGAACCAGTAATATATCAAGAACACCTCACTGTAACTGTCCATTCTCCTCATCCAGTATGGACTGGTTGCCCTGAGGCTATCTGCACATCCTATTGTCCCGGTACTTCCCTTCATTGTCATCCTCAAAAACTGTGCCATCTTTTTTTTTGGGCTTTGACTCACTGCTTACTATATCCAACATCTGTCTCTTTCCTACGGTGCTCCATCATTTGTTCCAGCATATCCTCCAGTGGCTTCCCACGAATGAGTAACTGGGTGCTTCCATTCCTAAAAATGTCTTTATTTCATTCTCATTTTTGATCAATAGAGTGTCTGAGTATAAAGTTGTTCATCAAATATCATTTTCTTTTTTTCCTTTTATTAACTTAGATTATCAGTTAACATACAGTGCAATATTGGTTTCAGGAGTAGAATTCAGTGATTCATCTCTTACATATAGCATGCAGTGCTTACCACAAGTGCCCTCCTTACCACTCCTCACCCACTTAGTCCATCTCCCACCCACGTCTGTCTGTGAACTCATAGTTTGTTCTCTGTCATTAAGAGCCTCTTGTGGTTTGTTTCCCTCTCTTCTCTTTCCCTGCTTTCCCTATGTTCACCTGTTTTCTTTCTTAAATTCCACATATGAGTGAAATTATAGGATATTTGTTTTTCTCTGATTGACTTATTTTGCTTAGCATAATACAGTCTATCTCCATCCATGTCTTTGCAAATGGCAAGATTGCATTCTTTGTGATGGCTGAGTAATATTCTAGCCATATCATCTTTATCCATTCACCAGTCAATGGGAATTTGGGTTCTCTTCATAGTTTGGCTATTGTTTATCATTCTACTATAAACATTGGGGCGTATGAAGCCCTTCGACTCTGTATTTTTACATCCTTTGGGTAAATACCTCATAGTGCTGGATCGTAGGGTAATTCTATTTTTAGGTTTTTGAGGAAACTCCATACTATTTTCCAGGGTGGCTGCACCAGTTTGCATTCCCACCAACAGTGCAAAAGTGTTCCCCTTTCTCCACATCCTAGCCAACACCCGTTGTTTCTTCTGTTTTCAATTTTAGCCATTCTGACAGGTGTGAGGTGGTGTCTCATCATGTTTTTGATTTGTTTTTCCCTGATGATGAGTGATGTTGAACATCTTTTCATGTGTCTGTGAGCTATCTGGATGTCTTTGGAAAAATGTCTATTCATGTCTTCTACCCATTTCTTAACAGGGTTATTTGTTTCTGGGTGTTTGGTACGTTCTTTCTAGATTTTGAATACTAACCCTTTATTTGATATGTCTTTTGCAAGTATCTTCTCCTGTTCCGTCAGTTGCCTTTTAGTTTTGCTGATTTGTTTCCTTTCCTGTGCTGAAGCTTTTTATCTTGATGAAGTCCCAATGTTTGCTTTGGTTTCCCTTGCTTTCGGTAATGTATCTAGTAAGAAGTTGCACAGGCTGAGGTCAAAGAGGCTGATGACAGCATTCTCCTCTAGGATTTTGATGGTTTCCTGTCTCACATTTAGGCCTTTCATCCATTTTGAATTTATTTTTGTGTGTGGTGTAAGAAAGTGGTCCAAGTTCATTTTTCTGCATGTCGCTGTCCGGTTTTCCCAGCACCATTTGTTGAAGAGACTGTCATTTTTCCATTGGATATTCTTTCCTGCTTTGTTGAAGATTAGTTGACCATGTAGTCGTGGGTCCACTTCTGGGTTTTCTATTCTGTTCCATCAAATATCATTTTCATTAAAAATTTGTAAGGTATTTCTCCAAAGTCTTCTGTCATTCACTGTTGTTCTGAGAAGGCAAACACAACTCTATCACAATTTGCTATCTCTTATAGGTGACCTTTGTGATTTTCCCCAGAAACTTTACATTTTCTACTTTAGAGCTGTTATTTGAAATTTCACATTTCGTGTGTTTTGTGGGGTCTTCTTTCATTTTTTTCTAGTGGCCATTTTTGCTGGCACATTCAGTTTGGGGATTTATGTTCCTTATATCTTCAAAAAAATAATTTCTTGATAGTTCATTCCCTTTTTTCTGTCTATAATTCTTATTAAGTGGACTATAAACCCCCCATGGACTTATCTACTGTTTTTCTTTATATACTTCTTATTCTTTAATTCTTTGCTTTACTTTTGGTCCTGGGATTTATCTTTCAATCCTTTTCTAGTGTTATTTATTTCATATCATATTATTTTTATATCATAAATATATTTATAAACACATAAATATATATAAAGTATATAAATCATATATAATGTGTATTACCATATATATTTATATGATTTATATTTTATATAATTATATGTGTTTATGAATATATATGTTATATATAAATAGGATATAAAGTATAGTGATAGTTATTTCATATATTTATGTCATAATTTTGTTCTGTGATTTTTCCTTTTCACAGCATCCTATTCAAATGTCTATCGGACAATATTAGAGCATATTCACATTTAAAAAGAGTAGAGCCATGGGGCGCCTGGGTGGCTCAGTCGGTTAAGCGTCCGAATTCAGCTCAGGTCACGATCTCGCGGTCAGTGAGTTCGAGCCCCGCGTCGGGCTCTGGGCTGCCGGCTCAGAGCCTGGAGCCTGCTTCCGATTCTGTGTCTCCCTCTCTCTCTGCCCCTCCCCCATTCATGCTCTGTCTCTCTCTGTCTCAAAAATAAATAAACATTAAAAAAAATGTTTTTAATAAATAAATAAAAAGAGTAGAGCCTGAATTATCTCTGCTTCCCATGGATTTTTGGGGGTGTTTTTTTCATCATATCTCTTTTTATCCCTTTATTCCTTTACTGTTGTTTTAGTAAGGTTTGCAGAGGAAGAAAAACAATATACTATGTATTTATTCATTTAAACACAATAATAAATTCCTTTTCTCTTTTTATTTTACAAAATATCAAGTTTGGTTTTCCATTTGTACTGGGATGAAAAGTGTCTCCCCCAAAATATGTCTTCTTTTACAATCTGTGAATGTAGCCTCATTTGGGAATAGGGTCTCTGCAGATGTAACTAACTTAAGATGAGTTATGAATTAGGGTGAGTCCTATATTCAGTGTATCTGGCATCCTTTTAAGTTTCTTCTTTAAGAAGAAACTTTGGACACAGAGACATAAAGGCAGAAGGGATGTGAAAACAGAGGCAGAGATTAGAGTGACGTGTGTAGAAGTCAGAGACCACCAAGGATGGCTGGCACGCACCAGGAACTAGACAAGATAAGGAAGGATTCTTCCCTAGAGTCTCCAGAGGGAATATGGCCCTACTAACTCCTTGATTTTTAACTTCTAGCCTATAGTATCGTGAGACAATAAATTTGTTGTTTTAAGTCACCCAGGTTTTGGTACCTTGTTACAGCAGCCCTAAGAAAGGAATACATTTTGGCTCATGTATATGAATATAAAATTTAGCAGAAACAGAAAGATTAAGTTGCTTTTTAAAAACTAGTTTCGGGGGCGCCCGGATGACTCAATCGATTAAGTGTCCTACTCTTGGTCAGCTCAGATCATGATCTCATGGTTCATGGGTTTGAGCCCCATGCTCTGCACTGACAGCTTGGAGCCTGCTTGGGATTGTCTCTCACCCTCTCTCTGCCACTCCCCCGACTGGCACTGTCTCTGTCTCCTTAAAATAAATAAATATACTAAAAAAAAAAAAAACTGGTTTCAGATTAGTACCTTTTAAACCTTCCTTTTTGAGAAACAGAAAACTTAGTTGAGAATTTGACACCTATTCTCTATAATCATACAATGTGGGAAGAGTTACTTTTGTGCCTTCCCACTTATTGGTTTCTGTTGGTTAGGTCAATTCAAGCATCCAGTGATGAGTGCACAGAACAAAGTAGTTTTTCCTATGCTGATAAATGAAGATAAACTTATAGTTGTATGTGTTTACCTAATTTGAAGCATTGACAATGTTGTGTGTGTATATATGCATATATATATATAATATTATTTATTATATATGTCATATATAATTTTAGGGTTTGGGTAATTGGATGCCTTTTTTCTGTACAATCAGATTGGCACTTGTTTTCCTTTTACATATAAGAATTTGCTCAACTCTGCACATAATTTTATTTAAATATTTTTTGTTCAAAAATAATGAGAAAAGGAAGGAAATATAGAAGCAAAAAAAGATAAGCTAAGGAAGGAATGCATTGAAGAAGGGAAGAGTCAACTCTATTAAATGCCACAAACTCCAAGTTAAATACCGTCTAGAAACTGTTCAGTGAGAGGAAGTTACTGATGTCTTTGGTGCCTTGAAGAGTTCTGTGAGCAGAGGCCAAATTGCAGTAAGTTCTCGACTGGATTAGAGGTGAGGAAATGGAGAGGGGAATGCTCTACTTTATCAAGAAGTTTGGTTTTGAAAGGAAGGAAAGAGAGGGCAGCTATAGGATATTATTTTTAGAACAAGAGATTAGGAGTATTTATATTCTGAAAGGAGAGAGTCTGAAAAGAAGGAGCAGGTGGAACTGAAGAAGTTGGGAAAATATAGGAGAGAGGGGAAGACAGATGAGATAGAGGTAGGGATGGAGAGTTGGTGATAGGGAGGGAGGGAGAGAGAGACACACACACTGAGACAGAGAGAAATAATTAGTGAGGATATTTTCCTTAGCAGGAGGGGGCACTAGTATGCAGACAACATCTGGACAACAATACATGTTAATGTTCATTTGTACATAAGCACAGCCCCTGAAACTAGAAAGAAAACTGATATGAATGCAAGGCTGTTTTCAAGGAGTTAAGTGAGGAGGGACAGGAAATTGGGAACTCTTGATTTTCTGTGAAGTTGGAAAGCAAAATCATGTGCTGTCTTTATAGAAAAGCACGAAATTTATAAGCAACGTGATTAGTTTACTTCAAAGTCAAAGCGGGGAAAAAATAACAAATGCTCCAAAAACTCTCTTTAAAACATGGGGGGAGAGAGAGCCATTGAGTAACATCCAGTGTCCTAAACACATGGCTTCTCAGTAGACCATTAACAGAAACTGTGGCTCTCACACAACACATCAATCTTTTATTTTTAGTTCATTTACAAAACGATAAATGACAGGTACAGACTGTGGTTTCAGATGCTGAGAGACAGGTAGGTGCTGCTGTTTTATCTCTGAGGGCTCTAAGTATCCTGCTTCGATTTAAAAGGTAGAAAGTGCAGCCTCTAAAAGACATCCATTGAGGATGTGGCTTTACGAGGCACACTTCTACTTTATTTGCCTAAGTGCTAGCTTCTCAAGGTACAAGAAAAAGCTTCATGGAAATGTTATTTGACTTCATCTGATAACACTGCCTTATCTCGGAGGGGGGGGAACCCTGATAAATAAGTATGTAGCTTCTGTAGATAAACTGAAGTTCCTGACACAAATTTCAAAATCAGTAAAATATGGATAAGTGACTTACTCAAGTATTCTGTCATTTTGCTTATTTAAAAAACCCTTATTTATTTAAAAAAGAAAGTGCATTTATCAACGGAGCATATAATTTATTCAATCCTCTCAATTAAATGAACACACTCATGATTGAACATGATACACATGCTTGCTGGAATGCCAAGATACAAACAGATTAAGACTCCTGTTTGGAAAAAAAGTATACAGATGGTTGTGAAGCACACACATTCAAAGACATATTTTAAGAGTATTTTAGTATTGCTGTTAATATTTGTAACTTTCCCTTTATTATTATGCTTACAAGAGTGTTCTAGGCAGAAAGAGTAATGGCACAGGTACAATTTTTGTATTTAGCTCAGGCATGTAGCGAATTGTCACTGGTTCCATTTCCAAGTGAAATCATACAGCGCTTGGTATGAGCCAATCTAAACCTGGATGAAAATGATGTCTATTTCTAGCAAATTAATGAATCCTGCCTTTATAGTGAACTACTTCTGTAAGCTTTTCTTTCTGTTCACTAGGTTAATGATGAAAGAGAAAAGATATGTTAAAAGTGGTGTCTGTCTTCCTGATTTTCACTTTTCTACCAAGAATTTTTATTTCTGAATGAATTTCCGTTTTGCAAATTATAGCAAGATGTCAGGTTCAAGAAGACTAAGGAAAGATAAGATATATAGAATTATGGAAACGATCCTCACCACACTTCAAAACGTTTATTGTACTCATGTAAATGAGACTGCTTTGACTAAAAAAAAACAACAGAAATTGATAGTTCTAATTACCATAAAAATACGATAACTGAGTTTTTAGAATGTCCCCTTTCTTAATAGAATACAGCAAGGTGATATCAGAGCATTTTAAGGTTTATTGAGAGGTAGAAGCAGTATGTGGCCTGAAATATCCTGAACACTTCAATCAACATTTAATTAATTGATGATCATACTACATTCATATTTTATATTTTGTACTTGTGTTCAAAATAGTTTCCACAAGGTATGCATACTGAGTTCTGTGTTTGCAGCTAAGAAACTTCAATGAGCTAAACATTTATCAGTTATACTAATTAACACACAATTGTCCATACCTAAAGATCTGATGTTGCCTAGAATGACCAGCTTACTGGTTTGTAGTAATTTTGGTTAATGCTTAGTTTTTAAAACAGAAGGCTTATTTCTATGATTCTGCATCCCCGGGCAATGCTGGGCACAAGGCTTAGGCCCTAAGGGCAAATCATTGCATGTTACCAAGAATATTTATCACAATGTATGCATGTTGTTCTTTGTAAGAATTGTCTTTATAAAACATGCCAAGTTATTAATATCTTGGTCTTCTAGGGTCTTGTTACTCAAATGTGGTCCCTGGATCAGCAGTATCCAAAGTTCCTGGAAGCTTGTCAGAAATGTAGAATCTTGGACTCCATGCCAGATTTGCTGAATCATAATTTTAATTTCACAAGATCCTCACATGACTTACACACACACTGAGTTTGAGAAGAAATGCTGAAGGGATTAAAAACCTCGAATGCTGGGAGGTTGAAAGGTCCCAGGTGGTGTGGAAAGAAAATAAATTCCAGAGAAAAGTAGTTCAAATCATATTCAACTTTACTCTTTTGTATCTTGGATTTTCTTGAGAATCAATGTATTACAGTTGGGCAATTAGTGAAGTCCGTTTAAACAAACAGGCAGAGTGCAGAATTGGGTGGAAATGAGATTTTATTTACATAGTACTCTAGGTTGGAAAATTTAAAAGAAAACAGGAAAATATATGAAGTGATTATCAGCGATAGACTTTTCTGGTTACTTTCTTTATCATTTAAAATTATAATTTCAGTAAGATTCAGTATGTCATTGAGCTAAATGTAAAAACTCTTAAATATTCAAGTAATTGAACACTCTATTCACTGTCTTTGCATGAGTTGAAAAGATTTCCAAATCTAAAGAAGTCATAAGAGAGTGGGAAGCCCACAGAACATGGTCCTATTTTGACAGTTCACTAAATGTAGAGCTAGAACGCTTCTTCTCTTCATGTATGGAGTCCTCTACAAACATTGGTTGAATGAATGAATGGATGTTGAATCAGAGACAAAGACTATTCTTCCAAGAATAGACTGTAACAGAAAAAGATATAGGCTGATATCCAACAGGAAGATACATACATTCAAAGTGTTTTTGTTAGACTGTTTATAAAACCAGAAAGGCAACTTGTTATTTCAGAATAAGATTATGTTATTGAGAAGAAAGGATACTCGTGTTTGCTGATCAGCACATTCTTTTCCTGGGGCAAATATGTGTGGGAAGCAATATTATAATCAGATAGTTATTGTGAGCCAAAGACATTAGACGGATGATTATAATGGCTGGTGCCAGCAAGCCTGAAAAACTTGATACATAGCTTTTTATCATAAGAATATACTAAACCCACAGAATAGATATGTGCTTTTTATGGGTTCAAGGCAAATCTTCAACTCATCAGTACAAGAGATTTTATTACAATTTGCCCTTTTGATTCTTTTTGTTATTTTTTTCCTTCTTTTGGAGAAAGGCTTAGAGTGGAAGAATGAGTTGAAGGAGGCCAATTCAATTAACAGCCCTTCGTTCCTGTGTGTGTTGTGGGGGAGGCAGGGTGGGTGTCCCAGTTTTGCTGACTCAGGCCTCATTGACACCTACTCAGCATTTGTCCAGATTTTTCATTTCTATCAAAGTATTAGTATTAACATTTATATAAAATAATCAGGAATGGGTTTCCTGGATCTACTCTTTGTCTTTGCAGCTTCTGTCATGGTCTATCATAAACATGGTGATACTTTTAAAATGACCTTTAATAACCACCTACCTTTTCCTGCATCTTTTCAGAGTCAATGTAAATAACACTTCCCTTTCAAGGACAGCATGGGGATGCTCACTGATAAAACCAAGTGCACTTGGACCTGGGTGGCTAGGGACAGTTCCCTCTTTGCAATTTAAGGTGGTGATGGGAAAAGCGTTTGTATTTTTCAGTCTCTGCCAGACAGTCGAAAGACATGAAGCTACTAGTTAACAGTCTATATGGTCAACAGGAAACAGAAAATTAAAGGTTCAGTATACAGAATCCTTCTGTAATATAAAAAGAGTGCTTAATTTTTTTCATTTTTAATTGAAGTATAATTAACATACAATATTACATTGGTTTCAAGTGTACAACATATGAATTCAACAATTCTACACGTTTTTCACTGCTCACCATGATACGTGTGGTCACCCTTTGTCACCCTGCAACATGATTACAATATTAACAGCTATATTCTCTATACATCTCATCTCCATTACTTATGTATTTTATAACTGGAAGTTTGTATCTCTTAATTCCCTTTATCTATTTTGCCCATCCCCCTACCCACATCCCCTCTGGCAACCACCAGTTTGTTCTCTGTATTTAAGAATCTGATTTTTTGCTGTTTGTGTTTGTTTGTTTTGTTTTTTAGATTCCACATATAAGTGATATCATATGTTTGTCTTTCTCTGTCTGACTTATTTCACTCAGCATAATGCCCTCTAGGTCCAACCATGCTGTTGCAAATGGCAAGATCTCATTCTTTTTAATGGCTGAATAATATTCCATTGTATATCTACACCATATCTTCTTTATCCCTTCTTTTATTGATGGACACTTGGATTGTTTCCATATCTTGCCTATTGTAAATAATGCTATAATAAACATAGGGGTACATATATCATTTCAAGTTAGTGTTTTTGTTTACTATGTGTAAAAAAACAGTAGTGGAATCATTGGATCATATGGTATTTATACTTTTAATGTTTTGAGGAACCTCCATACTATTTTCCACACTGGCTGCACCAATTTACATTTCCACCAACAGTGCATGAGGGTTCCATTTTTCTCCACATCCTTACCAACACTTGTTATTTCTTGTCTTTTTTTTTTTTCTTTTTGCTCTAGCTATTCTGACAGGTGTAAGCAGATTTCTCATTGTGATTTTGATTTACATTTCCCTGATGATTAGTGATGTTGAGCATCTTAACATGTGTCTGTTGGCATCTCTAGGTCTTTGGAAAATGTCTCTTCACATACTCTGCCCATTTTAAAATTAGTTATTTGTTTTTTCATTGTTGTTGAGGTGTATACATTCTTTATATATTCTGGATATTAATCCCTTATCAGAGATACCACTTACAAATATCTTCTCCCATTCACTAGGTTGCCCTTTCATTTTGTTGATGGTTTCTTTTGCTGTGCAAAAGTCTTTTATTTTGGTGTAGTAACAATAATTTATTTTTGCTTTTGTTTCTCTCACTTCAGGAGACATATCCATAATATGTTGCTAAGGACAATGTCTGAGAGTTTACTGCCTATGTTTTTAGAGATAGTACTTTAAAATATCTTGCTATAAGAGGTTTGGTAATTTATTGAATACTGTAAATTACGAATGTTTATTTTATTGTTTGGTAAAGCTCTTTTTTTATCTTGCAATAGACTCGTCTGGCAGCAATGAGATCAAAATATGAAAAATATATTTAATGAAAACTAGTACTACGTATCTGCTTCTCAAATAAGTGAATACTTAATGTGAACTTACCTGAAAAAAAAATTATCAGTGCAAACCATTCACTATAGGGGCCTTAGTAAAGCTAGTAGTCACTTAAGAGCCAGAAAACACCTCTCTGAAGAAACAACATGTATGTCAAAAATTAATACTTATTTTAAGAAGAATGTTTCCAAAGACGATTTAATACATCTAACTCAAACATTTTATGCTGAGAAGCATGAGTTTTCATTTAGATCAATTGTTTTTTGTTTGTTTGTTTGTTTCATTTAGTTTACTTCAATCCCAATTTTTCTTGACAACATATGAAAAGTGAAGCAATAGTGATGCTTCAAATAAGAATTCATGTAGGTTACTTCTGGGGCACCTGGGAGGCTCAGTCAGTTAACCATCTGACTCATGATTTCAGCTTAGGTCATGATCTCACAATTGTGAGATCCAGCCCCACCTGGAGCTGGCTCCATGCTGGGCTTGGAGCCTGCTTAAGATTCTCTCTCTCTCTCTCTCTCTCTCTCTCTCTCTCTCTCTCTCTTTCCATCTCCCTCTGCCCCTCCCCCACTAGTGCATGCATGTGGGCATGCGTGTTCTCTCTCTTTCAAAAAGAAAAAAATAGAATTCATGTAGCTTAATTCCAATAATACTTCAGATTTTTTTCCACCCTATTTATGGAGTCAAAGTGAAAATTTTGGAGAAAGTGAAACATCTGACATTTGCAAATGACATGAAAGTTGCAAATTCAGTTAAAATGTTCAACATTTAAGATGCAATTTTTTATAATGATCATATAAATATGATTTTTGGGTAGAGTAAGCCTTGTGAGAAAAACAATGTTCTAAGCTAATTTAAGAAACCTGTTGTGTCCATTGGCCATTGCCACATTAATGCTGCATAATGAATTATACCAAAATTCAACAGCTTGAAACAAACATTCATTTATATGGATGTGTGATTTGCTGACAGCAGGAAAACCAGCTAATAGATGAATGCAATAATCAAGAGTGAAGTGATGGTGGCTCAGACTGGGATGAGAGGAGTGAGGACTGGGTGGTAACTGGATTTAAATACTTAGGTCAGCTTCGCTTCAGACTATAGTAGTTCAGGGTCAGCTAATCTGGGTGACACTCAGCTGACACTCCACGTGTCTTTCATCTTTTTCCTGGGTCCAGCGGGCCACACAAGGACCTGTACGTCTCATGGTGACAGGAAAGGCTCTGGAGCACAAGCAGAAAAACACAGTCCTCTTTCTTTTTTTTTCAGTTCATTTATTTTGAGAGAGAGAGAGAGAGCATGAACAGGGGAGGGGCAGAGAGAGAGGGAGAGAGAATTCCAAGCAGACCCTGAGCTGTCAGTGCAGAGCCCAAGGCAGAGCTCTAACTCAGGAAGCAATAGCTGGACGCTTAACCATTTGAGCCACGCAGGCACTCCTAAACTGCAGGCCTCTTAAACGTGAAGCTCAGAACTAGCACACTGTTAAATCTATCCACAGGCCACTGGCCTAGTTAAGCCAAGGGGTGGGGAAGTAGATTCTAATCAGAATGACAAGGCTATGCATAGAAAAAATCAATCTGCAAACCCGTTTGGAAGCAATGAGCTCAAAAAGAGATATATTTGAAATTGGTTGTGGTCACGGGTAATTAAGTGAATCCCTAAAAGTACAATGCTCTATAGGCAAAAAAGAGGGTGCAGATGTCAAATTTCATGCCTTTTAAAGTATGTTCACAAAGTAAACTACAAAATTTGGGGGATAAAGCTGATGTTAAACATATGTAAACATACTTCAGCCTTGAAGGGTGTGTGTGTGTGTGTGTGTGTGTGTGTGTGCGTGTGTGCGTGCGTGGTGCTCATCAGCAGTACGATTTTAAGAAATTTTTGATACTTGAAAGACAGAATTTGTAAAACAGCCTGAAAGGCCTACAGTGGAATTAAAGTTCCATAAAAACAAGTACATTTTTAAATGTGCTTGTATTTTTGTTCAAAATTAAAGTTGAAGGTATTTAATGCCAATGTAACAATAAAGAGCTTCAGCTTTTCAAGGTTACATAAAAATAAAATTGAAACCTGTTAAAATCGGGAAGGCATGAAAATGTATTTGTACAAAAGCAAGAGAGAGATTGAATAAGTTAAAGATGAGAGCTCAGACAGGGTCATGATTTATTTTTTTAATTCTATAGTTGCACTTTGGACTACCTCAATTTGTGGGATGAATCTTTTGATAAAAGCTTTCATTTTAATGGATAAATTTATAATTTCTATCAAAAATGAATGAAAGTCCTACACTTTCAAAGATGGTGAAATAACCAAAAACAAATAAATAAATAAGCAGGAAAAGATAACTTATCTGACAATTGTTTTTCATATAAAATACACATCAAAGAAAGTTTTTTCTAATTGGAGACAAAAAGTCAAACCTGTCCAAATATCTAGGTTAAATATTTGCACATTTCAATTGTAAAAATACAAAAAGAATTAACAGTATCCTCCATGTAGCAAAAGATGCTCAAGTCTTACCAAGGAGCTTAACACCTATAAAGAGATCATTTGTTTAATTAAAAATATGTTCTACAGAGAAATAGTAATCTAAATTATTGACAATTTCTTTTTTTTTTTTTTTTTTCTTTTCAACGTTTATTTATTTTTGGGACAGAGAGAGACAGAGCATGAACGGGGGCGGGGCAGAGAGAGAGGGAGACACAGAATCAGAAACAGGCTCCAGGCTCTGAGCCATCAGCCCAGAGCCCGACGCGGGGCTCGAACTCACGGACCGCGAGATCGTGACCTGGCTGAAGTCGGACGCTTAACCGACTGCGCCACCCAGGCGCCCCAACAATTTCAAATTTAGTAACTACAAAACACAACATTGAAGAACATTGCAGATAATTATAGGAAAACTGAAAATAATTAAGATATTCTTAAGAAAAAAATGCTGAAAAATACATTCTTAAGAAAAACATCAATGGCATTATATAACAAGCTGATTAAAGAACATGAGTATGTTCCAAGAATAATGATTCTGATATTGGTAATATTTGCATAATCAATATAAATAAATGTTAAAATTTTTGCTTTAATGAATGTAGATACAGGCTACTTTTATTTTTAGAAACCATTGTATGGTTTCAGCATTACAATAAAATAATTTGGGGGGCAGAGAGATAAGCAGTTCAAGAAACTCTGTAATTATTTTGGTACCCTCTTTCATTCTCAAAAGTATCCCAGACTGAGAGCCAAAAGAAATGGTCAAACCTCTATTTCAGAGATAGGGACATGACACGATAGTCACCTGAACTAGGTAGATAGATGGTAATTGTCAGAGAGAAATACGGAACTTAATTACATTTAAGAACAGTCAATAGGAGGTGAAGTATATATTTCTAGTTTTCATATTTTGATTAACGGAACTAGTTGATTCGTGGAACTCCTCAGTTAATAGATGGTGTCGGCTTTCATGGGATTTACAAAACAGAAAAGGCAAAAAGGCATACCATTTGGCAGGAGATCAGTTTTCAAGTGAGAGCATCAAAGACATTGAGGTTCTTGAGAATGGTCTGAAGCCTCAGAGATGAAGTTTTTTATTTTTTTAAATTTTTTTAAATGTTTATTTTTGAGAGAGAGTGCATGTGCATGAGAAGGGAAGGGGTAGAAAGACAGGGAGGGAGAGAATCCCAAGCAGGGTCCACACTGAGATGAGGTTTTGATACAGACTGATGGAACAACTTCTTCCTTAAATGACCATCTCAAAGGCATCTCTCCTGTCAAATGCACAGAGGTTTGCTCATTTGAAACCTCTGAATGTACTTATTTTAGGTGTTTTGAAATAAGACTAGGAAAGAGAGAACATTTTCTGTGTTTATGTTGGTATGACAGATTAGTTACAAGGTAATAAAAAAGAAAACATATACTCTCCTACATACTAATCTTCTGTGAGACCTAGGCCAATCAATTAAGAATCCAGTGAGATAATATAAAGATAATTTTATAATTCCATTTACCCAGTAAACATAATGCATAATTCAACTAAGTAATAAATCCATTGGAATTCAGTGCACTAAGGAAATTAAAAATTAATATATTTGCACTCCCTATTGATTTATTTTTTTACTCATGAAAAAAAACTTTGTCATGTACAAACATTCATGCACATACATATACTGAAATCACAGCCCGCATAATATCCCAGTTGAAAATGCACACATACAACCTGTAAAGCTGAGTCTGATCTGGCATTTTAGATGTATTTTTAAAAGGCTTTTACATTTTAACCTGGTTAACGTTATTTATTTGGTATATTTAGTAAGACGGTAGAAATTGCTTTAGCACACATTAGGCTTTTTATGTAATCTCATTTTGATTTTCTAAAAGCCATATTTTTGTGATTTATATCCTTTAAGGTCTGAAATTACAGTTTATTTTATTCATTTATTTGGATTTTTTGAAAAGACGTTTTCATGTGTATGCCTATGTGTACATTTTGGAAAAGCCTTGTGGAAAATATGATGCAGACCCTTCAGTAACATAATGCCTGAATTTACAGGACAGTAAGTGATAGTTCTCAGACTTCTCATTATTTCTGAGGAATCCTATTTAAATATCATTCTTCATTGAAGATATTTAGACATTGAGTCTAACCAGGTGTCAGTATGTATACATAATCAAGGGCTTCCCAGAGTACGAAAGATGGAACAGAAAATAAGTGAGCTAAGCGGAAACAGAATCAGATTCTAACAATTATTAGAAAGCTAATTCTAAAATTAACACGGGGATTTATTTTTCTGAACCCTTAAAAATATGTCATTCGTATGGCTTGATGCACTCCTGTTTCGTGTCTAGAAAAGTAACTCATTCATAATGACATTAAAATATAACAGAACTTTCCTTTCCAGGGCCTGGTAAGAATATCCCCTCCTCCACCGGAGGTCATTACGTATTTCATACTTGCCTCCCCTCTCCCACAGGCGTTAATTCTCAGCGGATGCACTTCTCACCTCATGGTTCACTGAGAAAAGTTACTACAGGGCAACTCCCTCACATTCCCAGCAGCAGATCTATTCATTCTCTCTGCACTTTTCTATTGATACAGAGGAAATGTCCTTTCTAATCTATTCTTGTATGTGCTGGATTCCAACTCTTGCCTTTTCAAGGACTTCACTGCCTCAGTCATGCCTCCTCTTTTCTACCTCCCCAATCTCTTCATCTTTTCATCACCCATCTCTTCCTCTCTACTGGAGTAATTTCATCAGCCCATAGATATTCTATACTATTTCTGTTTTCAAATCTCTACCCTAACCCCTCATTTCCCTTAGCTACAGTCTATTTCCCTGCTTCTCTTCCTCGCAAACATTCTCTCTTTAGTTTAGCCTTATCCTCTCCAACTTTTTATTTCTCCAATTCATCCATCAGACTACACACATTTGACTTGTTTCCCCTTTCCACTGACTCTGTTCTTTTCAAGGTCACCAACTACCTCCAGAGTTGCCGATTCCAATAGTAATTTCTCTGTGTTTAACCCACTTGACCTCTTGACAGCATTCAACACGTTCGTTAGCAATGTTGTCCTGGAAACCCTCCCTCCTGAATTCCCTGACCTAACAGTTCTGGGCTTTTCCTCTTACTTCACTATTACCTCAAAGTCAGTCTCTCATTTATGTCCTTTCTTTTCCTTCTGACCCAAAGTTTAGTTTGCCTCCTCCTCTTTATTATCCACATCTTCCTAGGTTATTTTTTTTCTTTCTCATAGCTCTAGATAGCATTTCTGGGCTTCCACATCCCAAATTTATTTGTCAGGTCTGACCTATCCCCCAGGTCTGAATTCTAGATCACGCATTCTAGATGCATGTGTTCAACTGCCTACCTGACATCTTCAATCAGGTTCAAAAGGTAGATGAATAATTCTTGTCACTGACCCACGTCACTCCCTATTTTCCCACCTTATGCAAGGACTCTGCCACATAATGAAGGAAAAAAAAATCTAAAAATTATGCTTGATTTCTGTCTGTTCCACACCATCAGCCGTTGTTTACCGGGTCCTGTTAATCTAACTCTAAAATATGTCTTGAATTTATCTAAAAGTTGTCAGTTGTAATTCTGAACTGCACCTGCCCTGTTCTAAGTTATCTTCCTGTGTTTCCTAAGATGATGCAAAAGCTTTCTAATTCTTCTCCTTGCTGTTTTTGACAATTCTCCCATTCTCCAAAATGTGGCAAGCATGATCTTTGAAAAGAAATAAGGTCACATCACCTCTCTGTTTTCTTCTAATTGTTCCCTCGTTTGTCTTTCCATGATCCAGCTCCTATTTCCTTCTGCAAACAGAACCCGTCAGCCACTTAGCCTCCCTACTGCTCTTGCACTGCCCATGTTCCTGTTCTCTGCTTGACATGGTCTTCCTCCCACCCTTACCCTTCACCTGGATCCCCCTCATCCATCATATTTCAGCTTAAAGTTCTCATTTTTGAAGAATCCTGCCCTCCCCCATACCATTTAAAGCGGCCTCTGCCTACCACTCTTTATCTTCTCTGTTTCGTTTGTCCTACACTTATCACTACCTAAAAACATTCTATTTGGTTTCTTGGTCACTATCTATCTATTTGAATGTCCAAGTAAATGGGAGCTAACAGAGAACAGGGACACGATTTCATTACTTCTCTGGGTCAGTGTTCTACTTTTTTAGGCCCAGGCCAGTGTCTGCCCTGTACAGCACTTGATAGATAATTATTGAATAAATGTGTGACTAAATGAATAGATAATTTATAAAGCATGTTTGCTATATGATAAAAGGCCAAGGAATGTGAAACTGAATGGCATCCCAGTCTAACTCAAACTAAGTGGCCCAATACCCTCACTTGTCTAGAAAATTCAGAAAAGAAAAATAATCCAAGAAGACATGGAACAACAGCAGAGCTGAGATAAATAAAAATAAAACAAATGGGGCACCTGGGTGGCTCTGTCAGCTAAGCGTTTGACTCTTGATTTTGCTCAGGCCACGATCTTACAGTTGTGAGATTGAGGCCCAGCATGGGGCTCTACACTGAGTGTAGAGCCTGCTTGGGATTCATTCATTCAATCTCTCTCTCTCTCTCTCTCTCTCTCTCTCTCTCTCTCTCTCCGACCCTCATTTGCACTCTTTCTCTCTCGAAATAAATTAATAAATTTCAAAAGATTCTATTTCAGACAGTTCCAGTTGAGAAAATATGTTATATGATGAATTCACCTCTCTGAGAGCACTTTTAGTATAATTTTAGATAAATACTGCTATTTTGAAAAACAGAATATGAGTTCATGGATTTAAGGGGCTAAAGGCTCTGGCCTATACCTATCATTGTTGCCTGTCTCTGAGAAGATGCCCTGGGTACAATCTCAGAAGATAAAGAGCCTGGTACCCTGGTCCTGCCCTCCTGAGAAAGTATGTATTATCTCTATTCTGATGTTTAGCCTTCTATCTAGGATAGTCCTAGGGGTTTGTGGAGGAATGGGGAATGGAATTGTTCTCAGACCATTTCAGGGAGGCCTTTACTCTCTGTGTTCCATTCTATTATATCAACTCAGGTAGCCAGAATAATAGTGGTGCCTCCAGAGAACTTACAGTGCACTCCACATTAGGCGAAACAAGCAGAGTAGGACTATCCGGATTTTCCAAGTATCTTTAGCACACTCTGTGCTTAGTGTTTCTGTATTGTGCAAATTATATATCCCCAGTGTTCCAAGGCCACTCTTTGGTTCCTAGACAGCAAAAGATTCAAGTTTAATACAGAGAAAATTATAGATGCAGGAGAGGAAATATTTTATGGTATTACATAAATTACATATGGTATTACATAAATACTGCAGTTAACATTGCTAGGAAAAAGCCTTTTACAACTTGAACGAGTTATGCTACATGCCTATAAATGAAATCATGTGATATTTTTGAATAGGAGCAGTACAGTAGTCTTTTTCATTTGTCTCATCAATAAGGGTTTTGCCTTCTATGTCCTACACTGGAATTTTCCTTCCAGTGGAACTTTCCTACAGTTTCCTTCAATTTAATTGTGTAATAAGTGGGATTTAAGAATTGTTAGATTTCTAACACTTACAACTTTTATATCAATATATTAGAAATTCAGTTAAAAGCCACTCCTCCCTGCATCATCTCTGGGATGTCATAGAAGTACTCAGAAGCTCTATCCTCTCTTTCTGGCTTGGCTAATTACTATTTTCTTAAGGGTATGCCACTTGATCTCTCTGAAAGTCAATTTCCTCATTTATAATCTGGGACATTAAATCTTATGCTGCCTACATCACAGGGTTCTCATGAGAATCAAATGAGGTAAAACATATAAATACATTTAGAAATCAAGAAGATACTATTCCTGGAAGCCTAGAAAAAATTTAATAGTAATTACAAGTTCTCATTTTGTAAATATTTCTTTTATTAGGAATCGTACTACTGTAGGCAACAGAAATCAACTCAAAGTTGCTTAAGGGGAGCAAAAGATAAAGAAAGGGTTGTATTATAAGGATACAAAAGCATCTCCTGGTATCTGAAACCAGGAGCATATCAAGATCTCAGGAAAGAACTGGAAACAGTGACCTCTCCTTCTCTCTTCTACTTGTACTGTTGCTTTGAAGCATTAAAAAAAAAAAAAAAAAAAAAAAAAAAACAAACCTAAAGATTTCTTCTTCTCCTTGAATGAAAATGTGGCTACCCACACAGCCAGAACATATATTTTATAGATATAGCCACCTAAAGATGTTGATCTCCCATTTTTAACTATAAATTGACAGGGAATCTCCTTATGTTTGGATTATGTGCCGACCCATAATCCTAAATTGTGATGAACGATGAGAGCAAGTTAGAATGCCTGATGAGAACTGCTATTCTCCAATAGATTGGAAATATAGACCCTTATTTCCTCCCAAGAAAATGGATTGTCAAACATAAAATCCCTAAAGTATCCATTACTATCCTAAACTTCCAAAGCACTTTTTCATGTGAATGAAATGAAAAAAAAAAAAAAAAAAAGTATTAATGGATAGAAACAATTTCTCTATGGGATAGAACTATTTTTGTTGGGGGAAAATAGCTTGGCAAGCTATTTGAAAGAGACATGAGATCCTGAGGGTGTGGGTGCCAGCTGAGTTCTAAGAACAAAAGAGTGCTTGAGGGTCCTCTGCTTCACAAAAGAAAGGTGTTAGATTTTTCTCCTAGGAGGATTGGAGAGGAAAAAGAGAGGAGGAGGCAGAGGAACCAAGATACGCTGGGAAACAAAGTTGCATGGAATAAAGAACTTGTAAAAATCTCCCTTATGGTGGAATACTCCAGCACTCCCATCCCGCCCCCCAAAAAATACTTTTAAGAAGAGAAATAACCAGTATGTGATTTTTAGTGGTTCCTGAGTAATCTGGGCTATATGTCTGCTCTGTGGACATTATAGGAATGAGGTGTGTGTGTGTGCGCATGTGTGTAAGTTAAGCATGTCTGGACCCAAACAGTAGGAAACAGAGGAAACATGTACAAAAGCAGAAGCAGAGACAGAGCATACACCGCCCAGGATTTCAAGGGCAGAGAAGCAGCAGCTGGCTCAGGGTTATAAATGTATTATTTCCTATGATCCACCCAACAACTTGTCAAGTAATTACAACAGATATCATTACCTCTTGACAGATGAGGAAACTGAAGATAAACATTTTACCTAATTGCTTAGAGCAAATTAGTTTCAGAGCAGAACTAAAGCCTACATGTCTCCTCACTCCTGGGCTCATGTTACTGCACTGGACTTATTTTGCTTCCTTCAAATGTTAGGACAACAAAACAGTGGGAGCATACTTTATTGGCAAGAAAAGAAGATATTTCTTTTTTTTTTTTTTTTCAACGTTTATTTATTTTTGGGACAGAGAGAGACAGAGCATGAACGGGGGAGGGGCAGAGAGAGAGGGAGACACAGAATCGGAAACAGGCTCCAGGCTCTGAGCCATCAGCCCAGAGCCCGACGCGGGGCTCGAACTCACGGACCGCGAGATCGTGACCTGGCTGAAGTCGGACGCTTAACCGACTGCGCCACCCAGGCGCCCCAAGAAGATATTTCTTTTAATAAGATGCCTTTAATGCTTTTAATAAAACCACTAAGATTACCTCTTACCCAGTCATCCATTCATCTAATAGATCTTTGCTGAATTCCTGCTCTGTGACCAGCACCATGATATGTGATAATTCTTATGAGTAAAAAATCGTTTGACCATTGTGAAAGAAAATGACCAAACAGTAATAGAGGATCACGCAATTCATGTTTCAGGTATTCAAACAAATACTTGCACATGAAGGTACTTATCATCCCATTTTGCAATAGCCCCAAAGTGGAAATAACCCAAATATCCACCAACTGATGAATGGTAAAACAAAAGGTGGCATATCTAGAAAACAGAATAATATGATTGAGCAATTAAAAAGAAATGGAGTGGGGCACCTGGGTGGCTGAGTCGGTTAAGCATCTGACTTTGGCTCAGGTCATGATCTGGTGGTTCACGGGTTCAAGCCCCGCATCGGGCTCTGTGCTGACCACTCAGAGCCTGGAGACTGCTTCGGATTCTGTGTCTCCCTCTCTCTCTCTCGGCCCCTCCCCTGCTCGCTCTCTCTCTCTCTCTCTCTCTCTCTCTCTCACACACACACACACACACAATCTCTCAAAAATAAATACACTTTAAAAATTTTAAAGAAAAATGGAGTACTGATACATGCAACATCATGGATAAGACTCGAACTGTTATGCTAAGTGAAAGAGGCCGGATACAAAATACACATTGTATGATTCCATTTATATGAAATGTCGACAATAGGCAAATCCATAAAGACAGAATGCAAATTAGTGGTTGCCAAGAGCTGGAGTGAGTAGGGGATTGGGAATAACTGCTAAAGGGTACAGGGTTTCTTTTCTGGATTGATGAAAATGTCCTGGAATTAGGGGTAATGATTGCATAATCCTGTGAATATATTAAAAACCACTGAATTTTCTACTTTAACATGCTGAATTCCATACATGGATTATATCTCAATTAAGAAAAAGCTAATCACATCACATTTCTTTATGTGTACAAACTCAAGACAATAAAATTACTATCAAAATGAACACTAAACCACACTGCAATCACAAGTACTTCTGCTACATTTTTCTTTCCACTGTTTTGCTGTGCTATCCAAAATGCCCTTCAGTGAGTTGCTTCCTGCTAAAGAAAAGTCTCAATTTTATGGAAGGTGGACTTCTAAAAGGAGCTGATTGCCTTTCTTTACCTTTCTCCATATTCCGGCTCTGTCTCAGAATAAACTTTTTGTTGTTGAAAAAGCAATTTTTAGTGGCTCAACATAGTATAGGTCAGTTGTCCATTTCTGCCTTGAGAAATTGCTGGAGGCTAGGGTAAAGCTTTGAAATTATTTTAAATTTTACTTTCTAGGCGCAAGAAATTCTTGAAAGTGCCTTGCTGGTATAAACTCTCTTCCTCATCTAGGAGTTCCCAAAGAGCTGTTTTCAAAAGGAATTAGAGTACTTTGTGAATCAAAATCCCACACTGTCAGTAGCTGTGCAACCCTGGATATCCCAAGTAGAGCTTTGTAAGAGGATAGGGGACTGAAGTTTGAGGGCTGAGCAGTACCTCTCAGGGAACACATATTAAAAATTCTTGGGCTGATATGCTCAGGCTTCCTTGTGAAAAAACAGTGTACTCTGGGCAGGCCTTGAGCCAATACGTGTATTTTACCCCCGTCTTTTCACAGGACACTTAGAATTTGATCTTCAGTGTCTGACTATTTAACTCTCCATTTTGCATGCTGCTATAATTGGATACATGGAAAAATCTGGAGAGTTTCATGTCTTAAAGTACCTCATGTGTGATTTGTCCCCCCCAATTCAGCGACCCTGAACTCTCACAAAGAGCTCATTTTTTAATAACATAAAACTTGTTTTGTCCCATTTAGTCCCTAATCCATACATAACCTCATAAGGTGCTGATATTGAACAAATTTGTGCACAACTCTTTACTACCATTATTTGGAATAATATTGCCAGATAACGGTAATTAGGACAAAAAAGGCACTCAGTGCTTCCCTGAATCCCATTGGCCTGGCTCCTACTCCTAGTCCCTATCAACCCTTCTGTTGCATTTCCTGCTGAGCTGAACAAGAGACACACATGTCAGTTTCACAGCTTAAACAGAGCTAGAGTGAAAGGGAAACAGAGGAGCCAGCAGGAAGCATAAACTGAGGGGGAAGTGTCAATATAGCTCTTTTTTAATCCAATGTAGTAAATAAACACTTAGACTTTAATAAAGCCAGGTAGGTCTCTCCTTGAGACGCTAGCCTTCGCTTCAAGCTTGGCCCAAGGCCTGGTTGATTCTTTATTAGAACAGCATTTTAGGAATTTTGTAAAGTCAAATAAACATGGGAGAAAGAAAAAGATAGGTCCTCACTCTTAGGCTTAGTCTCAAAAGGAAGAGTAGGAAGCTTGATAACCATGAAAATACAAGGCAGATAGGGATCACAAAACTAGATTCCAAAATGTAGCATTTTCCATCAAGATACAAATGGATACTGTGTCATGAATTGGACTATGACCTAATCTCTCCTCTTTGGATTTTATGCAAATCCCGGCGTTTTGGCCCTCAAAGACCTGGATTGTCTTCTCTACCTTAATCTCTTCTCTTTCCTATTCTGCTAAAGAGTGAAATAGTTAAACTCTTGGATCTGACAAAGCAGAAAGAAAAGTACTGTAACTCTGAGCGCATGATGTGCCAGGAATTATGTTATACATTATGTTATTTAATCATCACAGCACTTCTGCTTATATATTCAGTTTTGAAGAAAAATTTTGAAGCTTACAAATTCTAATTTAGAATAAAGTTAAAATAAATTCTGTCCTCCTTTGAATGGTCTACTCAGCTTTATAGGATCTGGCCCCTGCCTGCCTCAGCTCTATAGGATCCGGCCCCTGCCTACCTTGTAGCCCTATCTGTCTCATCTCCTACCCCCTCATCTTCACTTTTACATTTCAGTTAAACTGCCTTTTGAGTTCCTTGCGTGGGCCAACCTCAGTCTACCCCAGGGACTTTGCACTTGCACTTTGCCAGTGAGAGAGTTTAGAATCCCCTTTCTTCAATCTGGTTTCTTCTTATCATCCACTTCTTAGCTCAAAGGTGTCACCTCCTAAGAATGATCTCTCTAAACAGTTGATTGAAAGTACCTACCTCTTCTCTCAGAGTAACTTCCTGTTGTGGCCATGGAATTGTATCACTCAGATAACCTTTAGGGGAGTGCCTCCAAGTGCCCCACCTTGAGACCCACCGGAGTGTTCACTGGTATGTCTGAGGCTTTACTCTTTTGAGGGTAAAGTCACTCCATGACTGAGCAAGGTCAGGGTACGAGACCCAGGCCATTTCTGCCCAAGGCAGGCCTCCTCCCGCGAGCAATATTTCCTAGGGGCTGGGAGAAGGTATCCCCACTGGCCTGCTCAAGATTTTCTCAGAGTTGCACCATAGTCTGAGGCTATTCCTACCCAGTTCTTCTTCTTTTCTTTGCTCCATCTCCAGGTGTCAGAGCTGCATCCCACTTGAAGGAGGATTTCCTGTTCCCCTCTCTCCTTTATTCTCCTCCTACACTTCCCCCCGCCCCATAAATCTCTTGCATATCTAATTCAGTCTTGGTGCCTTCTTCTCAAAAGACCCAAACTAGTGTGCTCTCTTGTAAAACACTTGGTTCCATTATCTTTGTAGCACTTACAACTACTTTTGAATGCATCCAGTTTAATTGATTAGCTTACCTATGTATTTAACATCTCTCTGTGACCACTGTCCCCATTCACAACCCAGTATAATATATTTTATGCACCACCTTATTCCCAGTGCTAAGAACACTGTCTGGCTCATGATGGGCCTGCAATGAATTTTGTTGAATGAATTACTGAATAGTTTAGAAGACTAGATTTACACTCTAAATCCAGCTTCTCCCCTTTATTCACTTACTATGGGTATTTACTGTTCTAGCTATTGGAGATGAAACAGTAAACAAAAGAGGACAAAGTCTCTGCTTTTTTGAATTTATATTCAAGTGAGGGAAGACAGGCAATAAACAAATACGAAAATAGGTGTGTCGTGTGCAAAGTGGTAGTGCATAGTAAGGGAAAAGGAGAGTGACAGGTGGGCAGTGATGGAGTCTATTTCCCTGATAAGGTGACATTTGAACAGAGATTTGAAGAAATAAGGGAGTGAGCCAAGCAGAAATCTGGCAGAAGTGTGTTCCATTCAGGGAGAACATAAGTGCAAAAGCCTAATGATGGAGTGTGTTTGGCAAGTTCAAGGAATAGCCTGGAGGTAATGAGGCTGAACCACAGAAAGCAAGAAGGAATGTGGCAGGAAATAATATCAGGGGTGAAAGAGCTGAACTTGATAAATCAGGTGAGTCCTATGTCATCATAAGAATTTTAGATGGGATTTTCCTCTATGTAAGATGGAAAGTGAATGGATGGTTCTCAGTACAGGAGTGGCAATATCTGATTGACATTTTTAAAGGATGGTTCTGGTTGCCAGCTAAACAATAGCAGGAGATAGTGGTGGACACAGAGGAAGTAGGAGAGGGCTATTGCAATACTCCATAGATAATTTGAACTAGGGAGTATCAGTTGATGTTGATATTTGGCCATGTCCTGGATTCACTTGGAAGCAGAGTGATAAAGGATTTCCTGATAGGATGGGTATGTTGTGGTTGGAGGAAAGGGAGGAATCAATGTTGACTTCTGATTTTTGGCATGAACAAATAGATGGTTGGAGTTGCTGACTACAGTCTTTTCCTCCAGTCAAGCCCAGTTGTACACATGTAGGCAAAGACCTGATTTAACCAAATTTGAGGTTTTATTCATTGAATACAATGTTGAAGGTGTTTTGAAGGTATGTGGCAAAAGACTGATGATCCTGGTGGAGGATGGAATATACGTCGCGTAATGAGAGAACTTAGCACATGACGAGTCATGAGGGACAGGGGAAAGGTAAATGGTCTGTGGATGGGAGGCCTCTATGGCATTAAAGAATTGGTGGCACTAAGGTATCACAGGTAATGAGATAGAAAAATCAGAGGCTGAGGTCAACAAGTGGACCAGCTATGTTCTTTCCTTTGCACCATAACCATTTCCTTTCCCACACCTGCATAACGCTTGAGAAGAGGAGTCATGGCCAAAATGAAACAATACATCTCAAACCTACTTCTCCATCCACCATCTCATGTGTCTACCATTATTCATGATTAAGATTCTTAAAAGTTTCCTCACTAAGGTCTGCATTGTCAGCATTTATTTAACCCTTAATTTTACACACTATGGATTCCACTCACAACAGTACGTCAGAGTGTTTTGTATCTTTGGCAACCAGCTCCTGTTGAAATGATAGACTCATAGGTCCTCAGGATTATTGGGACCTTGCAGATGATCTAATTCAACAAACTCACTTTTATAGATAGGGATACTGCAGTTTACAAAGCTTAAGGGACTGTCAAATGTGCGAAAACAGAGCTCTGAAGTTATCTGATCACCTGCCTAGAGCTTCTTCTACCATACCACTATTGCCAATTCTTTTCTTTACACTTGTCCCTGGGGATTTTTTCTGATGTATTTGAAATCACTTTTTATCCTTTTTTCCTGAACCTCTTCCTCCTTCACTTATGTCCTATTATATTCCTCAATGTCCCTTGGCCTCCTCAAAAATGACTTCAAGACTTACCTGCTTTAGCAGGAAATTAAGCCTCCTAAAAATGTTCCCCAAATATTTCGCTCTGCTCCTCCCCCACTCATACTGTCTCTCTCTTTCTCAAAAATAAATGAACATTAAAAAAAATTGGGGTCGCCTGGGTGGCTCATTTGGTTGGGTGTCTGACTTCGGTTCAGGTCATGATCTCACAGTTCATGGGTTCAAGCCCTGCATTGGGCTCTGTGCTGACAGCTCAGAGTCTGGAGCCTGCTTTGGATTCTGTGTCTCCCTCTAGCCCTGGTCCTCCCCCACTCATGCTCTGTCTCTCTCTCAAAAATAAATAAACATAAAAAAAATTTAGAAATGGTTTTGGTTTGGGCCTGTATATCTCTGGCTAAAGAGGGCTACAGATGCCATGCTAGCCCTTCTGTTTTTCTAAGTTTTTTTAGACTCTCCCCAAACCAAACTCTTTCCTTCTCACATAGAAGGCAAAAATCTCAATGTAGGCAATGGAAAAGTGTCTATGTGTCATGTCTGTTCTCAGTGAGCCAAAGATACACACTGCCCTTCTGATCTCCTTCTCTCTCCCTTTGTGTGTGTGTGTGTGTGTGTGTGTGTGTGTGTGTACACATGTCAGGTTGTCCTGACTCTTCTTTGGTTCCTCCTTACCCCTACACTAATCCATCAATGTACCAAGCAAACACATCTCAGATACACTCCCTTTCCCTACTTTTACACGTTTCTCATATAGCAGGATAAGTAGGGAAAAGGTTGGAGGCCAGAAGGAATTTCTGAATTTTAATCTCATTTCTGACACTAATCCCATCTGACTTCTGAATAATATAAAATCTCAAAGTTGGAAGGGATCCTAAGAGTTTATCTATTTCTAGATCTTTCCCAATATGCAGTCATCCAGTCTAGATGTTTCTATCTTCTTCAAGAATGAATATGTTTCAGGGAACCTGGATGGCTCAGTCCATTCTCAGTCCAACTCTTGATTTGGCTCAGGTCAGGACCCCAGGATGGTAGCATTGAGCCCTGGGATGGGCTCTGTGCTGAGCATCAAACCTGCTTGGGATTCTCTCTCTCTCTCTTTCTCTCTCTCTCTCTCTCTCCCTCTCAAAAAAAGTGAATGAATGAATACGTTTCTAAGGTTGCCTATTCTCTTTGTGGGGGATTGTGCACCATTTTTCCTCACATCAAATTCTTCCAATACTTTCTTCCAATACTTCTAAATGTACCACCTTATAGCCAGACAGTTTTGAGTTATAACACAGTTTTCAGACACTTTAAGACCTAAATACTCTCAGCTGAATGTGTCCCAGTTGGTCTTAATATGTCTCTTTTTAAATTTAATTCTAATATAGGTAACATACAATGTTATATTAGTTTCAGGTGTATAATTATTTCTCTTAACATATGATGCTTATTAGTACTCAGCAGTAAACAGAAATGTAGTCCTGATACGTGCTACAACATGGACGAACCTTGAAAACCTTATGCTAAATGAAAAGAAGCCAGTTGCAAGAGACCATATACTATATAGTTTCTTTTATATAAAATGTCCAGAATGGGCAAATCTATAGAGAAAGAAAGTATATTAGTGGCTGCCTAGGACTTGGGGTCAGGGATAGAAAAATTGGGGATAATGGCTATGGTTTATGGGATTTATTTGGGGGGCAATTAAAATATAATTGATTGCCATAATGGTTGTGCAACTCTGTTTATATGCTAAAAGCCCTTCGATTGTATACTTTAAATGGATAAATTATATGTACATGAATTATATCTCAATATAGTTGTTTAAAAATATCATGTCCAGAAGGGAAAACAGTATTCTGAAGTAGATTGCTTTAACCTTTGTATTTCAATTTCATTCTATAAAATAGATGAGTTAATAATATCTGCTCCACCTCCTTGACAAGGTTATTGAATCACACTTTGCAACCTCATAATTATGTAAGTTATTAGTCTGAGTGACTCTCACCACTTCATATCTGGATTACTAACACTATCCACTTACTGGAAACTCGTGTGTTTTGTAGGGTAAGAGATTATTTTTCTTTTAAACACGTGTTACCCAACTCAGGAGAATGTAAGGAACATTTAGTACCCATTGCATAAAGTCTAACACTTCACCTTATTATTTAAAGGTTTCTTCCAACTTTGTCCCACACTTCCTATCATTCTTCACAGCCAAACTACATTTCAATTATAAAACAATTGGCCTTCTCCAACATGTATTTTACCTATTAACCCTTTTAGCTGGTTATTCATGGCAAACAAAATACATTGTTTTATAGATTGTCTTCCCTTCCCCCTTTCCTCCAAATTCATTTGTTGAAGCCCTGACTCCAATATGATGGTATTTGGAGGTGGGCCTTTGGGAGGTGATTAGATTTGGAAGAGGTAGTAAGGGTAAGACCTTATGGGATTAGTGTCCTTATAAGAAGAGAAAGGAGAGACTACAGCTCTACATGGAGGGCACCCATGTGGAAGAAGGTGACCACCTGCAAGCCAGGAAGAGAGTCCTCTTGGGAGACCTAAATTGGCTGGTGCTTTGATCTTGGACTTCTCAGCCTCCATAATGGTGAGAAATAAAGTCCTGTTATTTAAGCCACTCATTTGTCCTATTCTGTTATGGCAGCCTGAGCTGACCAATACTTACCCCTAGAACCCTTCACTAATTCCAGAAATGGCCTCCTTCAATTTTTTTTTTTTTTTTGGCAGCTTTGTTTTCTTGGACTTTTCCTCCTTACTGATCACTCCACTACTGTGAATCCTCTAGGAAGTATAGCTTCATATAAAGCTAATTTTCAATTCTTATTCGCCTGTGTATTTTAACTCATCATCTACTTGACAAGATTGTCAAATGAGAGAAGGAATGTATACAATTCTGTTGCACCCTCTATTCTCTAAAATATGAGATTTATAGTCATTATCCCCACCATGGTTTCTTCCTCTTTTCCTGCAGTTGTTGGCCCTTCACTTGATATGGCCTGAAGCTTATAGAAAAGACCTAATAACCAATAATCCAAGATGGCTAATACACAAATACTATGTTGAAAGTTCATTCTGTCAAGTTTAGTTCCAGAGTTTCTGATGAATATCACCATTTAAAGTGCCAAGAAAGGGGCACCTGGGTGGCTGAGTTAAAGGTCCAACTGTTGGTTTCATGCTCAGGCATGATCTCACAGTTTGTGGGTTCAAGCCCCGCTTCTGGCTCTGCGCAGACAGTGCAAAGACTGCTTGGGATTCTGTCTCCCTCCCTTTCTCTCAAAATAAATAAGACTTAAAAAAATAAATTACCGAGAAAAACAAAGGGCATACAAGGTGATTAAGTACAATTTAAAGCTTGCTCCCTTTTGTTATGTTGCAAAACATCATAGGAAAAGTTGAGGCAGTTCTTGAAATTGCATCTCTTGAGCAGAGCAAGTTTGACTATTGTAGAACAGGAGAGGATATGTCCAATAAGAAGGAGACTGATGATCTCTGCCAGCCAACAAGCCTGGCTTCAGTGACCCACTCTACAGCTGTTCTGCCTACAGCATCCGCTCAGCCTTACCTTCATGGAAAACTAAAGCCAGTTTGTTTGTTTAATTTATTTTTTACAAATACTTTTTAGAAAGGAAGACTTCCAGATGGAAAACAAAGAGCAATTTTCTAATTTTTACTACATCAAAGAAGATATTTTACTTTTTGCTACCAGCCCATCTTCTAATCAATCAACATTTCCGGCGATGTCTGTAAGGGAAAAGTGTAGTGTAACTGACATAAGCCCAGACCTTAAACCTGTGCTCACTCACTCGTGGATGAAATAAATTCCCCGGAGAACCCGAGAGTAGTTAGCACTAGAAGGATGGAGTCATAATATGGATCAATTTCAACTCATTTTGGGGGCAAGTAAGGCCTTTAAAAAAGGAATGATATGCTTAGTGGCTTAATACTTACTAAATTGGTCAAAATTTGGCGTGGAAGCTTACATGCTGCCCCAGAGGAGGTAAGTTATGGTGCAGAGCAGATGTATCTGTGTAGGTGTGTTTTATTGCTCTTGTCATTTTAAAATATACTCTGAATATTGTCTCACATTTCCTCAATCCATTAAAATGTTCTGTGAAAAGAAACGAAAGAATGGATGGGAGGGAAGAGAAGGAAGGAAAGAAAAACCGGAAGGAAGAAAGTTAATCTCTTCACCCCCTCCCAGTCTTGTTCCCCCACTGTCTCCATCTCTGCTTTCGCTGTGGCTCTGTTCCCTTCCCAGCTCCCTCTATTTCCCACAACCCTGAAGGCCAGCCGACAGGGGTTTACATTTTGAACACCCGTGCGTGGCTGCCGGAGCTGGGCATGCTCAAACGCCCAGGACTGGCTTTTTTCAGCTTCCAACTTTGGCAGCTCTCCCACCCGCACCCCGAAGGGGCAGGTCCGCACAGATCCCTTGGTGTGAGTAAGCGGGAAGAAATTATCCCACTCTCGCGGAGGAAGCGAGGTAGGGGAGCCAGCTGGGCAGTTCAACGTTCCGGGGGCGCTTCCAAGGGCCGCGCGCGAGGGCGCCGGGCCCTGGGGGCTGCGCAGAGCCGGGGTCCGCGGATGCGCGGGCGCGCGCGCTCGTCCAAGGGGGCGCTGTCCGAGGGCACGTGCGCGGGAGCGCGCCCGGGGAGTGGTCGCGGAGTGGCTGGCTGGCTGGCTGGCTTGCTGGCGGGCGGGGCGGGTAGGGGCGGGGCCGCGGCGGCGCGCGGACGCGGAGCTCCGCCGGGCTTCTTGAGGCTGCGGCGCGGCCACCAGCTGGAGGGCGGCGGACGTTGTATCCAGAGCCCGAAAACCTGGGACTTGGGGGACGCTGAGGGACGCAGGAGTGGAACCTGGCCGCGAGGAAGATCCGCGCGGTGCAGCTCGCTGCTTAGCAGACGGCGCTTTCCTCGCTCCATTTAGGAAGCGGGTGGGGGTGGTTCGTGGCCAGCGTCGGGAGGTATTCGAACGCCCGCGTCCGGAAAGAAAGAATTCACCTGTGTTTGAAGGCAGCGCGCCGGACGTGGAGGGAGCGGCGGCGAGCTCTCGCTTCTGGCACAATGGGCTGTACGCTGAGCGCCGAGGACAAGGCGGCGGTGGAGCGGAGTAAGATGATCGACCGGAACCTCCGCGAGGATGGCGAGAAGGCGGCGCGCGAGGTCAAGCTGCTGCTGCTCGGTGAGGGCGGCCGGGCGCGTCCCGGGGGGCCCTAGGGTCGGGCGGATTGCTGGGCGCGGCGCCCCGCGGTGGCCGCTGCGGGCCCCTTGCGTTTGGAAACCCAGAGGGGACGTGTCTGAGCGGCCAAGAGCGCGACTTGGAGCGGTGGGGATGGTTTCCGGGCGAGAGCGGGGCTGGTGCGGTGCAGAGCCGAGGCGGGTGCTCCTTTCCCTGGTCTCCTGCTGCCCTCCTCCCTCCTCCCTGTCCAGTGAGAACCCGCCGGCCCTGGGCTGGCTCTTTACCTCACTCACAGGCGTTGGTGTGGACCCCGCGAGGAGCCGAGGAACGGGTCGCGAGTAAATGCTGTTTAAGTTAGCTCAGCCTTCTGAAGATGAAGGGGCATTCGCGGCACACACACACACACACACACACACCGCCACCTCCACCCCTCCCCCCCCCCGAAAACCCTTCTTATGGGATGTCGTATCGCGGTTGTGGTTTTCCCGTGTCAAGCGTGCCACGTTTTGTGATATTAGTGCATCTTTTGTGGGGTTCCGTGGGATTGAAATGTGTCTTTCCTGTTAACTTCCTGTGGCGACACAGTAAGTGTTAAAGGAGCACAGATTATATTTACCTTGCCTAAGGAAGTAGGCTATGCTGGATGCTTGATTTTTTTATTACTGTGGAGACATGGAAACCATCAAAGTTGGGTAACGTTTGCTCTGGTAGTAGGTAAGACAGATACTCGAGCGGAGAAAACCTATGTGAAAGGTGCGAGAGGGTCACGCGGAAAACAGTTCTCTCCCAGCTGCCACGGTTTCTGATGAATGAGCTTTGCCAGGTACACGCCAGGCTTTTATTTGTTCTTAGTATTGTTCTCATGGTGAAACGCTATGTGGAGGTCTTTTCCAGGTTTTTGAAAGGAGGGACCAAAAAAGGAGTAAGCCAGGGTTTTGACTGAAGGATACCTTAGGAAAATATTAACAGCATAAGACTTGTACATCTATGAGTTAAGATTTTCTTTTGTTTGCTGCCCCCCCCCCCCGCGTCCACCACACATACACACACTATAGCTATTTATTAGGTAGGTGAAAGATTTCTTAGAATCTTCATCTGCAATTCCAACGATTGCTTTTGTTTTATAACAGTTATAATAAAAGAGAAATATTGCACAGACCTATTTTCAGTAAGCTTCTGTTTCATTGGTTTAATGACTGCAGGAAAAATGGTGGGTTTTTTTTCTCCATTACTAGTAGGCTTAGAAGCAGCAAACTTGGCATGACTAAAAGTAATAATGATCTGAGTCATTTTGCTAACAAACTGTGAAATAACTTTGCATTTTAAAGACCTGGGTGGCTTTCTTCACCCTTGCCACCAACACAAATCTTTCTCAGTAAATACTCTCCCTAAGTTTTTACCTTAATAAGAAATAATGTATTCTGCCTAGGTCAGTGTATTTTTAGCGTATTGAACATAGAAGAGATGCACCTTGATGTGGAAACATGTAGATATTCCTCTTAGGAAGTGGATGTGTTTGAGACAAACATGAAACAAAAGGAAGATTACAAAGTTCTTGGAGTTTCTGCACTCCTGCTCTGATGTATTCTTTTAGTGTATTTCGGTGTGACTCTAGTTTGAGCCAGCCATCCACCATGTTTAAAGCAACTGAAAAAAATGAGTCCTCTGGTGGTGTTTTAGGCTTTAATTAGATGTCTATTAGAGAGCGATGGACTAGGATAAAAGGTCAGAGGAGTTGGTTTTTGCTTATTTTGAGAAGAGATCAGTGTTTCTTAACTTTAGCACCATTGGCATTTGAGGCAGGATAATTCTTTGTTGTGCAGGCTGTCTTGTTCATCGTAGGATGTTTAGCATTGTAGGGTGTTCTTTGGCCTTTACCCATTAGATGCCAGTAACAGCCCCCTCAGCCTTTGATCCTTGAAAAATGTCTCCAAGATAGTCCCCAAAGTCCCCAACCTCCAATGAGAGCCTAGATTAACAGGGTTGAATGTATAATATAGAAGTCAAAGTTGTATCTCTACAACCAGCTATAGTGAGAGTTATGAGAAAAGTGTAGCAGAGTCATGATTTTCGGAAGAAACTGAGATTTTTGTTTTTCTATACCAGTAACATTAGAAAGATTTCAAAATGATTTTTTTTAAAAATCTTGAGGTAACTGAGTTCCTTCAGCTGTCTTTTCTAGCTTTGGTGTTTTGCTTTTCCCTACATCTCTCTCTGTAGAAATCCTCTAGCACCCCTGCCTTATTGGCCCAGCTGTCCCTCCCCTTCCTCCTTAGGTCTTACCCCTACTCTACCCTTTTGCCGCAGGGTCCCGGCACTCTAGTTCCTATAAACAAAATGCTGGCTTATTTCATAAATGTTATTCTTGGAATGTTTCAAAACATTTTTCTTTCCCAATTTGTCTTTAGCAGTGAAGTTCTGACCTTTGGTTCGTTTTTGAATGTTTAAAGTCATATGTGTAAGCAGCTCCATGAAATAATTCCATATAAAACAACTGAATCAACTAGAAATATAAAATGATTTCTAGGTAATCTATAACCACTGTCACTCCATTTATAAAAGGTCATCTTCTTCAATTATTTTGTTTTCTTTTTTTTCATCAAATGAATTTTTTCCATTTAAGACAAAAAGCCTCCAAAGATAAATAGTTCATTATATTGCATTTTTTCTTAAGGCATTTATGCATTGTGTTTTAGACATCTGGGTTGAGAGATGCAGGTATGAGGTGAACATCATTAGTAAAAAAAAATGGTACTGTCTGTTACAATTAAAACATTTTTTTTTTTTTTAATCAGACATATTTCACTGTCCTTATTAGGAGCAGTGAATCAGGCTTTAAAAAAGAGAGGACCTAATCTAATCACTGACCTAAAGAAAATTAGGACAAGGTTTGGGTGATTCAGGTCTTTAGGTTAGTTTTCAGGCATTGGTATTAGAATAATAATACTAAATAGTGGAACTTGTTTTTATAATCAAAGTTTTCTTTCCATCATAGATGGCTCATTGTCTCAGGGGAAACTTTTTTTTGTTGTCATACCTTTGAGGAGGTTGCAATTTATCATTTTTTAAATGGCAGCATGATTAGGCTTTGCTGTTTTTTCAGTGAGACTATATTGTACATACGAGCACTTACTGAATATTATTTTATTATAATTTTCAAAGATGTAAAGGGTTATATGAAAGTAAAATTTTCATTTACATAAGTTATTTTAGTCTAAAGGTGAGTTTTAATTCTTTACTCTGCCTCATTATTCTCATCCTCACAGACAAAAATCCACACCCTCTTTCTTTTGCTTGTTTTAAATATTATAGGTTGAGTGAAAATGAGGCGAAGGAATAAGATCTCTACTACTTAGTGAATTTTTTCCATTGCTACCAGCAAGCAGCTATTTGAGAAGCTACATCATTAATCTTTTTTGTTAAACCCTGTGAACTTGCTGTGTGACTTCCTTAGTTGAGAAATTCTGGCGTTGCAGGATTTTGGATTTTGCATTGCTTTCGCTGTTTCTTTAGCGTTGGCTCAGGATCCTAAGTGTCAGAAAACCCATTTCCTTGAATAAATGGACCTGATATTTCAACATGGGTTATGTGCTTCTCTCTCCTCACCTGCCTTAAGAACAGTTACTTTGATAGACACTGCAGGTGACATTAACGAGTGTTTTGAAAAGGCTGATTTTTCTGTATCTTACGTTTTTCATTCTTAAAATTTATAGTTCAAGTTCTCTGATGCCTCTGGCAGCTTAATTCCAGAAGGCTTCTGGTCTTTTGCTTCTAGGCTGCTCTTCTATCATGCAAATTCCTGGCTCTGAAACTTTGTTGATTTCTCCATTGCCTGTGCAATAAAAACTTTCTTCTGGACCTTGCTTCCCTCTATCCTTGTGCTCTTTTCCTCAGGGCACCCTCCTCCTCCAGACAGGAACAGTGGGCATATGGTGAAGCATATTGCACTCTGGTTTCTAGTGTTGTTTAGGCTTGTGCCCTGTTTTGCTACTAGTGTGAGCACTTCAGGGGCAGAATCATTATAAGTTGTACTTGTATCCATCCCTAACAACCTTTAACTTTTTCATGTGCTTAATTAGTTCCTAATTATGTTAATATCTTGTGTAGAATTAGGACTTCCCTAGAATACAAGCCACATACTTTGCCATTCTCAGTGTTAATGGGAATAAATGACTACCTAGCCAAACAGAGTAGACAAAAAAGGAATAACAACAGTATATGGTGACCAAAATAAGCACATGGTATCTAAAAGCAGATTGTTTGGTTTAAGAATACTTTTCCACTTTTGTGAGAACTTTTCACAGTCCTTATATTATTTGGTAAAATAGAGAAAATGACAGCAAATATTCATTGGAGGAAGGTCTGCTATGTTGCAGTTGTAGTGTTCTTTCTTAATTTTTTTTTCTTTTTTCAAGATCTCATTTTCTAATCTTTATTACTGGCCTATTTTAACTATAAATAAAGACCATGAGTCTTGTTAAATTTGTCAGTGATAGGAAATACAATGCCTGTGTTAGAGAATTTAATAGAAGATATTAGGAAACATAATGCCTATCTTATAGAGTTAGTGGGAGATGTTATTGAAACCTGAGAAAGATTCCTATAATTTTTTAAACAAAAAGTGAACATCCAACCATAATCTTAATGTTTTTGTTATGCATGTGTTGGCCTTGGAAAGTTCAAGCTACCACAAATTCCCATGGGAGGACCTGAATGTATTTGTTGCACTTCTAGGTCACATATTTCTTGGTCACATGTTTTGGCATGCAGTTACCCAATGTGTGACTTCCCGTAGTGTGACATTGGTGAAGCTCAGATCCCAGATGGCATTTGAGCTGTATGAACTAAGGTCAACAGCACCTAATCTTGTAGTGCTGAGGCTGCCTCTGTCATGACTTGTTAAATACTAATTAAAAGCGTTAGCAGAAATAGCGCAAAATAATTTTAAAGTGAACGTTCGTTACCATAAACTTAGTGGTTTAAAACAATGTAAAATTATTAACTTTACATTCCTGGTGGTCAGAAATTCAGAATGGGTTTCACCAGGCTAGAATCAGGAGGTCAGCAGGGCTAATTTTCCTTTAGAGGTCCCAGTGGAGAATCCATTTATTTGTCTTTTCCAGCTTCCATCTAGAGGCTACCTGCTTTCATTGGCTCATGGGACCTTTTTTCATCTTCACAACCCCAGTGGCTGGTAGTCTTTCCATGTAGCATTGCTCTCGGAAGCCTCCTTCACTTAAAGGACCCTGTGATTACATTGGCCCCACCTGGATAATTCAGGGAACAGCCTCATCTCAAGATCCTTGTCTTAACCACATCTACACAGTTTCTTTTGCCATGTAGGATGGCGTGTTCACAGGTGCCAGGGATTGGGACATGGGCATCTTTGGGAGCTATTACTCCGCCTCCCATAGTCTTCCCTTTGGCTGCTGAAGATGCACGTGCATCTTGCCTGCAAAATGCATTTACCAAATTCCACCATCTGCCAAAGTCTCAACCCATTGCTCTATCAACACAATGTCCAAAATCTCATCCAAATCTCACAATCTAACTCAGGTATGGGTGAGATTCTCAGTGTAATTCATCCTGGGACAAAATTCCTCTCTACCTGTGATCCTGTACAGCTTGGAAACATGTCATGTGCTCCTATAGTACAGCAGTGGAGCAAGCACAGGGTATCAGTTATAGACAAACCTGTTTGAAAAGAAAGTGGAATGAAAAAAGGAGTCATCGGTCCCTTGAGCTTCTCAAACTACATTAGGTTTCAGAGCCTGGGAATAATCCTCTGTGATCCTGTTCCACCTTCTGGGAGCTGGACTCCGCCCTTCCTTTTTAATGAAAGGTAACACAGGTCTGCCGCTGAGTCATTTTATCAGCCCGTTTCTTGCCTGTGGAATTATTGTGACCTGACAGCATTCTTCCATTTCGGACTCCCTTAATTTATCTTTCTTCTTTCCCATTTTACTGTAACCACAAGAAAGAAAACAGCTTGCACCTTGAACAAAACCAGTTTACTTAGAAATCTCCTTATCTAAATATTCAAGTTTATAGCTTGTAAGTTCTGTTTTCCACATAACCACAGGACATAATTCGCTTAAGCTTTCTGCTGTGAGGTGACAGGGATCCCCTTTCTGCTCGTTTATAATAACATGTTCCTCCTTTCCATCCAAGTCCTCGCCAGCAGCACATTTAATGTCCATATGTCTATTAGCAGACTGTTCATGACAGTGAAAATATTTTCTGAGATCACGTATGTTTCCTCCAACATATACTTATGTAGGTGTTAAAATTTGTATTTCTACTGTGTCAGGCAATTTAGGCTTTTTCTGTCTTATTCCTCAGAATTTTAGCCTCTGCCCATTGCCTGATTCCAAAGCCATTTCTACAGTTTTAGTACTTTTTTGCAGCAGCACCCCACTTCTAGATATCCTTAACATCTCATGTATAACTTTGGGGCATACAGAATGATTGTAATTTTATTTTCTCAGTCCTTTGCAATTTATGTGACTATTATCATAACAGCAAAATCACCAGTTTCTAGTGCTCCATATGAACCCATGGTTAGTTAGTATTTCACTGCAGTAAGTTAAAGAATAAGACTTTTTTTTTTTTTTTTTTTTTTTTGGTATGCCTCCTCATCAGTGAAGTTTTTCTTGACCATCTAGTCTAAATTTATCTTCCTTCTCCTCCCTGCCTAATTACACCATTTTGAAATCATCTTGTGCATTTACTTTTTTTTATTGTCTGTTGCACCTCTCTGTGGGATTGGTTTCCTCTGAGCATGAATCCCGTCTGACATGTTTATCACCTAATAGCGCAGAGTAGTCCTTCCATAAATGTTGATTAAATGAATGACTGGTTACATTATTGAACATTAATTTTGACTAGTAATCTTTTAAAGTGAAAAAGTTGATATATTTTCTTGTGCATTGGGCAATTTTTAAAAAAATTTTTTTTATATTTTATTTTTGAGAGAGAGAGTGCAAGTGGGGGAAGGGCAGAGAGTGAGGGAGAGAAAGAATCTGAAGCAGGCTCTAGGCTCCTAGCTGTCAGCACAGAGCCTGATGCGGGGCTGGAACTCACAGACTGCGAGATTATGACCTGAGCTGAAGTCAGACGCTTAACCAACTGAACCACCCAGGTGCCCCTGCATTGGGCAATTTTCGTGAGTTTGGGCCCAATGTATGCTCTTTTATTTTTTTAATATCTTGCTGGTTAGAGTAACTAAAACCTACTGCATTATTACTCACTTCTAAAACCTGGAATTAATTTGAGGTACCTAATTCTTGTTGCAGGATCAGGAAAATATTATAACTCTTGGTAAATTAGGTGTAGAGTGAAATGTGATTTTTATATTTGTGTATTCTGGACAGTATTTTCAGCAGGATTGTTGCATTGCTGTTTCACATGTTATTCGAATACTTTCTTAAAATGCATGCAGTCATTCAACAAGGCATCAAATGTGTTCTCTGAGTCCTATCTACCACTGCAGGACAATGTGATTGTAACTTTGGCTTTCTGGAGCCAGCAGGGTGCTCAGAAATGGACCACAGTCTGTTCTTCATGTCTTGCCTGTCCTCATGTGGCAAGAATCATCATTGGTGACATTTTGCAAAGTGCATTCTATATTTTTGGTGTTGAGTTATGCCTTGGGTTTACCAAATCCTTAAGAAAATTTACAGTCTAATTCTTCAGAATGGCAAATAGGGAAGAAAGAAATGGTATAATAATAGATACTGGGGGAGGTGAGCTTTAATGGGGTCTTCATTGTTGACGTTGTGGGATGCGGGGTGGAGGTCACATATCTGTCAGAAATTACTGTGGTTATAAATCTGTTCATTTCTATGCATTTCTGAGGTTATTTTTTTAAATCATGATTGGCTGTAAGCGGTTTATTGTATAGTAACCTGCATTCTGGAAGAGCCTTTGCTATCTATAAGTTTTCTTACATTCCCCCACATAGAAGGACTTCTGGTCTTCTGAGGTTTATTTAGCTCTGTCCAGAGACTTTCTACACGGGGAAAGGCAGTTGACCTAGGACTCTGGCAGTAAAATGTTCTCCTTGAGATCTTGGACATGTTATCCCAATTCTTTAAGGTTTAGTTTTCTTTTCCATAAATTCCAGATGATAAATGTACCTACCTCATAGGGGTTGAGGGCACAATAAACTAAAGCATCCAGAGTTCTCAGACTTGTACATGGTGCAGAAGTTCTCAATAAATATAAGCTGTTATGATAAATACTTTAGAGCCTCTTTGGGGTCAGCCCTCCCTCTCGGCCTCCTTGCAGTTTGATCCACTTATGGTCATAGACATTAAATCCTTTTGTTGGCTCCTCTTAGCAAGGGGTATGTATATAGGGAAGACATAAGGAAGTATAAAATGAATCTTTTTTAAAAAGTTTATTTATTTTGAGAGAGCACACACTCACAGGGGGAGCAGAGAGAGAGAATCCCAAGCAGGCTTCACGCTGTCAGCCCAGAGCCCAGGGGCTCCACCCCACAAACATGATCATGACCTGAGCCAGAATGAAGAGTTGGACACCCAATCCGCTAAGCCTAAAATCAATTTTGCTGCCCCTAAAATCAATTTTGGTATCTAGTTTTTGATCCTACTATGGCTCCCTTGTGGGGCTTGACTTTATGTTAATAGTTCCCCATTGGGAATAGACCAGGTAAATACATGTGTTATGTTAGGAATTCTAGAGAGTGGATTTTAAGTAATGGGAAAACTTTATAAATGATTTAAAAGTAATTTTGTTCTCCTTTTTATTACCCATTTTTAGAACAAATGGAGTAATTTCCTGCAAACTTTCCTTTTATCTTTCTTGAAAATAAAACAAGGCTGTTAGTATAAGTTATGAAACATTATTTGAGTTGACTCAAATGAATGTGCCATTTCTCAGGGGAATTTACGATTACTTCCCACAAATTTAAAAACCTTTTGAAACTTTCTGCACTGATGACTCAAATTCCTAATAAAACTCCAAAATTATCATGAATTTACTTTTAAGAAAAGCATCTCTTGAAAAGTGGTAGTAACCCTGATAAACAATGAAGCATTGAATCTGTGGTAGTATTTATCTCTTTTAATAATATTTCAAAGGAGTCTTCTTAAGACTTAGTATTGAATTAACTTGGTGACATTTGCCTTTCTGTTTACTTTGCCTTTCGAAGGCACAGTCCAAATTCTTTTCTAGTAATTTATTTACCTAATCTTTATTGTATTTTTGTTTGCTTGGGCACATGTCTTTTATTTGACAGCCTTTCATGATACTTAAGAAGCATGGGACCTGTGAGTAAACTGCATTTAAGATCAGTGTAATAGGAATTAGAAGATAACTGTCTTGTTATTGGTAGTTCTGAAGTTAACCTAATTTCATGAGTTACATTTATTTCTAGTGCAATTAAAAATTGATCTACCGAGTTTTCACAAACTGAGCAGTGTTATCAGCAACAAGATGAAGAATTATATGCAAGAGATGTTCTGTGACTGTAATAAGTCATCAGTCTGGTCAGTTAAGTTGCTGGAACTGATGAGATGATTCTCCTTGGAACCAGTGCTGTGCACCTGCTTCCACTCGTTCGTCCTCTCTTGCTTCCCAGAACCTTCTTCTGCCCACCCTGGTTCTCTCTGCTATCTTCACATTTCTCCAAAGACTCCTGCGTCCTCATCCATAAACACTGTCAGATCATGCCCAGCATTAAAAGTAATGAAATCTAAGCAGAAGTATCCACACTCTCCTTAAATCATTTTTAATTCCTCATTTTTCACCTAAACATTTTAAAATGTTAGGCTGCATTCCCATTTTTACTTTTTCACTTTCCTTTTGCTATTTAAATTGCTTTTTATTTTAAAATTGTGGACTCTTTCAATTATATAGAAGTATTGAGAAATAAAATGGGCACTCACATAACTCACACAAATATATATTTTTTACAGAGAGCTTATGGTTGATCTCTGTCTTCTGGATTTTCTTCTATAATTAGGTCAGGCTTCTCATTGTAACTTCCTATCTCTTACTTTGTCTCCATTTTTTTTCTTTATCTCCTTATCTTTTTATGTTACTTATATATCATTTTACTTCACTTTTATCCATTTAGCCATAACCTCATCTGACTTTTAACATATTGAATTTTTAATTTTATTAGTAATATTTGTATTTCTAGAAACCATTTTTAATCTTTTGGAAATAGTTTATTCTATTCTTATATTTTCCACCTTTTTTAAGAAGCCACTTTCATCATTCTGTACTTTTATAGTCTCTTTGTGAAAAATTTATTATTTAAAATTCTTAAGGTTCAGATACTTGTAGTGTCTTGACTATTTTACAGTAGGTAGATTGTATCCTCTAGTAATTTTTTATTATGAGCGTATATTAATGAGCACATTGTCTGCATGAATCCTGTGCACCCTGGTATCGTGGCTTGAGAGTAGGGGGCAGGTTTACTTCAAATATACCTTATTAACACAATATTCCAAAGCTGAAGGTGTCATCTCTCACCCACTTAATCACTTTCTTCTTCTCCCTGTTTCCTTTATTTTAGTTGGTGGCAAGAAATCAAGAGATCCTTGATTCCTTATTTGCTTTCACACCCAGGTAGTCCAAAGCTCCATTGAGTTTGTTTTCTAAATATTCCACTTATTTTCCTGTCTTGGTTTTTATCATCCGGCAACAGTGAACTTATGGTTTCGCTTCATTCCTGTGCAGTTTTGTTTGTGTGTTTGTTTTTGCCTCCCTCTACCCTTTACTCATGTGGTCTCTGCTTAGGATGAGAGGTATGTGATTATGTGATTGTGTGTGCATGTGTGCGTGTGCATGTATGGTGGGTTGCGTCTCCCAGTACTGCTGTGGAGATCCTCATTAACTCCCATTGTGTCCCTGTCCCTGGCAGTCAGATTTTTTTCTTGCCTGCTAGCATCCACTGCTTATTGGTTTATTATGTCTCATTTTGTTCACAGCCAGGGTCATCTCCCCTTCTGTCTTGGCCCTCCTTTGTGTCTCATGGGTATGGTTTTTCCTGGGCAACCCTTTGCTGCAGAGCCAATACTGGTAGCCAGACTCTTGGCTACCTTGAGTGCTCTGCCTTCTCTGGTCACACCCAGCACGTGGAAAATCATGTCCTATCAGTGTTGCCGATATGCTGCGAAGAGATGAGCTCAGGTGTTCCCTCTACTCAGCTGCACTTCTCCACTAGGCTGCTTGGATGTGTTCCTGCCTAGGTGACTTTCTTCTCTTAGGATCCCAAATAGGCCCCTCTGCCGTTAGCAGTCTCTTCATCTTCTCTGACATACTGTTCACCTCTGAAACTATGGCTCAAAGAGGGATATCAAGATACAAGTGACTCTCTGCCTTTCTTATCTGTAGTTGCCTTCAGCAATTGCCACTGTGCCACTGAGCCACTGATTGCCCTGTGGCTGCCAGGCTTACAGTCTCTGCCATGTGATGCCTGCAAAGTAAGCCACTTGTACTCCTCTGTTTTCATCTGATGGCTTTAATACAACCTGTCTGCCTCCTCTCCCATTATTCACGTAAATGCAGAGGAGAAAAAAGGAAACACATCAGTAATTTTCAAAATATTTCTCACATTACTTTCTCCGTTGTTCTTTACATTAATGCTCTGAAGTTAGGTTTTTATCACACTTGTCTTTATTGTATGCTCTTGCTGGACCACATATGTTCACCTTATTTTCATAAAGCAACTCTTCTTAGATTTAAACTTTAATATGCATAAAAAAATAAGTTGGAATCTTTTAAAATGTGGATTTTCATTCTAGATGTGGGATGGGGCCTGAGATTCTACGTTTCTCACAGGCCCTTGGGGGCTGCCTTTGCCAATCCCCAGTCCAGTCCATGCCTCGGGAAGCAGAGTCCTAGAGGGGGTGATTCTCCTGGATGATTCCGTTTATCCATTGCATAAGCATTTTTCACGATTTATCCCATCTTTGCCACCTTCATGAAATCTCCCTTAACCTCATCTGTAAAGTTTCTAAAACAGTGTTTTGCACAAAGTAAGTGCTCACTGTAATTTATACACTTGCATGTCTGTACATGTGCATATGTGAAGCCTATCACACTTAGTAGTTAAGCTTTTATGTTACTCTGGAATGGTTTTTTAATAGAGCATTTTGAGAAAAACTATTTGATATTATCTTGCATGGAAACATGTGCTTCCTGGAGAGTGATCATAAAGTATAATTAGTCATAATGAATCTTCTATGTATTTAGCCATATTTTTTAAAGTGAATTTCTTCTTTTAGTGATAGGATTTTTCAGGTCAGGTTGAATGTGACCTTACAAATATGTTTTTATGAACACTCTCATCTGGTAATGTCCATGATGAAATTCCTTTCTCAGAAGTAAATAAAGGGTGATTGCAAACTCTGGGAAAGTTTATAGTCATTGGTCTTGAAATAATCATACTATTTTTACATAACCTCAATTAATCTAATCTAAACCTAATCTAGCCGCATATACAACATGATGTCCATTCCCTTTAAAAGGCAATTCTGATCTTAGACACTATTCTTTACATTAATATTTACTGGCAAGTATTACAAAATATGTAACATTTTGTGATTAAATATAGCATAAATGATTTACACTTTTTTCATTTTGCTGGTTAGGCTCCGCTGTTAAGTAAGTTATGACACTTGGTTCTTATGAAACATGTAAATTCATTCAACAGATGTTTATAGAATGCCAACTCTGTGGCCTGCATTGTCTAAGTATCTGGAAATGGAACAATGTTTGGGAAGCCGATATTAACTCAAGTAGAGAAAACATTCTTTAAGTGTTTTAACCATAAGATGAAAGCAATACTCTTACTTTGACTTGTTTACTTACAATTTTAAGTATTTAAAACATGGGTTCTGGGTTTCTTTTCTCTCTCATTTGTCATACTGTGCCTTTGTAGTAGATCGTTTCAACTTTGTTTTGGATGATTGCATTTATACACAGGTTGAATTTTACTGCTTTTTGCCAAAAGCTATTCAAAAACTTACAGAGCAAAGAATAAGTAAGAAACTCCAAAGTAATTTACATTGTAAACCTGGTGATGATGCTTAGAATTTTGGAACTAACTTCTTAAAAAGTTATCAACCAACAGTGTGGCCCATGGTACACATCTGAGATAACTTAAACTCTAGTATCAAATGTAAGCAGTATAAAAAGTTCTGAAAAATAGAACACTCTTAACAGACTCTTAACAGTGGCTATCTTTGGAGAACCAGTCAACAGAACCTTTGCTTTATAATTCATAGACTGTGTAGATTTTTGAATTATATTTGGGTGCATGTGGATGTTTTTGTTCATCAGTAAGAAAATGTTATTTTTTATTTTTATTTTTTAAGTTTTTTTTTCAACGTTTATTTATTTTTGGGACAGAGAGAGACAGAGCATGAACGGGGGAGGGGCAGAGAGAGAGGGAGACACAGAATCGGAAACAGGCTCCAGGCTCTGAGCCATCAGCCCAGAGCCTGACGCGGGGCTCGAACTCACGGACCACGAGATCGTGACCTGGCTGAAGTCGGACGCTTAACCGACTGCGCCACCCAGGCGCCCCGAAAATATTATTTTTTAAAAAAAGGTAGAAACTATAAGCATCAGACTGAGTCTTTCAGATAAAAAACTCATTTTTATATTTTTCTGAATAAAAGTAGAAAATGCTTTATAGTTTTTGTAGAATGAATCCATATACGTGGGGGACTCAGTTGAGATCTCAACTTTAATATTTTCAGAATTGCATGATATTCTAGAAATCATTTGGCATAATGGTTTGTGTGGATTTTTGAAAGTTAAGATTAGTTATTTAGATTTATGATAGTTTTAACCATTAAATATTATGTGGATAAGTTTGCAACAGGGTATTCAGTGCATTTGATAGAACATTTTGAGTAAGAATATAGAGATGTCACTTACTTGTCATGTATTTCCTATGTATGTGGTCTGTGATTTAAGAAAGGTTGGTTTTTAATAATGTATCATTTCCATTTGGGGCATTTTCCAAGTTTAATTTACTGTTAAGATTCTAAAGCTTGATATGTGAGTGCCTTAAATTGAAGCATTCAACCAGAGCATTTCTGTTGTTATAGTAATATTCTGAATGTGTTTCTTCTACTAATAATGGATTATGTGGTATAGATCCAAGATTGTTTCATATTTTAATGCAATAGTAGTGTGATAACCTCAGTATAGAGCCTTCATGAAAGATGCGTTCTGCAACTTCCTTGGGCATAAAATATTCATAAAGTGTTTTTCTTCCTATTTATCTTTGTTTCTCTTATTTTATATTTAATATTCATATATTATTCTCTTATAAAAATGGCATCTGTGCTGGTAGATAAAGTAAACATTGGCATGGTGAGTGTGTGAAGAGTACTTCTGTTTATAGGCAAGGCTTTTTATGTGCTAGGAACAGGTACTCCTCAGGCTAGCTCCAGCAAAGAACATATTATGACACAGACAGCTCAGAGGATACCCAAGGCTGAAACTTTAAAGCTGGTGGGTTGGGAACCAAGACTGTGCCTTTGGCTTTGGAGCTGCGTGGCATTGCAGTGGTGTCCTTCCAGCCTTCTGGTTTCCACACACTGTAAGCTTTATGCTCAGTTTATACCACTCACTGCCTCAAACTCTCATTTAGTTTTCCAAAATCAGACAGCTTTGATCTGCTCATCTCACCTTTTATCCCCAGCTATGGAGCCCTTGGACTACCTTTTGGTCAAATACTCAATCCTCTCTGGTCCAGGGACCTGTGGTAGGGGAACAGTTCAGAATCATGGAGCCTGCTCCTCAGAAAGCCAAGGAAAGGACTGTTAGGTTCTGTTTAAACAAACAAACAAACAAACAAACAAGTTTGGTGTTCCTTCCTTTGTACATCTAGTATCAAAAAATAATTTATTACCTTCTAAACAACAAAGAAGTGGCTTTTTCACCAGACTGTTCATCACCAATGGCACATATGTTCACTGTCTCACATGTTTTGTGTTGTTTAGTCTTGAGACTTACATGAGATGTTACTAATATCTCTAAGTTGAAAATCTGCAGTTATATACAGCATTATTTTATTATAGGAAGAAAATACAGGCATTGTTCTCTTGTGTTCTCGTTTCTAATTATTTTTGAAGGCTGACTAAGTATTGCATGTGTTTTTTGAACATTTGGGAAAATAAACATTTGAGTAAGCTTCTTTTCTGTATGCGTTTTGACATGATAGTGTATATGTATATAGCTGTATATTTTTTTGGCTTGTATAGTTACTTATCATTAAATAGCGCCTGTGTATTCTCATGTTTAGTGTCTACATAGTAATCCGTCTTATAGATGTGCCATAATTTATTGAGTCACACTAATGTTAAAAATTGAGGTCTTCCAGCTTTATAATCAGATATGCCATGATGACCATATTTTGTGCATATATCTTTGCCTATATTCCTGATTATTTCCTAAGATTAGTGGCTTAGAATGTTTGAACTGTTTTTAGACTTACGATATGTACAGCTAGATTGCTTTCCCCACATGTTCCATTTTCCACCCCTGCAGGTGGCATGTGAGGCTGCTGTTTCGTCTTACCCTCATTAGCATTGAGGGTTCTTGTAATTATCTGTACTAAACTGGTGAGTAAAAATGCTTCACATTGTTACTTTAATCTGCAATCTGGAATTTGCTGAGGGGTGGTGGAAGGACTGTTCTAAAGAAGTGAGTCTGGTCCGTTTTAAGATTCATCAGAACCTGTCCTGTGATACTTTGCATATTTGTTGCATATTATTTCCCCAGTTGTGTGCTTCTTGATTTTGTAACTTTTGGACATACATTCCTTGTTTTACTTCAAGTTCAGTAAGAAGATTTAGAATTGCTTGAATTGTTGGCTCTGTATCTGTGCCTTGAGTGATTTTGACAAACGACATTTTTGTGTTCGTTATATATGCCTTTTGAATATAAAACCTGCGAACTTTTCTCATCAGTAGTAGAGAAGATCTTCTTAAACAAGAAGGGAAAAATGCAAACTGTAGTAGACAAAATTGATTCATCCATGGTAACTTTGATGAAATAGGTACCATAAACAAAATGGAGCAAAAGCATACTATGTACCACCTATTATGATGGAAATGCAAATTAAAATGACATGCATTTTACACCTGTCAGAATCAGACAACACCAAATGCCGACTGGGATAACTTTAATATACTATTGGGTGGGAACAGCGGTTGCTAGAACCATTTTGGGTAAAAATACATATCCCTTGGATGTAATAATCCCACACACAGGTATAGACTCCAGAGAATGTGTTGTATTTTACCAAGAAAAATGTTTCCTGCAATATTGCTAGTAGTAGCAAAATTTTGAAATACCTAAATTATTTACCATCAGGTGTGATTAAATGAGAATGAATAAATACATGTTGAACATTAAATACTATATACAATTACGCAAATTAAATACTAGAGAAAATGAATGTGTGATAAATCTCATTGACATTGTTAAATACGCAGTTTGCAAGAATAGTATGTTCTGTGACACATTCACATGAAGTTAAAAAATCTTCAAAACTGTTTCATGGTTATGTTTGTAGGTAGAGCAAATATAGCAAAAGTATAAGGAAATGCCTGGCGAGGCTACACATCAAATTGAGTGAGAGTGTTGGTTATTTTGAAGAAGGGAAAAAGGGAGGTAGAAGAGGGAGAGGTATCCAGGGTGTTGTAATGTTTTAATTCTTAATTTTTTTTAATGTTTGTTTATTTTTGAGACCGACAGAAAAAGAGTGCCAGTGGGGAGGGGCAGAAAGAGAGGGAGAGACAGAATTAAGAGTAGGCTCCAGGCTCTGGACTGATAGCACAGAGCCCATGTGGGGCTTGAACCCACGAACTGTGATATCATGGCCTGAGTCAAAGTTGGACACTTAACCAACTAAGCCACCCAGGAGCCCCCTGTAATGTTTTAATTCTTAAGCAGCGTGCTGAATGCACACGTTTGTTCTCTTATTTTCTGGATACTTTTGTATGACTGAAGTATTTCATAAGTAAACAGAAGTTTTGTTATTGTAGGCTAAATCATGTCAATTTTGGCATCATCTTTTTCTGTGCTCCCACATCTGGTTATTTCCCAACCCTGTTTACTCTCATTTCCATTGCCTTGTTCATCATCCCCTGCCTTCTATTTTCACATAAATTAATCTGCTATAATACCCTCCTACCTGGTCATCCTACCTCCACACTTTCCGCCCTTCATTCTAAATTAGTCCTCCTGAATGACAGCTTTGATCTTATCAGTAATTTCTCAGAAGTCTTTAGTAGTTGTGATTATTTACAGAGTATCACCTTGTTTATTAGTATGGTATTCAAGAGCTTCTTTGTTTAGGCTTCCACCCTGCCTTTCCATATTTCCTGTGACTGTCCCTTGGCAATTTCTGAGTATGTCTCATGCTTTCCCATCTTGATACCCTTGCTCCTGCTGTTCTTTCTAGGAATACCTTTCCATCCTTACCAGTTTCCAGTCCTGCCCACTTATGAGCAGAGTTTGGGACCGCGTTTATCACAGTTGAATAATATCTGGGTCTTTAATAAAGAGGAAGCACTTCTTACAGATTCCTAATACTGATTTACGTTTATTGCAGTATCAAATAGATACAATTATGCAATACAATTATGCAATATGTATAAAAATCATACATATCTAACTTCTAAGCACTCACAAAGCCAAAAATATTACAAACAAAAGCACAAACTATACAGTTCTTATGAACTTTACTTTTTCTGTGCTGATTGTGATATGAATGAAGTATTGACTGCTTTTGCATTTGGCATGCCTATACTACCAAATCCCACACGATGTCTCAATTCTCTCCTCCACTTTCTGTAATTGAGCTGTTGCAAAACCCTCATTCCTGTGGTGCTCCCACCTTCCTTGGAATAAATGCCTCATTGAAAAATCATCTGTGAGTATCATGAATCATAAGGCTCAGTAGTGTTCCTACCATGTAGCCTGATTTTATACATGAGGAAAATATCTCTGGACCTTAATGCAGATATCATTCAGTAAATATTACTATGGGCTATGTCAGGTGTGTGGATCCAAACATGACTCAAACGTGGGTCCTGTCCTCAAGGAGTTTAGTGGCAAAATAAAACAAAAGGAATCATTATTCGTGGGAGGAATAAATTCTGGGGGTGGGCTTTGAACTTATAAGGGGAGGCACAGTTTCAAGGTCAGAGCTGTTAACTATTCAGCCCTTCAGCTATTCAAGGGCACAAATAAGAATATTAAGTTGAAATGTTTGTATTGAGTTGATTACTTTTATATTTATGTTCTTCATTCTCCTTTCATTGCTCTTCTCATTTCTTTTTTCATGGACCCTGTTTCTTCATTTTTTTAGAAGGAGGTAGGGAATATTAATGTCATACTGCAAGGTAGGAAATTGTGGCTTAGATAGATAGTAATTTGCCCAAGGTTATGTGACTGGTAAGTGGCCAGGCTAGGTCTTGTCTGTCTCATCTCCTCATCAAATTCCAGGTTCTTAACTCTCTTGGTATTTGTCAAGTACTTTCTTAGGCTTACATCTAAAGTAAGCTCCCATCCTTATGTTATTAAGTGGGCTTTTGCATCTGTGAAAATAAATGGATTTTTTTAAGGGAAGAATAACTCCTACCTATACATTAAAATAGTGTCAGTGTTTCATTTTAAAAAAAATTTTTTTTTTCAACGTTTATTTATTTTTGGGACAGAGAGAGACAGAGCATGAACGGAGGAGGGGCAGAGAGAGAGGGAGACACAGAATCGGAAACAGGCTCCAGGCTCTGAGCCATCAGCCCAGAGCCCGACGCGGGGCTCGAACTCACGGACCGCGAGATCGTGACCTGGCTGAAGTCGGACGCTTAACCGACTGCGCCACCCAGGTGCCCCAGTGTTTCATTTTTTAAAAATGAGAGAAACCAATTTCAAGGTACAATCTGGGCTTAGTATAGATTCGATCTTTTCTCTTACATCTTCTTTATGTAGGGTGGAAGTATTTCAAGTGAAAAATGAAATATGTATATTTTAAAAATACATGTACAATGAAATATCCTGAATCTTTGAAGAAAGAGTTAATTGTACTTACCAACTGTATTCACCAAAGAATAAATGTGGATCATTATATTTTAGAAAGACCTTTTTTGTGTCAATTACTTGAGCCCATTAACCAAAGTAGCTAAAATATTATATGCTACAATGTGAAAATAACCCTGTCATTGATAAGCTGGCCCCACCCAGCATGATGATGACAGAGACTCTACGTGGGAAGATTACATTAGACATGACAAGCTTGATTAATTTATCTGTTCATTTTAATTTTGCATCCTTTTTTCTTTGATATAGGCATAATATACAGTTTTACATCCCTGGTTTAAGTTTTTTATTTTTTAATTTTATTTTTACAGTTTATTTTGATAGAGAGCGCATGTGCACATACGAGCAGGGAAGGAGCAGAAAGAAAATCCCAGGCGGGCTCCACACTGTCAGTGTGGAGCCTGATGAGGGGCTTAAACCCACAAACCTTGAGGTGATGGCCTGAGCCTAAATCAAGAGTTGGCTGTCTAACCAACTGAGCCACCCAGGTGTCCCGCTGGTTTAAGGTTTTGATTATAATATCTGTATCTTAAAAATTGGGAAGCTGTAGTTAATGCTTGTATAGTATTTTTCTAATAACTTTGGAAGTATATTTGAATACTGATATGTCTAATTATCAAATTGAAGTTAAGACGATTTCCCTTTCTACAGGTTAACCAGGAATATGTTGGGAGTAGTTTTGCTCTGATATAATTGAAGAAAAAGAGTGAGATGGTTAATAACTCAGAGATGCCTGGGATAGATCGTTCCACCCAAACTGCTAAAATATAATAAACGTACAAAGGAGTGCTTCTGGTCAGCTTATTTTGAGGGTTCATATTAGTTAATGGTCTTATCCTGAAACAGAACCCTGGGTACTTTACTTAGAAACTACAAAAACAAAAACAAAAAACAAAAGAAAAAGAGTTTTTGTGCCATGGGAAAGAAGGAGAAGAAAGAAAAATTAGTGAAATGAAAATACTTACTTTCCTTGCATTTAGAAAATTATTTAGTTTTATTAATCTTCTTTTGTGACATCTGTTCTGTTTCCTGTACTGTAATTCCTAGGAAGATTTCATGCAGCCAAACTACATAATTTTTTATGGAAATCTGGTTTATATACTCATTAAACTGATTTTTTTTTTTTTTAGGAAAGCAATAAAGAGGTATACCTTTATTTGATATTTTTATTATTATAATGTCTTGTGTTTATTTGAGTTCAGGATTGTAAATGTTTTGTTAAGGGTGTGTTTTTAAGCACCTGTAAAAATATGGCAAATTTTATATTTGGTATAGTTATGGTAAACTAGGATTGAACTCAGTGCATAGGGACTTCAGAAATAAAGCTTTAATCTTTCCCAAACTCTCAGGAGTTTGTCCTGGAAAGAATGGCAGAGTTGGGGTAATAGAGCTTGATTCTGTTAACTCTAATGTATGTTATTTTCCAGACTGATATTATCTGGGGCATTCATTTTCATTTATTTAGGTTTTTTTTTTTTTAACGTTTATGTGTGTGTGTGTGAGAGAGAGAGAGCGCGCGCGCGAGAGAGAGCGAGCGAGCAGGGGAGAGGCAGAGAGTGGGAGACACAGAATCGAAGCAGGCTCTAGGCTCTGAGCTGTTAGCATACAGAGCTCGAACTCATGAGCCATGAGAGCATGACCTGAGCTGAAGTCTGATGCTTAACCAAATGAGCCACCCAGGTGCCCCTAGGGCATTAATTTTTTATTTGGATAAATACGCTTCTACCATAGTTTATATTCTTTACTAGAGTAGCTTTATTTAGGTTTATAGTTCAATTGCTACATAATTGTTTAGGATTGTTTTCTTTACGGTAAAGCAAATGATGGGTATGTTTTACAGTTGAGAGAAGACTTAAAACCTCTTGAAAATGGTATTTTCTCTGAGTTGGAAGAACTTAGAAAGATTTCAGTTACTGAAACTAGAGCTTTGACCTCAGCATTAGCTTTCTGGGCTGTGCTCCAGAATTATATGTAGGGTCTAATTATGAAAGACTTGGATTTATAGTTTATTAGGCCACAGATACAGTATTTTTAAAAATAAGTTATCTTTATAAAATATAGTTTTATCTTTAGTGAGAAATATTACTGCAGCAAAAATACGTGTCACATATAAAAAATGAAGTCATAGATCAGTTATTCTTTATAACATTGTAACATGCTTTTGAAAATTTATTTTTATATGGATTATCTATAAATGTATTTCTACCCAAAGTGCAGAGATTTTTCAAAATTATTGACTCAATAAGTAGGATTATGAAACTTTTCAATTATTAAGATTTCTTTGGTAAAAAGAAAATTTAATGCTTTGAGTCTCCTTGCATGAATAAGAACAAACCATTCAGGGTTGCTATTAATCAAACAAATAAATTGTTTTGATTTTTTGGATATTTAAGTCGTAACTGAATTGTTTTTTCTTACATAGAAATGGAAACAAAATTTCCTTTGATAGTGTTGCCAATTTAAGTTTCGAATTCTGTATTTCTACCAGACAATACATGTATAAAGTGTAAAAATGAATTTTGGGCGGGGTGTGTGTGTGCCAAGTCTATGATAAAGGTTTTCATGATTTCAGAATTTGGTTGTTGGAAGTACTGTTTTTGTTTTGAAATCACATGATTTCATCAAGGTTAGACAAAAACTACATGCTTATCTTCTTTGAATATATTTTATGTAGTCTAGTTTTCAAGACTTTGCACTCTTAGTCATTAAGGTGTCAAAGTCAGTGAGTAGGCTGGTGTCTTTATTACTAAAGATCAGTGATTATAATTGAGGTTTTGAAATTTTAAGTAGCAATGGCATTCCAGAAGGAATGATAACAGAGCTATGTAGTTAGATGTTTAAGAAAAAAAATTTCACCGTGTCACTGAGTAGACTATTAGCTAATGTATGTATGAGCAGGCAATTCTGTTGGAGCTTATCCTTAGCCATCTTTTAACAAATACTGTTGGAGCAGGCCTTAGTTGTTGAGAATGCCATGTTGATTTGCATAATTCTCCCAAACACTTTTCCCCTGTCTTAAATACATATGTTATATTCTGTAAGCACATATTGCATGCTTATCACATGCCATGTATCCTGTTGGAAGAAGTGAAAGCAAGGAAAGAGAAAGTTCTTGTACCCTGGATCTAGTGGTGAGTGAGGGATTTAAGATATCCTCTGTAAGGTGAAATAAATACCCAAGCATATATTATAAGTACACTTATTCCATATCAACATAATAAAGGCCGTTTACACAGCTAACACTGTACTTAGTGGTGAAAAGCTGAAATGAAAGCTTTTTTTTCCTAAGATCATAAGACAAGGGTGCCCACTCTTCCCACTTTTATTCAACATTGTATTGAAGTCCTAGCCAGAGCAATGAGGCAGGAAAAAGAAAGAAAAGGCATCAGATTAGAAAGGAAGAAATAAAACTCACTATTGTAGATGACCTGATATTATATATAGAAAACTCCATTAAATAAGTATTACAACTAATAAGCAAATTCAGTAAAGTTGCAGGATAAAAAATCAACTTAAAAAATAATCTTTTACATTTCTCTATACTAATGATGAACTATCAAGAGAGATAATTTAATAGAACAATCCCTTTTACAATTGCATCAAAAAGGATGAAATACCTAGGAATAACTTTAACCAAGGAAATGAAAGACCCATATATTGAAAAGTATTGGACGTTAATGAAAAAAATTGAAAGGATACAAATAAGTAGGTATTCTGTCCTCATGGAATTGTAAGACTTGATATTGGTAAAGTATCCATATGACCCAAGGCAATCTACAGATTCAGTGCAATTCCTATCAAATTTCCAATGGCATTTTTCACAGAACTAGAACAAATAATCTTAAAATTTGTATGGAAGCGCAAAAGACCCCAAATAGCCAGTGATGCTGAGAAAGGAGGACAAAGCTAGAGATACCATGTTGCCTAATTTCCAACTATTTGCAAAGCCATAGTCATCAAAACAATATGGTATCGGCATAAAAACAGACACGTAAATCAGTTGGAACAGGATAGAGAGCCCAGAGATAAACCCACACATAATGATTTATGATAAAAGGAACTGAAAACATACAATGAAAAAAGGCCAGTCTCTTCAATAAGTGGTGCTGGGAATATTGGGCAGTCACATACAAAACAAACTGGAGCACTGTCTTATATATAAAAATTAATTCAAAATGGATTAACGACTTGAACCTAAGACATAAAACCCCCAGAAGAAAATTTAGGTGAAAGGTCTTGGTGATAATTATAAGTTTATTTTTGAGAGAGACACAGACAGCATGAGCAGGGGAGTGGCAGAGAGGGAGAGAGAGAATCACAGGCAGGCACAAGCCTGCGCATCAGGCTTGAATTCATGAAATTTTGAGATCATAACCAGAGCTGAGCCAAAACCAAGAGTTGGACATTCAACCGACTGAGCCACCCATGAGCCTTGGTGATAATTTTTTGAATCTGACACCAAAAGCAAAAGTAAACAAATAAGACTACATCAAGCTAAAAAGCCTCTGCACAGCAAAGGAAACCATCAACGAAATGAAAAGGCAGCTTAATGAATGGGAGAAAATATATGCAAACCAAATATCTGATAAGGTGCTGAGATGCAGAATCCATAAAGAACTCTTACAACTCAGTAGCAGAAAACAAACAAGCTGATTAAAAAATGGGCAAAGAATCTGAACATTTTTCCAAAGAAGACATACAGATCTTTAACAGGTAGTTGAAAAGACACTGTGCATCACTAGTCATTAGGAGAATACAAATTACAACCACAACATGTCACCTCACACGAGTCAGAATGGCTAGTATCAAAAAGATTAGAAATGGGGCGCCTGGGTGGCGCAGTCGGTTGAGCGTCCGACTTCAGCCAGGTCACGATCTCGCGGTCCGTGAGTTCAAGCCCCGCGTCAGACTCTGGGCTGATGGCTTGGAGCCTGTCTCCGATTCTATGTCTCCCTCTCTCTCTGCCCCTCCCCCATTCATGCTCTGTCTCTCTCTGTCCCCAAAAAAATAAATAAACGTTGAAAAAAAAATTAAAAAAAAAAAAAGATTAGAAATAACAACTGTTGGCAAGTATGTGGAGGAAAAGGGCCCTTTGTGTATTTTTGGTAGGAATGTAAATTGATGTAGTCTCTACAGAAAATAGTACGGGGGTTCCTCAAAAAATAAAAATAGAACTACCATATGATCCAGCAATTCTACTTTTGAGTATTTATCCCAGTAAAATGAAAATACTCAGATACATGCACACCCCCATATTCATTGCAGCATTATTTACGATGGCCAAAATATGGGAACAATTTAAATGTCCATCAGTGGCTGAAGAAAGAAACTGTGATATACAGACAAACACATACTGAATATTACTAATGCATAAAAAAAAGAATGAAATTTTGCCATTTGGGCAACATGGATGGACTTTGAGGGTATTATGCTAAGAGGTAAATCAGAGAAAGACCAATGCCATGTGATTTCTCTTATTTGTAGAATCTAAAAATCAATCAGCCAACCAATCAACTTACCAAGCAACTAAACTCTTAGATACAGATGACAGATTGGTGGTTGTCAGTGTGGGGAGGGGAGAGATGGGTAAACCGTTTTTGTTTTTTTTAAATTTAAATAAATTGAATTAAAAACACAAGAGAATGGGTAGATTTTAAAAAAAAGCTGAGAAAGGGTAAAAAGACAATAATCAAGTTACATAAATTAAACATTGTGTTATATGCTGTTAGATTATGTGGAGAAAAATGAAGCAGGAATGGCAGATAAGTTATTGGAGCCAGGGGTTGAAGTATTAAATATATTGTTGAGTTACTCCAAGGTAACATTGGAACAAATACCTTAAAAGAGATGATGGAATAAATTACACAAGTCACTGGGATAAAAGTTCCAAGGATTAGAAACCACGAGTGTCAAGGCCCTAATGTGGAATATGCCAGGTGTGTTTAGGAATAAATAGTGAGGAGACCGTTATGGTTTGAATGGATCCAACCAGGGGGAAATAGGGCATTGGATGTAAGTGAAAGCCTACATTAGAAGAAAAAGGTTTCTTTTTAAATAAAGATTAAAACTCTTCACCTGAATTACCTGTGAAGCCCTGAAAAGCATTAAAATTCTAAGTTTCCTTATATTACATAATCACTAAACCTTCGCTCAGTGCTATTGATTTCTCCCCCACCCAAATATTTTTATTTTTAAAAAAATTTCTTGGCTAATTAATACTCAGGGATTAGATGTTTAGAAACTCAACTCTCTTACTTATTTTAGGTGGAAATAGATTGGATAATCTAAGTATAGTATTGAATTAATTTGGCTTTCTGGAAGTCCATTAAATCCATGGTGGTTTGTTTTAGAAAATCAAATATACATTGTTTTCATATTTCCATAGCCCTGTATGTATGTATGTGCTGTATGTCCATCTCAAATTCCTTTATGAAATTATCATAGATTATAAAGGCTAGTAGGTAAAGGACAGAGAAAATAAAGATAACTCTGGAGAACTTCTTGAGAATGAAGTTGAAATTTCTTTTAAGGTATCAAACATTTGAATAACCACCACCCACTGGGGAACTTTCTTCTTACTCAGAACTGAAAGAGGTATTTATTTCAGTTGAAAACCTATAGAGTTCCCTGAAGAGAAACTCAAGTTGTAGGGTAAACCTAGACTGTTAAACTTTTTGAGTAACTTTTATGCACAGACTAAAATCACTAAAAAAATCCAAAAACTGCTTAACTCTGAAGGAGAGCATTGAGTACTGATATTAAATAATTTGTCTAATTTGAAACTCTTAATGATGGGTTTACATGCTTATCAGTCTGCTAATATTTAACAGTGTTTCTAAATACTAAATTTTTCTTTGCCAGAGAATGACCTTTAAATAACATGTCACATTGCCAGTGGTGAAATCTATTTTGTCAGTATGCACCAAGCTAATCTTGCCAGCCTCAGAAATCCATCCCTTTCAGATTCTTCCCAATCCGTCCTGGAGACTCTTTTAGCCTTGCCTTTGCTCTTGGCTTCCTCACTGACTCTGTCATTTTCTTCCCCTCTTGCTTTGACTCCCCTTAGGGAGGTCTTAGCAAGCCATTGAGATCGGAGGTGGCCTGGCTTCTGCCACTCTATACTACCCACCCCAGACACGCTGGGACTGTTGGTGCCCAGGCTTGAGTTTGCCCTGTCTATCTTGTGACCTCACCATGTCTCTTGTGGGTCAAGTTGAGAGTACTGTCCTGGGCCACAGCTGCTGGTGCCTTGTGCTGTCACAGTCCCATAGACACATTTATGAAAACCCTTTTAGGTTTTACTTGCTCATTTATTGCAGTGCCCTTGTGCTCTTTTCTGGCTCAGATCCAGATGGCTTGCGTTAGTGACACCATAGCTCTGAGTCTGGTCTCCTTTGTGTTTAAGCCAGACTGTGTGACTTGATTTCTCCTCACTTCTCTGTGGTTTTGAAATAGTGTCTTGTCGTGTCTAGAAAAGTCGAAATCTCAGAGGACAGCCGCTTAAGTTCAATTAATACATTCAGTGGGTAGTTTGTTGCAGACACCTGAGACATTTCTATTTGTTGTTTTCATTTCCGGCAAACTGTTGGTATTTTGAAATGTGTTTGTTTCCTTCTTGGATGGCCAAGAATCTTTAGTTGTGGTTGTATCCAGGTAGGTTTTCTCTATTTTAGTTTTCTATACTAAAATATCCCAGTCTTCAAACAGGCAGAATTCAGTTTGAATCTTGACTTAAACACTTTAACTTGGGGGGGGGGGGGTTGATGACCATGGCACCTTTCTAAATTTCTGAGGAACTCAATCTCCTCATCTGTGAAATTGGCAGAAAACATGTCTCATAGGAATTGTTATGAGGATTAGGTATGTGTCAAGTGCTGGGCACATGCTAGATGCTCATTACCTGCTAGTTAATGTTGACCTCCCTGAGTTGGTTGGCTCACTCATTAACCATCAGTAAAGAAGTAAATCCCTCCTGTTACTTTGCCTCATAGATCTGTGCTTAGAGACATCCCTGTTGCATCTCTGTTCCCTGCAAGACATCCCTGTTGCATCTCTGTTCCTGCAAGCCTCTCTGGAAGATGGCAGTTTGTCAAATGATCCTACCATTATTCCACAAGTGACTTTTGTATATTATAGGTAGCCTCTCTTTTAGGTTAGCTCACTGGAGACAATTTTCCTTGAAAATGTGGGGAATGATATTAGAACTGTTTGCATGTGATGTGAGAGCTTGTGATAGTCAGCAGAGTGTAGATTAAAACACGAATTCTCAGAGAGCCCAGTTTCTCTGTAGCTCTCTGGACCTCAATTTAGTTATACGAAAAAGGGGAGGAATGAACCAGGTGATTTTTTTAAGAACTTTTATTTGTTGAAAAAAATATGTTGTTTTATAAGATCTACTATGCTCAACTTTGTATTTTAGGAAGGTGGTTTGCATTTAAGGAGGATGTATTCCGGTATTCTCATCATGGGATAATTAAGTGTCCAGGAGCAACTCAGTAGAAGTCAGAGTTTGGAAATTGATCAGACAGCTTCAAACCTCTTTTGGTTGTTGCCTTCAAAGTTTTTTATTTTAAAATGTATACTTGTGATATTCATTTGCAAATCAAAGGCTTCATTTCAAGTTATTTGTCAATGTGTTATATGGAGTGATTTTACCAGTTAATACTTTTAAGATGAAGAATATTACCTTGAATTGTTATAACACATTATATTCTTGAGAGCATTGTGAAAATCTATTAAAGAGGATATTGGTAAAACAACTTCATGTTTCCTAAGAAAGGCAGGGAGTACATTTTTAATATTCTTTACATTTAGTAATATTTTTTTCAGAAAAAATATTTTGATAGCTAATAGTCGATGTTGTATTATGTGGTATCTTCCAGTTTTCTCCAGAACACTGAATTTCCATAAATCAAGTAAACTGGCTTATCATGTTTAAACAGTACTGAGTTAAAGTTAACAGACTTTTGGAGCACCTGGGTGGCTCAGTGTGTTAAGTGTCCAGCTCTTGGTTTCAGCTCAGGTCATAATCTCAGAGTTTGTGAGTTCGAGCCCTGCATTGGGCTCTACGCTGACAGTGCGGAACCTGCTAGGGATTCTATCTGTTCTTCTCTCTCTGCCTGTGTGTGTGTGTGTGTGTGTGTGTGTGTGTGTGTGTGTGTGTGTCAAAATAAAATAAACTTAAAAAATAAGAATATTTTTTTAAAAAGGTTAACAGATTTTTAAATGTAGGACATTTTTTAATGTTCTCTATGCTAATGTGCATTGTGAATTCTCAAAAAGAAAGTATAGCGCACACTTTATTGTAATATGTAGCCTGGTATTCACAGAAAACCTCTGGCTATTCTTCATAGTATTAGTACTCCAAGGATGCAGTTTGTGAGAAGCTCATTCATATATAGTATTTGGCAGTTTGTAAAGTACTGTTACATTATTACCTCATTTGATTCTCTCAAACCTGCTAGGTATTGTTTTTACTGGTGCAGGTAAATGAGCGTTGGAGAAACTGGCTACATCGTGAAGGCACATATTTATGTATTTGGAAACTGTTTTATGCTGAGAAGGAAACTAGATCTCAAAATAACATGCTATTGCTGATTTAAGAAGTATTTGAGAAGTTAATTGAGTATAGCTTTGGTGATTAAAGAGAAATCTGTTAGAAGACGTTGATTTAGAGAATGAGAGCTTGAGAATGGCAACTATTTATCATTGGCATGCTAGTGAAATTTTCCACTCCTTAATCATGTTTGTGTCAATAAGAAAGAATTTTTAGGGGCGCCTGGGTGGCTCAGTCGGTTAAGCGTCTTGACTTCGACTCAGGTCATGATCTCATGGTTCATTAGTTCAAGCCCCATGTCAGGCTCTGTGCTGACAACTAGGAGCCTGGAGCCTGCTTCTGATTCTGTGTCTCCCTCTCTCTCTCTCTCTCGTTCTCTGTCTCTCAAAAATAAGTAAATGTAAAAAAAACAAAAATAAAGAATTTCTTTAAATGTCACATGTTTTTAGAAATTCATGAAATGACTCTACAATATAACCTCTCTGGGTTCTTAGTAAATTAGATTTAAAAATGTAAGTTAGTCTGCAATGTTTGTTAAGGCAGGCTGTGTTTGTTTATAAAATGTGAGCTGCACTATCCCAAATACACTGAATCATAGCCTCATAGAAATTTTAGTACAGAGAGATTTTTGTTGTCCCTTAGTCTGTCCTCTTTTCCAGAGAGAACTGAAATTGTCCCTGCAACATTCCTTGTGGATTGTGGGATTGTATAGCATGAGCACTGGAAAGGTGCTCAGTTTTATTTATTAGCAGGTACTTACACAGTGCTTCCCATTTTACCGTCTCCTATGGGATCTGTAAAAATATCAGTGTATTTCATTAACAGTCATTGAATGTCTACTGATGTGCCAGATAGTTTGCCTGGATCTTTAAGATATTTTATTAAATTCTACAGCAACTTGCTGAGGAAGCGTGTAGTAGTATACTCATTTTATAGATCAGGAAACCGATACTGTTCTCATGGTGAGATAGGTCAGGAAATACATTCTTCTCAAACTGAGGGTACACACCTGCATGCTAAGATTAATCTAAACAGCAGGAAGAGAACTGTGCTACATCTTCCAGAATTGGCTTTGTTGATGCACAAGCAAAATCAGAATTCTCTTCAGTTTCATGTTTTGCAAGAGATTTTGCTCTTGGAACTACCATTTTAGTAGCAATGGGAAATCTATCCACCTAGGAGGAAACTTCTTGGATTGAATGAATACTTTGAAAAGCTCCCTAAGGTAGGTGGAGAGGGGTTTTAAAAAGAAATAGTAAGTGGTCATTATTCAGCCACTGACTAGGATTTGGTGTGGCTGAGCATTGTGGATGGTTTTTGAGACACTGTGTGAGAAGAAATGGAAGAGAGCTGGAGTGACTTTCGGTGAATAAAAGCAGGGGAAGGAAGAACGGATATCTGTGGGTAATATTGTTAGGTTTCTGGTATGCATGGTGTGATACAAATCTTATTCCTTATCTTTCCACAAAAATCTTTGTTAAGCTTAAAAAAATTGTGAAGCTGGGCTTCTTTTAATTTTTTAAAAATATTCTATTTTTGAGAGAGAGAGAGAGAGAACGAACGAACAGGAGAGGGGCAGTGAGAGAGGGAGACACAGAATCCGATGGAGGCTCCAGACTGTGAGCTGTCAGCACAGAGCCCTATGTGGGGCTTGAACTCACAAACTGTGAGATCATGATCTTAGCCAAAGGTGGATGTTTAACTGACTGAGCCACCCAGGCGCCCCAAGCTGTACTTCTTGTCGAGAATGTGGCCAAGTACTGGCTGCAGCTTCAAGGCAGGCTCAGGGCTGACTTGAGACTACCCAGGGGAGGCTTACACATCTAAGTGTCCTTGTCTCTGTGGTCCTTGTATTCACTTCCCTCTGGCATCTGAAAGGGTTTTAGATGAAGTACAAAATGGTCTCTACCCTAGAACCCATCAATTTTTTATTTAACATAAGAAATTTAGCTCAGGAATTATCTTTATACATTACCCCCAGATACCTTAATGTCCTAGTAGCCCTTCTGTGGGTGGGCCCATACCGTTTGTAAACCCAGGTATACTTGAATGATAGTAGGTATTTAGACCTTGCTTGATCTCCAGATGTCCTCTAGTAGATTCTTCATCATTCTGCTTTGTGTTTAGTAAACTCTTCACCACTGGCACTTTAATACCACTGAAATTCATGATGTAACTTTTTCTCAAACCAGTAACACATTTGAGAAACGAGACATTTTGCATCTAACTTCTGTATCTTACATCCATTTTAACATGTGAAAATATTTCTGAATTTTAAGATATTTAGAGACAGAAGTTTTCCTTCTGTTTTTTTGCCCACCTCATGATTAAAGTATGGGTTTTGTAGCACATGATTAACACACTGATAGTAATTAATTAACATTTTTTAAACAGATTCTAGATTCAAACCCACCTAAATGAACTAGAGTCTAACTCTGTATTCTTGCTTGTATTGAGCACAAGTATATTATGCGATATATTGTTAAAGCTTTGCTGAAATTAAGTTATTTTAGCTCTCAGGTTTGGTCATGCCTTTTTCTCTAGTAATCTTAACAAAACAGGACTGGCTTTTTTTTAGTGAACCTATGCCACTTCCTCATGCCAGTGACTTTTCTGAGTGCTCACAATTTACCTTTTAATAATTGATTTTTATTTTTTATTTATTTTGAGAGAGGGAGAGAGGTTGAGCGGGGGAAGGGCAGAGAGAGGGGGACAGAGGATCTGAAGCAGGCTGTGTGCTGACAGCAGAGAGCTGGACACAGGGCTCGAACCATGAACCTTGAGGTCATGACCTGACCCAAAGTCAGACGCTTAACTGAGCCACCCAGGTGCCCTCAGTGTTTACCTTTTAACGAGTTGCTTTCAGAGTTGTCGGAAATTGATTCCAGACTTGTTTTCCCACCCCTCCTTGCCCATCTCTTCTCTTAACATTCTCCATAGTGTCTCAGCTTTCATCTTATGATCTTGCAAAGATACCAGCAATTAGAGAAGCAAGAATGATGGAGTAGTAATAGCTGATTGACGTTTCAGAGCGTGAGAGTCCCACCTGCTTGTTCATTTGGCCTCTTAAGAGTAATGGAAAAGCATCAGAGAAAAGGATTTGTAAGAGGTTAGAAAATAAAGCCTATGAGAAAAAGCTAAAGATGGCATATTTGTCCCCCAAAAAGAGAAAGCCGAAGACTTTATACGTGAAGATGTATTCTAACAGCCAACTGCTGTGCACTTTCCACAAAGACTGTACAAAAGGTGATGGGTTTAAGCTGGACTGTTCAGGGATTTATATTGAGTATAAGTAGGAATTTTATGATTCTAAATATTGTTGATCTCTGGGGTGACTTTCTAGGGGGAAGTTGGATTTCTGTCTCTGTAGTCTCCAAAAATGGCAGCTTTTTCATTTCTCAGTAATGGTGTAGTCTTATTGTGCTCCCAAAGGCTCACAGAGATGCTGGATGACCTTTCCCAGTCTTTTCTTGCTCAGTGATTTTTGTCTTTTCATAATCTCACTTCACATCTAGAGATCTGTTGTGTTAGAGGCACTTTTATTCTTTTCTTTCTGTCATTTAAAGTGCTGTTAACATTCCATCATGCATCTGCTAATGGAGAAGTGACTGTGCAGTTCAGCATGCTATTCTCAGTATAAAAAGCAAACTATGTTTATATAAAAGAAATACCTCATGTAATTCACTAGTTTAAATGGTACAAGATACTTATTTTTAGTGACAGTTTTTATTTTCAGTTTATCTTTAGAGACTTGGCACAGTATTTTGTGTGTGTGTGTGTGTTTGTTATGAAATTGAATATGCCATGCATTTATTTTCTCCTTCAAATATTTCATTACTAGTTTGCTTTTTTAGCTAAATTGTTCTATAACTGGAGGTATTTCTTACTATAGTACTTTTTGGAAACTGGATTAGTCTTAGGCATGTCATATTATGTATCCCAAAAGAACAGATGCTATTTGGGAATAGCCTCCCAGGTTTTTTGTTTGTTTGTTTGTTTTTGATTTAGAAATAACACAAGGCATGGATATAATCAAAATATTAAAGTAAATGTGGAAAATATTCTCATAACAGTTACTGTACCATTAAGACAGTGTCACCTGATTTAACCTTTATTATATTTTATCTCATTGAGAATTAAAGACAGAGAAGGTAAATTAATAAGAAATCTCTGGCTTCTGATTTCTGCTTACAAGTGATATAACCTTGGGCAATTTGATTTTTATTAAGCCTCAGTTTTACCATTTATGATAGACATGGTAATGTCACAGTACTTTTTAAGATTGGTGATAAAAATGAGTGCAAAATGCTTAGCATAGTGCCTGTCACACAGTAAGAACTATAAAGATAGCCATTTTTATGCATTGGCATAAACCGATATGGTTTGCTTACCACTAGGCATTATACTGGACACTGAGTATGTAAGAATGAGAAAATCTATTCTTCCTCTGGGGGAGCTCTCATCCTTAGATGGGAAACATAGGAAGAAACTTGTAATTGTGATAGGAGAGTGATCACAGAAATGGAGTCTTTCAGAAAGTGTAGTTGGATAAATGTGTTAACTGGCTTATTGGGAATAGCAGAGGTTCCAAATTGTTAAAAAAAAAAAGGGGGGGGGCTGCTATTTAAATTGTTTTCCTTTGTGCAAAGTAGATTGATAAATTGTTCTTGTAAATAATCATAAGGTTAGTAAGAAAGATACATTTTGCATTTGCTTGACTGTACGTGATTATGTGCAGAACACTATTGGAAATGAGGCGTCTCACAGGTAATAACATTGTGAATATTTGCATATTGATAATTTTAGTATTCTAGGTTGACTTTGTGATTACTTCTATTCAGTTTTCATTCTAATTTTGTTTCTCTGACTCTACATATTATAATTTAACTTTAGTGCTTTCAAACTATATGGGAGTTTGGCAATAATATATATTTATAAAGTTATTTCAATTTCATTTTCCCCCATTATTACTAATGTCATTGGTTGGTGATGGGTATGGATCCTCTTTTACATGTAATGCTCTATGAAAATGTATACCTGTGATTCTTAAGTGATTTGCTACAGTCGCCCAAACAGGCTTCAGATATTCCTTTTAGTTGAGATGCTCTATAGAGGTTTCATGACAAGTTTGTCATCATTGGTGTTTATCACCTGGGGCATCGTGTTGCATGTGAGAACTGATGAGGTAGATGGCATCATTGTAAACAGTAATCAGTGGGAATGAGTGGGTTAATGGATGTGACTGGGTTAATGGATTGCTTTTTTTCTGGTAGTGTTCCTTAATCTAAAATCACCTGAGAACCATTGATAGTTTCATAGACCTTTTGGAGTTGATCCTTGTCCAACCTTACATTGAATGTAAGAATGACTTCTAAAAAAACAAAAAAAAAAAATTAAAAATTTTTTGAGAGAGAGACAGAGAGAGAGAGAAAATGTGAGTGAGGGAGGGGCAGAGAGAGAGGGATCTCACAGAATCTGAAGCAGGCTCCAGGCTTTGAGCTGTCAGCACAGAGACTGATGCAGGGCTCGAACCCACGAACCACCTGAGTGGCTCAGTCAGCTAAGTGCTTGATTCGGCTCAGGTCATGGTCTCCTTGTTCGTGGGTTTCAGCCCCACATCAGGCTCTGTGCTGACAACTCAGAGCCTGAAGCCTGCTTTGGATTCTTTCTCTCTCTCTCTCCCTCTCCCTCTCCCTCTCCCTCTCCTTCCCTCCCTCCCTCTGCTCACATTCTCTGTCTTTCTCAAAAATAAACATTAAAAAATTTTTTTCAAATGACCTTTGTCATTCTACATCTTATCTTAACTCTGGGTATTGCCTACAGGTTAGATGAAAGGAAGAGAAGAAAGTTCTTCCTTGAATTGCTTCACATTCTATGGACAACAGACATTTACAATATCTGTAACATACATCCATTTTGTAGCAAATAGTTTTAATGTCACCCATAATATCCTGAAATAAAATGTATAGATACTAGTAACCTATCTTTATATACTTATTAAAAACAATCAATATAATACCTACTATAATGTATAGAGAAATAATTTGTTATAGGGTATGCCATATGTGGTTGCTCAGCACCACATTATAAAACTCAAATACATTTTTTTAATATGTAGAATCATTTGTAGTTTGCTACACATGGAAACTGCAATAGCTGTGCTTCTGAGAATGTCATTGTCAGAAATGGGGCTCCACTTCTGTGAAATTTCTGAGTGATAAGGATATAGTCTTCAGTATATATTTAAGCCATGCCAAAAAAAAAAAAAGTCTTTGTGTTTGTATGGAAAGTGGGTATTTAGACTCAGATTATGAACCTTTTTTTTTTTTTTTTAAACCAACAGGGAGGTCCCTAGGGTCATTTGGAAATTGTGCAGAGGAGAGGACAATGTTTCATTGATAGGTTTTGTTTGTATGTTGCATACAGCCACTCTAACAACAAAAATGTTCTCATAAATTGCATTACACTGCCCACGGAGGTACTGTCCTTTTTGAGAATCACTGCCCTACACTGACTCCAGTAGGACATCACATAGCAACTTGAAGCCCTAGGAGCTACATTCAGTCAGAAAACGTAAGATGAATCTATACATGTGAAAGGTGTTCTAGAAATTTCTAATTATCTAGTTAACTCCTTTCCACCAATTTACTAGATTTTAAGATTACTGTGAAATTTATTAGAAATAAGCCCTCATACATACAAAGGCCATGCATACCTATAGCACTAGATACACTCGAAAATTTTTTTCTATTACGATAAAGTGTACATAACATAAAATTCACCATTTTAACCATTTTTAAATGTACAGTTCAGTGGCATTAAGAATAGTCACACTGTTGTTCAACTATAACGACTGTCCATCTTTAGAACTTTTACATCATCCCAGACTGAAACTCTGTACCTATTAAAATTAACTCTCCCCATTTCCTCCTCCTCCCAGTCCTTGACAACTACCATTCTACTTTCTATTTGTATGAATTTGTTCTGTGTATCTCATAGAAGTGGAATCAAACGGTAATTGACCTTTTATGTCTGACTTATTTTGCTTAGCATAATGTTTTCAGAGTTTGTCCATGTGGCATGGATGTGTCAGAATTTGCTTCCTTTTTTAAAAAAAATTATTTATTTTGAGAGAGAGAGAGAGCGAGAGAGCATGCATGCACAGGCATGAGCGAGGGAGGAGCAGAGAGAGAGGAAGAGAGAGAATCCCAAGCAGGCTCCACACTGCCAGCACTGAGCTCAGTGCGGAGCTCGGTCTAAGGAAGCATGAGATCGTGACCTGAGCCGAAATTAAGAGTCAGACACTTAACTGACTGAGCTACCCAGGCATCCCAGAATTTACTTCCTTTTTAAGGCTAATATTCCATTGTATGTGTTTATCATATTTATATATGATATTTATATGATATGTAAGTATATAAATATTTAATATTTATACATGATACATATATATCAGTATAAACACATACAATGGAATATTATCCATTTGGCCATTGATACACATTTTAATTCTTTCCACCTTTTGGCTTTTGTGATTAATGCTGCAGTAAACGTAGGTATACAGATATCTCTTTAAGACTCTGTTTTCAATTCTTGTGGGTATGTATCCAGAAATGGAGTTGCTAGATCACACAGTAGTTTTATTTTTTATTTTTATTGTTTAGAATAAAAAATTCTATTTTTTAAAATTTTAAACTGCCAGATTGTTTTCTGTAGTGGCTGTACTATTTCACATTCCCACCAACAGAGCACAAGGGTCCTCCTTTCCCCACATTCTTCCCAACATTTGTTATTTTTTCCATTTTTATGATAGCAGCTATCCTAATGAGTGTGAAGTGTATCTCAGGATAGTTTTGACTTGTATTTTCTAGTAATTAGCGATGTAGAGCATCTTTTCATGTGCTGATGGGCCATTTGTATATCTTCTTTGCAGAAGATCCTTAATCAAGTTCTTTGTCCATTTTTTAGTTGGGTTGTCTTTTTGTGTTGAGATGTAGGTTAATATATGTGTGTGTGCCTATTTTATATATATATAGTCTGAATATTAATCCCTTACCAGGTATATAATTTGAAAACATTTTCTCCATTTGGTGGGCAGCCTTCTCATTTTCCTTTTCGTATTTTTTGATGCACAAGTTTTTAATTTTATGAAATCCTATTTAATTCATTTTATCTTTTGTTGCTTATCCTTTTGGTGACATATCCAAGAAATCATTGCCAAATACAAAGTCAAGAAGCTTCCCCATCTGTTTTCTTCTAAGGTTTTTTATCCCCTACATTTAGACCTTTGATTCATTTTGAGTTAATTTTAGTATGTGGTGTAAGGTAATGGTCCAGCTTCGTTGTTTTGCATGTGGTTATCTAACTTACTAGGTTTTTACCTTTTAATTTTCAAAATTTTTGTTTATACTCTTACCATTTTAATCTCTTAATGTCTTTTCACATGTAACTTTTTTCTACTTAATTTTTAAAATATTATACTAATTTTTCTTATTTATTATGAGGTTATTTTTATTCATAAAGATGTGCACATTTTTGTGTGTTTATGAAATTATTTTAGCTTTGTCTCTTTTTCTACCTTTCTCTTTAGCCATCATATTTATTTATTTTTTTAATTTATTTTGAGAGAGAGAGAGAATCCCAAGCATGCTTTGCGTTGTCAGCGTGGAGCCTGACATGGGCTCGAAGTCTAACTGTGAGATCATGGATGAGCCAAAGTCAAGAGTCCAACACTTAAACAATAGAGCCACCCAGGCACTCTTAACCATCATATTTCTTCTCACTTATCTTTTTGTCTTGCCACTAGATTCTCATTTACTTCATTTCAGTATGTTCCATTGTAAGATTATTACTATTATTAATATTATTTTAACATTTATTTATTATTCAGAGACAGAGACAGAGCATGAGCAGGGGAGGGAGGGGCAGAGAGAGGAGGAGACACAGAATCTGAAGCAGTCTCCGGGCTCTGAGCTGTCAGCACAGAGCCCGATACAGGGCTTGAACTCACGAACTGCGAGATCATGACCTGAGCCAAAGTCAGACACTTAACCAACTGAGCCATCCAGGCACTCCTAAGATTATTATTTTTATTACAAGATGATATTTGATTATTATCAAAATAATTTACAATAAGAAATATTAATCAGAAAATTAAAAGCACTTATAATCTTAGCCTCAGAAGGTAACAAGTTAGTGTATATCTTTTCAGATATTGATTGTATATGTACATATCCATATATATTTGATCTATTCATATACTTTTGTAGCCTGTTTTTCCCCCCGCATAATGTATTCTGTACATTTTTCTGTGTTGACCCATGTTAAAAACATCACATTAAAATTTAATTTTTTAATTAATTTTTTTTTTTGAAAGAGTGGTCAGGTGAGTGAGGGGCAGAGTGAGAGATCCATGAGGGGCACAGAGGGAAAGAGAGAGGGAGGGAGGGAAAGAGAGAGAAGCGGGGTTCACCCGGGCTTGTGTTTTTACCCAAAGTGGGGCTTATCCTCACCTGATGTGGGACTAAAACTCACCAACTGTGAGATCATGACTCGAGCTGAAGTCAGATGCTTAACAACTGAGCCACCCAGGTGCCCCAAAAACATCACATTTCTAATGCTTATATAAAAATATATTCATATGGCTCTATCATCTTATTTAATAAAATCCCTATTCCTGGACATTTAGGTTGACAGTATTCTTCTTTGTATTGTTAAAATGCATAGTTGTGTTTAGGACAAATATCTAGAAAGGAGCATAATGTTTAGATTTAGGCTATGTTTAAAAGTTTTAAAAAATACATTGTTTATTGCCTTCTGAAAGCTTGTAACAGTTCTATTCTCAGTAATAGTATGTGAACTTACTCAAACTCCCACACCATTTCCTAAAATTTACTATACTGGTTTGGCTAAAAATATTTTATCACTGTTTTGGATGATCATTGAGATTATTTTTTTTATGTTTACAGAGTTTGTATATTTCCTTTTGCCAGTTCTTCTTTGTTTTTTGTTTCTTCACTGTTACTTGTTCTATCCTTATTCTATGCTTATTGGTTTCATCTTATCTGTTTTAAATAATAATTTTCTCATTATCCGTTTTCTGTGCTGCTTTCCCTGATTATTTTTATTTTCATTACTTATTTGTCAGAATTTTAAAAAGTATATTCTTTTTTCTTGGATTTAAACTAGGGAGCAAGAATTGTGAGTTGAGAAATGACAATTTTAGGAAGATTCTGTGTCCTACGTTTGGCAGTTGGGTGACTTTTTCTAGTCACTTCCTTCTCTGTGAGCCCTTCTGGTTCTTTTTATTAAAAGCTTTATTAAGCTTTAAAATTACTATGTGTAAAATGATTGTCTTAAAAGCTTTTAACTTTTTCAAGTCCACAGGCTCAAATTTCTTCCTACATGAATGTTTTGCTAGTACTAGAATAATACTAAAGTATAGAACTACATCATTCTCTCATATCAAACACCACCTATCTGCTTCGGTATAAAATCTTTGTACTTAACGCTTTAGATAAAATCACTAGTCTTCCAGCAAACTGTGCTGTCAGAAATGCTACACCATAGCAGAGGAAGGGGTGTAAAATGAAGGTTCCCTTTAGAAAAGTTTTAATCATACTGAGCAAGGAACCAAGTGTTCTTGAAGGTTTGGGGAAGATTTTGTGGAAAGGAGGTAAAGGGAATATGTATAATCAGGTTTTTAAAATATTATTCTTAAATTATTTGTTGATTATTTTACAAAGTTTTTTATTAATTTTTTTTAAGTTTAGTTATTTATTTTGAGAGAGAGAGAGAGGGAGAGAAAGAATCCCAGGGAGGCTCTGTGCTTGATGTCACAGTTCATGAGATTATGACCTGAGCTTGAAGTCAACAGTAGGGCACTTAACCAGCTGAACACCGAGACACCCCTTATTAACTTTTAAAACATCTTCATTGAGGTATAATTCACCAAACACAAAATTTGCCAATTTAAAGTATATGAGTCAGCAATTTTTAGTATATTCACAATGTAGTGCAGCCATTACCGTAGTCAGTTTTAGAACATTTTTATTGGGATGTTGGGGTGGCTCAGTCGGTTGAGCATCCAGCTGTGGCTCAAGATCATGTTCTTGTCGTTCATGGGTCTGAGCCCAGTGTCAGGCTCTGTGTGGACAGCTCAAGAGCCTGGAGCCTATTTCAGATTCTGTGTCTCCCTCTCTGTCCTCTCCTGCTTGTGCTCAGTCTCTCTCAAAAATAAACAAATGTTTAAAAAAAGTAAAAAATAAACATTTTTTATTACCTCAAAAGAAACCTCATATCCTTTGTCAATAACCTTCCATTTCCCCTGAACCCCGCCTTACCCCCAGGTTTTAAGCAACCACTAATCTTTTTGTCTCCAGATTTGACATCTTTGAACATTTCATGTAAATGGAATCCTATAATATGTGGTCTCTGAGTGACCTCTTTCACCTCTTTCACTCAGAATAATGTTTATAAAGTTCATCCATGTTATAACATCTATTGGTACTTTATTTCTTTTTATGGTGGAGTGATATCCATTGTTTGCATATATGGATTTGCCACATTTTGTTTATTTGTTCATCAATTGATGGTAATGCTAAGAATAATGGTGCTAGGGGGCACCTGGGTGGCTTAGTCATTTAAGGGTCTAACTCTTGATTTAGGCTCAGGTTAGATTCAGGCTTCAGGCTTACTCACTGTTAGGAGATTGGGCCCCATGTTGGGCTCTGCTCTGGGTGTAGAACCTGCTTAAAATTCTCTCTCTCTAGCTCTATCCTGGCCTCAAAAAAAAAAAAAAAAAAAAAAAAAAAAAGCTGCTATGAACATTCAGGTATGGTTTTTCCTGCTTTTATGTTTCATTTCTCTTGGGTATATATTTAGTAATAGAAATATTGGATCCAATGACAACTCTTTGTTTAACATTTTGAAGAACTGTCAGAATATTTTCCAAAGTGGCTGTCCCATTTTTACATTCCCACTAGTGTATGACGAGGGTTCCAATTTCTCCACATCCTCCCCAATACTTATTATGATCTTGCTCTTTGATTCTAGCCATTCTAGCAAGTGAGATAGCATCTTAGTGTGATTTTGATTTGCATTTCCCAGATGACTGTTGATGTTGAGTAGTTTTTCATGTTCATTAACTCTTCATGCTTAAGTATACTAAGTCTCTAGCGGAAGCCCTAACCTGGTATTTAGATCCACTAGTGAGGATGAAACAGGGGACAATCATCTCTCTCCTTCATTCGAAGATACACATTTTTCACATTTAACACCATGGTATCAGTGCATCTTATGCCAAGTGTTAATATGGTTTTAGTGAAAACAGCTTGAAAAAAAAATCCAGTTTTCATTTAAGAAGTTTACTAATCATGATTCCGTAGCCCTAGAGCAACTAGTTCAACTGGACACTAAAGTAGTCTCAAGTTGGGATCATATAAATTTTTCTCCTACACTTCATCAGACAACACTTAAATAACTCATGATGTGAAGCCTTTTTGTTTTTATAAACCTTTCTGATTAGTGTGCCACTGCTTGCGAACCTATTTTGTCATGTCAAAGGCAGTGATTGGGTGCATTATTTATCCTCATTTTTTGAGTAAAAAACAGTTCCCTGTTTCCTGGTAAAAAATTAATCTTGGGAAGGGGATATTTATGCGAGAATTTTTGCCTTTTTTCTTCTTTATAAGATTGAGGTCTCTGTGTGTCAACTTGCATGAAGAAGTGCAGGGATTTAGTTAGAGCTGCCCCATCATTTATCATGGTTAGACTTGCTCTTGTTTGGTAGAGACAGCTGATGAGAAAAAAACAGTAGAGCCTTGTCTTGTATTGATCTCCATGGAACTTTGACCCTGTACAGAAACTGGGAATGGCCAGAATGTATGAACTCAACCAAGTCTTTTATTAATGTTGTTTATATGAAGCCTACATTTTAACACAACTGCATGAGTCAGGATGGTACAAATAATTTTAATGATTTCCAGCAATGTAATACAGGGTTCTGTTGTGCCCCATTTCCTTCCTTCCTCCCTTCCTCCCTCCACCCCCTCCTTTAATTGTGATAAGAACACCTAACATGAGATTGACCCTCTTAACAAAATATTTAATGTACAATACAGTATTGTTAAGTATGTGGGAAATGTGGGGTTGGCCCATTTCTTCTTAATTTATATCTGCTGTAAAATGACATCTAGCAAAGCCGTGTATATGCCTTCTGTGATAGAGAACTGGGAGAATAACAATCCTATTGACAGATGATATTGTTTTATAGATTCTGACATCACATTAATAGATTATTACTTTTACTGAGCCAGATTTGCTTCTGTGTGATTTCTGTTATTGATCTTAATTCAGCCTTCTCTTCAGCCTTCTGTTTCTGCGTGAGGGCTCCTCAGCTGTTTATCAGACATCTTCTTTTCCCTGATGTTTTTCTTCTTTTAACTTTTGCCTTTCTTGGAATGAAGCAGTTCATAGACCTGTATGCCACCTTTCTGGACATCGTCGCATTTATCAATGTCCTTTCTAGAAGAGTGGTTAAAAAGAGTGTTTCAGATGTTAATGGAGCAATGGGAAAGTAGAATAGGTTATATAGTTCTTATATTTTGGAATTATATGTACTTGTATATATCTTGTTTGTATTAACTTTAACTTTCTACTGTCTTTTTATTAATTTAGTTCTTCTAGTGAATTACTAGATATATTCATTTGTTAAGATACCTTTGTAGCAGGTGTTGATAAGTGAACACCTTATAAGGTTTTAAGTGGACTATGTGTATTAATCATTTCCTACTAAGTAGCCTTTCCTTATCACACAATCTGCAGTGTTTCTGCCACCTGTTTCTCCCCCTCATGAAACCAGGGACCACAACTCTTATTTCCACTCACTCTGTCCTGAGTGTCTAGCATCAAGCCTTCTGTACCGAGGGTACTTCATATATGAAAGAAAAAAAAAATACTGTGATCGTTCATTTCCTTGACTGTCTACTTACATTCTGGATGCAACTTCCTAGAATCAGAACCTTTGTCTTACTTAACTGACTTGATTGCCTAACAGTGTTGTTGACATCAAGATGCAAGAATTCTGGTGGTGTGGATTAGATAGATTATTTTGAAGATTTACAAGGCTAGAAAATGGTTGCAGGCATGTACAGAGGTAAGACTAAAAGGCATTTGGGTTCAAATCCTTTGCCAAGAATGCCGCACTGAGAAATTTGCATTGGGAGATTGAGGTAATTAAGTTTTGAATATGTTGATATGCAGGGGGAAATTTCCTCTGCACTGATGGGATTAGAATTTATCTGTCAAAAACTACCTGTCTTAAGAGGAAATCCTTAAAAAAACTGCAAACATACCTTGAGCATTTACTTTTAGTTAAAAATAAGTATACTTTTATACCACAATCTTTTGATGTGGGATTGTATGAAAAACCCACAGCTAACATCATAGTGGTGAAAAATTGAGGGATTATGGCCTTTTTTGAGTGTGATTACAGTTCAGAGTTGTCTCTTTTGCATATCCAAAACGGACCCCTTATTTTCAATTTGTGTTTCTTTCATGTGAGAATTTAAAGATAACTGCAAAGGAATCTGAATGGAAAATTCTACTAGATTTATAAAAAATGTTTTCCTCTCTCTATTTAACAGTGTCTCACACTGTTATGGTAGAACAATAAAGTAAAAGGCTCTTGGATCCCTAACATTATCACGCTGATCCTGAGCTCCAAACTGCCTACGCTTGGACTGCTGTGTGAAAGAGAGGTGGCATTCTTTCTTGTTTAAATCATTTCTTTTGCCTAAACCAAAATTTTTTGAAAACTTTAAGCTAAATGTTTATATGCCAAAAGTATGGTGTCACATAGAAACGATTAACTTATTTACTTTATTTTTTCGTAATGGTAAGTGTAGTCTTCAGTTCCCATCTCCTATATCCCCATCTCCTCACCCACCTTCCTCTGGTAACTATCATTTTGTTCTCTATAATTAAGAGTGTGTGTGTGTGTGTGTGTGTGTGTGTGTGTGTGTGTGTGTCTTTTTCTTTGCTCATTTCTCTTGTTTTTTAAATTCCACATATGAATGAAATAATCCTATGGTATTTGTCTTTCTCTCACAGATTTATTTATTTCACTTAGTATTATACTCTCTAGCTCCATCAGTGATGTTGCAAATAGCAAGATTTCATTCTTTTCTATGGCTGAATAATACTCCATTCTGTGCTATTCCATTCCAGTATACCACTTCTTTATCCATTCATCTATTCTTGGACACTTGGGCTGCTGCCATAGTTTGGCTATTTTACATAATGCTGCATAAATATAGGGGTGCATGTATCCCTTTGAATTAGTGTTTTTGTGTTTTTTGTGTAAATACTTAGTAGTGTGTTTCATGGATAATAGGGTAGTTCTGTTCTTATTTTTTGAGGGAACCTCCATACTGGTTTCTACAATGGCTGTACCAGTTTACGTTCCTACCAACAGTGTACTCAGGTTCCTTGTTATCCATATCCATGCCAACACTTGTTGTTTTTTGTGTTTTTTATTTTGGCCATTCTGACAGATGTGAGGTGATATCTCATTGTAGTTTCAATTTGCATTTCCGTGATGGTGATTGATGTTGAGCATCTTTTCACATGTTTGGCCATCTGGATGTCAGCTTTGGAGAAATATCTGTTCATGTCTTCTGCCCCTTTTTTAAATTGGATTATTTGTTTTTGGGGTATTGAGCTGTATAAGTTCTTTATATATTTTGCATACTAACCTTTTTTCAAATATGTCATTTGCAAATATCTTCTCTTATTCAGTAGATTGCCTTTTAGTTTAGTTGCTGTTTTTCTTTGCTATGTAGAAATTTTATCTTGGTGTAGTCCCAGTAGTTTATTTTCACTTTTATTTCCTTTGCCTTACGAGACCTATGTAGAAAGATGTTGCTATGGCCTATGTCAGAGATTAATGCCTGTGTTGTCTTCGAGGATTTTTATGTTTCCAGGTCTCACACTTAGGTCTTCAGTCCATTTTGGGTTTATTTTTGTGTGTGGTGAAAGAAAGTGGTCTAGTTTCATTCTTTGGCGTATGGTTGTCCAATTTCCCCAGTACCATTTGATGAAGAGATCGTCTTTTTCCCATTGTGTATTCATTCATTTCTCCTTTGTCGGAGATTAATTGACCATATAATTGTGGGTGTATTTCTGGGTTTTTCTGTTCTATTCCATACTACCAAAAGCATGGTGTCACAGAAATGATTTCATTTGAGTTGGTGAAAATACAAAAGTAGAATGGTAGTATATGCATCGGATTACTTTCTAGAGGAAAATTTTTAAAGTGGTGAGAGAATGATGTTAGCTCACATCACATGTATAACAATACATGCTCCTCTGTGTCCCTTTTGATAATTTCTCAGAGCAGGCTGTGGTGATGTTTGGGATACCATTTTTATTTTAGTTTCGCCTAAAATCAACCTACCTCCTGCTAAACCCCTACCTGCTAATTATAATTAGTAGAGAAAATTACAAAATCTTCAGTGTTGCTTAAGCCTTAGTCCAATATGATTAAACAGCCCATTTATTTTTTTATTGAAGTATTATTAACATATAGTGTTGTATTAGCTTGAGATGTACAACACTGATTTCACAATTCTATACATTACTCAATGCTCATCACAAAAGTGTGGTTACCATCTGTCATCATACAGTGCGATTACAATATTATTGACTATATCCCTTATGCTGTACTTTGTATTTCCGTGACTTACCAATTTAGTAACTGGAGGATTATACTGCTTAATCCCCTTCACCTGTTTTGTGCATCATTCCCCGCCCTCCATACAAATACACCTCTCCTCTGGAAACCATCAGTTTGTTCTCTGTATTTATAAGTCTATTTGTTTTTGCTGTTGTTTGTTTTGTTTTTTGTTTTTTAGGTTTCACATATAAGTGAAATCATCTGGTATTTGATTAGCATAATACTCTCTAGGTCCATCCATGTTGCATATGGCAAGATTTCATTCTTTTTAATGGCTGAGTAAACAGTCTGTATGGTTTTCAGATGAAAATGTTTTATCACTTGCCATCCTCCTTTCCTGGCTGTTATCCATAATTGGTGTGAGGGTCAGTGTGTGAGTGGGAAGAAAGGGCAGAGTGACTTACTACAACTCATTGTAATGGGGACAAAGTAGTCCCTTAGATGTATTGTGCTCTGTCTCTTCTAGTCATGAACATGATAGCTCTTACCTAGGTGGCCCTGGTATCACAATCAAAGTGTCTGGTGCAATCAGATGGTTGCATAGAGCCTTCCTGCTTGAGCTGCCTCTAACTGCGGGCCTCATAATCTCTCACCTGAGTCTGTGTAGGGCTGTGGTCATCCCACCTGCTATAATGGGCCATGTAGTAGACCCAGTGTCTGTCAACTTAGTTTCCACATTTCCTGAAAATAGGATGTGCCTTGGTTGGTAAGGAACAACCCCAGATGCTTCCCCACCTAAACATAGTGTGGTCCTTCTTAGTGTCCATGTTGATAAAGGGCTCCATTTAGGATAAAGTAGGGGGCGGTAGGGATGATCATGAAAGTTTGGGTAGTAAAAGTAATTTGCTGTGATTAGAATGTGAGATTTATATACATGAGTGATGATATGGGGATATGGGTTGAAGCAAATGAGATTTAAAAGATAATTTTATTCATATTCAATCGAGAGATATGACCCAAGTTTTTCTAAATAAAGTGCATAATTTTGAGTCAGTATTATTATGTACAATGTAAAAATTTAGAAATTACAGAAATATTTGCAGAATAAAATTGTCTTACTCAGATATAAGCATTTTTTGATGTATTTCTTTTAATGTAATTTTTTGCATGAATATATTATTTACAGCTTAATACTATATATGTTTCTTTTTATCTACAAATTATTCTTTGTCTTGGTCAGTTAATGTTAATTCATTATGCACTAAGTCTATACTCATTAATTACTGATTTCTTTGCCTTTTCACTTTATTTATGGTGATGTTTTTAAAAAAAATGTTCTTAGGTTTGGGGACTTCTTTATCTATATGGTTATATATTTGCTTATATATTTAAACTAGACAGCTCTTAAAAAATTTGTCAGCATAGTGGTACCTAGGTAGCTCAGTTGGTTGAGTGTCCAACTCTTGATTTTAGCTCAGATAATGATCCCAGGGTCATGGGATTGAACCCTGTGCCATGCACTGTGCTGAGCGTGGAGCCTGGTTGAGATTCTCTCTCCCCCTCTGCCCTCTCCTCAGCTCATGTGCTCTCCCTCTAAAATTAACTAACTAAATAAATAAGTAAACTCATCAGCCTAAAGGGGGGGACCCAAGTTTTTGCCTTCTCATTGCCCCAGCATCCCCTGAGCATCATCTTAATATACATGCTTAGAAGAAGACCATAGGCACACCTAATTTCTGGCTCATACAAAGGATGAGGAGAATCCAAGTTTACATTTTTCTTTTACACAAATCATTTGCTTTGATGAGAAATGTGTTGATGTGGTTTACACCTAGCAGCAAGTGAGGACGGAAGATATAGTCTTTAGTTGCCATGTTCCCAGCCACTACTCCTGTTACAATAGGTGAGAACCCGTTTCAACGGGCAATCACAAGCTTCCACCACACTTTTCCTTTATTTTTTCCGGTTTTTAACAGAATTCTCCCTTTCCACATTTCATGGAAATATTGTTACATTTTCTAATACTTTCTTCATGGTGTATTTCCTGCCTGCCTGCCAGCCAGCGAATATGTTTACTTCATTCCTGCCATGTGCTAAGTGTAGGAGAAAACTTGGAGGATATCATGGTGAAAAACATCAGGGCTCCCTTCCTTCATAGCTTATAGTCCAGGGCGTGAGAAAGACATTAAACCAGCAATTCTAGGAGTGACCCATGGGCCTACGGGTCTCTGGACCATTTTCATAATTGTACTAAGATGGTATTTGCCTTTTTAATTGTGTTATTTGTTGTGATAGAACCAAAATAATAATAGGTCAAAATACTGAATCATGTCAATAGCACTAAATTGTACTAATAGTCATTGTATTCTTCACTACTGTGCACTTGTGATAAAAAATGCACAAGTTGTAAAAATCATTGTTAAATCTTGACCATTAGGTACATACCTCTTCAATATGCTGTGTAACCAAATATGAAATATACCAAAGTATGCTGCCATATTCCAAACCATGTTTGTTATCTTGAGGAAAGATAGTTGTATGATTAAGTTGTGGATTGAACTAGTTGCTTTTTTCCTGGAATACCATTTATACTTGAAAGAAATTGTGGTATAGTCCTACTTGGAGATTTGGCAGAGTTAGTCTGTCATTGCAAGGAAAATAGCTAACAGTGTTTGTTGCCAATAATAAAATTAAAGGTTTTAAGCAAAAAAAATTTTTTTTTGAAAATTTAAAAAACTTATCCATATCACTGAGAGCTTGATATCTTCCCAAGACTTAAAGTCTTTTCTGATGATTATGGGTAATATTAAAAAGATGATTATATACATATAATATAGATAATATAGTTATTATTTGGTATTAAAAATACATCAACATTCAATTCTGCACAGCTCAGTGAACTAATTTTCAAATCAAACATGGGTAAAATATCCATCCAAGTACAAGATAGACCAATGAGCTGTAATGTATCAAAGTACGAAAAGTTTATAGAACTGCGTTATGACCAGTCTTTAAACTACCCTTTTTTATTTATTTTTTAAATCTTTTTTTTAAATGTTTTATTTATTTATTTTTGAGAGACAAAGAGCACAAGCAGGGGAGGGGAAGAGAGAGAGGGAGACACAGAATCTGAAGCAGGCTTCATGCTCCAAGCTTTCAGCTCAGAGCCTGATGCGGGGCTTGAACCCATGAACTGTGTGTGAGATCATGACCTGAGTCAAAGACCGTTAACCGACTGAGCCACCGAGGCACCCCAAAGCTACCCTTTTTAAAATTTTGGTGTAGAATCAAAGAAGGCTATCTACAGTTATCTGTAAGTGCTGTTAAATTGCTGTTTCCTTTTCTGATAATTACATAATTATGTGAAAATAGTTTTTTTTATATACCTCAACCAAAGTAAAAAGTAATTGCACTATATTAAATGCAGAGAATTGAGAACCCAGCTGCCTTTTAATAACCTATTTGCAGAAATGTAAAGCAATATTACTTATCTCACTTTTTGGAACAGGGGAGACCTAGTCAACAACTAAATGATTACAGTTACTCTGATCACTAATCCAGAAAAAAAAGGAGGTGACCTTTCTTCTACCTCTTTCGTCTACCTGGTTCTTTGTCTTTAGCTTCCATCAGAATCACTCAGAGGGTTTGTTAAAATACAGATTGTTGGGCCCCCTCCCAGAGTGTCTGATTCAGTAAGTTCTGGGTGGGTTCTAGAAATGTATATTTCTTAAGTGTTGGTGATAGTGTTAGTCTTGAAATCATACTTTGAGAACCATTGTTCTGTTCCTTTGGATTTACTGAACAAATGTGCATGAGCTACCATTTGTGGGAAGAAAAAAAAATTAAGTTTATTTTAAGAGTGTGTGCAAGTGGGGGAGGAGCAGAGATAGAGGGAGAGAGAGAATCCCAAGTAGGCTCCACACTCAGCATGGAGCCTGATGCAGGGCTCAGTCTCATGACCTTGAGATCATGACCTAAGCTGAAATCAAGAGTCAGATACTCAACCAACTGAGCCACCTAGGTAACCCAAAAGATCAGAGCTTTTAAAAGGTAAGTAGTACAGATATAGAAACGATGACTGGAAGTGTTTATAGTTGCCAGACTTTGGGAGTTAATTAAAAATTAAAGAATAGCATATCAAGAACTATTCAATATTTGAGTCTTTACCTTACTTACAAGCTAACACATTAGCTTACTGCAGTTTTAGGCTAACTTCTGTCTTCAGAAGACAGGAGTTTCCTGGTTCAGAGATAAAAAGGACTTTATTACAACAATTGTAGTTACCAGAAGATCTGTATTTATGGCCACTTACCAAACCCCAGTACCTTAAGAGCAACACGAAGAGAGCCACTTGATGACTGCACAAGCATTGGGATATGTTGGGGTAGAGGAAACCTGAACTGACATGGTCTGCCAGGAAAAAGCTTCCTGTGCTGCTCACAGTTGTCTCCTTTTGTCCTAACTTTCTAGAGTAGTCTTGAATGTGCAGTCATTCTTGCTCAGTGTAGTAGTATGAGACCTATTTCTGGCATGAATGGCTTAGGGATTAGTTTTATGGAGAGTTAACATTGAGAAAGTCCAGGGACACCTGGCTCAGTTGGTTAAACATCTGACTTCAGCTCAGATCATGATTTCCAGGTTTACAAGTTTGAGCCCTGTGTCAGGCTCTCTGCTGACAGCTCAGAGCCTGGAGCCTGCTTCAGATTCTGTGTCTCCCTCTTTCTCTGCCCCTCACCTGCTGGTGCTGTTTCTGTCTCTCTGTCTCTCTCTCTTAAAAAAAATTGAGAAAGTTGGTCATATGGGCAATCTAGATTCTGGTATTATCAAATTATTGTTATATCTTAGAATGCCAGATATATTCCATAAATATGTATATATTTATTTAAATAGTTCATAGCTTCTTATAGCCAACTTAGATTTTTAGGTTATGATTCCTGTTGAGGAATAATAATTAGAAACAACCAACCCAGACATCCTCCTTACAAAGGTAGCAGAGAAAGAAAACATTTTTATCAATTTTTGAATAAGCATTGAACCAGAGTTTGGTGTATGTTAGAGGCAGTCAACTAAGAGATTGCAGATGGAAAGGAATCTCATTCCATATATAGCCAAATGAATACAATTTAACTACATACATGTTTTCAAATTAGATTTAACTAGTTCTTAAGTAAGAGGCTTGACAGCCTTATACACATACTTCATCTTAACTTTGTTAGTTGGGTAGACCATTTGTGTTAGCTAATTGGCCTTACCCAAAGGAGAAACACATCTCATATCTTTATGACAGGAGGTAGCTTTGCATCTTGGAGCAAGGTACCCACCCAAGTTAGGCTCCTACCTTTCCACAGAAAATGGAAGATAGGGTTGCCATCTCTCTTGATGTTTACATTTCAAAGAAATGGCTGCTGGTCTCTTGAGAAAGACCTTCTGGGTCATAAAGCTGACCAAAACAAGGCCTATTTGTTTTTCTTTTCGTTTTTTTTTTTTTAATTTTTTAATGTTTATTTGTTTTTGAGAGAGAGAGACACACACACACAGAGCATGAATGGGAGAGAGTCAAAGAAAGATGGAGACACAGAATCTGAAGCAGGCTCCAGGCTCCAAGCTGTCAGCACAGAGCCTGATGCGAGGCTCGAACCCTGAGCCAAAGTCGGACACTTAACCCACTGAGCCACCCAGGCTCCCTGGCCTGTTGTTTTTCTGAAGTGTGTGTGTGTGTGTGTGTGTGTGTGTGTGTGTGTATCACACACACAAATTTGAAAGAGGAAAAAAAGTACTTACAATTCTAATTTTTCTGAAGTAAATGTTCTAAAGATAAGGAGGGGACCATTATCTCTCTCCGTACTTTCAGAGGGTTTAATAAAGCCTCATATCTTTATTTTTATTTTTGTTTTTATTTATTATTATTTTTTATTTTAGAACATGTGAGTGGGAGAGGGGGCAGAGGGAGAGAGAGATGCTCAACTGACTGGGTCACCCTTGTGTAGCACCATGATAAACAGAAGTGACTTTAAATGCAACTTGTAATTTGGTTTTATTCTCATTTAAACTAAACTGTAATGTAGTTTTATTCAGTGTAAAATTTTGAAATTGTTAAATTCTACATAAAATTTGCATTTTTTAAAAGTGGAATGTCAGGAATTCAGAATAAAATAACTAAATCACCATTTTAATAGCTGAATAGCATGTGATACTGGGCAGCTTGAATCCTGAACCAAGAAATAAATGTTATAAATGTGACCCTAAGCAGAGAATTGGACAAAGAATATTCTTGGGGGTGGGGGGGGGGGGATAAAGAGTGTTTGGAAGAGGTTAGAGGTTCTTGGTCTTTAAATTACTTGCAGTTAAAACTTCGGATTTACTATACTGCCCTTTAACAAAATCAGGGGCAGATACTATTTGATTGTTATTTTATAATGGTAAATTATATAATCCTAGTGAAAGAATTAGAATCTAGCCAAGGGTTACTTTACTTAGATCTTGATTTGGTTTTTGGTTCCATCCTCCTGCTTGTCCTAAGTGAATGTGTTTCCCTTTCCCAAATCTCATTGTTAATAGGTGGCTATGCACATATGACCCCAGACTGCGATGAATTTCCTTCCTCTCAGTGTTACTGTGGTGATGCTCTTTGCTACCATCTGAATGGTGTGTTATCATCAGATGCTGAGCTCTATTTCATACACCTGCTGAGCTTATTACTGTTTGCTCTCAGAGATGCGATTTTCTTTCTTTTTTTTTTTTTTAAGTTTATTTACTTTGAGATAGAGCAAAAGCAAGGGAGGGGTAGAGAAAGAGGCAGAGAGAAAACCCCAAGCAGGCTCCATACCATCAGTGCAGAACCTGATATGGGGCTTGAACTCATGAACTGTGAGATCATGACCTGAGCCGAAACCAAGAGTTGGATGCTTAACCAACTGAGCCACCCAGGTGCCCCAGAGATGCAATTTTCTATTAGCCACTTCCTCCTTAAAGAGAGGCCTGAGGGACCCTCTCAGTGATCCCAACTTTGACTTTATAACTATTGGCTTACTGGCCTTCCATGATCATATTGCACACCTCCGTGGCCCTTTGCGAGTTAAAATCTCCCTTCCTAGAACTCTGAAGTCTCTCATTTCACAGTGACCAGCTTGTTCACAGTTACTTCATAAAGTCTCTTAGTCACCTTGACCGGCCTGACCTTGTGACCACAGTGGTCACACACTTTGATCTTTCCATACATACATAGTGTATATTCCTTGTTTCTCCTTGAAAGAAGGGTGTTCCCAACTCTTTTTAATCTGCCTCTGGATTTAAAGGGAAAAGCAATAGCTGCCTAGTTAAGTATTGCTAGGAAAATTGATCCTTTCCTCCTTTCCCCTGCCCCTCCACTACTTTGGAGATTTTTTTTTTTTTTTCAGTATCGCTTCTTGTCAGTCTCTCAAACACTATTGTGCTAAGATTTGTAAAGAACAACCTTTAACTCTTTCCTGTGTGCTGTGTGGGAAGAATACCAGTATTTAGAATGTTGGAACCCTAAGCAGGCAGCATTTGTAATTTTCCTATTAGGAGAATGTCTGCATGAAAATGAGAACTGAAAACTAATTACATAAATTGCTAAGCTTTGAAGGACTCTTTTCAGCATTTTTGCCTCTAGGATATCTATTCCTCAAAGAGCACCTTGTGACTAACGAAGAAATTAGGTAGATATCCAATTAATAACACTCCCATCCTCAATCTTTAATGTTAAACAGATTTCAGGATATTTTGAACCACAAGCCATTGACCAAGATGCTCCTTGCAAAGTAATCTAAGTGTCCCATGTTATTATTTTTAAAAGATATGAAATGAATCAGAACTTAATATTAGGAAAAATTTTTTTCTTGTTAAGATTATAAAATTCTCATGTTAACTCATAATTTTTTTTTCTATTTCTGATTTTACCCCACTTGGCTCTCAGACCTCACTAGCTTGTATAATGTGAGCCTTTCTCTGGGCCTTTCAGTTGTTGAGTTTGACTGAGAATGGTCTGTGGTTCATCAAAGCTCACTATGCCAGTGGAATCACCACTTCTGTAGGTGGTTATGGGGATCTGGAAGGTCTCATCTTCACAGCATGGCTGCTACTGACTAGCTTGGCAGTGCTCTAGAAACCCAGAGGGCCTTCTTGAAGATAGCCCTGCCGGGAACTGCCTAGGGTATGTTAGGTGGGTGGATCTCTCTTGAATGAGAGAAATGTGTGAGCCATAATGCTTACAATGGTGCTTTTCACAGAGCCAAGTACACTGTTGTTGATTAATAAATAATGGATTGTTTATCTTGGAATTGTTTTTATTGGCAGATGCCCTGAAAGAATCAAAGCTGTCTATAAATGAAGAATGCCCTCATTGTTTATTCAGCTCCCGCTTTTCTACTTAATGTGCTGGTATCTTGAGAAAATTTCTTAAATATTAAATCACAAGTAAAATTGAAGCAGCTTTTTTCTCCCAGATTTTCAAATACGCTCTTTAACTATGATCTGTTCTCAGATGTCTCTGATTGTTTGTGTGTGTGTGTGTGTGTGTGTGTGTGTGTAGCTGGAGAGGGATGGGAGCAAAAGGAACAGCGCCCAGAAGTTTGACATCTAATTATAATAGGCACAAATAGCTTAAATAAATGCAAGTACATTTTGGGGTTGATTGTGTGTCTAGCACAAGTTAGGGGCTGAGACTTCAAGAAATATTCACGGAAACGTGCAGAGGGGCAGCAGGGATCACTGGGGTAGTGGGTCAGGAAAGGTTGATAAAGGAGGTGAATTTATGGTTGGTGGAGGATAACCAGGGTGGTAATAAGAAGCAGAGTAAATTAAATTTCGGCAGGGGAAACAATATGTTTGAAGACTTGTGGTGTGGTCACAGTAGGTGTTCTAGGAACTGTAAGTTGTTCAGTAATGCTGGATCAGAAAACACTGTAGGGATGGCCGTAGGAAAATGGGGCCCAGATAATAAAAATCCTAGCTGTGTCTCTCAAACCGTGATAAATAGCTCTATGATATGTAGCCCTGGCCGAAGACAACATGAAGGGAAATGATAGACTTGTCTTATCGTCTTTGGTGTCCTTTGCTCAGATGTTCTCTGTATCTAGCAATCAGAAGGATCCTGACAAATAGTTGATATGATGTGATGTAAAGGTATCAGCTACTGTTAAGTGTGAAGGATAAAAGGGCTCTACTTTTATGAAGGGCAGTTTCCTTAGTAATATTTTTATGTTATGATGGCATAATGCTAGGAACCCCGATTGTGAAGAGACCTTGCGTATATGTAGAAAGTGAAGGAGCATTTTGAAAATGGATTTATGACTTGGGTGACAGGAAAGCTGGAAGAACATGAGGGAGAGACATTTCTGTCCTCCATACCATTGGATCACCATGCTAGCACATTATGTTGGCCTTGTGTCAGCTGTTTAATAATGGTGGTTGAACATGCATTGCATAGACATAACTTTTAATAATATTTTTAAATTATTTGTTGTATGGTTTGGGCACCACTGCCATCTACTTCATATCTGTGATGAAGCAAAGGTTAAAATTAGAATAACTGACCAAACAGAACATCTTCCAAGAAGGAGCAAAATTTTAAATAAAACTAATTTATAGTGCTTAAGTTTAAGTTATAGAAGATTGAATTTTTTTATTGCTTTAGTGAATACACACAGACAGCAATAGAAATATTTTTTAGTTGAGTTTATTGAATTTAAGTATTATGAAGTAATAAACAAAAGGGACTTATTCTTGATAATTTTTCTATATGTTTGGAAACCATTAAAGATTGTTTTGATATCGAATAAAATTCAGCTGTTAAGAGACAGAGAAGGTGTGTATGCGTGCCTGTGTTGGATTGGATATAGCACAAGGATGAAGTTAGAAATCCTTTATTTTACTTTTTTTAGGTGCTGGTGAATCTGGGAAAAGCACAATTGTGAAGCAAATGAAGTAAGTAGACTTAAAATATTAAATTTGTTTTTTTATGTTTAAGTGTACCCTTCCATCAAAGGAAGTAAGTTGTTTTGTGTTTTTCTTTTTGTCTCATTAGAATTATCCATGAAGCTGGTTATTCGGAGGAGGAATGTAAACAGTACAAGGCGGTGGTCTACAGCAACACCATCCAATCAATTATTGCTATCATTAGGGCCATGGGGAGGTTGAAGATAGACTTCGGTGACTCAGCTCGGGCGGTGAGTTGTTAAATTCATTAGAACAGGCCTGTTGGAGTACAAAGAATAACTTACATGATAATACCATACTACATAACGTAGATTTATCCACGGTCTCGGGACCCTTTTATAAAAGGACAGTAGTGAATGAAGTGAGTCAGAAGCTTTAGAAGTGAGGACCTAAGAATACACAAGATTGTGTAATCTTCTTTTTATAACTAGAATTTTTTCCTTATCCATCAGGTGATTTTGACAACTCCATAACATGCAATATTTTCTGTATAACATGTGATACTGGGTACTCGTGTATTTCCATGATGATTTTTAGCAGTTACTATGGAGTTTAGAAAACTTCCTGTGCTGATTCTCTTCAGAATTTTTTTTTCATAATTTGGAATGCTGATATAATCTAATTATTTTATTTATGCCCAGCCTAAAAAGCAGTCTAACCTCATATAGTGGAAATGGTATAAAATCTTGCCTGTCTTTGAATAGGAAAATATTGGCTGTTAGAAAACATGCATCAGAATTTCAGAGCTAAAGGGATTGAGGACCTTAGGAGACCTGCAAGTTCCTCCCCTTTATTTTATGGGTAAAGAAACTGGAAGCCAAGACTTGACAAGATAGGAAGACTGGTAACCAAGGGGAAGATGGTAACCAAGGCACTGGGCCCACACTTACTTCTTTGGCCTGATAACACATTTTGCATTTGATGGCAGCAACCCCGGCCTAATCCATATGACACTTTATTTTTCATTTCACTGCACCCCTTTGCTTGCTTAATCTGTTTATTTAGAGTTTTATTATTTGTGTGTTTTTTTAAAACTGATTTGTTTTTAATAACTGATAATAAAGCTTGACCTTCCCATAAAACTTTAACTGAAACTCTAGCTTAAATTTTAACATTTTTTTTTGTGCAGAGTAGGTGTACTATTACTACTACGGCTGCTTTTTATAGTGCTTTGTATTTGTGTGTGTGTGTGTGTGTGTGTGTGTGTGTGTGCGCGCGCGCGTGTGCATGCGTGCGTGTGCATGCCATCTACCTATACTAATACCATGAGGATTTTTTATATTGAGACTTTTTCTTTTCGTCTTCTTAGTGTCTGGTCATTTTTTTTTTTTTTTTTAACATTGAGGCTTTGTTCATGCTTATAGAAAAAAATGAAAGAAAACATTAGAAAATATATATTGTGGAAATCTAAAATAAACTTGGTTTATTATTTATAAATTATACTAACATATCTTCGTAAGTTTTTGGTCCATATTAATTTACTAACCATTTCCTTTTAAACAAGAATTTAAAAAGTTAGTGTTAATGAACTAAAATGTCCAAGTAGATTTCAAGATTATTTTTAATAGTAATTCATTACATTTTCCTGAATCCTTTTTTTATGGAACAAGATTTGATCATATCCAGACATTTATGCCTTATCTACTATTCATTTAATCATTTTTATCTTTATTCATTTGTCATTGATTCATTCAACAAATGCTTTTGTTTGTCTTTAACAGTGGGGAACCTTCCTTAAAGGAGAAAGAATTGATGTAGATTGTAGTTTACATCAGTTCCACTGACAGTGATTTAAATCGTTTATCGTATCACATATAGGGTATTCTGCATTTAGATGTCATATGTGATAATTTAGAAAGATTTTGTAGCCTCCATTTTAGGAGGTGATTGAAGAGTCAGTGCAAGCAGTTTTTTATGAAGTCTTTTTATTTCATATTTTTCTCTCAAGGACTTAGTGACAGATCTGACTTGAAGTAACTGCTCTGTCACTACAAACTTTTTTTTTTTTTTTAAGTTGCCCTGCCTGCCTCTCCCCCTCACTCCGACCCACCCACCCTCCCTCCCTCCTTCCCTCCCTCCCTCCCTCCCTCCCTTCCTTCCTTCCTTCCTTCCTAAGTTCTGATGCTTTGAAAATCTACGTGTGGGACTTTTTTTCTCCTCTTCCTTTCACTTAGTGCTAGTTTGAGTCACTCTTCTTAGACTGTCTAGCTGTAGCCTAGTAACTGTTTCCCTCCTACCTTCAGACTATTCCTTCTGTTTGCTTTAGCCATTATTACTAACTCCTTCACACATATGTCTTCATGTTCTCAGGCTGGTTTTGATTGGTTTTGTGTTCTACTTAAGCTTTAAAATATTTGGAGGCTTTTGGAATTGTGCTAAGAAATACAAAGGTGAACTAAACATGTACATAAGGGACATTGGAACTTGAAATTGAAACGTGTAAGAGTTTTCTAGACAAAAGCCAGGAAAAAGCATTCTGTGAATAAGAATATATTCAAAGGCTGAATATATTTCTATTTCTCAAATACCAGTTCTTGGACATATTATCCCTGAGTTGAAGGATAACCAGATATTTAGTTTTGATAGGGACAACAGATGAGCTCTCAGAAAGAAAGTGTTGTGAATAATGTTTTCTAACAACTGTGTATCAGTGTTTACCAGAGTCTTGCAAACTTAGATATTATCAACATTTTGATTTTTAATGTCTCATGCCTGAAAAATATTGTCTTCCTTTTTTTTTTCTTTTTTAGTTTTTATTTTCCTGTTAGTGAGGTGGGAAATCTTTGTCTTTTAGTATTTCTTCCGTGAATTCCTCTGAGTATTCGTCATTCAGTTCTGTTAAGTTACTTCTTCTTTTCACATTGATTCTCTTTAAATATAAGGTATATTAACCTTTCTTTAAGTTTTCCAGATAATTTTGCTCAATATGTTTCTTTCAATTTTTTGAAATAGGAGTAACTTTGTTTTAGAACTCTTAAATTTTTTTGCATTAATTCTGACTTCGCTGTATCTTATTAGAGAGATCTTTCTCAAACTTACAATTACTTAAATACTCTTATTTTTCTAGAATGTTTATAGTTTTATTTTTTAGACTTATCGCTTCACCCACCTGGAAAAGTTATTTGTGTCTCTTGGTGGGTGGGATCTAAATATATTTTATAATCTGATCATCCTTTGCCCCTACAGCCATTCCTTAGTGACTTGAAAATTCCTCCTGTAGCAGCAAAATGGATGTTTTTCTGAACCCCTTTTTTTCCATTGATGTATTCTTTCTTTTTTTTTCCAGATCAGTCACTTGTTAAATTACTTAGCCCTTATAAGTGTCTTTTATTACAATAAGATGGAAATAATAACATCTACCTGGGAGGGTTGTGAGAGATAATGACATAATGAACATCAAGCTTTTACCATGTCTTGTTCATAATAGATGCTCACTAAATGTTTATTGCTACTATTGTTGCCATTTATAATTATTATATTACTGTCATCCTTCTCAGAATCAATGTATTTTAGTTCCTCTTGCCTCATAGGGTTAATTGGTATTTGGTAGGGTAAGAGCACTCATTCCATTGTTTTTTTTGTTGTTGTTGTTACCAAAATATGAAGTTGGTTTTGCGTTTCTCTCCAGGTGAACTTGAGAATCAACTTAATGCCCCACATCCCTGTTGAAACAAAACAAAAACAGTCTGTTGGTATCTTGATTGGAATTACATCGTAATATGTAGGTTAATTTGATGAGAATTGACTAAAAAGATGTAAAACTTACAGAAATGGTACTAATTTGCTGTGGTATGCTTCATATTTGGCAGTTACCAGATTTGCAAAGCAGATTACACATTAGTTATTTAAAATCAGAGGAAACAAAATTGTTTTCAAGGATTGCATAGAGCAATCAGATTTTGTGCTGACTATCCTTTCAAAACTCTCTCAGAATGAGTTACTCAATCTGTGGATGATAAATTATTGTTTTTAATAATGGGGAGTTAGAGAAGCATTATGTAGGAGCCTATTAACATGTCTCAGGCATTGCATCATTTAAAATAGTGCTGTCTTCAAAGTGTGGTTCATGAATCTGTGTCTGTCCACAAGCATGCACGTGAGTACAGGAATTAAGGAAAAGAATTTACATTTAATGCAATTGGCAGAGTAATTTATATGGTAACTTTGATAGTTTAAGAAAATAGGTTTATATTTTGTGTGATTTAAATTTTATTTTGAAATAGATTGGAAATAAAAGAGAACAAAACATAGGACTGGTCCTTTGTCATGGATAGTTTAAGAAGCACTTACTTGGAATAATTTAGGAAACTGATTTGAATTGACTGAAAAGACCTCCCTTTCTCCCTCCAGCCTCAGCATGCACCTGCATAATGGCTACTTTTCAGTTTTTCTAATTTTGTAGTGTATTTCATTAGTTAGTTTCTGTCTGTCTGCCTAAATTGCCAGATTGTGTCTGAGAAAGGTTGTAACAATTTACCTTCCTGTCCTGTTTCCTAGAGTGCCTTTTCTTAGCACTCTGGGTAGCCAAAATTTAGAAATCTTAACATTTTTAAAATACTGGCTAATTTATTAGTACCTATTATCTCATTTTAATGTGCATTTTTAATTTTTAGTGTGATTGCAGTTTTCCATATCTCTACTAACTAGATTTTTCTTTCTCTTTGTCAGTGACCTGTTTTATGCCTTAGTCATTTACTACTTGGATTCTTGGTGTGTTGATTATGTATGAAACCTTTGTCCACTAATGTTCTTTCACATGTCGCTTATTGCCTTTAAATCTTAGGGTTTTTGTTTTCTTACATCTTCCTCTGTTATTTCTTCCGTTATGTTTAAATTTAGAAAATCTCTCCAAGATTTACTAAGTATTCATACTATTTTAAATGTTTTTTTTAGGGAAGTAAATTTTAACATTATTTCATGTGTTTGTTCTTTAATTACTCTAAAATTTACTCTGTGGTATGCATGAAGTTGAGATCTACATTATTTTTTTCCTCTTCAGGCGGCTATCTAATTATCAAGTAGAGTTGTGTTTTTTTCCTTAATCATATCCTATCCTGCTAATTTACCTAGCCACCTTTATCATGTAATAAGGTCAGATTTGATCTTTTTCTATTGATCTGCATTAATACAAGAGTGTTCTACATATTGTAAGCTTTTAATATCTGATAATTTTAGCCCTCCTTCCCCAGTATTCTTGGTCAAAATGTTCCTAGTAATTTTTACTTCTTATTTCTCCAGGTGAATGTTTGAATTGGTTTTATATTCTGGCTTATGTTTGAGAACTAAGAGGTTGTTATAGGATTATATTATTTTTGATTCTGAGGAAAATTGATTTTTGTATGTGGCTAAGTGGTATTAATCTTCCTTTAAAATGTAATATGTGCCTCGAGCACTGTTTTTCTTTTTTCAATTCACATATCAGCACATATTTTTATAGCTCTTGACAAGTTTTATTGTCCATCCAGAAAACATTTAAGTATTTTTTTTATTTTATGAACTTGAAAATAAAAAATACACGTATTTATAAGCTTCATAAGTATACGTATAAAGGCTAATTTTATGTAGCATATTTATTATAATCTCTTATCTTGATGTAGAGAAGCTCATGTTCACTGAAATTTAGTGAGAAATTTTGCTCTGTGCAATTTATTTAAAATTAACTTAGATGATTTTATTTTTAGCATTCCCCCATCGTGTTAAGCAATACTATTGGAAAAAAGAAAAATGACTTCCTATTTCCTTGCCTCAGTCATTTTTACTTTGATTATATGTGTGTTTTGAGAGAAAAAAAATTTAACGTCTATGTATTCTTAAAGCAATTCTTGAAATGTCTGGGATTGGCACCATGGGCCATGGAGTGGTGACTTCCCTATTCTCAGGATTTCTTTAAAGGTATACTAACTTTGATAAAAGCAGTATAGTGGACTTAAATTTATAGGAGTGATTATATCCTGTAGAAATTTGGCAGATTAAATATATGAGTAGTTCTCATATGTGGTATTCACTAATGTTATTAATGAAATAACTGAGTTAAGCCATTGGAACAAAAGATTTCCATACTTGTATCAATCATGACATCAATATATTATCATTGTGGCCAAAAATTTAGAGTTGTCACTATATTTAAGACTACTTTATCATATTATTTAATCTCTATTATAGAAGGGCTTTCTGATTTTTTCTGTTTAAACTCTTAATCTCATTTATGATTCTGTCTGCTATATTATAACAATCATCTAGCCTTTGCTTAAAAACTTAGTCTCTCATTTCCCCTCCTTTTTTTTTTTTTTTTTTTGGCATGGCTTTGTTAAAAAGTGTTCTTTGTATGGAATTGAAATCTGATATCTTTTGCCCTAAGAATTCTCTTTTTTATGCTTTATATCTAAATATTAAGTCTACTCTTACCTTAAATAATCCTTACTTCAAATGTCAGAAGACAGCTGTCCTGGTCCCTCAGAGTCTTCTCTTCCCCATCCCAAAAGGACTCTTCTGAATTCCCATAAAGTAGGTGACAGCCTCAGATGAAATGTGCTGTCACTAAATAAATACAGCATGCCAAGTTCCCTGACCCTCAGCGGGAAAAGCGACCCTATTCCATGTCCCTTCACACGAAAGCCTTGCGTAACTTCTTCCTGAGTTCCCAGAGCACACAGTTGTATAAAGAGGCACTTACATTCTCTCCGCCATCTTATTTTCATTTAAGTCTTAGTAGCTTGAAAACATATTAAACGTGGCTACATCCAAGGATTTTTCCTTGCTACTCACAAATAATTGCCTGGCAAATAACATTTCTTTCAACACACACAGAAGAGTGCCTGTGCTGCTTTCCTCCCCTGTATCCTTTCTGACTAAACTTCACTCTTTAGCAATCCCAATCTTTTTTCGACCCTATGTCACACGGTTTTGGTACACCCGTGTTTAGCGTTCTAGATGTTCTTAGGTAACATTATGTTACATACATTTTGAAAAGACTTCATTCCATGGCCAGGTAGGATTGTTGTTATCATTCTGTAGTTTTAACATTTATCTTGTCTTGGACAGTGGCTGTTGACTGATATGTGTGATTGGGTGACCGGTTAGCTGTGAAACATCAAATGAGTTGCTTAACCACTCTGTGTTCAGAATCTTTTTATACAAAACAAAAGTTTAGGTAGAATGATTTCTAAAGTACTTTTAGAATAAGTTTAAGAATAAGATAAGTTTAAGAATAAGAATAAATTTAAATAAGTTTAAATTTATTACCAGAAGGCCTAATTGATAGACCTCTGAATGTCCTCCTAATGACATGGTAGTGAATATTCTAATTAGTTTTTCAAGGAAAAGAGGCTATTTTACATTTTGTGAAGAAGAGACATTTTTGAATGTAACAGTACAGTTTATAAGTACACTTCCAAAGTTTCTCATGTCTTTTTCTTCAGGCTTCTTCCTAGACAGTTTGAAGAGAATGTGATCTTAAGACCCATACCAGAAGGCATTAGTGTTTTCTGTCAAGAAATTTTAATGAAATTGAATAAATATATCATAATGAAAGCTCATTAAAAACTACTTAAGTGAAAAGTGCTTTTCTGAAATGGATGGAGAAAATTCTGTGTGATGTTGTTTAATAACAATGACCAAATTTAGAAATTTCTCATATATAGACAGTTATTTGGAAAACTGAATGTTTACTGTAATTAGGTAAATGGTGCTAAGAATGAACTTGAAATCATGTTATATTGGGTTTTATTAAGGTTATTGTACATGTGTTACTTGCTTGCATGCATTTCTCTTGTGATTTACTAAAAAGGGAAACATATGCTTGAATAATATGTTCCCATGCTGAGATACTTAATTATTTTTCAGTATGAGTTCTATCTGGAAAAAAAAAAAGAAAAAGGTTCACAAATTGGCAGCAGAATGAATTTTACTGTCAGCTAATACGTTTGCTGTCCTGTGTCACCAAATGGCTTCTCTACTGTATACCTTATAATGTGTGTCATCACTTCATAAACATTTACTGCAGTACTTTGGGAAAATGCCCCTTGTTTAGAAAAACTAGGGATTGTCCACTGACTTAATGTAAAGCTGTAAGTCTTAGGCTACAGAGAATCTCTATGAAGATAGCAATTTCATATCTCCCCTATTTTTAGATTAACTATGTTCTTACCTGAAAACTATAGTTAATCCAGTTTTATACTCTTTTGCTGTTATCCAGCAGTGTAGCCCCCACCCACATATGGTTATTGAGTATTAGAAATGTCTCATCTGAATTGAGATATGCTCTCTGTAAAAATAAATGTCAGATTCTGAACACTAAATATGTATAAAAATGTGAAATATCCCAATAATTTTATTTTGATTTCATGTAGAAATGTTATCTTAGGTAGAGGTTAAACAAAACATTATATTAATTTCACCTTTCTTTTGCTTTTACAAATATGGCTATTAGAAAATTTAGAAGTACATCAGTGTCTCATGTTGTATTTCCTTTGGACAGCACTAGTGTGGTTGATTACCTGTGGATCTTAATACTAAATATTTGTAGCCTCAAAACGTAAGGAAAATTTAACTTTATACACAGCATTCCTTCACTTAAAATATTTTGCATGCTGTCTTCAGTGTGCATTGTATTTCTACTTCATAGCTGTGTTTATTTCGTGTTTTTCTATGCCTGCGTGAGCAAACACCTGCACCCCACCCCTGGCCCATTGATTTAATATATATATAGTCTCCTGAAAATCTGAGAAAATAGTTCTATGTGAAACTGCCTATTCTACATTGATTTCTCCCTTCTCTGAATTAAATCTGTTCCTTGTATAAAGAAGATCAGAAAGCTAACATTTAATTAGATTCTATCTTAAAATAATCTTTAATGGTGTTAGTGTGTTTCTTAGAAACATTTTGGGAGGGAGGGGTGACACATATATTATTTCTCTGTTTTCAAAACTGATCATTATCAGTGCACAAAAAACTGTGAGAGATCGTGAATAGTCACTTAATGGATCCCCTCTTGAGTTGTAAGTGTAGTCTGTCATTCTTCCAGTTTTCCTAGTGCCTTGATAGCTGTTACTGATATTATAAAACATAGACTCATGATTGAAGATTATACTCTTTTAGTTAAGCCAGTTTTTTAAGTGGTGCTATAGAGAATTAAGTTCTGACCCCAATGGAAAACAAAGGAAGTTCACTGTTGCACTTTTCTTATAATCTGCAATGCCTCCCTTTGTACTTTTAACCTGTAATGTGTCTCTCTTTACTTAAAAAAAAAAAAATGGTCTTTGAATGTTCAGGATGATGCCCGCCAACTGTTTGTGCTTGCTGGAGCCGCTGAAGAAGGCTTTATGACTGCAGAACTTGCCGGAGTTATAAAGAGATTGTGGAAAGATAGTGGTGTACAAGCCTGTTTCAACAGATCCCGAGAGTACCAGCTTAATGATTCCGCAGCATAGTAAGTAATCGTAACTTTAGAACTAAACTATCATGAATAATTACTTGGAAGTCAAATATACCTCCAAGTCAATGCTATTGCAGAATTGGCTGACACATTCTTGTAAAACTCAGGATACTCAGGATGACAGTATTTTAAAACTTTATTTTTTGTGTGTAGATAGCATTGCAGTTATTTTCTCTGCCTTCAGAAGTGTCTCAAGAGACTCATGCTTATGTAACTCTAATTGAAACATGCAGAATGGACTTTTTCCAGTGAATTTCCAAGAAAGTAATTGGAACTTCACAAAGTTCACTCTGAATTTGGGTGTATCTCTAGTTTTCCTGGGACTAGCCCAAGGGGAGGGTAACTTATTTTGTTCTTTTTATTATTTTTTAAGTTTTATTTATTTATTTTTAGAGAGACAAAGACGGCATGAGTGGGGGAGGGGCAGAGAGAGAGGGAGACAGAGAATCCCACGTAGGCTCCTCATTGTCAGTGTGGAGCCAGACACGGGGCTCAAACTCAACGAAATTGTGAGATGATGACTTGAGCTGAAACCAAGACTCAGAAAGTTAAATGACTGAGTCACCCAGGCAACCCTGATTTTGTTCTTTTCATTATACTAATAGTGCCTGAGAAGAGTTACTCATCCAGTGACAGGCACTTTGTGTGTATGGTGAAGGGGTATATGGTGATCCCAAGATATCTTCTGTAGCTGTACACTTGAAAATTATCAACTGTATGTTCCCTGTTGCACTAGACATCAGTATTTTGTAAGAAAAATCTTCCCTGATTTTTTTGGATGGTGGCCACAGAAAGTTCATAAAGCAAGTTGTGATAAAACCTGGTCAGGGAGCTTTCTGCTTGGTGATCTAGCAGATCACTTGATAAAAAAATCAAGTATTTGTTTCCATTATTTGGCACACATACTCAGCAGAAATGTCAGATATGAATGGCCTTGATTGGTCTTCAGACATGTGCTCTGCACTCATTTTGCTTCCCAAGGTTGTTCCATTTTCTTGAAAGAGCTATTGGCTTTTAGGGACACAAGTGAGAATAAGATAGAAGATGATGGGTATTAGTAAGATTTAGGTAAATACACATACTTCACAGTGAAAAACAAACTGGGTATGGCTCTTCCTGATTACCATGTCGCATGTCATTGGTTACACATCAGAGTACTCAGTATGTGTCACATGAGTGGTTTAGTGCAGATGAGTAAATAATAGACATTTTTGTGGAACCCATGCCCATTTTTGTCATGCTCTATTTTCTGGTCTGTGTTTTTAATGCTTTGCCACTCTATACACCATACATGTTAGTATGTACGTATTTTATACACGTATAAGTCACATGTTACTGAATAGGTAGTTCCACTGGTGTCATCTTTGTCCTCAGTGAGTTTGACTCACTGATTAGGTCTTTGCCTCCCTGTTTTATATACTTACAGTACACAAAACTTGTTTTTTCAGAACGCTGACAGATTTACATTTACTTTGAAGTAATTTGATTTGTATTTTTGTTGAAATTATTTACTTCCTGCCTCTGCCACTACACTGTAAATTCAGTAAGGTCTGCTTTTACCGTATGTTCTTTCTGCATTGCCTGACACATAATTGTCATTCACTGTGCCTTTGTTTAGTAATGAATGAACTAACAAACCATACTTTACAGAAGGTAGAAGAGAAATTAGAAAAAAAATTATTTACAGAAGAACATAACTCTTACACCATATTATTTGCTTTAGCACCACGAGCACCTGCAGAAAGATCTAAATGGGAATCCCTGCCATGTTGAGAAGAGTGCTCTGAGCCAAGCCCACCAAGGGGAGCTTTTTCAGTAGTAAAGGGGTGCTTCTCGGGGACAATCGACTGAAGTGTGTTTCCCCATATGGTGGTACTTCCTGGACCCCTGCAGTCTAATGACCAAGGCTTATCTCCTGCATACAGTGCACTGAGAAGAATAAGCCATTTTGTCTCCCCAGTAGTTCATTACTAGTGGTTCTGACCTTAAGATGGCAATAATGGAGCCATTTTCCAAGAATGAAGGAAGTCACAGAAATTTTCTCCTCCACAGTGGTTACAGTGCATCTTGATTTCCGAGTTGTTTTGTTTTTTTTTTTAATTTTTTTTTTCAACGTTTTATTTATTTTTGGGACAGAGAGAGACAGAGCATGAACGGGGGGAGGGGCAGAGAGAGAGGGAGACACAGAGTCGGAAACAGGCTCCAGGCTCTGAGCCATCAGCCCAGAGCCTGACGCGGGGCTCGAACTCACGGACCGCGAGATCGTGACCTGGCTGAAGTCGGACGCTTAACCGACTGCACCACCCAGGCGCCCCGATTTCCGAGTTTTTGACTGGGGGGGGGGCGGGGCGCGGTGGGGGGGGGGGCTGCCAAGTTGCCCATTACGACTGTCCAAGCACCAGTTTACTTTAAATTTGTGATCATTTAAAACAATTGGAGTTTTTAATTGTGCCGGTTTTTCTTATTTGTCACGTTGAAATATAAATGTGCGTTGTCTTTAGAGGCAATTCTGAAGCAGTTTTAAGCAAAGAAATGGATCTGAGTAATCAAAGCCCATTTTAAGTGAGAGTAACACTACTTAAAAGGGACAATGAGTAAAAAAAAAAAAAAAAAGGACAATGAGTAAAATCTTGCCATGGCCTGTTAAGTTAGATTTTCTTACAATAATACATAACGTTATATATGTGGAATTAAAAACACAGATAAGTACTGGGGGATTATTACCAGTGCAGTAAGATAATAAGATTCTTTTAAGTTCAGCAAATAATACAGATAACCAAGGTGTCCTCTCTCGTTGTATTCTAGTATCACATACATATACTTAACTGTCTTTAAAACATTTTTGATTACTCAGTGTTTGGATAGCTTTTGACCTCCATGTCTACAAATCAAATATTTATTAAGCTCCTTTTGTTCGCAAGACCTGTTGTAAGTGGCTAAGGAACAGTTTCAGAGGATAACCTCAATTAACATTGCAGTAGTTAGTGCCTCTCTGTAATAAACATAGATGTATCTTCTAAATCGTCATTGACTGATTACTCTCAGCTATTAGAAGACACTGTAGGGATGGTCCCCACGATCAGCTGACCTTAAGATTAAGTCCAGACTTCTCTTTTGAATTTCTGCATCACCCTTCCTAGGGGCCTTGCTTTCTGAGAAACGAGATGTGACTGTTCCTGTCTCTATACTGTTTTACTAATTCTCTTCATGTGGATGGCATTCTCTTTTTTTTCTGTCCCATCATTCAGATTTCTGTTTAAACCCCTCACCACCCATGAATGCTTCTTTAATCACCGAGGTTCACATTAATCTCTCTCTATTTGGACATTCTACAACATTATTTACTATGTAAAATGGCATGAGATAATTTACACAATAATTTCGTTGTGTGACACCGCTACATTTGAATAGCACAACATATTTGGCATCATTGGCAGACAGTTTTGAATGGGTGGATGACTAAAATCAGTGAGAAGTAAAATACGAATATTGATTTACAGAGCCAGTAAAATGCAGAGTAAAAGAGCATGTGTGCTGTTTTCCTATGTGTAACTTGAGGCTGGTTGAAAAGGAACAGTATTGAATTCAGCCTTCGACTAGAGGTTACTCATTAGTTTCTTAAAAGTGTAAGATTCTCAGAATCCTCAAGAGTCATGTCTGGAAAATAAACACAGTGCTATATAAAAAATGTGTAGTAAAGAATTTTAAGAAACAAACTTGTAGTGTACAGTTGGTTTTGTGTGGTTTTTAAGAAGTTGTTACTCTGTTTTGTTTCCAACAAGGAGAATGACTAGTGTCCTTAGGAAACAAAGAACACAACACTTGAAAAGTGTTTAAAAGAGCTTTGTGGCTGGAGACTTATATAAACGTTTTCATTTCAGTGGGAGTTTATAGAACATATAAACTTAAATTGTTTTATTACCGAGAAATGTAACGATTTCCAGTAATTTGAATATTGCATGCATCAAAATGTTTTACTCCTTGATTGAGGAGATCTTTAATGGCTGTATTAACGATTAGCTTACTGTCTTGTTTATTTTTTCAGCTATTTGAATGACTTGGACAGAATAGCACAACCAAACTACATTCCAACTCAACAAGATGTTCTCAGAACTAGAGTGAAAACTACAGGAATTGTTGAAACCCATTTTACTTTCAAAGATCTTCATTTTAAGTGAGTAGCTGCAAAGCATATAATTTACAAATTTAGATATAAAACACGTTGTTTAGTAAAAAAGTGGTAAAAGTATTTAAAAACTGAGCTAAAAATTACAAAAGAAAACTTTTCTTAGGTTATTGGACAAAGCATTTTTGGGTAAAAGGGTAACAAACATTCTTAGAAGGAATATTTGTATTTTTATTTGAGAAAAAATGGCCATGCAATCTCTTTTGCCTAGATTTTTCAAAGCGATTTAAATAAAAATAGTTTTTGACTTTTATTTCTGAATAGAAAATATTACTCTGATATTATAAAGTGTTGTCCTACATTCTTCACAAAAAATTACTGATTGAATAAATGCTTATTTATGGAAATACTAAAAGTGAAGGGTACCTTTTTAAAAGTTTTCATGAAAATTCTTATTCATGCAAACGTGTGTACTTTTTTAGGTTGAAAAATGTTCGTTTAATGTAGAATGTAATGAATATTGACTTACTGAGGTTTGAGTAGAGAAGCACAGATTTGGAGCCATTGGAAATGCTCACTTTGTCCAGTCCACTCGGGTCGTGACAGACCAGACCCAGGGACTCTCAGTGAAACATTACATTCAGATTTACAGACCTGTGTTCCTCTTTTTTAAAGCATGAAAAAACCACTTGGACTTTGCTTCAGTTAACTCTAGTGCTCTGAAATAGTAATAATAAAGCAGGATTTCTGAGAGCATCTAAAAAAGATTTGTAGTCAAAGATAAAAAAACAAATATATTGGTGAGCTTCTTTATAAATAAGTTGTGGAAAGTAGTTACCTATATGCAACTGTACTTCTGACTCCTTCCCTGAATATCTTAAATACATTTTTTTTTATTACCGCTTATCACTGATTTATTCTGCATTCAGTGGTTCATGTAATTGAGTTTTCCAGCAAACTAAAATTGAATTTTAATTTTCCATGGCAGCTTCCCTCCAAAAAGAAAAAACCCAAATCCAAACATCGCCCTGCCTTTTTTAAAGAGAATTACAGATCATAATTAGTCTATCTGACCATGTAACTTTGTACTTTAATACTTGGTAAAGTTTTGTTGAAGCGGTCACTGGACTTTTTTCCTTGCTGGCAATAGCTCTTATCAAAATCATTTACTTTCTTTTCATCTGTTTACTACTTTTAGGATATTAAATGACCAAAGTCAGGAATAGTAAAACATGAATATTTAAATAGTCTGATATGTCTGATCTGAGAACTATTGTCATATTTATCTTAAAGTTATAAAATAAGGAAGCTCAGTGTCAGAATGAGGCTCCAAAGGTTTGTTGTGTTTTTTTTTTTTTTACCTTAGATTCAGATTTTTTTTTTTTTTGTTTACTTTGTTTTAAAGACCATATTTTAAAAGCAAACTTAAATCATTATGTTCAGATAATGGCTTTGTTCTAACAAATGTAGTTTGAGGAGAAAATGCATGGAGTTGGGGGTTAGCAAGTAAGAATACTTGAATTAAGTTTCCCTATTAGGTAAAGAGGACGATTGGTTAAGAGTCTTACCAGAAGGTATTACACTCTGGCCCACTGTTGGAGGTATAAACATAAATGGGGTGATTGCCTCTCAGGGGAACGTTGTAGAGGGAAGAGCTCTGTCAGTGGGAAGGCACAGTGCTAAATGTGCAGTCTGTCATGTGGCACTTGATGGAATCTGCACAAAATTCACTTTCAGTGTTGGTTAGATTAATCGTAAACATTCACTTTCCTGACCATGCTCTTCATTCTACCCTCAATTTCTCGAAGTTGTCATTTCATCCTCAAGCAAGTGCTGAGATTCTGTAAATTCTCTCTCACCATGATACCCCCAGGAAGTCCCTTTATTTTTAGTCTCCTTGGGTGAGGTAGAATTTCACAGGATGTGTTTCATTACTGTTTTCACTTGCTGCCTTAAACATAGGTTTGTCAGGAACTTCAGATAAACTTTGTCTTATTTTGGATTTGGGTTCTGTTAAATTACTATCATTGTAAACATATGGTTCCAACTTTGCTTTTTATATGTTGAGTCTCAGAAGAATGAGGGCAGAAATATACTTAGAATAATTCTACAGGGAACTCTTGAATTTTGTGTGCTTTGTATTATAATTCATTGTCTCATTTTAATGAATGGCTGATGTAAAATTTCAGTTTCATTTAATTTTGGTATGATTGGAATTAAATTCAAAATGAGGCAATAAAGCACAATAATTTTAGAATATATTTATCACCTCTGTGAGTGTTTGTGGAAAGTGTCTCTGTGGACTACTATATTGCTTTTAAGGAATCAGCAATTTTACTATAATATTTTTGCCAAATACAGAATTAAAGCATCCCTTCTATTATAAAATTATAAGACAAATTTATGTTACTTTCATATAGTACTATACATGTAAAGTGGGTTTTGGAGTGTATTTACAGGGTTGACGTGCACATACGGTCAGCGCTTTGTACCAGTGAGTTTTGATCACTGTGCTATCAGATGACAGTCTGAGAATGTCAGAACATCTCAGGATCTTCTTGGGGGTACCTGGGTAGCTCAGTTGATGAAGTGTCCAACTCTTCATTTCAGCTCAGGTCATGGTCTCAGGATTATGGGATTGAGCCCTGCTTTGGGCTCTGTGCTGGGAGTGGAACTTGCTTAACATTTTCCCTTTCCCTCTGCCCCTCTCCCTGGCTTGCACTCTTTCTTAAAAAAAAAAAAAGTGGGGGGGATGTGTGGGTGGCTCAGTCGGTTAAGCATCTGACTTCAGCTCAGATCATGATCTCATGGTTTGAGTTTGAGCCCCACGTCGGACTCTGTGCTGACAGCTCAGAGCCTGAATGCTGCTTAGGATTCTGTGTCTCCCTCTCTTTCTGCCCTTCCCCACTCACATTCTATCTGCCTCTCCTTCAAAAATAAACAAACATTAAAAAAATTAAAAAAAAAAAAAACATATCATGATCTTCAATATCCCCTTGTACTTTCCCCTCTCTCCCTAAAAGAAACCTATTTGATGCTAGAAAAAAGTTTCATCTGTTCATATGAAGGAGAACATATTTTTGTTTTTGATGACTTTTTAAAAACTTCAGAATTTGAAGATAATTCTAAAGTATGTGTGAAAAAGGAATAATGCCTTATGCACAGTCATTTGTTACATTAGATTTTAGTCATTTTTGTTCCTTGGCTAATGAATTAGACTAGTGATTCTCAAAGTATGGTCCCCGGACCAGCAGAATCAACTTTATGCACCTGGTGAGTCTGATTTATACTGAAGTTTGAGAAGTATCAGTTTATTCATTTCTAAACTGAATAAATTTAGGAGATTTCTTCTGTAAATTACTTGATTATAAGTTAAAAAGCCTTTTTATATGTAATATTCCCACAGCATAACTGGAAGACCTAGATCTTTTTTTTTTTTTAATGTTTGTTTATTTTTGAGAGAAACAGAGATAGAGACAGATCATGAGTTGGGGAGGGGCAGAGAGAGAGAGAGGGAGACACAGAATCCAAAGCAGCATTCAGGCTCTGAGCTGTCAGCACAGAGCCCGACATGGAGTTTGAATCCATGAACCATGCAATCATGACTTGAGCCGAAGTCAGAAGCGTAGCTGACTGAGCCACCCAGGTGCGTCGCAAGATGTGGATCTTTAACGTAGTAAAGCTAGTCTATTATTGCTTGAAGGTGTTTTAAAATATTCTGTAGACATAGTTCATGCATTCATTCAACAAATATTTGTGAAGTATGACAAAGTCTTTGTCTTTACATTGTTGGGGGAAGGGAGATAAATAAATGTTCAGATGTTCAGGAGGTGATAATCACTATAATGAAGAATAAAACAAGGTAGGGGGGATATATTACTTTCCTAGGGCTGCTATAACAAATTACCACAAGCTCGGTGGCATAAAACAACAGAAATATATTCTTTCATAATTCTGGGGGCTAGAAGTTTAAAATCAACATGTCTGCACAAGTGTGCTCCTTCTGAAGGCTCTTGGGAAGAATCCTCTCTTGCCTCCTCCTGCTTCTTGTAGTGGTTGGAAATCCTTGGTGTTCCTTGGCCTTTGACACATGGGCTTCTTCCCTGGTTCCTGCCTCAGCTTCTCTTTCCTTTTATATTTTACTATAGCCACAAGGTGAACCAAAGCCATACCCTGCACATTTTGCTTGGAAATTTCCTCAGCCAACATTCAAGTTAATTTCTTAACAGCCAGCCCTAGTTTTTGCGACTTTACAACAAGAATTGCCTTTGCTCCAGTGTCCAGTAACACATTTCTCATTTCCTTCTGGAACCTCATCAAAAAATCTAACATCATGTTCATGAATGATATATGTATATCCTCTAAGATCGAAGCTTTTCTGCCATCCTTTCACTCCCAAGCATCTCCAGAATTATTACCTTAGATGTCTGTTTCGAACCAGCCATCTTTTCAAAACAATCTGGGCTTTTATTGTGTAGTAACTCAAGGTTGTTCCAGTCTCTACATAGTATCCAGTTCCATAACCGCTTCCCCCATTTTAGGTGTTGGTTACAGCAGCACCCCACTCTGAGCACTAACGTCAGGGTTGTCCATTTCAAGGAATTGACTTACGTGACCACGGGGCCTGGCAAGTGTCAAGTTTGTAAGGCAGGACAGCAGGCTCGGACAGGAACTGATGTTTCAGTCTTGAGGTAGAATTTCTTTTCCTTGGGGGAAACCTCAGTTTTTGTTCTTAAGGCCCTCCAACTGATAGGATAAGGTCTCTCCCCTTAATAGGGATACTCTTTGCTGAGAGACGACTGATTTTAGATGTTAAGCACAGCAGTAAAATACCTTCACAGAAGCACCTAGGTTAGTGTTTGACTAACTGCTTATGATGGCCTAGCCAGATTGACACACACAAAACCAACCATCACAGAAGGAAAATGTCGGCTGGGATGGAAAGGGTTTGCTTGTTATTTTATATTGAGTGGTCAAGATACATGTAACATTGGATCAGAGAAGTTACCTAAAGTAAATAAAGCCTTTTTGGTAAGGTTATTTTCAAATTCTTTGTTTACAAATGGGTAATCATTTTAATTTCTTTTATTTTGTTCTTATTTAATCTTTATTACCAGCTCTCCTTTTTGTGTATTAAACCCATTTTAATTTACTGTGTGGTAGAATCATTTTGTTATATATCATACTTAAGGAACAAATCACTAGCTAACCCAATAGAATGAACGGCATTGAAATAATGATAAAAGTAACAATAGTAGTTGATGTACTCCGATTTGCTTTATAGGCCAATACTATTCTGCAGGGAAATTCTTTTTGCCTGAGAATTAAATAGGGACTATTTTAATTAGTGCACCATCTAGATGAATGGAGCCTTTTAAAATGCACCAGTTTGCATAGTGTTTCCATTATATAAGTGGTTATTTCTAGGTTGCATAACAATCTATGTGCATTTCAACTTTTGCTTAACTTCATAAATTCTTATGAGAAAAAAATGAAAAGATCATTTTCTGTATGCTGCTTGTGTTACTACCTTGTATACCAGGCTACAATAGTCTGCAGTTAAACATTGTATAAAAATTGGGTTTTTTCCTCTAACTTTTAAGACTATTCAGTAAGGAAACCCATTTGTCTCCTATTTCTTATTTTTGTTCCTATACCTTGGCTTTGCTTTTTAATTTAGGCCACCTGTTGGCCCCAGCTAAGTGTCACTTGCTCACTCAGCATTTTCTTACCTGGAAATGAGGTTTCCCCTTTATGTCAGAGTCCTACTTTTAGCCTCTGAAAGAAACAAAACATTTTGTGGTGGGAAGAAGGGACCATGTCCTCTGCCTGTAATGTTCTGTGACTCTGGCAAATTGAATTTACTCTAATCTCTGCGTTCCCTAGTTGCTTCCTGTGACTTCTCAGTGTTTACTCATAGTGCAGTCCACTCATTTGTATCTGCTTTCATGTTCTGATCTAAGTGTTCTCGTATGTTAATGAATGTGTTGTTTTTTGAGGGTATTTTGAGCTTTGTTTTCAATCAAAAATTTTAAAAACCAGACTTTTTTTTCCCTTTGCGAAAACCAATTTGTGACATCATTTTCCTCCCGTGTAATGTCCTTCTTTCCTCCCATCCCACATTCCCCCTGCAATTTGGAGCTTTTTTGATGATATTCTAGAACCCCTTTCTAACATTTAAGGTGATGTCCAACTCCTTTTTTCTCTTATAGAATGTTTGATGTGGGAGGACAGAGATCTGAGCGGAAGAAGTGGATTCATTGCTTCGAAGGAGTGACCGCCATCATCTTCTGTGTGGCTCTGAGTGACTATGACCTGGTTCTAGCCGAAGATGAGGAAATGGCAAGTAGAACCACTGTGAAAGATGAAGGGCTGGAGATACTGCCAAGGATTTTTCTGAGAATAATTCTTGAGTAATTCTCGCTAATGGCGTGAGTTATTTGAAAGTTCAGGCTCTTTCCTCTGGCTCTTCTTTGTATATACTGAAAGGGAAGTACGCTAAAGAAGCACAGAGGGACCCCAAGAATAAGAAAAGACTGAGAGTTAATCTCCCTTCAATCCGATATGCTTATTTATGCATTTCCTGTATCTGCTATCTAGGAAGTGACTAAAAGTAAAGTTAACTCCTGTAATAGTCCAAGGCTCATTTTTCTTCACTTGTTACTTCTGCCAGCTCTGTAATCTTTAATCCATGTTATACTTTGCTATTGCCGTGTAATTTTCAGAGGTGTTACAATGTACCATTAATCTAGGGAAAATATTTTTATATAGAAATTTAAAGTTCTGTCATTTTATTTTTTATCCTTAACATGTTTGTTTATTATTTTTGAGGGAGAGGGGGCAAGAGAGAATCCCAAGCAAGCTCTTGGGGGCCTGAACTCAAACTCATGACCCGCAAGATCAAGACCTGAGCCAAAATCAAGATTCACATGCTCAACTGACTGAGCCACTCAGGCGCTCCTAAAGTGTTGTCATTTAAAAAAAATTTTTTTAAGTCTTTATTTTTGAGAGAGAGAGAGGGAGACACAGAATCCGAAGCAGGCTCCAGGCCCTGAACTATTATCCCAGAGCCCGACGCGGGGCTTGAACCCACAAACTGCGAGATCATGACCTGAGCTGAAGTCAGACACTTGACCTGCTGAGTCACCCAGGCACCTCAGAGCACTGTCATTCTAAGTTAACTTTAATACAGACTGGGGAAAAAGAGATCAAAATGTCACTTTTGTATTTTTAAAATCTGGCACGTGCAATTATAGTGCAGTTCACCATCACATATTCCTTTCTGTTAGTGTCCTTTTGATACCACGTATACTAGAAGAACAGGAAACTGGAGTGGATGATTCTGTCCCTAACACACCATTATATTTAGAGGGTTGGGCTAATTGCTCAATTTATTAATTTTTAAAAACCTTTACTTATCTTTTTAATGGAGAAGCTTCCATTAACTTTGTAACAGTGAGATCTCTTTTTGAATGTTCACACTTGGTGTCTCTAGATTGCAGGGTCCTGCAGCAGGGTGTTCCCAGGTACAGTGACACATAGTGGACACTGTGTGAGTACGGGTTGAATGCAAAAAGTGATGAGTAGTGTACACATTCATCTCACCTGCAATCAATACTTGTTCTTAAATGGTGGGAATGTATTTCTGTGCTACATTATTTTTCAGCTGACCGAGCTCTCTCTTCTGATAACACTATTTTTTAAAAGTAATACTTTCAAAACCCTTCGTGTTGTGACAAACTGTATTCTTTCCTGTTACAGAATCGAATGCATGAAAGCATGAAGTTGTTTGACAGCATATGTAACAACAAATGGTTTACAGATACGTCTATTATACTTTTTCTAAACAAGAAGGATCTCTTTGAAGAAAAAATCAAAAAGAGCCCTCTCACTATATGCTATCCAGAATACGCAGGTATTTTACTTTCTGTGGATAACTTGTCAAGTCATATATTTCTAACTAAAGTTCCCCTAAGGCAAGATTTCAGTTGTAGATCACCTTTAATTAAAATTATTAAACTGCATTCAAGTACAAGTAGTTCCTTGAGGTGTAGCTAAGATTATTGGAAATAACATATTCAAATGGAAAAGCTGTTAGGTAATTTTTTATGATGATCTTCTGTCAGGTATGTGTGATGCACAGTAAATAAGACCAGTCTGTGTTCACCGTCTAATCTCAAAGACGGATGTACTCTTACACACAAAAAAAGCTGCATGTTACTATAAAAGAACATGAACCGTAGTTATAAGGGTTATAAATGAAGAAGGAATCCGCGAACCACTTATTTTTCAGGGGAGTCACACAGTTTCACAAGTAATCCCAACACTGGTAAGGAGACTGTTAATGGTCTTGTAATTCGCCTGCTGTGGAAAATGGCCTGAACTTAGAAAAGGAGACCTGAGATGCCGTCCTGGCATTTCCATAACTAGCTCTTTGATCTTGAACAAGGCAGTTAATTTATCTGGGTCTCAGTACCCCATTTGTAAAATCAGAAGTTGAGCTAAAACTTGGTTTTAGTTTAGCTCCTTAGAGCTAGGTAGGTACAGGGACTAAAGATACTTCCCTCCCTCCCCTATCCATGCACACAGCATCTCTCTTATTAAAGCAGGGTGACTTTGTTTCTCTGTTTTACATATTAGGTTTCTGAATAAGATTTTACTTTAATGAGGAAGAAAGATTCTGTGCCTCAAAGAGAGTTTGACTACCACTGGTTTATATGGTCTCTAAACCCAATTATTCTGAAGAGTCTGAAAACAAGTTGCCCTGACCACATCCTTTATTTTTTTTTAAAGTCTCAAGAATTTGTTTCATTATAAACACAAAGGTAGTCTTGCATTGAGTATATTAATAGTACACTGAGTATTTACTGCCTTTTCACAGGCCTAAGATAAAACAGCCGTATGATTTCAGTGCTCTTACATCCCACTCATGCAGGTGAGAACACTGGGGCTCAAGGACAGTCTAAATCCAAACCCAAGTCTATGGGTGCGCCTGCACCCAGCCCGTTAACAACCAGACTGCCAGAGTTAAATTCTCATTAGAACCAAAGGGGAAGATTCTTGGATAAATATAATCACACTACTCATTATTACAGGTCATTTTGTGTACTCCCATACGTTGATTCAAAAAAAATTCACACAGTTGCTTATTTTTAAACTTCTGTGTTCTTTTTGAAAGTCCTTGTATCCTGTCACCTTGTTCAGAAACATTTTAGTGCTCATTAGGAATAAAACTATGTGTGGTCCTGTCTGAGTTTGAAGTTATCCAGAGTCAAGGTGGCTCAGTTTTGCCTTTACTTTCATCTGTCTTTCAGTTTATTTTTGTCATTTTCTATTATGAAGTAGCCATTTTTTCTAATATTACCAGAGTTGCCCAAATGAATCCATAAATATCACATACCTACAGGGATTTCAGATCAGCCAAGAAAGGCTATTTCTTATGTTGTCAAGTTACTAAGAATCCGTGATCTCACAATCTTTGAACACAGAGAGTATTGCATAATTTTTTCACAATGCCAGTATCAGGATTAGAATGTAAAGTCCTCACTACATGCTCTAGGTCATGATTCCATTGCTTCCTGCTGCAGCCTCCACTTTTAATTCCTGCCTGTGTAGCCTCTAAACTAGGAGCAGGCAGAGGTGGGCTTATCTCCACCTCTGCCTGCTCCTATTGCACCTCTTCTGTTAAAATATCAATATGTTGGCATTTCACCACATTCCATCCGCAACCTGTCATCTTTTAGCGCTCCCTGCTTTCATGGTCATGTTTTTCCTCACCATGTTGAATTCCATTGTCAACTCTAATTTCTCCCTAGAGACTCAGGCTTGCGTTTCCAGCTGCTTATTGAACATACACGTGTTTTTTAACACCCGAAACTCCTGTTACTGTTTTCTCAAATCTCCTCCATCTCCCTTTCAATTATATTACCAATCCTTCCCAGTTCTTCATTCTTGAACCAGATCATACTTGCCTTTATACATGACGGTTCTATCACATCTAGAAAATACCTATTACCTTCTCACCACATCCTTGCCATTCTTAAGAATTAAAATCAGATTGAGAAATACACTCATGAATTTATTCATGTATCTTAGTTCTCGGCATTTTGCAGTCTAGCTACCCATAATATATACAGCAAGTTAAGCTCTGCACTCTGTTCAAGAAGCTTTTTTCTCAAAACATATTTTTAACTGACAGGTTGCATTAACATCTGTCAATAAGACACAGTTTATTGCTTTAGAATTTCAGAGTACCAATAAACTCAATTTTGATTTGTAAAGTATATGGTTGTCTGCTAGCCACCTGAAAGAGTTAAAACATAAACTTATTTTGACAGCCTAGAAAAAGTAGAAAAATTCCTAGAAACTTAGAACCTACTAAGACTGAATCATGAAGAAACAGAAAATCTAAACAGACCAATTACTTCATGATCAAAACCTCTCAATAAATATGTCCATGACCAGATGGCTTTACTGATGAATTCTACCCGCATTTACAGAATAATTAATACCAGTCCTTCTAAAGCTCTTGGAAAAGAAAAATAGAGAAAGGAACACTTCCAAAATCATTTTATGAGGACAGCATTTTACCCTAATACCAAAACTAGACAAGGATGGCATAAGAAAATTACAAGCCAGTACCCCTGGTGAACTTAAATGCAGAAATCCTCAACAAAATGTTACCAAACCAAATTCAACAATATTTTAAAAGAATTATACACAGTGATATAGTGGGATTTATTCCAGGGATACAAGGGTAGTTCAATTTTGTTAAAGTGGTATATATCATATTGATTTGCAAATGTTAAAGATAAAAATCTTGATCCTCTCAAATGATACAGAAAAACCACTTGACAAAACTCAACATTCATTTATGCTAAAAACTCAAAATAATGTACCTCAAAACAGGCCATTTATTAGGTCACAGTTAACATCATACTTCAACAAAACAAGGAAACCCATCAGAAATAAAACAAGGAATCCCTTTCTTGCCACTTTTATTCAACATAGTATTATTTGATTATAGTATTATATATACATATTATTCAACATCTATATATATGTATACATATATAAAGACTCCACTAAACTGTTAAACTAATCAATGCATTTAGTAGATTTGCAGGATACACGGTATATATGCAAAAATATTTTGCATTTCCATACACTAGTGATGAACGATCAGAAAGAAATTAAGAAAACGATACCATTTACAACTGCATCAAAAAGAAAAAAAATAACTAGGAATAAATGTAAGAAGGGGAGAAAAAATATCTCTACACTGAAAATTCCAAGACATTGGTGAAATAGAAGAAGAAAAAGTAAGGGTAAGATATTTCATGTTCACGGATTAGAAAAATATTGTTAAAATGACCATACTACCCCAGAGCAACCTACAGATACAGTGCAATCCCTCTCAAAATACTAGTGGCATTCTTTTTCACAGAAATAGCATAAACAATCCTAAAATTTGTTTGGAACCACAAAAGAACCTGAATAGCCAAAGCAGTCTTGAGAAAGAACAGAGCTGGGGGCAGCAGGGTCCCTGATTTTCAGCTCTGTTGCAAAGCTATAGTAATCAAAACATTATGGCATTGACACAAAAATAGACACACACATGTGAGAAATAGCCCAGAAAATAAACCTACACATATGTGATCAAAAAATTACAACATATGAGCAAAGAACATGCAATGAAGAAAAGATAGTCTCTTCAATAAATTGTTCTGGGAAACCTGGACCACTATATTAAACCATACAAACAATTAACTTAAAATGGATCAAAGACCTCAAACCATAAAAGTGCTGAAAGAATATAAGCAGTAGCTCCTTCATGTTAGTCTTGGTGATGATTTTTTGGATCGGACATCAAAAGTGAAGACAACAAAAGCAAAAATAAACAAGTAGTACCACATCCAACTATAAAGTTTTTTGCACAGCCAAGAAAACCAACAACATGAAAATGCAACCTATGGAATGGAAGATGATACTTGCAAATTATGTATCTGATAAGGGGTTAGTATTGAAAATATATAAAGAAGTCCTACTAAATAGCAAAAAACACAATCCACTAAAAAATGGGCTGAGGATCTGAAGAACCATTTTTCCAAAAGAAGACCTACAATGGCCAGCAGGTCCATGAAGAGGTGCTCAGAATCTCTATAATCATCAGGGAAATGCACACCAAAACCACAGTGAACTACCACCTCACCGATTAGAATAGGTACTGGCAAAAAAACAAGTGTGGTGAGGTTGTAAACCCTCTTGCCCTGTTGGTGAAAATGCAATTTGGTGTGCGGCCCCTGTGGGAACTGTAAGGAGATTCCAAAAAAAATTAGAAATATCCAGCAATTCTACTTCAGGAAATTTCTCCAAAGAAAATGAAAACACTGACTTAAAAAAGATAGGTGCTACCTGCATGTTTATTGCAGCATCATTTGCAGTAGCTGGTGAAGCAGCTGGTAGAGCTCTGTGAGCAGGGTCCCAGGTGGGAGTTGGTTATGTAACATAGAGTTCTGCTGACACAGAGTAAGCTACAGGTGTGGACCACAGGATCTCAGAATAGCATTACTAAGCAGGCTGGGTAACCGAGGACCTTGAAAGCCCAGCAAATAATTTTGTGTTACTACTGCAAGAGAGAGATCTAATAATTTTTTTTAAATGGAACAGTTTTTGAAGTATCATGTATGTACACATATAAAATATATACATACGTGCACATTTAGGATAAAGGTGAAGCTCACTGAAATTTTAAAAAGGGAAGACATAGATATGTGCACTCAGATCAAGAGACAGCATTATTTCCAGGTTCCCAGAAACTCCATCATGCCTCCCAGTCTAAACAAATGCCCCCACCCTCGACACACCGGGTTATTATGACTTTGTCTTCATTGATTAATTTGTATTTTTTTCCAACTTCTTTTTCCCAACATCAGTTGAGTCCTACAGTGTATACTCTTCTTGTGTCTGGCTTCATTTGTTCAACAGTATATTTATGGAACACATTCATGTTGTATGTGGCAATAGTCCTTTTATTCTCCTTTCTTATTCCTGTATGGCAGCTCATTGTATAGATATACCAAAACTTTTGGGTTGTTTCCTAACAAGTTAGTTCTGTTATTAACAGTCTTTATATGTCTGATGATGAACATAAGTAGGTAGGTCTGTCAAGGGCTTGCCTAGAAACTATTGCTGCATGTGATTATCATTAGCTACGGACCATTTCTGGAGTGTTTACTCAGAAGTTTTTAACCTCATGGCCGTAAACCACATTGTAGACCCGTCTACAATTTTTGAATAAAGAAAAGTGACAAATGCTAATTAATGTGTATAGAGGAAAGGGAATAAAAAATACCGATTACCATTCAACCAGGTAATTTCTCGATCACCCACTAGGCTGGAAATGAAATAGCATACCACCGTCAGGGAAGGGAGTTGGTTTGGTGTTGGGAAGTCGAGTATAAAGGGGAAGAAAAAGGAAGATCTGGCATTTGGATTGGGCAGGAACGAAGACCCCGGGGAGCCAAGAATACCATGCTTTTGGTGTGTTGTGTTGTTTTGTTTTGTTTTTTTCAAGGGTAACTTAACAGTCATTGAAAGGTAATTAACATTGGGAATTTTTCATTTAGAGAAACGCCTTTCTCTTGTTCTAGAAGGAAAAATACAGTGACATAATCCACATATTTTATATGTATGGAACTGATTTCAATATTTTCAGGTCCATTTTGCTTATGTGTACTCATTTTAACTTTTCACCTTATGTTTCTTGCCTTCTCCCGTCTCAGGCTCAAACACATATGAAGAGGCAGCTGCGTATATTCAGTGTCAGTTTGAAGATCTCAATAAAAGAAAGGACACAAAGGAAATATACACCCACTTCACATGTGCCACAGATACGAAGAATGTGCAGTTTGTTTTTGATGCTGTAACAGATGTCATCATAAAAAATAATCTAAAAGATTGTGGTCTCTTCTAAATTTTGCAGTTAATGGTAAAATGCATTTTCAAACCAAATGAGTACTTCTGTGTGGATTTCTCTAAATTAGAGTCTTGCAGCAACACAATGTAGTATACAGCAGATGTATCTGGGACCTGACCAAAGTTGTTCTGTTGTGTTTTTTTAACTGAAAGTAATAGAAGGACCTTTCTTAAATGTGAGAGGTGGTCCTGCAGTGGGAAACTAAGGGCAGTGTTAATGCTCGACTCTAGTGTATTGATGATTTCTGCCTATGTGTAAATATGCAAATGTATGTATACATGTATTTATAACTTTTGTTTTTCCACATTACTTTTAGGCTTTAAGAGTGGCAACTTATTCTAGCGTGATGGCTTTGGTAATAAACAGAAATACTAAGTACTTTGTACTGAATGACAGACTATTACCGTGTTTGCCAGTTTTAAACAGCTTTATTTATGTTCATGTCTTGTAAATTTTTAAGTACAGTAATTAATATTAGGAAACATTGCAGCCCTTATCTTGATTATATGTATACTTGTAATCTTAACAAAGTTATTTGTACAAACATTGCACAGACTATTTTAATAACATGATTTGTTCTTTAAATTTAATGTGTTTTATTGAAATGTTCTTAAGAGGATGAATATACCTGCCTTTGGATCAGTTATATAAACATTGTATGCATTTTAATTTTTCTTCTAAAAGTGCATGCTGATCTAATTCTACATTAGATTTGGTTTGAAAAACTGAAATTTCAGATTTTTGAGGCTATACTCTCAGACTTACTATAAACACTTAATTTTTATTCAGTTGGTTTGTTTTCACTTTGAATTTTAATATTTGGATGGTATTCATGCATTTCCTTAAAGGTGATGCCAGATTAATTTTTATACACTTTAAATAACTACATTCTTATTTATAACTAAGTTTAGGTGGATTGAGAGCATTTTGTGGGTAAAAATATGTCAGCATAATGAATTTTGAGACATTCATTTGTGTATTTCCTTTGGGAAATCCCTTGTACCTAGCATATATGATAGTTCCTTATTTGGAAGATAACAAGAAAGATCTTTGAATATTCAGCTGCTGATCTAATGCAAGCTTTAGATTCCTATATGTAACTACTTTCAAACTTAATTATCACACTATATATTAAAATTACTTTTTTCTCTTACTCAAATTTCCACCACTTGCTTGAGTTAATATTTCTTTTTAAATTGTGCTATTATTTCTGACAATTAAACGGGCAATTACACTTAGAAAATGAGTAATAGTATTTAATAAAGTCAGTGATTTTATGTATGCTCAAAAAAGTGTTACATATTAGCTAGATATTGGACTTTGATAGTCATTTCTTTTCATGATTCATGATGTGTCTCTGTGACTTCATTTCAACAAAATGAACAGCATTCCCTACCCTACTTCTGTTGTTTTACTCATCTTGAAAAAGGTCCTTCAATAAGCTTTGTGGATAAGTAGTCTCTTAGTTACGTGCTGTCATTTTGTTGAAGTATATTTCTTGAAGTGTGTGTGGGTGTGGGTAACCACAGACTACATTTTCATCTGTTATATTTTGGGGATTTGTTTTTCTTCTTTGTGATGTAAAGAAATTCAAAGTTATCACAGTTTCTTAAATGTGTTAGTTTAGATTCTTTACGTGCCTTTCATGAAAGATGTTTTCATTAATTTTACTGATGGAAGACCTGTAACACCCTTATTGTGAAGCTATGTATGAAATTCACCTATACTATGAATAAATATGAATCCTGAGAAATACTGTTTAAAAAGCCACAAAGAAGCACATCTTGGTGACCATAATTGGTGAATTCCTGAACTTTATTCTGTGTAATTGTGTTACTAATAAATCCTAATAAATTTAAATTTTTAAAATTTTACAAACCTGTTGACTAAACACGTTTGACATTAGGATTTACTAAGTATCAGTCTATGGAATGCCCATTTATTCTTTATCTTTTTGCAATTTCATCTCCACAAACTTGAGTTTTTCCTGCCTCAAGTTTCTTCAGGAGATACGGTGCCACATTTAGAACTGTCTGGTTGATATCCCCTTCTGAGAATTTACTGCCTGCCCTTAAGTCCATATGTCCCAAACCACATTCATCATCATTCTCCCAGTTCTTACCAGTTCATTAAACCTGTTCTTACCCCCTAATTTTGCCAGTGTAACCACTCAGCACCATCATTCTTCAGTGCCTCAACAGGCAACTTTTTAGCCACTTCTAACTCTTTAGCCCTCATCTCCATCTCTGATAAACCACCATTTTGCTCACAACTCTAGTCTTCCAATGCCTTGCCAGTTTTTATTTTTCCTTTCCATTCCCACTACCACCTACCAAATGCAGGTTTTTGCTTCACTTCTGCGTGAAATGGCTTGTTAATTAAATTCTCCACTTCCCATTTTTCCTTTCTCTCGTACAGGCTAGTTATCCTAATTGTGTTATCTTGTGTTATCAGGGCATTGGCTCTGACTTTTCAATAAAACCAAGTTTAACTTTGCCTCCTATTCAGAGCTCATCCACTATCTGATCCCACTTCATTATGTCTCCACTCCTCTTCTACATTGCATCCTAAAAGTACTTTGCGCATAGCCTGGGCCTTCCTCCAAGTATTTGTCTACATACTGTGTGAGCTATGCTTAAAACAATCCATGGGACATGGGAAGTGTTCATTCATATCTAGTAATGTTACTTTTATTAGGACTTTTGTTTGTGTTACCTTTTTTAGATTCACCTGTCACATCTCTTTAGTCTGCTTTTTGGGGAACTACATGGTTCCAGTAGGGCTGCCAATCCTCCCTGGCATAGGATCAAACCTGACCAGTCCTGGTCTCTCATCACTAGGCATGTGACCCAAAATGAACCAGTCATAGTCCCAGTTATCATTCCTAAATTTATGAAAGCTGTTCTGGTTTCTAAAATTCCCTTCATTTCAGTATCCATTTAAAGGACTCTATATGCTTCATTAAATTCATTCAGATTCAATCACTTATTGAAAAAGTCTCAAAATGCGTATGTTCTTACTGAATGTCAAAGGATCTGTAAGATCAGAAAAGGCTCAGAGAGGTTAATTAACTTGACCAAGACCAAATCAAGGTGTCAAACCTATCACTTCAACTTCATGTCTGTTGTAGAACTCTTGAGAATGCTACCTTATTTCTAGAAAATGTGTAAGTTGTTTATCCCCACTCTTAACCATCTGAGTTTATCTAAACACTTTTTTAGATTTTAAATACATAAGACAGAGCAAAGCTGGAGGCATCATGATGCCTGATTCCAAACTATAGGACAAAGAGTAATTAAAATAGTATGGTATTGACATAAAAATAGATACATGCATCTGAGGAACAGACTAGAGAGCTCAGAAACATACGCATTTATGGTCCACTGGTTTATAACAAAGGAACCAAGAATATACAATGAGGAAAGGACATTCCATGATAAATGGTGTTGGGAGAACTAGACTGCCATATGTGGTCTAGAATGAAATGACCACTATTATAAAACATCCACAAAAAATAGGTGGATTAAAGACTTGAATACAAGACATGAAACCCTAAAAGTCCTAGAAGAAACCATAGCTCCTTAACATGGGGCTTGGCAATAGATTTTGGATGTGATACCAAAATTAAAGGCAATAAAAACATACAACTAGAACTAAACACTTTTAAAAAGCTACTTACTACAAAGGAAACCATCAACAAAATGAAAAGGCAGCCTATGGAATGAGAGAATACATTCACAAATCATCTGATGAGGGGTTTATATTGAAAATATATAAAGAAGTCCTAAAACTCCATAGCATAAATCACACAATCTGATTTTTAAAAAGGGCAGAGTATCTAAACAGACATTTTTCCAAAGAAGACCTACAGATGGCCAAGTCCGTGAATGTGTTCAAAATCGCTAATCAGAAAAAAATGCAAATCTAAACCACAATGAGCTATTGCCTCACACCTGTTAGAATAGCTACCATAAAGGCAAGAAATAATGAGTTGATGAGAATGTGGAGAAAAAACGATTATGTGCAGATGGTAAGAATGTAAATTGGTACAAGCCACTATTGAAAACAGTATCAAAGTTCCTCAAAAAATTACAGAGCTATAATATGATCCAGTGATTTCACCTCTGGGTATTTATCTGAAGAAAACAACAGTAATTCAAAAAGATAATATGCATCCCATGTTCAATGCAGCATTATTTACAGTAGCTAAGATATGGAAACAATCTGTGTCTGAACAGATGAATGGATAAAGAAAATATGCTGTATATACATGCAATTGAATATTTTTCAGCCATAAAAAAAGAAATCTTGCCATTTGCAGCAACATGGATGGACCTTGAAGCCACTGTGCTAAGTAAAATAAGACAGAAAGATAAATACTTGATGCTCTCACTTATATGTGGATTTTTTTTAAAAAAAGAAAGAAAGCAGCTCATATATACAGAGAACAGATTGGTGATTGCCAGTAGCAAGGTGATAGGCTAAATGGGTGAAAAAAGTTGCTAACAGGTACAAACTTCCTTTTATAAAATAAGTCATGGGAGGGACAGCTGGGTGGCTCAGTCTGTTAAGCGTGCAACGTCGACTCAGGTCATGATCTCACAGTTCATGAGTTCGAGCCCCGCATTGGACTCTGTGCTAAGAGCTTAGAGCCCAGAGCCTCCTTTGGATCCTGTGTCTCTCTCTGCCCCTCCCTGCTCATTCTCTCTCTCTCAAAATAATAAAAAAAACACATGAAAAAATAAAACAAAAATAAAAAAAGTCATGGGAATATAATGTACAGCATGGTGATAATAGTTAATACTGTATTGCATACTTGAAAGTCTGAGTAAATCCTAAAAGTTCTCATCACAAGAAAAAAAAATTTGCAATTATGTAAGGTGGTAGATGTCAACTAAACTTAGTGTGGAGATCATTTTGCAATATATACAAATATCTAATTATGTCGTACACCCAAAACTAATATAATGTTTTGTTACATATCTCAATAAAAATGAACTAAAAACTTAAAAAGTATGATACCTATTATATCTTATACCAAAGCTATTTATGCTATCTTAACATCCATTTGATTTGAAGCTACTTAAAACAATTTTTTTTAATGATTATTTATTTTTGAGAGAAAGAGACAGATCATGAGTGGAGGAGGGGCAGAGAGAGACACACACACATACACAGAAACCGAAGCAGGCTCCAGGCTCTTAGCTGTCAACACAGAGACTGACCAGGGGCTTGAACGCACAAACCATGAGATCATGGCCTGAGCCAAAGTTAAGATGCTTAGCCAACTAAGCCACCCAGGCACCCCAAAGCTACTTAAGAGTATGAACAGTTTTAGATGTTTTAACCCTAACCCTAACCCTAACTCTAACCCCTAACCCCTAACCTTGTCTGTAGAACCAACCATGGTACCTTGTGTAAATGAATTTCATTAATAATGTAATGAATGTTACAGATGTTACTATTTTCACTGCCTAGTCTTCTATTGTAGAGACAAGTAGAGAGTGGTGGTGGTGGCCTGGACCCTCGCATCCAGTGTGGATTCAAATCTGGGCTCTATTTCTTATTCATTGGGTAACCCTGGGACATTTATTTAACCTTTCTTTGCTTCCTTTTTATCAACCTGAAAACATAAGGATTAACTAACCAAACCACTAATTTGGTTGTCATCATTTAATAAGTTCATCATGCATGTTAAGCACTTAGAAATGAGCCTAGCACGTGGTAAACAAATTTACGGTTGATTACAAAGACTATTTAATTTGGGGGCAACTTTGGGGTGCCTGGGTGGCTCAGTCGGTTAAGCGGCCGACTTTGGCTTAGGTCATGATCTCACGGTCTGTGAGTTCGAGCCCTGCATTGGGCTCTGTGCTGACAGCTCAGAGCCTGGATCTTGTTTCAGATTCTGTGTCTCCCTCTCTCTGACCCTCCCCCGTTCATGCTCTGTCTCTCTCTGTCTCAAAAATAAATAAACGTTAAAAAAAATTTAATTTGGGGGCAACTTTAAAATCCTAATCAGTGCTTGACCAATGGTTATTCCTATGAGCCTTTGATGAAATGCCTCAAAAACAAAATAAACATCATGCTTCATCTTTATAGTTAAAACTTCTGAGTATCTCACGTCACTATCGATATAATGGAAAATGTGAAGGAGGAGAAAAATTCATCTTTTTTATTTTATATTCTTTATGTTATTCAACTTCAGGATACTTCTCTTGTTTTCATGTAACCAAAGATATGGGATATTTCTGTTTTTTTAAAGTTAACTTGGAAAGTTTTTTTTTTTTTTGTACTTGCTTTTTGAAACTGTACCATGATAGTTAAAATGCCTTTCTATCAAAGTTTTCTTTTTCTTTTTTTTTTTTTTTAGTTTACTTTTTTTTGAGAGCGAGAGAGAGTACAGTAGGGGAGGGGCAAAGAGGTCAGAATCCCAAGCAGGGTCCATCCTGTAAGCACAGAGCCTGATGCAGGGCTTGAACTCATGAGCCTTGAGATCATGACCTGAGCTGAGATCAAGAGTCAGTCACTTGACCAAGTGAGCTACCCAGGCGCCCCAACTATTGTGAGTTTTGTATGTCACAAACTCCATTGACCTGTTTCCCAGGCATTTTTCGTCTAACCAATAACTATTGCTTTGGTGTCTGTTGTGATTTCTATTATTTACTTGGATTTTTTAGCTACTTTAAAAGTTGTGAGACATATTTCATCAAGTCCAGGAACACCCAAATGTGCATTGGCAGGAATCTGCTGCAGTCATTCAGAACAGGGCCCTGGGACAGTCCTACTGTGTGAATAAGCTTCTCAAGCACCATATAGAAAGGCAAATATTTCCAGCTTCCTTGACTTACCGGCCATCCTCCTGAGCTCCCATACCAACAAAGTGGGTGGAAACACTGCCATTGCCAAGAGACAGTTGTTGTTCAAATTAAGAATGTGTTATTCTACTGATTAAAATTAAGGCAACAGTGTTGAGGAAAGCATGTACAGAAGATCATGGTAGGGGCGCCTGGGTGGCTCAGTCAGTTAAGCAGCCGACTTCCACTCAGGTCAAGATCTCGCGGTCCATGAGTTTGAGCCCCGCATCGGGCTCTGTGCTGATAGCTCAGAGCCTGGAGCCTGTTTCAGATTCTGTGTCTCCCTCTCCCTGACCCTCCCCTGTTCATGCTCTGTCTCTCCCTGTCTCAAAAATAAATTTAAAAATGTTAAAAAAATTAAAAAAAAAAAAAGAAGATCAAGGTAGATTTTAACTACTACTTTAGCAGGTGATAGAGTGTCGCTTTTAATAAAAGGATGAGCACTGAGTGTTATATCTAAGTGATGAATCACTAAATTCTACTCCTGAAACCAGTATTACAACATATGTTAACTAACTTGGATTTAAATGAAACTTAATAATAACAATAGTAATAATAATCACAAAGGAGGTGTTGTTTTCTCCTGAATTGCACAGGGCCTCACCTGAAAGAGAGTAGGATAGAGAGTAGGAATGATGATAAGCTAAGAATCAAATCCAAAGAAGTTACTTCTCCAAGTGCAGTATCTATGAAAAGATTGTTAAAATTAATTTTATTCCTGCCCAAACTACGCATGTATTTCCTATCTTACCAGGATTTTCTTTTATTATTATTATTATTACTAATTTAGATCTGAAATTTTGGAGACCATTTATACTAAATTGAGAGACGTTTATACAAATTCAGTGTAAAGCCAGTCTTGAAAATAAGTCATTGTGAAATAAGTCCTTTTATATTAGGTGCTCTTTAATTATTTTCTGTGCAACTTCACAGTACAGCTTCAATCCTTCCCTTGGAAATCAAAAAGGAATGAAGTCAAAGCTATTCCCAGACAACTCTGTCCTTCATTTTTATTAAATAGTAGTAGGTTCTGGTTCAAGATGGCAAATTAGGAAGATCCCGAACTCCTCTCCTTTTACAGAGCTACAAAAGAAATAATTTCTTCTGAAAAAAATACAAAAACAAAACAAACTAAACAAAAAGCCCCAAACCAGCTGAGCAACTCCTAAACATTGGGTGACTGAGGGTTAAAAACCCAAACTGCAGTACCTAGGAGAGATGAAGTCACAATCTCACCATACAACCCACTCCCAGCATGGTTCCCCACAATTGGGAAAAATATCAAACCCCTCAAAAGCTCTGTTTGAACCCAGCATTGGGCACCACAACTTTTAACCCCTGCACCTGAGAGATGAGCCCCCTAAACATCCAGCTCTGAAAGCCAAAGGGCCTTGCATCCATGAAACCCACAAGACTACAGTGAACTGAGAAAACACTTCTTAAAGGTCTCAAGTGGACAAACTCCTTCACCCCAGTGCCCAGTGCAGAGGCAGCTGACTGAAAAAGTGCCCAGACTTTTATAAAAGAAGCTTATTTGCTTATCTTCAAGGTTCAGCCTAAGGGCAGGTATTTAATTCAACACACACCTGGCCTACTGAAATACTCTGTGGGATGGAGGTCAGCGGGCACCATCTTGGCACTCTCCCTCTGGCTCATTCCAGCTTGCTGTTATCTCCTCCCAAGGAGTCCGTGCCCTCATCTGACGCCCTGACTTTTATGGCTGTGCCCAGGAAACACTTCCAGAACTCTTGGCTGTGGTGGCCAGCAGGGCTTATGCTCACATAGTCACAGGACTGTACCAGAGACAGTGTTCTTAACTGCTACTGCCCCCAGGGCACAGCACGAGGCAACAGACTGAGGCTCCCAGTACTTCAGGGAAAGAAGTTTTTCATCCCTAAAGATCTTCGTACCTGCAGCTTGAGCATCAGGCTAATTAAACACCCATCTAAGGGCGAAATGTAATCTTCTCCAGAGACCTAAGAAGGTTGGCCCGGTCTTTGTGCTATCCTGCTGTGCTCTTGAGTGGCAGTCTTCCAGATGGGAGCTTGCACATGTGTCTGGTGGCCCAGTTTCTGTGACTGTCACCCAGGGATGCCCCTTGATTACTTGTCTCTGGTAGCTCAGCAGAGGTTGCTTTCATGGGTTCCATGGGACTGGAACAAATGAGGAAACAGTTCTTGGCTCGTTTCCACCCTCAGGGCACAGTACCTACAACAGACTGAGACCTACCCCAAGTCTTTCTTTCAAAGTGGCCTCTTTGCTTGTTGTGGAGCTTCAACCTAAGGGACAGGCTTCCCATGTGGCACGCATCTAAGGGTCTACTGAACCGTTCTGTAGGGAGAGAGGCCAGTGGACCATCTTTGCCTTCTACTGCCTCACTGCAGGTCATCAGTATCTCCTGGAAAGGAGCTACTACACTCATCTGGCACCCTAATTTTTGCCACTGCCACCCAGAGGACACCTCCGGGATACCTGGATGTGGTGGCCAATGAGATTTAGGCTTGAAGTATATATCTTCATATTTTAAAATCTGCTCCCTGTTAGAACTAACAAATTCTGTTAGGTAGCAGGATATAAACCCCATGTATACAGAAATCTATTTCTAGACACTAACAATAAACTATGAGAAAGAAATTAAGCAAACAACCCCATTTACAATTGCATCAAAAAGGATAAAATACCTAAGGAATAAACCAAATAACACCAAAGGAATACCAAAGGAATAACCAAAGAGGGAAAAGACTGTACTCTGAACACCAGGATACTGATGAGAGATATTGAAGAAGACACAAACAAAAGACAATACTACCCAAAGTAGAAATTGAAGAAGACACAAATAAATGGAAAGACTACCCAATGCAATCTCTAACAAAATGCCAAAAGCATTTTTCACAGAAATATAATGAACAATCCTAAAATTTGTGTGGAATCAAAAAAGACTCCAAATAGCCAAAGCAATCTTAAGAAAGAACAAAGATGGAGGCATCATGCGCCTTAATTTCTAACTATATTATAAAGCTATATACAAAACAGTATGGTGTTGACATGAAAATAGACACAAAGATCTGAGGAACAGAATAGGGAGCCCAGAAATAAACCCAGGCATATATGGCCAATTAATCAACAACAAAAGAGGCAATAATATACAATGGAGAAACGACAGTCTTTTTAATAGATGATATTGGGAAAACTGGATAGCTACATGCAAAAAGAATAAAACTGAACCATCTTACCCTATATATACACACACACATACATACACACACACACAAAACAAACAAAAAAACCCTCAAGATGAATTAAAGACTTGAATGTAAGATTGAAATTATACAACTCCTAGGAGAAAACATAGCCAGTAAGTAACTTGACTTTGGCCCTGATGACTTTTTAGATTTGGCATCAAAAGTAAAGGCAATAAAAGCAAATGTGGACAAGGACTACATTGAACTAAAAAGCTCTGCACAGCAAAGGAAACCATCAATAAAATGAAAAGGCAATCTATAGAATGGAAAAAAAATTCCAAGCCATATATTTGATGAGTTAGTATCCAAAATATATAAAGAACTCCTAGAACTCAAGAGCAAAAAAAAAAAAAAAAAAAAAAAAAGCCACACAATTCAATTAAACAATGGGCAGAGGATCTGAATAGACACTTTTCCAAAGAAGACATACAAATGGACAACAGGTCCATGAAAAGGTGTTCAAAGTCATTAATCATCAGGGAAATGCAAATCAAAACCACAATGGCTATTTTCAAAAAGATAAGAAATAACAAGTGTTGGCAGAAGCAACCTAAGCTTCTACCATGGATGAATGGATAAAAGAAATCTGAATGGTCAGTTCTTAAGCCTGTGGAATGTGAACCATCCTGGCTGCAAACTCATTCATCTGATTTGTGCTGGAATCCTTTTGCAGCACTCTACTAGAGAATCACATATGTTTCCTTCTCTTGTTGTTTTAACAAAATTAAGTACCTGTCAACATAAGTGATCATTTCTCAAGCAATTATTTTACAAACCAGTTAACCTCTAATTGAACAGAACATTTTTGCAGGCTTGGACATACATTTTACTCCATTCTTAAACTCTCTATTACAGTAGAGTACCAATTAATGTTAGCTGTTTATCTTTTCTTCAAAAGGAAGCTCATCTAAGTCTAGTAATTAATGACTGAAGGTGGGAGGGAAAACTTGGAGCCAGTATAAAGTACCCTTTCTACTCTCTAAGATGACCACCTGTAATCTCCTAAGGCTTCTTGGTGCAGACTCAAAACAACATAGTTCCAAATGGAGTCCCTTGAAAAATTTTACTAGTGTGATAAGACTCACTGAAAATAATAAACCTGTACATAGTTTCAAATATATTACAGATAATCTGCCTCCCCTAACATCATAAATACATTAAAAAATGCATACATGAGGTATCTCCTCAGTACCTGTAGTATCAGACCCTTCAGGTGCACCACTAATGTTCTCATTTAGTTGTTAGAATAGTCCCGCAAAGTTATTGATGAAAGTTCCATTGTTCAGATAAGGAGACAAACTAAGAAAGGTTAAGTATGTGGTATAATGCTGACTACCTAGTAAAGTGGCAGAAGCAGGCTAAAATCCAGGGCTATAGGTCATTTGTTAGACATGTTTTCAATATCCAGGAGCATAAGGATGTTTTTCCTAAGACTGCCACAAGGTATAGAGTAGCATATCCCAAAAGCTCTTGACTAAGCAAATGTTAATAAGTGTCATGGTGCTGCACACCAGCATGCTGATGGCTATGAGAAGTCCTGCAGGAAAGAAGCCTGGTGTGTTATCCGCTGTTTCACAAACCGAGCGGTGCTAACACAGCAACTACAACCCATATGTGACTATAGAGCATTTGAAATACAGCTAGTCCAAACTGAGATGGGCAGCCAGGGCAACATGCACACAGGAATTCAAAGATGTGAACAAAAAAGAATGTACATGTTACACTGATATTGTGGATATAGTGGGTTAAATTAAATGTATCATTAAAATGCCACCTTCTTTCTTCTTACATCGTTAATGTGGCTACTGGAATATATAAAATATTCAAGCATCTAGGATTATATTTCTACTTGAAAAGTAAAACACTTTTTTTCTTCCACAACTCAATTTGCATTCCATGGAACAGTTCCCAAATTTCTAGAGAAGCAGATATCATAGATGAAAAGCTAAGATGTGAAGACTATTCCAGTTCTGAAATGCTACAGTTTGATATAATATAGCCTTTTACTGTGGGCGTAAGGGGGACTATCTCATTCTCACTTCAAATATGTCAGCTGTAATAAAAAAGAGTAATACACATTTTAAAATGCATACTCTCAAACTGAATTTTTAAATTAGCTTCTGTCTTTATTTTTAGTTCCAATACATGGAGTGGATATAGACCCATCAGGGTACCAGAAAATTACTAAGCCCTGGTTTACAAACCCATCTCTTCAGTGTTCTTTAGCCAAATCACAAGATTAGCTGTTGTTGTTTTTTTTTAATGTTGTTATTGTATTGTGTTTTGTTTTTTAATATGTTTCAATTCCCTTAGCCAAATTCCTTTCTTCCTCCACACCTCCCACAGGACTGGGCTTAGCATAGTCATGCATTAAAAAAGCTTCTGAACTTTTTTCGGAAAGAGTAGCTCCCTGGAGCTGTGGAGGAGGACAGGAATTTCATATTCTGCAGGACTTAAATCATGATAGCATATCAAATATTCCAAGGCCTTAGATGTGTATTTTGCTCTCTGATAAAGACAGAAGACAGCAATAAAATCACATCTGTTCTTAAAGTTTCAATAAGATCACATCTGTTTATCTATATAATTGAAGTTTTCTAGATTCTCAAACTTCCCTCGGGATTTGAGCTCATTCGTTTAATAGTATTAATCTGAGAAAGATTGTTATATATATGTGCATTGTTTAGTTATACTCCTTTTAAAAATACACATATATAAATCACTCCATGAGAAATATCACAAGGTTCTATTTGGCACAACATGCACAAAAAAGTTAATTATATTGGAATATGTGAAGAATTTCATTTGCAATTAGTTGAATTTATCAAGACACTAGACGTTTTAGGAATGTGTGTGTGTGTGTGTGTATTTTTTTTTTAAGTTTGTAAGAGTTTACATGATTAAAGCTTATTTAAGTTGCTCTGGCAGTTATGAAGAAGAAAAAAAGAGTTTTAAAGTAAATTTATATCCACATTTTGATAACAAGCAATATAATGTTTGAAAGAATAAATTTATTTATTTACTTAAGAATACTTTTTTTTCAACATATGAAGTTTATTGTCAAATTGGTTTCCATACAACACCCAGTGCTCATCCCAAAAGGTGCCCTCCTCAATACCCATCACCCACCCTCCCCTCCCTCCTACCCCCCATCAACCCTCAGTTTGTTCTCAGTTTTTAAGAGTCTCTTATGCTTTGGCTCTCTTCCACTCTAACCTCTTTTTTTTTTTCCTTCCCCTCCCCCATGGTCTTCTGTTAAGTTTCTCAGAATCCACATAAGAGTGAAAACATATCTGTCTTTCTCTGTATGGCTTATTTCACTTAGCACAACACTCTCCAGTTCCATCCATGTTGCTACAGAGGGCCATATTTCATTCTTTCTCATTGCCACGTAGTACTCCGTTGTGTATATAAACCACAATTTCCTTATCCATTCATCAGTTGATGGACATTTAGGCTCTTTCCATAATTTGGCTATTGTTGAGAGTGCTGCTATAAACATTGGGGTACAAGTGCCCCTATGCATCAGTACTCCTGTATCCCTTGGGTAAATTCCTAGCAGTGCTATTGCTGGGCCATTGGGTAGGTCTATTTTTAATTTTTTGAGGAACCTCAACACTGTTTTCCAGAGTGGCTGCACCAGTTTGCATTCCCACCAAGAGTGCAAGAGGGTTCCCATTTCTCCACATCCTCTCCAGCATCTATAGTCTCCTGATTTGTTCATTTTGGCCACTCTGACTGGCGTGAGGAGACATCTGAGTGTGGTTTTGATTTGTATTTCCCTGATGAGGAGCGACATTGAGCATCTTTTCATGTGCCTGTTGGCCATCTGGACGTCTTCTTTAGAGAAGTGTCTATTCATGTTTTCTGCCCATTTCTTCACTGGGTTATTTGTTTTTTGGGTGTGGAGTTTGGTGAGCTCTTTATAGATTTTGGATACTAGCCCTTTGTCTAATATGTCATTTGCAAGTATCTTTTCCCATTCCGTTGGTTGCCTTTTAGTTTTGTTGGTTGTTTCCTTTGCTGTGCAGAAGCTTTTTATCTTCATAAGGTCCCAGTAGTTCATTTTTGCCTTTAATTCCCTTGCCTTTGGGGATGTGTCGAGTAAGAGATTGCTACGGCTGAGGTCAGAGAGGTCTTTTCCTGCATTCTCCTCTAGGGTTTTGATAGTTTCCTGTCTCACATTCAGGTCCTTTATCCATTTTGAGTTTATTTTTGTGAATGGTGTAAGAAAGTGGTCTAGTTTCAATCTTCTGCATGTTTCTGTCCAGTTCTCCCAGCACCATTTGTTAAAGAGACTGTCTTTTTTTCCATTGGATATTCTTTCCTGCTTTGTGAAAGATTAGTTGGCCATACGTTTGTGGGTCTAGTTCTGGGGTTTCTATTCTATTCCATTGGTCTATGTGTGTGTTTTTGGGCCAATACCATGCTGTCTTGATGATTACGGCTTTGTAGTAGAGGCTAAAGTCTGGGATTGTGATGCCTCCTGCTTTGGTCTTCTTCTTCAAAATTCCTTTGGCTATTTGGGGCCTTTTGTGGTTCCATATGAATTTTAGGATTGCTTGTTCTAGTTTCGAGAAGAATGCTGGTGCCATTTTGACTGGGATTGCATTGAATGTGTAGATAGCTTTGGGTAGTATTGACATTTTGACAATATTTATTCTTCCAATCCATGAGCAGGGAATGTCTTTCCATTTCTTTATATCTTCTTCAATTTCCTTCATAAGCTTTCTAAAGTTTTCAGCGTACAGATCTTTTACATCTTTGATTAGATTTATTCCTAGGTATTTTATGCTTCTTGGTGCAATTGTGAATGGGATCAGTTTCTTTATTTGTCTTTCTGTTGCTTCATTATTAGTGTATAAGAATGCAACTGATTTCTGTACATTGATTTTGTATACTGCAACTTTGCTAAATTCATGTATCAGTTCTAGCAGACTTTTGGTGTAGTCTACTGGATTTTCCATGTATAATGTCATGTCATCTGCAAAAAGTGAAAGCTTAACTTCATCTTTGCCAATTTTGATGCCTTTGATTTCCTTTTGTTGTCTGATTGCTGATGCTAGCACTTCCAACACTATGTTAAACAACAGCAGTGAGAGTGGACATCCCTGTCGTGTTCCTGATCTCAGGAAAAAGCTCTCAGTTTTTCCCCATTGAGGATGATGTTAGCTGTGGGCTTTTCATAAATGGCTTTTATAATCTTTAAGTATGTTCCTTCTATCCCGACTTTCTTGAGGGTTTTTATTAAGATTGCTGAATTTTGTCAAAGGCCTTTTCTGCATCGATTGACAGGATCATATTGTTCTTATCTTTTCTTTTATCAATGTGATGTATCACATTGATTGATTTGCGAATGCTGAACCAGCCCTGCATCCCAGGAATGAATCCCACTTGATCATGGTGAATAATTCTTTTTATATGCTGTTGAATTCGATTTGCTAGTATCTTATTGAGAATTATTGCATCCATATTCATCAGGGATATTGGCCTGTAGTTCTCTTTTTTTTACTGGGTCTCTGGTTTAGGAATCAAAGTAACGCTGGCTTCATAGAATGAGTCTGGAAGTTTTCCTTCCCTTTCTATTTCTTGGAATAGCTTGAGAAGGATAGGTATTATCTCTGCTTTAAACATCTGGTGGAACTCACCTGGGAAGCCATCTGGTCCTGGACTCTTATTTGTTGGGAGATTTTTGATGACTGATTCAATTTCTTTGCTGGTTATGGGTCTGTTCAAGCTTTCTATTTCCTCCTGATTGAGTTTGGGAAGTGTGTGGGTGTTTAGGAATTTGTCCATTTCTTCCAGGTTGTCCAGTTTGTTGGCATATAATTGTTCATAGTCTTCCCTGATAATTGCTTGTATCTCTGAGGGATTGGTTGTAATAATTCCATTTTCATTCATGATTTTAACTATTTGGGTCATCTCCCTTTTTTTTTTTTTTTTTTTTTTTTGAGAAGCCTGGCTAGAGGTTTATCAATTTGGTTAATTTTTTCAAAAAACCAACTCTTGGTTTCGTTGATCTGCTCTACAGTTTTTTTAGATTCTATATTGTTTATTTCTGCTCTGATCTTTATTATTTCTCTTCTTCTGCTGGATTTAGGCTGTCTTTGCTGTTCTGCTTCTATTTCCTTTAGGTGTGCTGTTAGATTTTGTATTTGGGATTTTTCTTGTTTCTTGAGATAGGCCTGGATTGCAATGTATTTTCCTCTCAGGACTGCCTTCGCTGCATCCGAAAGCGTTTGGATTGTTGTATTTTCATTTTCATTTGTTTCCATATATTTTTTAACTTCTTCTCTAATTGCCTGGTTGACCCATTCATTCTTTAGTAGGGTGTTCTTTAACCTCCTTGCTTTTGGGGGTTTTCCAGACTTTTTCCTGTGGTTGATTTCAAGCTTCATAGCATTGTGGTCTGAAAGTATGCATGGTATGAAGTCAATTCTTGTATACTTATGAAGGGCTGTTTTGTGACCCAGTATGTGATCTATCTTGGAGAATGTTCCATGTGCACTCGAGAAGAAAGTATATTCTGTTGCTTTGGGATGCAGAGTTCTAAATATATCTGTCAAGTCCATCTGATCCATTGTATCATTCAGGGCCCTTGTTTCTTTATTGACCATGTGTCTAGATGATCTATCCATTTCTGTAAGTGGAGTGTTAAAGTCCCCTGCAATCACCACATTCTTATCAATAAGGTTGCTTATGTTTGTGAGTAATTGTTTTATATCTTTGGGGGCTCCTGTATTCGGCACATAGACATTTATAATTGTTAGCTCTTCCTGATGGATAGACCCTATGATTATTATATAAATGCCCTTCTTCATCTCTTGTTACAGCCTTTAATTTAAAGTCTAGTTTGTCTGATATAAGTATGGCTACTCCAGCTTTCTTTTGGCTTCCAGTAGCATGATAAATAGTTCTCTATCCCCTCACTCTCAATCTGAAGGTGTCCTCAGGTCTAAAATGAGTCTCTTGTAGACAGCAAATAGATGGGTCTTGTTTTTTTATCCATTCTGATACCCTGTGTCTTTGGTTGGTGCATTTAGTCCATTTACATCCAGTGTTATTATAGAAAGATATGGGTTTAGAGTCATTGTGATGTCCATAGGTTTCATGCTTGTAGCGATGTCTCTGGTACTTTGTCTCACAGGATCCTCCTTACGATCTCTTGTAGGGCTGGTTTAGTGGTGATGAATTCCTTCAGTTTTTTTTTGGGAAGACCTTTATCTCTCCTTCTATTCTAAATGACAGACTTGCTGGATAAAGGATTCTCGGATGCATATTTTTGCTGTTCATCACATTGAAGATCTCCTGCCATCCCTTTCTGGAGTGCCAAGTTTCAGTAGAGAGATCGCTGATGAGTCTTATAGGTCTCCCTTTATATGTTAGAGCACGTTTATCTCTAGCTTCTTTCAGAATTTTCTCTTTATCCTTGTATTTTGCCAGTTTCACTATGATATGTCGTGCAGAAGATGGATTCAAGTTACGTCTTAAGGGAGTTCTCTGTGCCTCTTGGATTTCAATGCCTTTTTCCTTCCCCAGATCCGGGAAGTTCTCAGCTATTATTTCTTCAAGTACATCTTCAGCACCTTTCTCTCTCTCTTCCTCCTCTGGAATACCAATTATGCATATATTATTTCTCTTTAGTGCATCACTTAGTTCTCTAATTTTCCCCTCATACTCCTGAATTTTTTTTATCTTTTTCTCAGCTTCTTTTTCCATAATTTTATCTTCTAGTTCACATAGTCTCTCCTCTGCCTCTTCAATCCGAGCCGTGGTTGTCTCCATTTTATTTTGCAACTTGTTGATAGCATTTTTTAGCTCCTCCTGTCTGTTCCTTAGTCCCTTGATTTCTGTAGCAAGAGATTCTCTGCTGTCCTTTATACTGTTTTCAAGCCCAGCGATTAATTTTATGACTATTATTCTAAATTCACTTTCTGTTATATTGTTTAAATAATTTTTGATCAGTTCGTTAGCTGTTGTTATTTCCTGGACGTTTTTTCTGAGGGGAATTCTTCCGTTTCCTCATTTTGGATAATCCCTGGAGTGGTGCGGGACTGCAGGGCCCTTCCCCTGTGCTGTCTTGAATAACTTGCATTGGTGGGCAGAGCCGCAGTCAGACCTGATGTCTGCCCCCAGCCCACCGCTGGGGCCACAGTCAGACTGGTGTGTGCCTTCTCTTCCCTTCTCCTAGGGGTGGGATTCACTGTGGGGTGGCATGGCCCATCTGGGCTACTTGCACACTGCCAGGCTTGTGGTGCTGGGGATCTGGTATATTAGCTGGGGTGGATTGGCAAGGTGCACGGGGGCGAGAGGGGCAGACTCAGCTAGCTTCTCCTTTGGTGATCCGCTTTGGGAGGGGCCCTGCGGCACCGGGAGGGAGTCAGACCTGCCGGAGGGATCGATCCACAGAAGCACAGCTTTGGGTGTTTGCGTGGTGCAAGCAAGTTCCCTGGCAGGAACCGGCTCCCTTTGCGATTTTGGCTGGGGGATGGGCGAGGGAGATGGCACTGGCGAGTGCCTTTGTTTCCCGCCAAGCTGAGCTCTGTAGTCCGGGGCTCAACAACTCTCCCTCCCGTTGTCCTCCAGCCTTCCGCTCTCCGAGCAGAGCTGTTAGCTTATAACCTTCCAGATGTCAAGTCCTGCTTGCTGTCGGAACACACTCCTTTCGGCCCCTCGCTTTTGCCAGCCAGACTTGGGGGCTTTGCTTGGCCAGCGGGCCACCCCTCTGCCTGGCTCCCTCCCGCCAGTCTGTGGAGCGTGCACTGCCTCTCCGCCCTTCCTACCCTCCCTACCCTCTTCCGTGGGCCTCTCGTCTGCGCTTGGCTCCGGAGACTCCGTTCTGCTAGTCTTCTGGCGGTTTTCTGGGTTATTCAGGCAGGTGTAGATGGAATCTAAGTGATCAGCAGGACGCGTGGTGAGCCCAGCGTCCTCCTATGCCGCCATCTTCCCAGGATCCCCAAGAATACATTTTTAAGGGACGCCTGGGTGGCTCAGTTGGTTGAGCGTCTGACTTCTGCTCAGGTTATGATCTCATGGTCTGTGAGTTTGAGTGCCATGTTGGACTCTGTGCTGACAGCTTAGAGCCTGGAGCCTGCTTCAGATTCTGTGTCTCCCTCTCTCTCTGCCCCTCCCTTGCTCATACACTCTCTCTAAGAATAAACATTTACAAATTAAAAAAAAAAAAAGAATACATTTTTAAAAAATCAAATCACTATGCTCATCTGCATTCTGGTAATTCCAAGTGTTTCTACCCTTTGTATTGCTAAAGCAATAAGATGAGCTCACCTTTACTTAAACATACCAGGGTTCACATTGGAAGCAATACTTTTCCATAGAGAAGAGCTATCAGTCCTGCAATGTAATTTCTCAGAATCGAACTTCATCTTATAAGCCTTTCTGTTGTTGTTGTTGTTATTACTGATCCTTTTTTTTTTTGAATAAGTATGTGGATAATCAATATCATGGTTATTCTGTTTACTAAGCAGCAGAAGACTTCACATGCTTGGCTGGTAGTCTCAGCCCAGGACTCTTTCTCAACATGATTTTTTCAAATGTGGCAAGAGTTGATCTAATAAGCCATATAAATGTTCCATATTTTCTAAATAAATTCTATCCTTCTTTTTCCTGAAGCTTTGGCAAAAAGGCCTTTTGTTTAGTTATTGTTAAGGGCAATTGGAAAGCATTTTACCTGTTAAGGAAAATATAGCTGCCAGTTCCACTTACAGATACTGTGGTTAATCTCTAATCAAAAAGCAACTTAAAAATACAGAAGTGATGTCACCAAAATGACAACATATGTCATTCCTCTCTTTGCTCCTCCTCACAAGAAGGAATAATATCTATTCATGTACAAGACAACGTTGAGAGAATCCTAGAACACAGGGCTGAGACTAAAGCACCCACTCTACAACAGAGACCAATAGAGACCATGCACAGAGGTCATCCCTGAGCCTATCATCCTTCCAGTGGCGAAAGAGAACCCAGAGTAGACATCCATCTCCCCCAGCCTTGGGGGTCATTTCTTGAGAACTCCCACTCCAGTCTCATCCCACAAAGACTGTGGTGGGATCTTTGGGGTTTGACCACTGGGAATCTGGTTGGGATGGAGAAGGGAGGGAGGAGCTTGCAATAACCAGCATTTAGATCTTGAATGACTGAGTTTATACTTGCAGGACCCAAGCTGCAGTCCCAACCAGCAGCTGTACTAATCTGCAGAGCCAAGACAGTGGTGCAATCTGATCAGGGAGAGGTCTGCCTGATTTGGGTCTTCAAATAAAGACCTTGCTGGCCCTAGCACTGAGTCATAGCCCAGCCCTATGCTAAGTGTAGCTCCTGAAACTGTTTTACCAGAATGCCTGGCCAAAAACATCTGGAAGGTTGTATAGCCCAGCAATCATTGAGCAGAGTCCAGCAGGCAGACCCAATTATCCACAGAACAAATGCATTGGCCCTGTTCAACCAGAGAATGTAGGGTGTGGGTCAACTTGAGTCAAGACCACAAAGTGCCCTTCTGGCCTTCGAGCCAGTTTTCCCACCCTGCCCAGGCAGGAAAATTAACTTGTAGCCCCACCCATAGCCAAATACAGCCTCATCCTACTTAACCACTGAATGTCAATATTGCACACAGAAGCTGCATCCAACATCCATGCTTACACTGGTACTGGAACAAAAAGCATAGACTGGGGCTTTTTCCCCATGTGCAGAACAAAACTGATGGCCCCAATACCAACGAATTCAATGATAGTTTTACCTGACTCAGGTTCCCAAACAATGAACCATTCAGACCCTGGGGTCTTTTCGGCTGCCCCACCAGGGCAGGAAAGCTAATTCATATTCCTACTTATTATGCAGTATAGTTCCTAATCCTGACCATCTAGGAGGCTCAACTACAGAACCCAGGAAATTGTAGACCCCACCCTACAGCCTCTGCTTGGGCAGAAAACAAAGCCGGGACTTTTATCCAACTATTCTCAGCCAGCAATACCATCCCCACTTCTCCTCAGAGCTTGGGCAGTGGCCTCACTCATAAATAGACCCTGATAAAGCAAGCTCCATCTCACTAAGCACATTATAAGTGGACACATCCAGAAGCCCAAACTGAGCTGACTGGTAAAGAACTGTTTCTGCCATAGTGAATCTTTAAAGTCTGGAAGAGGAGATGGCTTACTCAAATGCACTGATACCAACAGAAGGAATCAAGGATCATGAAAAATCACTTAAACATGAAAACACAAAAGAAACTAATAAAGCTTTAATTGCTCCAACCCTAAAGTAATAGAGATCTATGAACTGTCAGATAAGGAATTCAAAATAATCTAAAGAAGTTTAGTGAACTATAAGAACACAGAGACAACTAAATGAAATTATGAAAATTGTGTATGACAAATTCAACAAAATAGAAACTATCAAAAGAGATAAAAGAAGCCAAACAGAAATCCTAGAGCTAAAAAAATACAATGACTTAACTGAAGAACAGAATAGACAACTTCAAAAGGAGACTTGATTGTGAAGAAGAAAGAATCAGTGACCTCAAAAGCAGAACATTTGAAAATCTCCAGTTAGAAGGGCAAAAAGGAAACAGAATGAAACAAAGCAAAGAGAGCCTACAGGACTTACAATACACAGTCAAAAGAAACAATATCTGCATTATGGGAATTCCAGAAAAAAGATCAAGAGAAAGAGACAAAAAGTATATTTAAAGTAACCTGGGAAAGAACCAGGGAAAGAAATGGACATCCAGATTCATGAGGCCCTAAGAACCCCTAATAGGTTGAACCTTAATATGGCTACACCAAGACACAGTGTAACTCAACTGTCAAAAGTCAAAGACAAATAAAGAATTCTGAAAATAGCAAGAAGAGAAAAGTTACATATAAGGAAACTCCCATAAATGTACTGATGGCTTTCTCAACAGAAACTATTAGGTCAGGAGAGAATGAGATGATATATTTAAAATATTGAAGGGAAAGAAACTGTCAGCCAAGAATTCTATCCCTAGCAAAGCTGTTCTTCAGAAATGGAGAGAGAAAGACTTGCCAGAATAAACAAAAGCTAAAGGAATTCATCACCATTCTTGCCTTACAAGAAATGCTAAAGGGAGTTCTTTGAGTGGAAGTAAAACCATACTAATTAACATCATAAAAATATAATAAGGGAGTGTAAATTCATTGGCATTAATAAGTATATAGAGTTCGATTCTGCAATATGGTAAATGGTGGTGCATAGTTTACTTACAACTGTTTTTTAAAAGTTTAAAAACAAATTGAAAAATAATCACAGCTACAATAATCTGTTATTAGATTCACAATATCAAATATGAATGCAATAATATCAATAAATTAAAATATAAGGGGGAGGAGAAGTAAAGTGTAAACTTTAAGAATTCTACCAAATTAAATTATCCATTTAAAATAGAGTATTATAATTTTAAGGTATTTTATATAAGGCTCATGAAAACCACAAGGCAAAAACCTACAATAAATACACAAAAGAATATGATAAAGTAGTTAAAGCATATTGAAACACAAGAGACATGAAAACACACACAAAAAAAGGCAGGACAAGAAATAAGAAAAAAAAAACCTCTACAACAGATCTAGAAAAGCTGGGAAACTATTAATAAAATGGCAACAGCAAGTTCTTAACCATCAACATTTACTTAATACCTTAATGGATTAAATTCTAATCGAAAGACACAGAACGTCTGATCTAAGACAAAAGATCCAATGATATGCTGTCTACAAGAGACCACTTTAGCTTTAAAAGACACAGGGACTTAGAGTGAAGGATAGAAAAAGACATTTCAAGCAAATGGTAAACCAAAAGAAAAGTGGCTATATTTATATCACACAAAATAGACTTTAAACTAAAAATGGTAAAAATAAACAAAGAAGGTCATTATATAATGATAAAGGAGTCAAAACTTCTAGAAGATATAACAATTATAATATTTATGTGCCCAACATTGAAGTACCCATGGATATAAAGCAAAAACTAACAGAGGTATAAAGGAAAAATAAACAACAATATGACACTTGGAAACATTAAAACCTGATTCTTAACAATGGGCAGATCATCCAGAGAATCAACAAGAAAACAGTGAATATTAACAACACTGTAGGCCAAACGGACCTTCCAGACATATACAGAACATTCTACCTGGGAATAGGAGAAAACACATTCTTTTGAAGAGCAGAATAAATGTTTTCTATGACAGACCATTTTTTAGGTCACACAACAAGTCTTAGTAAATTCAAGAAAACAAAAATTATACCAAGTATCTTCTCTTGCTCTAATGGTATGAAACTAGAAATCAATAACAGGAGGAAAACAGAAAAACTCAAGAACACATGGGAATTAAACAACACTCTCCTAAATGACCAATTGATAAAAGAAGAGATTAAAGGGAAAATAAGAAACCTTATTGATAACAATGAAAATAGAAAAACATCATACCGAAACTTATGGAATGCAGTGAATATAATTCTAAGAGGGAAGTTCATAACAATAAATGGCTACATTAAGAAATAAGAAAGATTTCAAATTGACACCCTAAGTCTATGCTTCAAGTAACTAGTAAAATTAGAACAAATGGAGCATAAAAGTTAGCAGAATGAAGGAAATAAAGATTGTAAGAAAAATAAATATAATAGAAAGGAAGAAAACCAAAGAAAATATTAACACTTGGAGTTATTTCTTTTAAAAAGATAAAATTGGCAAACTTTAGCTAAACTAACCAAAGAGAAAAGAGAAAAGGCTCAAATAAACAAAATATAAAAGATGATGAGGACACTCTAATGATATCATAGGAATACAAAGAGTCATAAGAGGCTTTGATGAACGATATGTCAACAAACTGGACAACCTAGAAAAAAATGGAAAAATTCCTAGAAGCATACCATGTACCAAGACTGAACCAGAAAGAAATAGAAAATCTCTACAGACCAATTACTAGTAAGGATATTGAATCAGCAATAAAAAATCTGCCAACTAAGAAGAACCAAGGAGCAGATGGCTTCCTTAGTGAATTTCACCAAACATTTAAGGAAGAATCAACAATAATCCTTCTCAAACTCTTCCAGAAAATCAAAGAGAAGGGAATATTCTCAAATGCATTTTATGATGCTAGCCCTATCCTGATACTAACGCCAGAAAATGACACCACTAGGAAGAAAAAAATACACTACAGTCCAGTATCCCTGATGAATACAGATATAAAAATTATCAGTGAAATACTAGCAAATCTTATTCAGTAGTACATTTAAAGAATTATTCACCATGATCAGGTGAAATTTATCCTTGGGATGTAAGGATTGTTCAAAATACACACATCCGTCAATGTGGTACATCCCATTAATAGAATAAAAGAATCATGTGATCATTTCAGATGCAGAAAAGGCTTTTGATAAAATTCAACATCCATTCATGATAAAAACTTTTAACAAATTAGGTGTAAAAGAAATGTGCCTCAACATAATAAAAACCATACATGACAAGCCCACAGCTAACATAGTGGTCAAAGGCTGAAAGCTTTTCTCTAAGATTAGGAATAAGGCAAGAATACCCACTCTCCACACCCATGTAACACAGTACTGAAAATCCTAGCCAGGGCAACTAGGCAAGAAAAATAAATAAGAGGCATCAGAAATGGAAAGGTAGAAGTAAAATTGTCTTTATTTGCACATGACATGATTTTATATATAGGAAATCCTAGAAGACGGCACCAAAAAGCTGTTAGATTTAATCAACAAGTTCTATAAAGTTTTAGGATACAAATTAACAAGCAAAACAAGCATTTTTATATACTAACAAATTATTTGAAAATTAAGTAAAGATAATCATCCCATTTATGTTAGCATGAGAAACAATAAAATGCCTAGGAATAAATTTAACTGCAGGGATAAAAGTTCACTATATTGAAAACTACAAGGCATTGATGAAAGAAATCAAAGAAGACACAAATAAATGGAAAGGATCCTTTGTTCATGGATCAAAAGAATTAATACTGTTAAAATGTCCATATTGCCCAAAGCCATCTATAGATTTAAATCAATCTGTCTTAAGATTCCAATGGCATTTGTTACAGAAATAGAAAAAGCAACCCTAAAATTTTTCTGGAATCCCAAGGACCCCAAATAGCCAAAGCAATCCTGGTAAGAAGGAGGAGGAGGCATAACACTTCCTGATTTCAAGCTATATTGTAAAGCTACAGTAATCAAAATTATATGTACTGGCATAAAAACAGACATACGGATCTGAGGAACAGAATGGGGAGCCTAGAAATAAACACATTCATATAAAGACAACTAATATTTGAAAGGGAGCCAAGAATACTCCATAAAGAAAAGACAGTCCTGTTAATAAATGGTGCTAGGAATATTAGTATTCATGTGTAAAAGAGTGAAACTAGACAGCCCATCTTACACTACTCACAAAAATTAACTAAAATGGATTGAAGATTTAAATAGAAGACCTGAAACCATAAAACTTTTAGAAAAAATCATAGGCAGTAAGCTCCTTGACATCAGCGTTAGCAATGATTTTTTTTAATAGGACACCTAAAACACAAATAACAAAATAAAAAAAAATAACAAGTGGGACTACAAACAAACTAAAAAGTTGATGGAAAGCAAAAAAATGCATTAACAAAATGAAAGTACACACTACATAATGGGAAACATATTTGCAAGCCATGTAACTTATAAAGGCATGATACCCAAAATATATCAAGAACTCAGACAACTCAATAACAACAACAAAAAAACCCAAATAACCCAATTAATGGGCAAAGGACCTGAAGAGACATTTTTCCACAGAAGATATGAATGACTCACATGAACACGGAAAAGTGTTCAACATTACTAATCACAAGGGAAAGGCAAATTAAAACCACGATGAGATATCTGTCATCAAGAAGAAGAGATAAGTGCTGGCAAGGATGTCGCAGAAAGGTAACCTTTGTGCACTGTTGGTGGGACTGTACATTTTTACAAACACTATGGAAAACAGTATGGGGTTTCCTCAACAATTAAATATTGAACTACCATATGATCCCACAATTCCATTTCTGGAAATTTATATAAAGGAAATTAAAACACTGTGTGAAAGAAATGTCTGTGCCCCATGTTACGCGCAGTATTATTTACAATAATCAAGACATGGAAGCAAACTTAACCACTGATGGATGAATGGACAAAGACAATATGGTGCACATGTGCAGACACACACACTCACACACACACACACATGCGCGCGCAATGGCCTATTATTCACCCATAAAAAAGAAATCCTGCCATTTGTGATATAACCTTCAGGTTATGATTAGTGAAACAGGTTAGAGAAAGGCAAATACTACATGATCTCACTTAGATGGAGAATCTAAAAAAAAAAAAAAAAAAAAAGAAGAGAGAAATAAAAACAACCAACCAAACTTTTTGAAAAAGAGATCAGACTTGTGGTTACTAGACATGAGTGGTGTGGGGAAGGGGAATTGGATGTAAGTGGTCAAAAGGTATAAACTTCCGGTTATAAATAAATACCAGGGATATGATGTGCAACATAATGAGCATAGTTAACACTGCTGTCTGGTATATTTGACAGTTGTTAAGGGAGTGGATTCTACTCATCACAAGACTTCTCACACAAAGAAAACCACTTTTTAATTAAAGAAACATGAAATGATGGATGTTAACTAAACTTACTGTGTTAATCAATTCACAATATACTTAAGTCGAATCATTATGCTGTACACTTACACAGTGCTGTATGTCATATGTAGATCTTAACAAAACTGGAAAATAAAATGAAGATGCATCTGATCCTCCCAGTAACTCTTATTTCCCCAAGTTAATTCTAATAATTTTAATTTACTTCTTAAAACATCAGGGACAGCATTTTGTGTGGATAGCTGTTTGCTTCAAGTAATTTTTTTAAATGTTTATTTATTGATTTTAAGAGAGACAGAGACAGTGCAAGCAGGGGAGGGAGAGAGAGAATCCTAAGCAGGCTCTGCACTGTCAGCACAGAGCTCGACGTGGTGCCTGGTCCCATAAACTGTGAGATCATGACCCGAGCTGAAACCAAGAGACAGGCACTTAACCAACTGAACCGCCCAGGTGCCCCACCACACAAAGTATTATATTGAAATTTTTTGTTTCCTAGATGCCTTTTTCCATTAACATGTACAATTAGGACTGTACATGTGCAGCCTTTACTTTTCAAATGACTACACACACCATGTCAGTGAAAAGTTCTACTTGGGAAGGCAATAGTGATTAAGAAGCCAGACTCTCTGAAATGGAATCCTGGTTCTACCACCTTCCATTGTGTGATCCTGAGCATATAACTTAGCCTCGATAACCTATCAACTGAGGATAACATTAATGCCATCCTCTACAGTTGTTGTAAGGATTGAGTTATTACACGAGATGTGGACAATCTGCCCGACACATAGTAAGTATGATGGGAGTTTTAGTGATTATAAGGATCATGATACTGAGGGTAGTGATGATGCTAATGGCAATGATGATGCTAAATATATTGTGGAGAATAGAGATGAAGAGGAAGTCTTCCCTTATCTTTGGCAGAAGAAGAAAGGAGATGGGAGGGACAGACAAGTAAGTGTTTAATTGTAATTCAAAGAAAACTGATGAGCACTGTGGTGGAAATATAAGTAGGGTGACCATCTGTCCCAGGAAAGTTCTAGTTTATCCCTGTTTTCCCAGCAGGGCTATTAATGTCACTTACTGCACCTTCATAACTGTCCTATGGCCTCTGCAAATAAAAGCACACTGATATAAGAGGCCAGGGGATGGATGTAAGACCTCATGGAGTAAAGACATTTGAACTGATCCATAAAAGGAACAGTTAGAAAAGAAAAAACATTTCTTTGTTCCTTGCCAAGCTCCTCCTAAAAGGGACCTGAATAGGGGAAAGCTAAGTTTTCTTTGCATTTTCAGCAGAGCAAAAAACAGAAAAAATTGAAACAAGACTGTATTGGTTTCCTCTTGCTGCAGCAAATTACCACCAAATTAGTGGCTTAAAGCAATAAAAACATTCTACGATTTTGGAGTCAGAAGTCTAAAATGGGTCCATGGGACTGCATGTCACCTGGACGCTCTAGGGGGGAATAGATTTCCTTGCTTTTTCAAGCCTCTGAAGGTTGCCTGCATTTCTTGCCTCACAGGCCCCTTTCTTCCTACAGCCTAACCTCTCTTCTCTGACCTCAGCTTCCATCCTTATATTTTCCATAAATATTTCGACCCCCCTGCCTCCCTCTGATAGGGACTCTTGTGATTACATTGGGCCCACCTGGATAAGCCAGGCTATTCTCCCCCGTGCTCAATTTCCCTATGCTATATAATGTATCCACTGGTTCCAGGGATTAGATCATAGACATCTTTGGGGAGCCATTATTCTGTCTACCACAGAGACTTATTGTATTCATTGCTTTGGTGTCAAGAACATAGTCCTTGGAGCTAAATACCATCCTATTAAAAATGAAAGGTTCAATGTTTTAGCCACCTCAGACACATGGCTAAGTCAGCTAACTGCAATTTCCAAAAGTGGAATTAGGAAGTCATTTACTGAGAAAATAGGGCTCTACACTTTAGTGTGACTTTCAAGTATATGTTTAAACTAGGAGAATACCCAGTGTAGGAAATCTTCCTTATATGAGAATAACTGACAATGGAAAAGCCTTTTAAAGTGAATCCTTTTAAAACAGAGAGAAAAATGTATAATATATAATGATAAAGTTGCCTGGGTATTTTCCTGACAGATGAAATGTAAGATTCTGAAAAATACACATAACTTATATTAAACAGCATTTAGATTACATTTTAATTGTGCTCTAATTTGGTGAACAGAGAGTAAAACAATATATACTTTTGGTATAGTATTTTCCAAATAATTAATAAATAAATAAATAAATAAATAAATAAATGTGATAGAGTATGACTGCCTTCACATTTTGTTTTTACAGAATGATCTTAAAGAGGTATTTTGAAGATACATTACAGGGCTTACCAAATTTCTCAAGCATCTTTCTTAATAATTCATCCCTGAGTAATTCGTGTTGTTATCATTCTTATAAGTATTTTTCTTTATTTTTTTTATCATGACTTATTCTGCCAGGTCATTATTTCTATCTCAGATTTAATTACAGTATTTTTCCATCATTATTTTCATCAATTATGTTAAATCTTATATTCTCAATAGCATTGATAATTTGACTCCTCAATTGATTTGACTTATATTTACATAAAACTTCAGGTAATAAAAGGCAAATACAATAATTAAAAGCCTAGAGGGATAAAGGTGTTTCTGTCCTGGGATGCAATGTACTGCTATTAACAGAAGAGGGATGTTTGAGCAGGAACTAACTAAATCCAAAACTCTAAATAAATGTTTTTTTCATATGATGACTTTTTCTTCCCTGAGCAGTATTTTTTACTTTTATTTTTTTTTAATTTTTTAAATGTTTATTTATTTTTGAGAGAGATTGACAGATTGTGAGCAGGGGAGGGGCAGAGAGAGAAAGGGAGACACAGAATCTGAAGCAGGCTCCAGGCTCTGAGCTGTCAGCACAGAGCTGTATGCAGGGCTTGAACTCACAAACCGCTAGATCATAACCTGAGTGGAAGTCAGATGCTCGACCAACTGAGCCACCCAGGTGCCCCAATATTTTTTACTTTTAATTTTTTTCAAATAATGAAATCCAGTAACTAATTCAGGCTATTACTTGAATAGAGTTATAATAAGTTGAAAAAATATTTGGGGCTAAAAATCACCTTAAATTGGCCTTAAAATTTTATTCCTTATTTTACTATTAGGTATACTTGATAGAGAGGGGATTAATTTCTAATAATTTATTTTTCTTACATATAAGCTCCATTAGAACAGTAATTATGTCTATACTTTTCACTACTGTGTCCCCAGCACTAACATAGTACCTAATACAGGGCAGACACTCATTCAGTATTGGAGGAGAAAGCATGAGGTAATTTTTTTTTAAGGTGATTATGTCGAGAAAGTATTCACTAAACTGCAGAATTTACCATAGAGAATTGGCTGCACACATATCAACAAAGAATCCATTGTAGAAAGTAGGAGAATTCAATTAAAATATTTTAGTACTAATATTTCATATAGAAAAAGTGTAATAGATAACTTATTTTCCTTTTATTATGAAAACATTATTGGTCATAATTCAAACTCAGGATTTCCCATAATTTCTCCACAGAACATAGTATTATTCCAGAAAGATATGTGGAAAAGGACTTTTTTGAATTTGAAAATAAATAGTGTACTGGATCCTCCTCTTAGAGTTTTAAAGATTCTGGTAAGTCCTGATGCAAAACAAAACTTTTTTTTACATTTGCTATACTTATTGAGTAAGGGAGGCTCTATCCCTCTCAAACACCTACGGGGACACAATGAGTATATTTAGAACAGTATTTTTGAAGTATTTCCTTTTCTCTTTGTCTTTTTCTCACCCCATTTCTTCTCTATTACCATGTGCCTTAAGAGAGAAAAGAAGCAAGAAGTGAACAAATGTTGAACAAATGTAGAGTAGATGGGTACACAGGTGGACACTCTTGAGCCATGGGCACCTGAAAGGGAGAGACCTGGAGGTAAAAACTTCTGGAAGAAGGTGTGAGTGGTCATTGTCCACAGGAAGGCTTTTGTATAAGGAGGCTCTCCCAGTGTCTCATGGTCTGGTCACAAGTATCTGTGGTTGCTTGCAGAGAAGTGCTAGGGAGGAGTTGCTATTTTGGCCCTTCCACTCTCAGAAAGTCCCTGAGACTCTCATGCTAATGATTCTTCACCTTCATAGAGTTTTGCAAACCAGGGAGTCAAGACAGAGCCAAGAAGATTTTTGGACTGGACTTGTTCTTAGAGAGCTACAGAGCTCACTTAAATGATCAAGAATTGTTTATTTTAATTATGAAATCCTATATGTGTTTTTATGTAGATAGGTGTGTGCAAAACATATAGTGTAGCTGCATGGTTTAAAGAATAAAACAGACACTGTGTTGGGGCACCTGGGTGGCTCAGTTGGTTGAGCGTCTGACTTCGGCTTAGGTCATGATCTCACGGTCCATGAGTTCAAGCCCCACCTCAGGCTCTGTGTTGACAGCTCAGAGCCTGGAGCCTGCTTCGGATTCTGTGTCTCCCTCTCTCTCGGACCCTCCCCTGTTCATGCTCTGTCTCTCTCTGTCTCAAAAATAAATAAACATTAAAAAAAATTAAAAAAAAAAGAATAAATCAGACACTGTGTTGTATTATATGAAGTTAATATCTTTGGAGCCCCCCACGTGCCTAACCCCGAGCATAGCTCTCTCCATCCTCTCCGGAACTAATCTGGATCCTGACGTTTGTCTTTATCAATCCTTGTGTTACTTTATTGATTTATCACACATGTACATAGTTTTTAACCAAATATTGCTTAGTTTTTCATATTTTTTGAAATGATATATGATATACGGCCTCAAATTGCATGTGATCTGTTACAAATTGCTTCCTTTGTTGTTGCTCAACATTGTGAGTTTTATCCACGTTGACATGTGTAATTCTTGTTTATTGTCACTGAACTCTAATCCATTGTAAAACCATATCATAATTTATGTAGTCATTCTTCGTTGTTGAACATTTTGATGTCCCCTTCTTTCATCAATACTGCCATGAACATGCTCACCTTGAGCTTATATTTAGGAAGCAGAATTATGGAGCACAAGCATAGTCACAGCTTGAACTTTGCTAAATGTGAAATTGTTTTTCAAGATGAGTGTAGCAATTTGTACTCCTACCAGCATTGTGTAAAACTTGCAGTTTATTCACAACCCCAAGAACACTTGGTATTGTTCAAGTTGTAGCCAATTTGCAGCAGGGCAGCAAAAATGCACTCCATGATCAGTACTGGGAGGCAGAGCTTGTGGAATTTTGAGTTTACCCTCAAAGAACATTCCTCTGCTCTAGCATCCTTGTGAGGCAGCGTGAGTTGAGACCCAGCCCTTGCAGTATATGGTGTCCTGTTTTTGGAAATAACATCTGGGAACATAAATATTTACCTAAGTTCTATACCCTTGAAGCTGAAAACTGGTCACCAGTCCATCCTGTGCAGGTATCTGGACCAGCAAGGGAATTTCTGAAGGACAGGAGCATCATCCAACTGTGTGAGATGCCTGTGACCCAACCAATGGTGGATGTGGGCCAGTCTGACCTTACAGTCATCTCTCCCTGTGTGGTGTTTGAAGCAGAACTAATCTCCTTTGCACTGAGTAAGCCCTTTAATTCTTCGACAATTCAGTGTGGGGTTGGGGTGGGAGTGCAGCAGGACATCTTAAAAAAGCAAATAAAGGAACTTCTAGAATGAAGCTTGAAAACTCAAACAACTAACTAGAACAGAAAAAGTGTGATTGTATTTATATTGCAAGCAAGTTAAACCAGTGTTGCTGAATTTATACCACTTGGTGATATAAGAACCCTTCTCTTATCCCCTATTTTATACTAAATGTGACTTAAATTTCTCTGACAAGCTGCACCATAACACATCCTTCTTATAATTAGCCAGCCTTATTTCTCACAAACTCCTCCAAAATTTTCACCTTGTCTTGTCAGTCTGATGTTCTCATAGTCTTATGAATATGTCAACATTTCACTGTCAGTATTTCCTTCTCTTTAGAATGACCTCTCCTAATTTCTTTCTCTATATAAGTAGTCTGAAGTTATACTTAAAACTGTATCTTAAATCATAATTGCTACAAGCCTCCACCAATCTTGATTACAGAAATCCCAGTATTTGTAAGGACTTCCATTTTTTTTAGGAATTTCTAACGTTTGTTTGTGATGAATTATCAAATATTTGTCTCTGGACTTACCCTTCAGACTCCAAGGAAGCATTACTTCAGGTCAGGTCCTAGAGGTCAAACTTCATTTCCAAACCCCTTTCTTTCATTAGTTGAGCATGGCCCATGTGACATCACCAGTGACTGATGGCTGTTCCTCCTAATGGTAAAGCTGGACATAAAACATCACTGCTAACTTTGCTGGAAGCCCTAAGCAATTCTTCAAGTCTGTGGCTCACCTAAACATCAAATATCTCTTCCTGAATCCCTAAAGCCATGCTCCCCAAGATCCTGGTGAAAACTTCTGCCAGTGACCTCATCCATTTCCTGCCTCCTTCTTGTAAAAATGTCTATCCATTAGTAAAAGCCTCTTTCTAAAAGGAACCAAAAGAAAATTCAAGATCCCTTAAATAAGCAAATAAGTAAATAAACATTGATTCATACACCTGGGAAGTGAAAGCATGAGGTAGACTTTGAGTGCACTTCAATCCAGTGTCTCTAACAAAGCTATCTGACTCAGTTTCTCTGTCTCTGGGCTCTGCCTCCCTCTACAAGACAAATTTATTCTTATTTAAGCTTTTCCACATGATAGCTGTCATGGCTATTCATGGCTGAATAGCTGTCAGCCTCAGGCCATTATCTCCATAGTTTATGAACTGATAGAAAGAGAGCCTCTCTGTTTCCCAGTATTTATCTAATCTCATGAAGGACTCAGATATGTCCTGCTAGGATTACAAGTCTACCCCTTGGAGTATCAAAGTCATTGACTAGATAAGTTATCCTGATGAACTAGGCCAAACTTTGTGGTTAGGAGAGGGTGAGACTATGTGATTGACAGGCCCCCTCAGAACCACGATGAAAGGAAGAGGAACATTTCCTCAGTGGAAAGAGTAATGAATTATGAACACGTGTGCATGTACATGCACACACACGAGCACACACACACACACACACACACACACACACACACACGCATGCACAGAGTCCACTAGGCCCTCTAAAATAAGCCCAGTTACAGATACTACACTAAAGACTTCCATGTCTCCACGTATAACAGAAACCTGAAATGGTTCTTATGGCATGAACCTTCAAATTATCAGTCTCTAAGTTTTCCTTCAGTGCCAGAATGGCCACTCAGAAAAGTTACACAATTAATAGCACAAGGGGCCTGAAAAGACACTTTCCTCTGATCACTTAGACCTTGGCACACTGAAGCATTGCTCAATGGCCAAGCTTCCTTTACTGAGAGGAATTTCTTTCTGAGGAATTCAAGCCTGAGGAAAGCAAGACTCATTCAGCCAGTTCCACTCTAGACAGTCAGTTAGGGTTTCATGCCTTCAAATCCCAGTCATCAGGTGTCAGTACCTTTTCTCCTGGGAGGATTTTAAGTATAAATGTTGCACACAGGGTACAGGTACCCACTAAAGCTACCCAGTGACACTCAAAGCCTAACTTTGGAAATGAATGGTGCCTTCCATTGTGTTCAATATAAATTGAACCCTAAGTTCCAAGACTCCCAAAAGGTGTCATACTATTTTCCCTCAGGGCCAATTACATCTTTATGTTTTCCTTGTCTATTTCACCTGACATATTGTTCCTCATCTCGCTCTGAACTGTTATATAGTCTTTACAATTCAGAACATCTATACACCACAGTGAACTGTATGTCCCACAAGAGTGTAGTTATAGAAAGATGAATATCTTATATGTATCATATTGTATACTGTATGCACTTAATGAACACTTTTAAATAGCCTTGATAATGTATAAATTTATATGTGTAGGCTTTTTTTTAATCCCACAAAGTTTACATAGTTCAGAACATAACTCTGATGAATTCGTTTCCTGCAGGATGGAAGAAATCTCTCTGCAACACTTTTTCCCCCCTCAACTTTCTTGGCATAAAACCAAAAACCTCTTTTTTCCCCCTCAACTTTCTTGGCATAAAAAATCTACCAATACTTTTAAACTACTATTTCTCAAGCTGTTTAAATATGTTGACAATTAATATTGCAAGATGGCTCTCAAAAAAGATTTTTGGAGATTTACAAAGTAGGTTAGCATAATAGAAATTATGAATGTGCCTGCACTAAAGAAAATTGCTTAATTTAACCTAGTACATCCCAATCTTATTTGACCAGAGAACAGTTTATATGACATGTTTATTAAAATTTCGTAAAGCTAAGTGCTTGAGGAACAAAGTATGCAGAATGCTGACAAATGAAGAGATACTAACTTCCTTTAAAAGACATTGGCATCTCTGACATGTTTTTCATGCAAGATGAAAAGAAAAGGATTAAAGTGTCAGGCTGGTGTAGGAAAAAGGCCATTTACCTGGGAGATCAGCCATCTGGGCCTGTTGTCTATCACAGTACAGTTAATGCACAACTTTAACTTCTGAATCTATATTACCTTTTTGGTTTTTTCTTTGGTAAATTTATTGCTTATTTTTATTTATTTTAAAGTTAATTAATTTATTTAGAGAGAGAGAAAGAACACAAGCAGTGGAGGAGCAGAGAAAGAGAAATAAAGACAGAATTCCAAGCAGGCTCTACACTGTGAGCGCAAAGCCCGATATGGGGCTTGAACTCATGAACCATGAGATCATGACCTGAGCCAAAATCAAGAATCAGAGGCTTAGCTGACTGAGCCATCCAGGTGTCCCTCTGTTTATTTTTAATTTGCTATTTAGTTGTGTTACCTGTCCTTAGGTTGTTTTACATTCATTTTTTTCAAATACTTACTAAAATTTTACTGAAAACTTTATGTATAGGGTCTGTGCTAGACGTAGGAATAAAAATTTAATAGTAACTATATGAACAATACCTTCTTTAATTTTTCAGCCCACCGGGAATTTGAGATAAGTAAGCAAGCTATATAACAAAGTATCACATGGCAGATTCTAAGGAAACTCCAAGTGTTATCACAAGCTTTGATGACCAGTTAAAGTTTCTTGGAAGGAACCATATCAAAGATTTTGATGAATGAGTGATGCAGTGGCCACGTATCAGGGAGCAGCATTCCAAGTAGGGAGAATAGCATGTGATCTGTTGATAGGAGGAGAGAGAAAACATGCTGGGTTCAAAGTAACATACTAAACATTTAGCATGGCTGAAGCATAGAAGGAGTTTGGGGAGGAGAATAGAGGGAGCAAGAACTTTGGCACCACCCCAAGCCATTTTTAAGAGTTTGGACATGATCTGCCTCTGGAGAGGAAGAAGAAATCTTGTTGAAATGTCTAGACTACCTAAAGCCATCTACACATTTAATGCAATCCCATCAAAATACCAACAGCGTTTTTCATAGAACTTGAGCAAATAATTCTAAAATTAGTATGTAACAAAAACAGTCCCTGAATAGCCAAAGTAATCTTAAGGAAGAAAAACAAAACTGGAAGTATCACAATTCCAGACTTCAAGTTACATTACAAAGCTGTAGAAATCAAAACAATATGGCATAAAAAGAGAGACACAGGTCAAAAGAAAATAACAGAAAACCCAAAAATAAACCCACCCTTATATGGTCAATTAATCTTCAACTAAGGAGGAAAGAATATACAATGGGAAAAAGATTGTCTCTTCAGCAAATGGTGTCAGCAAATCTGTACAGACACATGTAGAAGAATAAAACTGGACTGCTTCCTTATACCATACACAAAAATAAACTCAAAATGGATTAAAGACCTAAATGTGAGACCTGAAATCATGAACATCCTAGAAGAGAGCACAGGCAGAAATTTCTCTGACATCAACCCTAGCAACATTTTTCTAGATAGGTCTGCAGAGGCAAGGGGGAACAAAAGCAAAAATAAACTACTGGGACTACCTCAAAATAAAAAGCTTCTGCACAGTGAAGTAAATAATCAACAAAACTAAAAGGCAACCTACAGAATGGGATAAAATATTTTCAGCTGACATATCTGATAAAGGTCTAGTATTCAAAATATATAAAGAAGAAATAATGTAATTAAAGCAAAACAAAAAACCCCAAAAACAAATAATCTAATTAAAAATAGGCCGAAGACACAAACAGATACTTCTCCAAAGAAGACATAGACGGCCAACAGACACATAAGAAGAAGTTCAACACTACTCATAATCAGGGAAATGCAGATCAAAACTATATTGAGATTATCACCTCACAACTATCAAAATGGCTAAAACCAAAAACATAAGAAACAAGTGTTTGCAAGGATGTGGAGAAAAAGGAACCCTCTTGCACTGCTGATGACAATGCAAACTGCTGCAGCCATGGTGGGAAACAGTATAGTGGCTCCTCATAAAGTTAAAAATATAAGTACCCTACAATTCAGGAATTGAGCTACTGGGTATTTACCCAAAAATACAAAAACACCAATTCAAAGGGATACATGCACCTTTATGTTTTTAGCAGCATTATTTGCAATAGCCAAATTATGGAAGCAGCCCAAGTGTCCATTGATAGATGAATGGATAAATGTTACTTACACACACACACACACACACACACACACACACACTGGAATATTACTCGGCCATCAGAAAGAATGAAATCTTGCCATTTGCAACAACATGGATAGAGCTAGAGTGTATATTGCGAAGCAAAATAAGAATGATAAATACCATACTACTTCATTAATAAGTGAAATTTAAAAATAAAACAAATAAACAAAGGGAAAAAAGAGATAGACAAACCAAGAAACGCACTCTTAACTGCAGAGAGCAAACTGATGGTTACCAGAGGGGAGGTGGGTGGGGAAATAGGTTTAATAGGTGATGGGGTTTAAAGAGGACACTTTTCATGATGAACACTGAGTAATGTGTAGAATTGATCAATCACTATACTGTATACCTGAAAGTAATATAATACTGTGTTAACTGTACTGGAATGAAAGTAAACAATAAAACAAGTTTGGTAATAATCGGATTTCTGTTTTAGAACGATAATGTTGACTATGCTGTGGAGAATGGATTGAAAAGGGTTAAGACTAAAAGCAAGGGTACCTGGCTAAATTTTAAGTTAAACATGAAAGTTCCCCAAATGGCAGCAACTCCTATAAGCCACTCTGGCAACTGATTCCTGCTGTCTTCCACTTTCGGTGGCTTCAGTTAATGGGGTCATGAGGAAAAGCCAGGAAGGAGGATCAGCAGAAAAGGGCAACAGGAATCACCCCACATTAGTCCTAACAGCGTCTCTTAGTCCTGCTGCTCTTTAGAACCACCAGAGAACTTTCTAAAATGCTGACATTAAGGCTGAGATTCTGATTCGTTTGATCTGGACTGGGGTCTTGAAAATATTCTAGAGTGGGATCAGTAGGTAGGACTGAGATTTAATGAGAACCAATGAGTCTACCCAGAAATTCAGACCTATTTTAGTTTTGTTAACTTACATTCCATAGTCTAAGGCATCAGAATTACATGGGAGCTTGTCAAAACTCAGACAGATGAGTTCTACTCTCAGAGTGTCTGATTCAGTGGGTGTGGGTGGGACCGGAGAATCCGCATTTATAGCAAGTACAAAGGTGCTGCTGCTGCTGGTCCAGACACCACTTTGAGAACCACTCATCTTAGGCAATCATTTTGGAAATGAATTTTTAAAAAACATTTTTTTTTTTTTGCTGGAGGAACTAAGTTTTATTATTTTGTTCCTTTATTAATTTATGTATGTGGAGTCTTTTGTTTCAGAATAATGTCTTCCACATAGTGAGGAATTTTGATACTAATAGTTTATTAAAAAATACATGTTTTAAAATATGTTTGGCATGTTTTGTACAAACTGTATGTTTTATTGCATCAGTATTATTTTTGGCAGTAACAAAATGAAATCTACTCAAAGACCAAAAACATAATCATTAGAGACTTTTATTTCTAAAAATGTACTAACTTTAAACATCACAGAAACTATGCATATAAAAGTGAAGCCATCAAAATAAAATGAAATGATGCAATTTTGAAATTAGGAACTGACTGGCTTCGCAATTGGGAAAAATCTGGTGAAACAGATGGCTTCTGAACTGAGCCCTGAAGGAGGATAGACTTGGCTTTATTGGACCATGACCATTAGCCAGGGTTTTGCCCTTTCCTTGTCATTAACTCCTAACACTTTACCACTATTAAGACTGGAATATTACAGAACTAAGGTGACTATTAAATTAGCTTTGGGGAACATCATAACTACTGACAAGAAGGGCCAACAAAACAACACTTTTTATTTATTTATCATTTTAGATTAAGTCACAAACACCATGAGAGTTTTTAATCAATTTTGGCTGGTTGCTCAATTTCACTTTACTCAAATTTTTCTTCATTCACCTTTCTTCAATAAGAAGGCCCCTACACACACCAAATTTCCATTACAAAAGAAATAATGTGGTTTTTCCACACTCACAATCATCACTTTCACACCCTTAGGAACTCTTAATTTATCCAGAGCATCTGCATTTCAGGGCAATGGGAAATTTTTTGAAAAATTTTTTTAACGTCTACTCATTTTTGAGAGACAGAGAGACACAGAGTGCAAGCAGGGGAGGTGCAGAGAGAGAGGGAGACACAGAATCCAAAGTGGGCTCCAGGCTGCCTACAACTCAGGGCTCGAACCCATGAACCACGAGATCATGACATGAGCTGAAATCAGATGCATAACTGATTGAGCCACCCAGGCGCCCTGGAAATTATTTTAAAATACATTAAGATTACAGGCAAAGAAAACCGAAGCCTCTGCAAGCCCACAGAAAGACTTACTTCCATTTTTTCAAATCATGCAAAAGATGTTGTCAAAAATCATTTGTGTCAGAAATAATTTGTGGGCATACCTACTCACCATTCCAGAAACATTTGCTAAGCACCAATGTAAGACATGGTGCTAGATGCTTCTCAACACAAGGTTGGTTTCAGTAGAAACATAAGAGTGTTTATTGTTACTTATTCACAGGGTGAAAAGACATGTTTTAACTCAATAATAAAAAGTCTACATGGTTAAACATTTACTCATATTAGTCATTAATAGAATATTAGGATACATTATAGGGGTTTTTTTTTGGTTTCATTTTGTTTTTTAGTATTTATTTTTGAGAGAGAGAGAGAGATTGAGAGAGAGAACTCGAGTGGGGAGGGTCAGAGAGAGAGGGAGACAGAATCCGAAGCAGGCTTCAGGCTCTGAGCTGTCAGCACAGAGCCCGACAATCCGCAAACCACAAGATCGTGACCTGAGCCAAAGTCGGATGCTCAACCAATTGAGCCACTCAGGCGCCCCTAGATTATGTTTTTATAAAAATATTTACTACTAAAATTATGCACAGAAATATAACGCAATATTTGGGAATTATTGGTTTTCTGATGTTTAAGTAGATAATATTTTCATTTGGAAGTATAATTTAATCCAATCATTTTGTAAGATTGTCCAATAATGTGATTAAATATTTTGAGAAAAAACAAAAACAAATTTGTAAGAACTGGATCAAAGTATGAACAAATATTTAGAGCACTCCTCTCTTTCCCCTTTGTTTTGTGCCAAAAAGGGCAATAAAATTTAAATATTTGCTTCTATGCAATGCAATAAATGACGTGTTCAAGCAGGAGCCCCAAGGAAAACCATATAACATTATTTATAGTTCTTGGAAGTGGACATGTGTATAGGTTGATAATATACAATTTAATCATATCACCTTAGAAAAGGAGAAGAAATTAGAGATAATCTATTTCTATACCCTCATTTACCCATGAAGAAACTGAAACCCAGAGCTAATACCAGGACTCTTTGTAGATGTCTTTTTGTCATATTTGCCCTTGTAGTATAGATGGCACAGCTGGAGACACATTCTGGTGTGGTATATATCAACTACAGAAAAATTGGTTGGTGGCTCTCAAATTTTAGTGAGTCGCTGTATTTGATAAACATACCCCAGCTACAGACAAGCAGTGCACTGTGTCTGAATGGAGTCCAGGTATCTGCAATTTCAACAGTGATGGTGAGAAAATCACTACTGATTGTGATGTGGTACAGCTTTCCTTAATAATGAGAAATGCACAACTGTAGAATGGAAAGTTTCACAAAAGGGCTTTATGTTCATTGAGCACATCTTTCCAAATAAGTGACAGCTTTTTCATCAAAACATAATGGCTGTTCCCTTTCTTTGCAACTGTAAGGTAAAAGGGAATGCTGGGGGTGCCTGGGTGGCTCAGTCAGTTAAGCGTCTGACTTCAGCTCAGGTCATGATCTCACAGTTCGTGAGTTCGAGCCCCATGTTGGGCTCTGTGGTAACAGCTCAGTGCCTGAAGCCTGCTTGGGATTCTGTGTCTCCTTCTCTCTGCCCCTCCCCCACCTTTCTCTCAAAGGGGAAAGAAAAAACATTTAAAAAAGGGAATGCTGTTTTTTTTTTTTTTTTTTTTTTTTTTTTTTTTAAATTTTTTTTTTTTCAACATTTATTTATTTTTGGGACAGAGAGATACAGAGTATGAACGGGGGAGGGGCAGAGAGAGAGGGAGACACAGAATCGGAAACAGGCTCCAGGCTCTGAGCCATCAGCCCAGAGCCCGACGCGGGGCTCGAACTCACGGACCGCGAGATCGTGACCTGGCTGAAGTCGGACGCTTAACCGACTGCGCCACCCAGGCGCCCCAAGGGGATGCTGTTTAAGCAAGAAACTGCGAAGACCACAGAGCAATACTTGATCAACTGCTCACACCTGACAATCAGAATCACCTGGGGTTACCTGTAAACATACAGATTCATAGGCCCCTTTTCTGGAAAGTCTTATGTATGGGAAGGTATGTAGTGGTACTCAGGAATCTGTACTTTTCAGAATCACTTCTGATAATTCCGATAACCAACCCAGTTTGAAAACTAGGTCATGACTTATTGTATTAAAATCGACTTCAACAGTTCTCAACTTTGGTATGGGAAAGCTGAAATAAAATGGACTCCCTCATAGTAAGGGGTTTAAAAAATGAGCTGGGAGCCTATTAAGGAGCTGGGCCTCATGCATGCCATCACTTGGGGGGACCATGGACTTTAGAACTGGGCCAAACTGCAAATCCTCCAAGGACTCTGAACACCTGCAACTTTCTACAGGAAGGGACTTTGCCTAGCGATACCCTTAGCAACCAATTATGTGAAGCTAAGGTCAGTTTTCTTTTCTTTTCTTTCTTTCTTTTTCTTTTTCTTTTTTTTTTTTTTTTTTTTTTTTTTTTTTTGTGGCCAACACCAATCAAAATGCTTTGTAAACCTTGTATACAAGCATTTCCTTTTTTTCTTTAAAAACCACTGACTTTTGCTCCCTAGTGGGACATAATTTGCCTTGCTACCCAATCTGTGCTCCGTGAATTACAGTTCTAAGACCCCAAATAAATGCTTTTATTTTATTTCAGTTCTGCCTCTTTACCTAGTCAACAGACATATAAAATCAACTAAGGGACTCAGCAGAACACTTACCTCCAGAGCTTCTGAATGGGTAGGACTGGAGGGTGGTCCATGAAGTTTCCTTCCACAAGCTCCCTGATGATGCTGATGATTCTTTGAAAACCAACCGGGCTAGATCATGCTGTGCAAGGTCAGAGAGAAAAATGCCCAGAGGCTGCTGCGGTATCGCTGGTGAAACCCATACCTCAGCTCTATTGTTGCCTGAAGAGCAATAAAATGGCCTCTGCTCCTTTTATGCCTCCAAATCTCAAGCAGGTGTTTCTTATTAGTGGAGCCTAAAGTGGAAGCTCCTGGTAAAGATTCTAGACAATGCAGTTCCTAAGCTTCTAGTGTTACAATGGGTGGGTGCAGCCATGGGTGGAATGGGGTGGACAGGGGAGGGATGGCGGGAAACTAGGAGAGGAGAAATTGTGTTCATCTGCTAGCATAAAATGTTGCAAAGATATGCAGATAAGTTTTAGCAGTAGTTTGTTCTAAACTATAAAAGTCAGTTTATCCTTGCTCATATTCAATATATGAAGGGGTTAATAGGATCTGAGGCTCTTAGAAAAGGAAAAAAATAAGTCCCCAAAAGAGAGAAAGAAAAATTGACGTTAAGGTGATCAGGAGACCAGACTGCTCACTGTGACTAATAGTATACATGTGATCGAGAGGCTTAGCAAAACCAAAAACTTATGTGATCAATGAAAGAAGTCATTGCTTTTTTGGCATGTATCCAAATGTAGAATCCCACTTGGACATCTAAAACTATCCTTATATGTGCAAGTAAGCTATTAATAGAAAGAGTAGACTTTGGAAGCAAAGACAAAGAGATCACAAGCAGGGCCACAAATCTGTGTTTGGAAAATAGAATTTTGCACAGAGTAAGGCATACTTTAAATGAAAATACAGGAGAGAAAGAGGTGTTTTAAATATTCAGGAGTGGGTCTCACATTCCCTAGGCAAGTGAATGCACTAATACGCCATGTTAAAAATGAAAATAAGAAAGGAGCTTGAGGGACAAAGGCATTAATGAATGTTAAAGGTGTAGCCATACGGGGAAGCAGCAACCAAGGCAGTAAGCATTGCATTAGAAATAAGAGATCAGTGAATAGAAAGAAGTTATTAAGATTACAGTTAGCTTGACTGACTTCCAGCAGATCTGTCCCCGTGCAGAAGCCATTTTAAAATCAGGCATCGAAACAATATCCCTGGTGTAAAAGATCTAGTTTCACAAAACGACGCTAAACAGGGATATCGAAGCTGTCACTGATTTGGGGAGACCAAGACCATCAGATCATCACATTAGCACAGAGCCAAACTTTCAAATGCTCTGCTTTCTTCAATTTTCTCTCAAATCCTTATTTTTACATTAGTTATATTTTGGCGAGATGAAAAAGTAATATCCTTTGCTCTCAGTAAATGAAATGCCCCCCGTTGCTGCAATATCTAAACACATGTTAGATTCCATGTACACATTTAGAAATGCTTGGGTAGAAGAAATCAGAAAGGTAATAGATTAAATTCAACATCATCAACATATTAAAATTTAAGACCTCTTTATGGGAAAAATGTGGAAAGAAACATTGGAGGGAAAGAGTATGATAGATTATTGAATGAACGAAGCAAAATGCAGCCACTATATGTATGCCCAGAGTCACAAGTGATAAAATTAAAAAAATAAATACATTAAGTGGAGAAATGGGCATATCTGATAGACATTGAACTAGGCAACGAAGTGAGACAGGAAAGGGAGAAAGAAGGACTTAGATTTTAGATTACAGACTGTAGTTCCACTCAAGTATTGTGAGCCTTTTATTTTATAAACATAAAACATTTATCATTTAAATATCAAAAAACTGGATTTAGGGAAGTTGATCACTTGTCCATTTCATGACTCCCCTGACTTTAGAAATCTTCTCAGCATTTTATACCAGAAATCAATGAAGTGACATTTGCTGAATTGTAAGGAAAAAAATTTGCTTCACAAAAATGTGATATTAATTTAAGTAATCAGAAAGACATTCTCCAATAAGCAAATGCCCAATAAATATATAATTCATGCTCAGTACATACATAAATTAATTAATCAGAAGTCATTGTGTAAAAGACCAGTTATGAATGTGGAATCCATTGAAACATAGAATTAATACTGAAAAAATATAGAATATGATTACAGAAAAGAACATAAAAGCTGGAATTCTTGAAATAAAAGCTGCATGACAAAAATAACAATTTTTCTCTAAAAGACAAAAACAAAAACTCCGCAGTGTGCCCCTGAAATGGGAGACCAGAAATGGGAGAACACATACATGCAAAGATGTCTTCATCTTTCATGTACGGGGTGTAGCGAATGCTATGACATGCCGCCCAGATCCCCCTTCAGTACCGACACTTTCTCGCTGTCGGAAGGTTGCCTGGAGTGCTGCCTAGTCACCAGCCTGTTGGGGAAGGTCATCAAGAAGTGACTGCCAGCTCACCTGTGAGCTGAATATGGGTGATCAGAGCTCTGTACCCCCTCCTCTGTCCTTGGAACCTGGGTTCTGCTTGCCTTTCCCACTACCAGAGGCTCTTCCAAGGACAAAACCTCGAGACAATGATGTAGTGTTGAGAACACCTATGTAGTACCCGTGAGTGATCCCAGTTAAACTTCATAAATTTTAAGATATGGCAGGCAGATGCAAGGATCCATTTGTCTTACTGTTACCCAAGACAAGCCTCCTATATATGTTCCCTTTGCTTGGTAAAACTACCATCTATGAACCTGGATGGCCTGACTCTTTCTTTGCTCTCTCCCTACCCTCCCTCTGAGTACAGGGACCAGCTTCACATCACATCTGTCAAGCTCCTGAGGAACCCACACACCAACATAGCCCTCAGGTTGAGATGCCTTCAGGAATTGTGCCATTTGATGTGAATCACCTGCTTAAGGCCATGCTCCCTTCAGGGACATCCACCATCGTGTGACTGGACGTGGAAGGTACCCCAGACTCTAAAGATCAGATGAACTTTAGAGCTCTCTGTGGGTGGCTAAGGCCTTTACTGTGATTGCATAAGCACCCACGTTGTCAATGTGCCCAAACTTGTTTTCTCCCCCTGCTCACAGACGTTCATCCATGAGCACTCCCCCTAATCTCCCCACACTCAAATCTCCACCTCTGAGGGAAGTATAGTAGATTCTAGCTAATAAGGTTGAAAAGAAATAAATAAGATATAAATTACTGAAAACAGAAAAATTACTTTCTGAAAAATCCCAAAGAAAATTAAAAACTGAAAAAAAATCTTAAAATTGCCATGAAGGGATCAATAAAAGATCAGTACAATAACATCTATAGCCCTCCCATCTCAACAACACCACCAAAAAAAATTGAATGTGTAATGGAAACTGTCTGAATAGCAAAAAAAAAAAAAAAAAAAAAAAAAAGTCTTGGAAATCAACCCAAAAAGTAAAGTAAAGCATAGGATATATAGGAAATAAATCTTGAAATTAAAAAAATAAGAGGGCAACAAAGAGGAAGGATTTTCCTATCACTTATCAAAATGTTATATAAATATAGAGTAATTTTAATAATTTAATTGGATGACAAAGAGGTTATGTAATAGAAGAGTTAAAAATAGGCTCATGAATATATAAGCATTTAGTTTGTGGTAAAAGCAGCAATTTATCTAAGTGGGAAAAAAATAGTGTTGAAGAGTGACTAACCATTTGCAAAATATTTGGTCAGATTTGTAAATCAGACTGTACACTAAAATAAGGTTAAGGCTTACCTTTCCACTGACACCTTTGATTCCATCCTTCCTTTTACCTCTATAACTTCATTCCATTCCTTTATCTCATATTTTTCTGCATGTTCCACCTCTCCTTCTCTGCTCCATCACCAAATAAGTATACTGAAGACTTTACTATCTTGAACAACCAATCAGCCAATATAAACAAAAGAAAAACTCTCAACCCAACCTTCTTCTTCCAGCTACCACCATGTTTCTTTCCGTCTTGCAAGAGTTCTCTGCTGTTACTGTCTTTGCTTCCCCTCTACTTTTCTACTTACAGCAGGACCCCATGTCTTACACTGGGTCTCTGGAATAGATTCTGTGACCAGAGAATTGTAGACAAAAGTGTTTTCAGGAGATGCTTGCAGAAGATGTACTAGGAAGGAAGTAAAGAAGGCAGAATTAAACAGATGGAGAAGGTGACCCACAGTGTAGTTCCTATTGAGTACTCAGTTGATCGTGTGGGGGAGCACTAGAATTCTTCCAACAGAAACAAGGGGACTGACCTTTAAATCCCCTCACAGACAGTCATTGGCCTGAACTTCCTTGTGCATGACTGTGCCCTGCAACCGAGGGCAACTGCCTATGGCAGATGGTGATTCTTGGCTGAAGAATGGAGTATTTGGCCCTTCAGAAGGGATTGGGTGGAGCATCACGGTATCCCCTACATCTGTTCTTTGAGGAGCTCACAACCACTTGGTCTGTGATTTCTCCCCATCAGGGAAAAGCTTTGCCAGGATTCTGCTTAGTCTGGTTTCCTGGGGAGAAATTATGAGGAAAGGGTTGGTGACATGAACTACACTCATTGTTCCACCTGATCTCAAAACTGGCGCTCATCTTCTCCCTCCTCCACCACCCATTTTAGATCTCCCTTTCCCTCTGCTGACACCTCTGCGGGTCTAGGCAATTTGCCTGGTTAGGTGACTCACCACCCTTCCTGAGGGGTTTGGGCTCCTGGTTACTGTGCCATTCCCAGGCTGTGGCTGCTCTACTTTTCCATATATCGTTAGAGCCAAACAAGGCAGTGCCTACAGACATCCCAGAGGACCACCTGAGGCTTAAACATATTCCTCCCTCCCCGCATTGAGTAACAGCTGTCCCGCCTCTTCCTGAAGAGGGAATCAATCACCCCTGCTGGGTTAGTGGCTCGTTTTCTTCCCTGCTGGTCTCTTGGCATTAGGATCTTGGAAGACTGGGTGGCAATGGATGCCTAAAGCCCAGTTATCCTGTTACTGGGAACCAGAATTTCTAGACCTATAGAATCTAAAACTAAATGGGTGGAAAACACTAAACCCTCCAAGTGGGTCATTGCCAATGATGGCAATCAAAGCTACCCTACTTTATCTCTTTGATTTCCAAGCCCTGAATTCTACTTCTATGGAACACAGCTCAATCTAAATAGGCTCTGCATGACACTTGGGCAGGTGGTACCTTTCTTACAGGGTATCCTCTCCAAGCTGGTACCTCAACTGTGCTTGGAGAGGCCAATCTATGTCTATGAGGCTGGTTCTGAGTTGTGTAGTAATGTGATAGGACCAGTGATTCCTTTGATCTTGTGCAGGACCAGGACCAGGTGAGGCAAGTGAGGACTTGACTTAGGGTGCAACTTTTAAGGGTCCTGCTCAACCTCAGGGGTGAGGCACTTATCTCAGGCCATGTCTCTTTCCTACAAAATGGCTGATCAGGTCTACCAAAGGAAGGTCTGCCCATCAGGAGGATTTTTTCTTACTGATTTCTTTTGAGGCCAGAACCTGTTACTTGCAGTACAGAAACATCCATGTTTTGCTTGCCCTATCCACTAATCCTGCTTCTTTTTTCTCCTCTGTGGAAACCATAAAGGGCTTTCCACGAGGCAGTAGGAGCAATCTGAGCAGGAAGGGCAAGACAACAGTGGTAAATGTCTGGGCCTCCTGTTCATGCAGTTTACTAGTGCTTTCTGGCTCTATTCATGTGCAGTTCCAGATGTACTACTTCTATCTTACCACTGATTTCTGCTTGGAATTCCCCCACTTATTACTTGGTGATTACAGTTCATGAGGGAACTGACCACACAGTCACTTGATGCTCTAGGGTCAGATGCTCTCTCCTATTGGGCTTGTAAGATCCACACAGTGTTCATTCTCACTACAGATAATGCTAGGACTAGAGTGTTTCAGGTTGGTGACCCAAGTGACAGGGCTGCTTGCACCATACCCTGGCCTTGTTCTTTCTTGCAAAGCTCTTTTCTGTTCGTGTCTCCACTCAAAGATGGCAACTTTCCATGTCACCCAGTAAATGGCTGCAAGCAATATTTGCAAGTACAGAGCTCTGAAATATCTACCAAGTGTTGTGATTGTTTATATGTTGTGGGAGATGCAAGATGCAATAAGTTTATTTTGGAGAAGATTTTATTTTGGAGAATAATTTTATTTTGGAGAACATTAATTGTAGATCTCAGGTATCCTTCTAGCCTCTCTTTCCTCATGCGGAAGTTGCCCAAAATAAAACTGACATTTTTCTTCATAAATATTACTATCTTTGGGCTACTTCTCTATACAAGAACTAACTTTGTTCCCAGGTATTTTCAGCTCCAAATCCATATTCTTATTCCTGGTTTTATGATCTAGTCTTTAATCTAACCTTGTGTTAACAAAACTATCAACTTACCCCCAAAACTTACCTCTAGCCTCAACAATATTTACTTTTGTCAGAGAATCTTAGCTTTGCCCTTTATTCTGTTTATGGCTGCAGGCTTAGGATAAGGCTGCTTTATCTCCAGGATGCATTATTCCTTCCCACCACTTAAATCTATTACCATTATAAAAATGTCCCTTCTTAACAACTTCATGCCCTTGGGATAGTGGGGTAAACAAAGAGAAGGTGGAGATAGGTCTGACTTTCAGATATTCAATAATTTAATTGATTTCCTGATGACTGTCACCATCAAGAGATAGGGCAATGCAGTTGATGCTATAGGCCATCTATAGCTTAGAAACACTCTTATTAGGCATATAAGGTTAGTTTTTTCCATTGCTATCACAGGTAAGCCCTTTTTAATTGCCTCCATATTGTCTCATCTATGACAAGTAGAGTCAGCAGTAGTCATTCAAAACAGTTATCCATAGACAGGTTCTATATGTTTACTTCATCTTCAAGACACTGGGTATTTGTTGGTGATCAAGATATACCCAACCCCTGTCCTTTTAGAGCTTATATATTAAGGGAGAGAGAATTAATACACAAATAAGGTCATTTCAAAGTGATAAATACTATCAAATAAACAGGATGATATGACAAATTGGACAAAGGTGAGACAACTGTAGATTGAGTCATTAGGGCAGGTTTTCTGATGTTGTGCAATGTGAACCAAGGTGTGATAAAAGACACAGCATTTCAAAGTCCTAGGAAAGAGCATTCCAGGTAGAAGAATCAACAAGAACAGAAATCCTATGGTTGAAAGGACATTAGTGTATCTGGGTAATTAGAGAGGATTCAGTGTAGTTGTGGCACAGTGAGGAAGGGAGAAAGTGGTACAAGTTGATGTAGGAAAAGAGGCAGGGACAAATCATCCAGGTCCTGTGGACCAAAGTACGGAATTTAGTTTTCACCATAAGTAAAATAGAGGCCACTGGAGGATTTTAACAGGGGGTTGATACTCAGTTTTCTGTCAAAATTGCTATGTTTTCTCCATGGAGAAGGGGGTAGGACAAAGACAGCACACCAATTTCACTTTTGCTCCTACTTCAGAGATAGGATCCTGGAAAAACATGAATGTTGGAATAAGGTGATTTTTAGTGTCTATTAATGATTACTAAAAATTTTCTAGGTAGACCCTGTTTCTCTTGACATCTTAGCACTAAAGTTATTGCCTGCAGAGTATTCCACAGCCAACATCAGTAGATCAAATGACTACAAAACATTTGAAAGTTCTATATACAAGAATATAGGGCTGAAAACAAATATTCTAAGATAACAGGAAGTTCCAATTACTATGGGCTAGACTAGCTGATTAGATAAGGAAGGGATAAGACTGAAACGATGCTTAATTACAAAGACCTTAACCAGGGCAATTTTGTGTTTAAGTGGTGAACACAGAATAGATCTTCCAATTCTGATTTACCCCCTTTCAACTAGAGAGACCCCCTTTGTTCTCAAGGTTAAATTTAAGTCTACATGAAGGTTTATCTGTATTTATAAGCACTACCATACAGTATATTATTTTTTCATTGAGGTATTATTGATGTACAACAGTATATTAGTTTCAGGAATCCAAAGTAATGATTAGACACTTGTATACAATGAAAAATTATCATCACATGAACTCCAGTCCCTATCTACCACCTTAAAAGTTTTTGAAAAAAAAATATTTTTTCTTGTGTAAGTACATTTAAGATTCATTCTTCCAGCAGCTTTCAAATATGTAGTGCAGTGCCATTGACTACAGTCACCAAGCTGCACACTACATCCCCATAACCTATCCATTTCACAACTGGAAGTCTACCTTCCAACATCCTTTACCCATTTTGCCCCTCAAACCCCCAGCCTCTGGTAGCTACCACTTTGTTCTCCATACTCATGAGTTTTGTTTGTTTTGTTTTTAGATTCCAAACATAAGTGAGACTAAATGGTATTTGTCTTTCTCTGTCTGACTTACTTCCCTTACCACAATACCCTCAAGTTCCATCCATGATGTTGCAAATGTCAAGATTCCTTTTTTTTTTTTTTTTTTTTGGGAGTAGTATTCCATTCTGTGTGTGTGTGTGTGTGTGTGTGTGTGTGCACGCGCCACATCTTCTTTATTCATCCATTGATTAGGTTGTTTTCATATCTTGGCTATTGCAAATAATGCTGCAATAAATAAAGGGGTGTGTATATTTTTTGATTTAGTGTTTTTGTTTTCTTCTGATAAATACCCAGAAGTGAAATTGCTAGATATTATGGTAGTTCTAGTTTTAATTTTTTAAGGAATCTCCATATTGTTTTTGGTAGTAGCTGCACCAATTTACATTCTCACCAACAGTGCATGAGGGTTTCCTTTTCTCCATCTTGCTGACACTTGTTATTTGTCTTTAATAATAGTCATTCTGATGCATGTAAGGTGATAGCTCTTTGAGATTTTGATTTTCATTTCCCTGATGATTAGTAATGTTGAACGTCTTTTCATATGTCTGTTGGCCATTTGTAGGCCTTCCTTGGAAAAATGTCTAGTCAGGTCCCTTGCCTATTTTTTAATCAGATTGTGTGTGTGTGTGTGTGTGTGTGTGTGTGTGTGTATGTGCGTTGCTGTTGAGTTACATGAGTTCTTTATATATCTTAGATATTAATCCCTTATTGGGTAAATGATTTGCAAATATATTCTCCCATTTAGTAGGTTGCCTTTTTGTTTTGTTGATAGTTTCCTTTGCTGTATAGAAGCTTTTTAGTTTAATGTGGTCCAACTTGTTTATTTTGGCTTTTCTTGCCTTTACTTCAGGAGTGAGATCCAAAAATATATCAGCAGGAGAATATCAACAATCTGACAGCCTATGCTTTATTCTAGGAATTTTATGGTTTCAGGTCTTAATTTCAAGTTTTTAATTTGTTTTAATTAATTTTTATGTATGGCATAAGACAGTGGTTCAGTTTCATTCTTCCATATGTGGCTGTCCAGTTTTCACAACAGCATTTGTTAAAGAGACTGTCCTTTTACCATTGTGTATTTTTGCCTCCTTTTTAAAATTAATTGACCATAGATACATGGATTTATTTCTGGGCTCTCTATTCTGTTTCTTTAATATATGTGCCTGTTTAATGTGTCAATAATGATTGCTATAGCTTTGTAATATAGTTTGAAATCAAGAAGCATGATGTCTCCAGCTTTGCTCTTCTTCTTCAAGATTGCTTTGGCTTTTTGGGGTCCTTTGTGGTTCCATCCAAATTTTAGGATTGTTTATTCTATTTCTGTTTTTAAAAATGCCATTGGAATTTTGATAGGGATTATATTGAAACTGTAGCTTTCTTGGATAATGTGGACATTTAAAAAATATTAATTCTTCCAGTCTATGAGCATGGAATATCTTTCCACTTATTCATGTCTTCTTTAATGGTTTTCATCAATACCTAATAGTTTTCAGGGTACAGGTCTTTCACCTCTTTGGTTAAATTTATTCCTGGATATTTTATTCTTTTTGATGAAATTGTGAATGGGACTCTTAATTTCTCTTTCTGATAGTTTATTGTCAGTGTATAGAAATGCAACAAATTTTTGCATGTTGATTCTGTAAACTACAACTTTACTGAGTTTGTTTATGAGGTCTAAGAGTTTTTTGGTGGAGTTTTTAGGGTTTCCTATATGTAAAATACGCCATTGGGGTGCCTGGGTGGCTCAGTCTCTTAAGCATCTGACTTTAGCTCAGGTTATGATCTCACAGTTCATGGGTTTGAGCCCCACATCAGGCTCTGTGCTGACAGCTCAGGCCTGGAGCCTGCTTCCTATTCTGTCTCCCTCTCTTTCTGCCCCTCCCTTACTCGTACTCTCTCTTTCTCTCTCAAAAATAAACATAAAAAAACTTTTAAAGATAAAAATAATGTCATCTCGAAATAATGACAGTTTTACTTCTTCCATTCCAATTTGGATGACTTTTCTTTTCTTTTCTTTTCTTTTCTTTTTTTTTTTTTTTTTTCCTTTTATTTCTTTGTTTTACCTAGTTGCTCTGGCTAGGGCTCCCAAAACTGTGTTGAATACAACTGCTGAAAGAGGGCATCCTTGTCTTGCTTGTGCTCTTGAAGGAAAGCATTTTACTATTGAGTACGATATTAGCTGTGGTCTTGTTATATATGGACTATATTATGTTGAGGTATGTTCCATCTATACCTGCTTTGTTAGATTTTTTTTTTTGATAAATGGTTGTTGAATTTTGTAAATGGTTTTTCTGCATCTATTGAGATGATAATATGATTTTTATCCTTTGTTTTGTTAATGTGGTATATCATGTTGATTGATTTGTGGATGTTGAACCATTCTTGCATCCCTAAAATAAATCCCACTTGATCATGGTATATGATCTTCTTAATATGTGTGTGTGTGTGTGTGTGTGTGTGTGTGTGTGTGTGTATTTTTTTTTTTCTGATGTCCTTGTCTGGTTTTGTTATCTAGGAAATGTTGGTCTCATAAGATGAGCTGTGTTTCCTCCTCTTTAATTTTTAAAGAGAGTTTATAAAGAATATGTATTAAATCTTCAAATCTTTGGTGGTATTTATCTGTGAATCCATCTGGTACTGGAAAGTTTTAGATTACTGATTTAGTCTCCTTACTGGTAATCAGTCTATGCAGTTTTTGTATTGCTTCGTGATTCAGTCTTTGAGAAGTATACATTTCTTGGAATTTATCCATTTCTTCTAGATCGTCCGATTTGTGGGAATATAATTGTTCATAATAGTCTCTTATGATCCTTTTTATTACTGTGGTGTCCGTTGTAACTTTCCTTTCATTCTTAATTTTATTTATTTGAACACTATCTCTTTTTTAATTAGTGAGTCTAACTAAAGGCTTGTCAACATTTTTCTTTTCAAAGAGTGAGCTTAGTTTCATTGATATGTTCTGCCGTCTTTCTAGTCTCTATTTCATTTATTTTTGCTCTGAGCTTTATTTCCTTCATTCTACTAATATGGAGTTAGTTCTTTTTCTATTTTGTATAGGTGTAAAGACAGATTGTTTATTTAAGACTTTTCTTGTTTCTTGAGGTAGGCCTGTATAACTATGAATTTCCCTTTTAGAAATTTTTGCTGCAACTCATATATTTTTGTACATTGTATTTCCATGTTCATATGTTTCAAGGTGTTTTTTTTATTTCACCTTTTATTTTTTCTTTAACCAATTAGTTGTTAGTAGCATGTTGTTTAATCTCCACGTATGTGTGACTTTTCCAATGTTCTTCTTATAATTGATTTCTAGTTTCATAGCATTGTGATGGGAAAAGATAGTTGATGTGTTTTCAATCTTCTTCAATTTTTTTAAAGGTTATTTATTTATTTTGAGAGGGAGAGAGACTCCCAAGCAGGCTCTGCACTGACAATGTGGAGCCAATGCAGGGCTTGAACCCACTAACTGTGAAATCATGACCTGAGCCAAAATCAAGAGTCAGATGCTTAACTCACTGAGCCACCCAGGCATTCCGATCTTCTTTGATTTGTTGAGACTTATTTTTGTGGCCTAATGTGTGATCTACACTGGAGAATGTTCCACGTGCACTTGAAAAGAATGTATATTCTGCCGCTTTTGGATGGAATGTCCTTTAAATATCAAAGTCTATTTGGTATAATGTGTCATTTGAGGTCAATATTTCCATATTGATTTTCTGTGTGATCTTTCCATTGGTGTAAGGAGGGGAATTAAAATTCCCTACTATTATTGTATTATTGTCAATTTCCCCCTTTATGTCTGTTAATAGTTGTTTTATATATTTAGGTGCTTCTATGTTGGCTGCATAAACATTTATAAATGTTATGTTCTGTTGTTGGATTGAACCCTTTATCATGATTTAATGCCCTTCATTATCTTTTGTTAGTCTTTGTTTTAAAGTCTATTTTGACTGATAGAAGTATTGCTACCCGTTTTCTTTTCATTTCCATTTTCATGGAATATCTTCTTCCATCCCTTCATTTTGAGTCTTTGTAATTCCTTACATTTGAGTTGAATCTCTTACAGGCAGTGTATATATAGATGGGTCTTATTTCTTTTATCCATTCAGCTACTCTATGTCTTTTGACTGGAGCATTTAGTCCATTTATATTTAAAGTAATTATTACTAGGTATGTACTTACTTCCATTTTGCTAATTGTTTCTGGCTGTTTTGTCGTTACTCTCTGTTCCTTTCTTTTTCTTTTGCTCTCTTCCTTTGTAGTTTGATGATTTTCTTTACTGTTGTGTTTAGATTCCTTTGTTACTATGTTTTACATATCTACGACACATTTTTGCTTTGTTGTTACCATGAGCTTCACATATAATAGCCTATATATATATATATATACACATATATATATATACATATGTATGTATGTGTGTATATATACATATATATGTGTATATACATACATATGTGTGTGTATATATATATACATATATATGCGTGTGTATATATATATATACATATATATATATATAAAAACAGTCTATTTCAAGTTGATAGCAACTTAAGTTTGAACACATTCTAAAACTACATCTTTACTCCCCTCCTCAAGTTTTATTTTTGATGTCCTATTTCTTATTTTGTGCATTCTTAACTTATTACAAATGTAATTATTTTTACTATTTTTATTTTTGTCTTTTAACCTTCCTACCAGCTACCTTTGGGATTAATCCACTACCTTTACTATATATTTACATTTACTAGTGTGATTTATATGCTAATATGTTTTCTTGTTACTAATTAATGTCCTTTCTCTTCAACTTAAGGAAGTCCCTTTAACATTTCTTATAAGGCTGGTTTACTGGCAATGAACTTTAGTTTTTCTTTGTATGGGAAATTCTTTATCTCTTCTTCAACTCTGAATGATAACTTTGTCAGGTAGAGTATTCTTGGTTGGAAGTTTTTTTCCTTTCAGCACTTTTATTATATCATGCCACTCTGTACTGGGCTGCAGTTTCTGCTGAAAATCTACTCATAGTCTTCCGAGGGTTCCCTTTTATATAAAAGGCTGTTTTTCTCTTGCTGCTTTTGAGATACTCTGTCTTTAACTTTGATATTATATGGGAAGTTTTCAATCATTATTTTTGCTAATAAGTTTTTTGCTCTCTTTTTCTCCTCTGGGTCCCCTATGTGCAAATGTTATTACACTTGATGTTGCCCGTAAATCCTGCAAGCCATCTTTACTCTTTAAAATTCTTATTTTTTTTTCTTTTTGCTACCCTGTGTAGGTGAGTTCCACTATCCCATATTCTAGATCACTGATCATTTTTTCTGCTTCATCTAGTCTGCTGTTGCACCTCTCTGGTGTTTTTTGTTTTTTGGTTTTTTTTTTTTTTTCCAGTTGAGGTATTGTGTTCTGCTCTGTGACTTCTGTTTGGTACTTTCATATATTTTCTGTCTCTCCCTTGAAGTTCTCACTGTGTTCACCCATTCTTTTCCCAAGTTCAGTATCAGGTAATTTACTTATCTCCATTTCATTAAATTTTTTTTGAGGTTCTTTCTTTTTCTTGTGTTTGGAAAATATTCCTTTGTTTCTTCATTTTTGTCACTTTCTGTGTTTGTTTCTATGTATTAAGCAAAACAGCTACCTCTCTCAGTTTTGAAGGAGTGGTTTTGTATAGGAAATAAGCCTTATTTTTTCAATCTTGCCCTAGCACTTGGTTTTCTTTCGAAACTTTGTCACTGTCTGAGCAGCCTGATGTATTCTCAGTAGATCCCAGTTAATGAGGCTGTGCAAGATTTGTCAGTGTTCCAAAGAGAGAATTCTCAGTCAGCACCTAGTTTCAGGCTGATTGGAAGCCAGAAACTTACACAGCAGCTTTTAAAGTATCTAAATATATACAGCTCTGTGGGTCTGCAATAGTAAACTTTGCTGGCCTCTATACCAGGAGACCTAGAGGTATCCCCTGGGCAACAGTTGCAAAAATCAGGGCTTTAAGTGAGAGCATAAGCTCCTTTCTGGGAGGTATTGGTGAGCTGTAGTTAAGGCGGAATTCGAGTGCAAAGTTGGTGTCTCCTGGTACACATTTCCTGAGTGCACTTCCCTAGCCTCCAGATATGTGGGAAACATGAAGTCAGCCCCTGAGGCTGAAGCTCCAGGACTAGTTAATAGGCCTTTTTCACAGAAAGACTAATGTGTGCTTCAGTCTGCTCACTGTATAGTTCCTGGGAGTGGTCTCCTGCCAAGAGCTGTCTCTCTGATTGTTAGTGAAAGGGACCCAGGAACACAGGTACCCCTGGCAACCAGAGCCAGGCAATAAAGAACATCCCTTGTGTGGACTGCATGTGCCTGCCAGCTTCAGTGAGACAGTCAGAGAGTATAGGACCAGGGCATACTTGCCAGTGCTAACAAGGTAGAGGAAGAGCCCCCAAAATGGCACCCACCAGTGCCTGTATCCCTAGAGAACATCTGAATAGGCTCCCGTCCCACCAGCAGATGCTTTAAGATAAGCAAATGAATCTCCCTTACAAATAGCCTAGGTGTTTTTCAAACTTCTACTTTTGTGCTGGTCTCTGGGATGAGTGAGTCTGTGCATAAGCCCTTTAAGAGAAGTATCTCAGTTCCCTACAGCTCTTTGGGGCCCCCTTAGATTTCAAAACCAGACATTTGAGAGGCTCATCTCTGTTGCAGATCCTAAGGGTGACGTACCTGATGTGGGTATTAGCCACTCATTCCTCAGGGAGAAGCTCCAGATTTCTGAAATCCCTCCTAGTTTTGGGTCACCACTTCAAGGGAAGAGCTTTGGGTGAAACCACATCTCTGCCTCTCCTACCCATCTAAACAACATTTAACATTGGTGAAGAAGCTATTCAGCTAGTTTTCAGGTCTTTTTCAGATTCAAAGAAAATTGTTTTATATGTAGCTATACATTTAGTGTGTCCATTGGAGGTGATGAGTTCAATGTCTTCCTATTCTACCATTTTGATTTGGAGTTCCCCTTCCAATATTATTCTTAAAACATGTGTAATATTTTGTTTTTTATCTCACTAATAAATTGGAATTTTATTTAGCATAAAAACTAGTAGATCGATAGGCAACCAGATGCCCATCCAAGATGGAATTTGGTAAATATTTGATTGATCCATTTGATATGGGCTTCTGGGACATATTCTTAAGCTAATCTGACTTGCATTTAACAAAATATAAAAATATTCAAGGTTTATGTCAATTACTTATATATTGAAGCACTCCTGCTAAAAACTACTTCTATTGCAATAACCCAGGAAATAAAATTAAGAATTTTGACAATTTATTTTTGTACAGTATCTGCTCTCATGATGTATTACTTCCAAAGTAGATAGTATTCAATAAAAGAAGTGATAAAGGCTGTATTCAATCTGGTTAGAAAATTACATAATCCTAGTAGGTATTAAGTAAGAAATATTAAATGGCTATATTTTTCAAGATATTGAGCACAAAGAAGGAGAAAGTTCTGATTAATAAAATATATCTGAAATACATGTATCCTAAAGTGAATGAAACAAATTAGGAAGATCTGGGTTAACTGTGTTTACCATCAATGGTCTTTAAGCTCAGTTGAATGGAATATAGGCAGACCCAGTAATCACCCCTGATAGAACTCATAGTAGATATTTGACATTTTTGTTTTGTTCTGGTTGTCTGCCATTGAAGTTTCTAATTCTTATTAGCACCTTATCTCCCTGTCGTCAAAGCCTCCATGTCGTGTAGCCTTGATAGAAGGGAGTGCCCAGCCCCACACATACCAAGGGGGATGATTTTTCTCACTCCATACTGACATAGCCAAGAGATAGCACATGTTTTGAGATTGGGCAACTTGGCTTTGGATCTCCTAAGACTGTGAATTTTGAAGGTCTCATTCACTAGAGTTTATATTCTCTAAAGTAGCAGTCTGAAACAGCCTCTTACTGCTTCATGAACCTTGTCATATTTTCATTACCTAACCTTGTAGAGCTCCCCTTGGTCTTTGCCCAGTTCCCAAATCAAATTCTTCAGACTGTCATGAATTTTTTGAGCCTCCAATATTCTTTCAATAAAATTCCTTTTTTGCTTAGGATAGACAGAGTTTGGTTCTAATGCTTGAAAGCAAGAAATGGGGTTAATACTGACCCAGACAGTATTTCATCTCTTTGTCCTCAGTGTCCCTTCATACCCCCTCCAAGCCAATCCTACCCAGTCCTATTTTCCCCTTTGTTATAAGTGTCTTCTATTTTCCCAGTGTGCACTGTTTCCCCAACCAGAGCCCCAATGACCAAGATGCCTTTTGTTTCTTTTTCTTCCAACTCAGAATCTACTCTTACATTATAAAAATTATTAGAAGAAGATTAAAGCCAAAGCTAGAGCAGTTTTTTGTAAACTTAGTATCCTTAGAATCTGATACGGTAGGTGTCAAAAGTGTGGCCTCAGAGACCACACTTCCACAAAGGAAAACACGGGAGAAGCCCCGGAATTTGCCTTTTTTATAAAGTAAATAGAATCCTACTAAACAGAGTCAAAGAACTACAGTTCTATCTGATGAATCTATCTGTTTTCATTTGGCTTTGAAGGAAAAGAGTCATATTTGGATGGTTCCATATTTCATTATGTATTTCATATCTCATTCATGTTTACCTCACCCACTGATTTCATAAGCAATATGTAATTTCTTTGGCCTTCAGTGCACAGTTTGCTCTAATTTGTCTGTGCTTTCTTGTGAATTTGTTATTACCATTTAAAGCTTATTTATTTATTTTGCTAAACGAAGCATCTAACTTCTTAAAATCAATTATGGAGCATTTTGTAAAGGTCAGTGTAGTCATTGCTTTACTGAGACAACTTAAAATCTGCTTCTCAAAGGAATCCTTCCCCTAAGCTTGGAGAATGGTAAACATTTGTCATTAGCAGCCACTTGCTGAGGAGTCCTTTAATAAACTGTAAAAATACATTCACTGCTTTAGGATATCATAGAACACATAAATATGTGTTTTCTTCTACTCTATCAAAAATACTACTGATAATAAAATTAAATTTTTTTCTTTTTTTAAATTTTTTAATGTTTATTTATTTTTGAGAAAGAGGGAGGGAGAGAGCAGAGGAGGGGCAGAGAGAGAGAGGGAGACACAGAATCTGAAGCAAGCTTCAGGCTCTGAGCTGTCAGCACAGAGCCTGATGCAGGGCTCAAACCTGCAAACCGTGAGATTACGACCTGAGCCAAAGTTGGATGCTTAACCAACTGAGCCACCCATGTGCCCCAATTTTTTTTCTTTGAAAATTAATTGTATATGTACTATTCTGAATAGAATTTCTCTGTAAGAAATGAAAACTCAAAACATTTTTTTTCTAAATTTCATATAGTTTTCATTATAGCTATATAATAAAAATGATTCTGGTTGGAGGTTGAAAAAGTTTTAATCCCCAGTGTAACTCTTTAAAAATCTTATAATTTGCAGTTCCAATTTTTTCATCTGTGAATGAATATAATTCTACATGCCTGATTATATGACTTTAAGACAGAATTAAGCTTTATAAACTATAAAAACACTTTACAAACAGAAAATACTTATAAACACTATATAAATATCAGCATAGAATATGTCATTCAATTTAAATAGTGTTTAAAATAGTAACAATAGTAGTCTATATAGTTTTATGTGTTTGGCACTTCTCTAATCTGGTGTGTGTGTGTGTGTGTGTGTGGAGAGACAGACAGAGAGAGAGAGAGAGAGAGAGAGAGAGACTCATTTAATGCCCAAACACACCGTATAAAATTGGTATTATTGTCCACATTTTTGGATGAGAAAGCTGAGACACAGAGAAGTTAAATACTCCGACAAAGATGCCACAGACATTTCACAGGTGTTTTGCATAAACGCGGCAAGAACAAAAAATTTTTCAAAGAACATCTCAGTATGCACAAATATTTGGGAATTGACCCCGGTGTCTTGATAGCACCATGACATAAATATACACTTTTGTCCTTATGAAGCTCAACAAAATAAATACATTCTATTTAACTAAAAGGAGTTTGTGTTATTCTCACTTCCCTTCCAAATCCTATGACTCTAAGATGATTGCCTGCCTTTACGCAGATAACAAAAATAGCCAACTGGAATGCCATGTAATTGCAGGAATTTTAATTGGCTGGGAAAGAAGAGCACAAAATAGTATTACAGTCATAACTAGCCTAGATTTAAAGTTAGTGACTAAGTTCGTGATTTATGAGGCTCTTCTGCAATGTGTGCTGCTTCCTCCGAATCCTTCATCAGAGAACTAGAGTCCTACATCTTTCCTTACCTAAGCGAAAACTCCGACCACCACCATCATTTCTATGTTATATCATTTTTTATCACATTTGTTCTGGTAAAAGGCATAGAAGTCATTATGCTCATTGTGGTGTACCATGAATTATTATTATTTTAATGTTTATTTGTTTATTTTTAAGAGAGGGGGGGGGCAGAGAGAAAAGGAGGCAGAGAATCCAAAGCTGGCTCCACACCATTCGCACAGAGCCCTAAGTGGGTCTCACACCCACAAACCGTGAGATCATGGCTTGAGCCGAAATCAAGAGTCAGACGCTTAATTGGCTGAGCCAACCAGGTGCCCCCTGCACTGTGAATTATTGATGAATGTTAACTGTGAAATTACAACATCAATGATTTTGTGCCAAATCAGATACCATTGCTCACTAGACTATGACGTATACTGGGCAGAGTTTTAAGAGAGGTAAATGTGTAAAATTTGATGTCCCACTTTTATTTGCTTCTTAAATTAGAAAAAGGTTGCCACTATTGGATTAATTGCAAAGAATACTCAGGTTTGGTGGGAGATATTCTGGGTTGTGAGGTGGATGTAGGGTATCTGGAATGGGATGAGAAGAGGGTCCTGTTATGTCTCTCTTCACTGAAAACCATTAGCAGTGATTGCTTTACATTTTTATAAGTTTATACTCACAGAAGCATGGGGAATCTGGCCCCAAGATCATGAGATTCAACAGGCCAGGGCAAAAGAGTAGCTGAAAAAAAGATGAAGGGGGCTGGGCAGTTTCATGAGGGTATACAAGCAAGAGATGTTAGCCTCCACTGGGCACCAAAATGAAGACCTCTGGCCTAGATTCAATGTAGGGAGGTCACCGTGAGCGAGTACACTTGGATTCTGGAAAAAGAACCACACTAGAATGGAATATGTTAGAAAAGCCAAGTGATTGCCACTGTTTTGTAATCATATATGAGCAATGATTTTGTGCTAGCTTCTTCGTTAAGGATCTCATTCTCCTGAGCTATCTTTCAATGTGGAAGTATTTCATTTGGAATAGTTTTCCTCATCTCCTTCTACCCATTGGACAAGTATGACTCATATGATTAGTGAGTTTGTCAAAAGGAAATAATCATGCTTAGCTCTAAATGCATGGTATCTCTCCCTTTCAGATGCTCCTATTTTTGGAGAGAGCTGCTATCTGGTCTCTTCTCAATCACGTGATAAGTGGTCTGGCCCTACAAAGAGGGACTAAGGTCGTTCGACTCTGTCAGTGACTAAAAGTGTGAATTTATTTTCTGAGTGAACTATTAGTGGCCACATGGTGGCCACACACTGAAGTCACATCATCGAATTCATCCTTCAACAGTAATAGCATTAGTATTAATGTTTCCATTTGTCCTTTGTGTCTTATTTCTCAGTCTTATATTTGAGAAACAAAAGGGCTGTGATACACCGACCCCCACTAAAGCCCCAATCCGTATGTCAATTCCTTAAATCTTGTAATATTATTAGTATTCGTTTTCATTGCTACCTAAATAAATTACCACAAATGCAGCACCTTTAAACAACACAGATTTATTTTCTCAGTTACTGTAGGTCTGACACATTGCACAGTGTGGCTAAATTCTGCCCAGTGTCTCGGTGGGCTCAGATCAAAGTATTGGCTGGAACTACTTTGCAACAGATACCTGGTCACTTGCCATGTGACCCCCTCCATCTTCCAGCCAGCAACAGCCATTCAAACTCTTCTCATGCTTTGAATCTCTCTGACTTGCTGTTGTGGCTCTCTCTTTGGCTTTTCAGGCTTCACACAGGTACACTGGACCAACCTAGGTAATTTGGGATAGTCTCCTGATCTTAAACTCAACATATTAGTAACCTTGATTACACCTACAAAATTCCTTTTGCCATATAAAATAACACGTCCATAGAGAGCAAAAATCATGAGGGCCAAGTTTCTGCTTGCCACAGTTAGATAATAACATTTCCATTTGTGAAGTAAGAATGTTGAGATTTAGAAAGGATAAAGAATTTGCCATAAGTCACAGATAGTAAATGGCAAAGCTAGAATGAAACACCAAGTATGCTTGTGTTCAGGCTCAGTGCTTCCCTTGAACATGAAATGCCCCCATTCTTGCCCACTGTTCACCTTGGACAAATGATGCAATTTATTTCTAATGAAACACAGCTTGTGGGGGACATTTTTCTGTATAGCAGAAAAGAGAAAGACATGGTCATTGTACTTCAAAACCCCTCTTCCCTTCATCTTGGTTTTTCTGATTGTGCTCCTGTGTCACAAATGTTCCTGCTTCCTAACTAATGGGAAATGGTTGGGGAGAAAATAATTAAAGGCAAATAAAAAAAAAGAAAGAAATATAAGAGGAAGAGGTACAAAAAGGAAAGAAAGAGAGGGAAATAGGAAGAAGGGAAAAGAAAAAGTCACAAAAAGGAAAAAGAGAGAAAAGGCAGAAATGACCCCTTTAGTAAGGGGTGCCTGGGTGGCTTAGTCAGTTAAGCAGGCTGACTTCGGCTCAGGTCACGATCTCACAGTTAGTACGTTTGAACCCTGCATCCGGCTCCACGCTGACAGCTCAGAGCCTGCTTTGGATGCTCTGTCTCCCTCTCTCTCTGCCCCTCCCCTGCTTCTGCTCTCTCTCTCTCTCTCTCTCTCTCTCTCTCAAATAAATAAACACATTAAAAAACAAAATGACACTAAAGTACTCAGAATTAAATATACTTGTAATCTGGTATAATGGTTTATACACTGAGAGATTAGTTAAAATTTTTACCTACTATTCTTTTTTAATTTTGTTTTGTTTTTGAGAGAGAGAGTGGGAGCAGGGGAGGTAGGGAAGAAGGGGAGAGAGAGAGAGAGACAGAGAGAGAGAGAGAGAAAGATCTCAAATAGGTTCCATGCTCAGTGTGCAGCCTGATGCTAGGCTTGATACCAGGATCTTGGGATCATGAGCCAGATGCTCAACTGACTGATCCACCCAGGCACACCTGTTTTTGCATTTCTAAGAAAAGCCTGCGCATTGCTGACTAAGCCCCAAACAAAACATATGATCTAGCATTAAACAGCTCAAAAGAGTCTTTAGCTGCTTTAGTGTGAAAACAATGTGAGCCCAGAATTCCAGCTTTAGGTCACTTCATTCCACTTTGTGTCTCACTGTCCTCCTACTTAACAACTGTCCTCGATGCAGACCTCGCTTCCCCTCTCTCCTACTCTGTATTTTTGTTGCAGGTTTCCTCTGTCCTCCTTCCTCCTCTCCTAAGCCCCCAAAACTCACTTTTCTTATTACACCTTTTTCCATTTTGTCCCCAGAAACCCCGATTTCACTGGAAGTATACCCTCAGTCTTTTTTTTTTTTTTTTTAACAGAATGTTCTCTTTGCAAGTAGATCTCCCAAAAGGTCAGTTCCCTTGAGCACTTACCATGTGGAAGACACTGTTCTAGTACTGGGGATACAAAAGTAGAAAAGGACATGGTCATCGGCCTTGTAAATTTTGTAGCCTGGCTATTGGGTAGAGAAGTGGTTAATGTTAATGAGATATGGTTAAAATCAATGATAGATGACACCATGATTTTCTTGCCTTCCATCCCTATTTCAGATCATCATTCTTCCACCCTCCAACAAAATCTCTTTAAGAGGTATGCTCTATCAATATATCTACCCTCAGTGCTACCCATATCTAATTTTAAGTGTTCCCCTCAAACTCGTTTCTCTTTCCCCTTCAGGAGATTTTCTAAGTTTTCACCTTCTTCATGAATACCGTCCCTCCACTACTGCCCACCTCATTCTCCCAGGTACTTAAGCTTCCTATTCCCCCATGTAAAAAGAACTTTAATTTGGACCTTTTTCTTGTGTCTTCTTCTTTTCATAGTAGAGGAAGTGTCTCTTCACTCTCTCTTCCCTCATTCAGGGTAATTCTTCCTCCTGTTCTTTAGATTTTGCTGCTTTGTCTTCCTCAGAAACTGTGAGTCATCATCCATTGCTGGTTTCTTCTGTGTACAACATGCAAACACTGACAATCTCACCCATCTGGAACAAAAAAAGCTTGCCTTTGTCCCGTATTACACTCTTAGTTAACTTTTATCTCTCTCCTATATTTTACTCCTTCTTGAAGAAGTGGTATTGACTATTATCATCATGACCTCAGCTCCAGTTTGATCTAAAATCCAAGGCAATGTAGGTAATAATGCTTCATCAGAAGCTGCAACAGATGTGACTTCATGAGACAAACACACAGAAATAAGAAACATTTCTTACTTTCTTTCAGTTGGATTAAATACACTTCTAAGTCTCCCTCCAGCCAGAATGTTGAGAAACCCAATCTTTGCTTCAAAGAACCCTCTACTACTCGGGTTCGCCATGAATTGAGAGGTTTCTGGGGTGCCTGGAAAACAATGTGTTTACTCCTGTAATTATCTGCTGACTACTGGTCACTGGCCTCATCTCCCACCACTTCTCTGCTCGGCCTTTGCCCCTGTCTTATCAGTGACTTTTATAATATCCTTTACTGCTTCCATGCCCTCACCAATCCTGTCGTCCATACAGAGATCGCCCTCTTCTCTCTTCCTCCCTTGAATTTCTCCTGTTTATTCCTCAAAACTGAGCTCAGGTTTTCATTTCTTCCTTGCCCTCCCTAACCCCTCAGCGTGAATTAGACATCCTCATAGCATCACCATTGCATTCTGTCCAGACTTCATTTAACTATTACTAAGTTCTGTGATTAGAAGAAAATATGTTAGGCTCCCCAGGAACTTAGAATCCTGGGGAGAATGTAAAGGAAAAAATAGGCAATTGCAATACTGTATGTGAAGTTTAGCAGAAGTAATTCTAGAACTTAGAGAAAATTTTTGAATAGTTAACATGTATTCACCCTTTTATATCTCACATATTACAAATATTTTACGTGTGTCATTTCATTTAATTCTCACCACAAAACTATGAAGAGCACCTGTACCGACTTATGGGAAAGAAAACTGAATACAAAGAGATTTGTAACTTGTCCAAGGACTCACCACCAATACACAGTGAAACCTTTGACATAAGGAAGCCTGACTTCAGGATGTAGTCTATTAACTAACATACTATACTAGTTCACTTATGTTTCATAACATTTCCTCAGCAGTGAGTATTAAAAGAGACTTTGTAGCTGAGAAATCATTGTCTACTTAAAGACCAGAGTAAAAAAAATAGAACTTGATGAGTGGTGAGAAATGAGTTTTCAAAAGTAAGGGTGGGCAGATAATAAGGAGACTGTAAACCCTACAAGAATTTTGGATTTCAGCGTGATAGCAATGGGCACCCAGTTAGGAAGCTATTGATATGGTTTTGTCAAAAATGGGGCAAAGCAGATAGAGAAACATATATGGATTTTAGATAAAATTACCAGCCATGGGTGACCTTGAATACTAAGTATAAGGAGAGTGAGCAAAAGAGTCTCCCACTTTCTGGCTAAATTAATTGTTGGAAGATGTCATCTTTCTCTAAAATAGAAAACCGGGGAGGAGGAGGCTATCTTTAAGAAGAGAAGGTAATTTCCATTGTTGACATGCTGAGCTTGGATGTGGCCATTCCAAATGCCCAGAAAACAATATATCTATTTAGGATAAGATCAATGTAAAGATATGAGCCAGATGCAGGAGCCATCACTACATGCACTATAAGTGACCCTACATAATTGTGTGACACCAACTGGGAATGAGAAAGGCTTTGGACAAATCCTGAGAAAAACCAACTTCTTTTTTTTTTTTTTTTTTTGAGAAAAACCAACTTCTAAAGGATACAGAGAGAAAGAGAACCTATAGTAGAGACTTAGCAATAGCCAGATAGAAAAACCAAAAGATTCTAGAGTCAAGGGACTATTGTAAGGAAGCCTGAAAAAGAGTGTTTCAAGAAGAGAGTGAAGACTACAGAATCTAATGCTAGGATAAAGTCAAGTAAGTGTTCATTGGTTTTGACAAGAAGACAGGAATAGTAATAGTGGAGCAACAAGGAAGAGTGAAGTTCTCTGCCCAGATCTCTGCTCCTGGGCCTAAACATCCATCCCCAGCTGCTCCAAATATTTGTGGTTATTAGCTCTCAATTGCACCCCTCAGGGGAAACTGCACCTGCCAAAGGGATTACCCTCCCTGAAGGGTGGCCCATGACCAATACTTCCTCATGTGAGAATGCAAAGATCTCTTGTTCAATTTGGGATAATTCTGAATGACCATCTCAATTTCATAGCTCTCTTAGTTTCGGCCGAGATCAACAGATTTTATGCTTGCTAGTCCGCCTATCAGAGTCGATTTCAGAAAATCCAATACAATATAGTGCATACCAGAAGTGGTCCTGTAAAGTGGACTGTAAGTTGGATTTTGGAGGTGGGTCCCTCACTGGCCAGCTGAGAGTAAGGACACCATCACCGGGAGTGGTTGAAGTATGGCTAGCCCCTGTCATGATGTGATAGCACAAGAGCTGAAAGCTTCACCGACAGCTAATGGAGATGAAATACCAGTGGACAAGGATGAACTGACTGACAAAATGTCTCAGGCATTTGCAAGGAATGAGGTAAAATACATTCTTAAAATAAGTGGCTGTTGCTGATCATCACTAAAGAGAGATAAAAGATGGTCTAAAGGTGATAAATTGCCAATTAGAGACAAAATGTGAGAGTCAGAGAGCATCCTTGACATCCTTATGAAAATTCTAACCTCCTGTAGCCAGAGGTCAGAGAGAGGAGAGTACCGGACTCACAATTTATTTATAGGAGTAGGAAAACTTCAAAGACATTGAATTCCCAGCTCTGAAAGTTCTTCTGTACCGTGGTGGAACCCTAAGAGGAAAAGAGTAGATGCTGTCGAGAGCCTTGAACACCCTGAGTTCCATGAAACCACTGAGCCTGAAGTAATGGCTCATTCCCTGTCATTAAAAGACAGTGGCTGCTCCCTTTGAAGATCATGCCGAGGCCTCAGATGAGGCAGGTGTCTCACAATACAATGCTTTCTCTCCTTAGCCCCTCCTTGTACTTTCCCCATTGGCTACCATCCAAAGGGCCAAATTCAAACACAGCTCAGTGGTATATGCTAGGTCTGCTAAGAGGAGAGAAAAACTAAACACTGATGGAGATGCAAGATGGGAACAATATGTGCTGGCAAAAGGCACAATGGTGTGTATAAGACTGGAGCCTGAGGATGCTAGAACAAGGGGAAATCTAACATAAAGTTGGATTGGGAGAGTTTACCAATATGGTGCAATCTTGTATGACACAAGATTTAAATTCTAACAAGTGCTCTAAGAAATTATGTTAACATGTTGCTAAGATGGCTCCTAGAAGCTTGAAGAAAATGTTAGAACTATCAGGGCATATAGGGAAGGAAGAAATCAATGAGAATGATGAGATCAAGGTGATGGTGTTTAACTGTCTAAATAAAGTGGATCCAATTTATCACAGTGAGTGTTAAGATCAGAATGGGAGCCAAACAGTCCCAACCTGTGAAGATCTATGCAAATAGTTAATACAGTACCATGATCTGAAGACAACATAGATGGGCAACATCTAGGGTACTGCCTAACTTATATATTAAAAATCAATCAATTAATCAAGAATTGATAATCAGGAAGATGAGGGCTGTCACCTCGATAGAAATTTAATTTCAAAACCTGAGCCAGTTTTCCAACCTAGAAACCACTGACTGAATTAGAAGCCATGTCCCATTAGGAAAGAACCTTTCCCATTAGGAAAGAAAGATTCCTTTAGAACCTCCCTAAAGGGCTCTATCACCATTTTTTGGGTAATTATTGCATTGTGAAATGAAGATTATCAAGGTTTTTAAGGTTGTTGGACACAGGACATGGGACATAAAGCACCAAGAATCTTACCTTCTCCAAGTTAGAGTGGATGCCGATATGGGGGAAAATAATAAATGAAGTCCTGCACAGGTGTGGCTCACATTTGGTTTCCTGGGTACATGCACCCACCTGGTGGCTATTTCCCTGATCTCTTAATGTATATTTGTAGCAGACATACTTGGTAATTGCTTCCTCGACCTGTGAGGTAAGAACTATCCTGATGGGTTACAATGAATTGCTCTCATCCCTTCTCTCCAACCATGAGAGTAAATAAAAAACAATGTGTTCTCTTTGTAGGATTGCAAGTGTCAGAGATTTAAAGAAGGCAGGGGTGGTTGTCCCCATAATATCACCATTTACTTTGCAAAATTTAGATAGATTGTGGTGGTTATTAGTGGACTTGCCACAAATTTAAAAAAATAGTAGTCTCAACTGCAGCTGCTGTGCCTGCTATCAGAAGCATGATGTTTTCTGGGAAGACTAACAGCCTCTGGTGTATGCTATGCAGCCATTAATCTGGCAAATGCCTTCTTTCCTATTCACACGAGAAAGAAGGATCAGGAGCAATGAGTAGTCATGTGTGATAGGCAACAGTACAGATTTCTGGTCTTTCCCCCAGGCAATATTAACTCTCCTGCTGTGTGTCATAACATAAACTGAAGAAACCTGAACTATTAGAACATTTCAAGAGATGTTATTTTAACCTGATGGGGTGAACAAGCTGTAAACACTATGTCAGTATCCAAGTAAACACATGCACACTATAAGGTGAGGGGTAAACCCTACAGTGTTTTAGCAAACTGTCATAGTAGTACTCAAATTTGTTTTCCACACATAAGGCAGAGGTGTCTTTTTATTTCCTAGATAAGTTTTAATTTGAAATCACATTATGTAGTCCATAACACATGTGTATATTTAAAAATAGCACCAAGAAATTTGCAGATAAAGCTGCAGTCCCATTTGATCATTAACTTCAGAGCTGACTATACCATTCTGAGTTTGGTATCTCAAAGTTTATCAGAAAGAAATTATGTATGTAGCAGGCTATGTGTATATTCACACTCGTAAAACATATTACATTAATTTGTCTAGGATGTATGGTTTTACATAAAAGAAATCTGACACTACATGTTACTATCAACCTGCCTTTTTTTTCACTCAATGTTTTGTTTTTGAGATCTCTCAATGTCTAAATATGTAGGTATTGCTCATTCATTTTAACGGCTTTTTAATATTCTATTTCTTGAGCATACCACATTTTATCTATTTGTTCTATTTATAGGTGCTAATTGTTGGCACATTTTGATATTATGAAGAATGTTTTAGTAAGCATTTATTTATTCAAAATATATTTATTGAGTACTTCTCATGTGCCAGGCATTGTTCTGGTTGTTTATATTAGTGAATAAAACAAACAAAAATCCCTGCTTTCATGTAATTTGCATTGTAACAGTGTAGACAGGTGGTATATAATAACCAACAGAAAAAGTAGAATGGAATAAGAGTTGTGAAACAAAGAATAGAGTAATATAAGCAGGTCAAAAGTGCTATAGTAAGATGGGATGTCAGGTTTTATTATTAAATACAGTTACCCAGTTTCTAGCAACTCCAGAGGTCAATTTGATGCAGTATTGCCCATGTTCCAACCACACATCACATCGTTAGCATAAACTATCTGGCATGCTCCAAGGCCTCATGTATGCAAAGAAATTCCTAACAGAATATTCTAAGGGCTTAGGGTTACCTCTCAAGAACCAGTAATGAGCCAGTTCTTTCTCTGGAATGTGAAAGATTTGGACATCCCAGGCCTACTGATTAACCCTTTACTGAACATTTTCAAATATGCAGTTTTTTTCCATTCAAAATTTTATCCATTTTTTTCCCCTTGGTAGGAAGGTTGATCTGAGCATGCTGTTGAAGAAGCAGAACTTTGCTCAGTATTTTGAAAGTATTGTTTTATTGATGTCATGCATCTAATATACCTGAGAAAATAGCTGATGGAAACCAATTTTTATACTTTGTTGTGTTGATTTCCTTTCTGGTGGCTGTAGAAGTTTCTCTTTATCTTTAACATATTGAAGCTACTGTATGTACAGTGTGTTCAGGTGTGAAGTTTAATTTGTTCCTTGATTGTTTATTTGTTTTGATTTTGCTTTGTACTACATAAGCTTTGGCAATATGGGAAATCGCACTTCTACAATTCTGAGAAATTCTTTCCTATTATTTTCTCAAATATTGGCTTTCTTTTACTTTCTCTATTACTTTATTCTGGAATTCCATTTAAATAAAATTTTGAACTTCTGGATTTATTCTTCATGCACCTTAACTTCTCTTTGACACTTTCCAGAGTTGACTCTTGCTGTTCCTGGTAGTTATATTTTATAAAGTCTCTGTAAGCATAAGAACTATATTGTTCTTTAGCTAGGTTCAATTTGTTATTTAACCTGACTACAATGAGTCTCTTTTTCATTAATTTCAAACAAATTTTCATTCCTCTGATCTCTGAGTTCATTTACCACAAAATGTAAATTTTTTTATAACAATTTACTTTTGTGTCATGTATATATTTCTTTTATTTATCTTTCCATAAATAGTAGCTATACTTATTCCAACTCTTTTTTTTTTTTCTTTTTCTATATTATCTCTATGGCATTAGGTGTTAATTCTTTGATTCGTGAATGTGTCGCTTCCTTTTCTGGCCTTTCTCAATGGTTGATGATTCTTAGTCACATGTTGATCCTGTGCCCCCAGTTAGGACCAGCTGCTGACACCATGGCCTTGTGTGTAGTCACCAACATAAGGAGATATATCTGTCTCTCAATTTAGAAATGTCTGGAAATAATATTTTTATAAACTTTCTACAAAATATGTGTTTTAAACCGATAAACTACAATGCCAGTCTTGAATAGAAGCCAAGAATTTTGGTGTGCATGCTCAGGTTACCATCTTGAAACTAGAAGCCCAATGGAGTTGTCAAAACTTGATAGGAGATGTAGCCACAGAAATAAAGGTCCCTGAAAAAAGTTATACCATTAAAAAAAGAAAGTACAGGCATAATGAAACAATCTCAGAATAAAAAAAATCTATCTCCTTTTTTTCCTCTCATTTCTTTCCAGGGCCTTTTTTTTGAACCAGATCTAAACACAAGCCAGAGAGTTGATGAGCCCAGGAATGCAATTTATTGAAATTTTTAGCGCAGAGCCTAGAAGAAGAGTTACATGGAGAAAATCCAACACATCAAAAATACTTTTATTTTTTTTTTTTTTTTTATATAATATTTTATTGTCCAAATTGGTTTCCATAAAACACCCAGTGCTCATCCCAAAAGGTGCCCTCCTCAATACCCATCACCCACCCTCTCCTCCCTCCCACTCCCCATCAACCCTCAGTTTGTTCTCAGTTTTTAACAGTCTCTTATGCTTAGGCTCTCTCCCAGTCTAACCTCTTTTTTTTTTTTTTTTTTCCTTTTTTCCTCCCCCTCCCCCATGGGTTCCTTTTAAGTTTCTCAGGGTCCACATAAGAGTGAAACCATATGGTATCTGTCTTTCTCTGTATGGCTTATTTCACTTAGCATCACACTCTCCAGTTCCATCCACGTTGCTACAAAAGGCCATATTTCATTTTTTCTCATTGCCACGTAGTATTCCATTGTGTATATAAACCACAGTTTCTTTATCCATTCATCAGTTGATGGACATTTAGGCTCTTTCCATAATTTGGCTATTGTTGAGAGTGCTGCTATGAACATTGGGGTACAAGTGCCCCTATGCATCAGTACTCCTGTATCCCTTGGATAAATTCCCAGCAGTGCTATTGCTGGGTCATAGGGTAGGTCTATTTTTAATTTTCTGAGGAACCTCCACACTGTTTTCCAGAGCGGCTGCACCAATTTGCATTCCCACCAACAGTGCAAGAGGGTTCCCGTTTCTCCACATCCTCGCCAGCATCTATAGTCTCCTGATTTGTTCATTTTGGCCACTCTGACTGGCGTGAGGTGATACCTGAGTGTGGTTTTGATTTGTATTTCCCTGATAAGGAGCGACGCTGAACATCTTTTCATGTGCCTGTTGGCCATCCGGATGTCTTCTTTAGAGAAGTGTCTATTCATGTTTTCTGCCCATTTCTTCACTGGGTTATTTGTTTTTCGGGTGTGGAGTTTGGTGAGCTCTTTATAGATTCTGGATACTAGCCCTTTGTCCGATATGTCATTTGCAAATATCTTTTCCCATTCCGTTGGTTGCCTTTTAGTTTTGTTGGTTGTTTCCTTTGCTGTGCAGAAGCTTTTTATCTTCATAAGGTCCCAGTAATTCACTTTTGCTTTTAATTCCTTTGCCTTTGGGGATGTGTCGAGTAAGAGATTGCTACGGCTGAGGTCAGAGAGGTCTTTTCCTGCTTTCTCCTCTAAGGTTTTGATGGTTTCCTGTCTCACATTCAGGTCCTTTATCCATTTTGAGTTTATTTTTGTGAGTGGTGTGAGAAAGTGGTCTAGTTTCAACCTTCTGCATGTTGCTGTCCAGTTCTCCCAGCACCATTTGTTAAAGAGGCTGTCTTTTTTCCATTGGATGTTCTTTCCTGCTTTGTCAAAGATGAGTTGACCATACGTTTGTGGGTCTAGTTCTGGAGTTTCTATTCTATTCCATTGGTCTATGTGTCTGTTTTGGTGCCAATACCATGCTGTCTTGATGATGACAGCTTTGTAGTAGAGGCTAAAGTCTGGGATTGTGATGCCTCCTGCTTTGGTCTTCTTCTTCAAAATTCCTTTGGCTATTCGGGGCCTTTTGTGGTTCCATATGAATTTTAGGATTGCTTGTTCTAGTTTCGAGAAGAATGCTGGTGCAATTTTGATTGGGATTGCATTGAATGTGTAGATAGCTTTGGGTAGTATTGACATTTTGACAATATTTATTTTTCCAATCCATGAGAAGCGAATGTCTTTCCATTTCTTTAAATCTTCTTCAATTTCCTTCGTAAGCTTTCTATAGTTTTCAGCATACAGATCCTTTACATCTTTGGTTAGATTTATTCCTAGGTATTTTATGCTTCTTGGTGCAATTGTGAATGGGATCAGTTTCTTTATTTGTCTTTCTGTTGCTTCATTGTTAGTGTATAAGAATGCAACTGATTTCTGTACATTGATTTTGTATCCTGCAACTTTGCTGAATTCATGTATCAATTCTAGCAGACTTTTGGTGGAGTCTATCGGATTTTCCATGTATAATATCATGTCATCTGCAAAGAGCGAAAGCTTGACTTCATCTTTGCCAATTTTGATGCCTTTGATTTCCTTTTGTTGTCTGATTGCTGATGCTAGAACTTCCAGCACTATGTTAAACAACAGCGGTGAGAGTGGGCATCCCTGTCGTGTTCCTGATCTCAGGGAAAAAGCTCTCAGTTTTTCCCCGTTGAGGATGATGTTAGCTGTGGGCTTTTCATAAATGGCTTTTATGATCTTTAAGTATGTTCCTTCTATCCCGACTTTCTCAAGGGTTTTTATTAAGAAAGGGTGCTGGATTTTGTCAAAGGCCTTTTCTGCATCGATTGACAGGATCATATGGTTCTTCTCTTTTTTTTTGTTAATGTGATGTATCACGTTGATTGATTTGCGAATGTTGAACCAGCCCTGCATCCCAGGAATGAATCCCACTTGATCATGGTGAATAATTCTTTTTATATGCCGTTGAATTCGATTTGCTAGTATCTTATTGAGAATTTTTGCATCCGTATTCATCAGGGATATTGGCCGGTAGTTCTCTTTTTTTACTGGGTCTCTATCTGGTTTAGGAATCAAAGTAATACTGGCTTCATAGAATGAGTCTGGAAGTTTTCCTTCCCTTTCTATTTCTTGGAATAGCTTGAGAAGGATAGGTATTATCTCTGCTTTAAACGTCTGGTAGAACTCCCCTGGGAAGCCATCTGGTCCTGGACTCTTATTTGTTGGGAGATTTTTAATAACCGATTCAATTTCTTCGCTGGTTATGGGTCTGTTCAAGCTTTCTATTTCCTCCTGGTTGAGTTTTGGAAGAGTGTGGGTGTTCAGGAATTTGTCCATTTCTTCCAGGTTGTCCAATTTGTTGGCATATAATTTTTCATAGTATTCCCTGATAATTGTTTGTATCTCTGAGGGATTGGTTGTAATAATTCCATTTTCATTCATGATTTTATCTATTTGGGTCATCTCCCTTTTCTTTTTGAGAAGCCTGGCTAGAGGTTTGTCAATTTTGTTTATTTTTTCAAAAAACCAACTCTTGGTTTCGTTGATCTGCTCTACAGTTTTTTTAGACTCTATATTGTTTATTTCTGCTCTGATCTTTATTATTTCTCTTCTTCTGCTGGGTTTAGGCTGCCTTTGCTGTTCTGCTTCCATTTCCTTTAGGTGTGCTGTTAGATTTTGTATTTGGGATTTTTCTTGTTTCTTGAGATAGGCCTGGATTGCAATGTATTTTCCTCTCAGGACTGCCTTCGCTGCGTCCCAAAGCGTTTGGATTGTTGTATTTTCATTTTCGTTTGTTTCCATATATTTTTTTATTTCTTCTCTAATTGCCTGGTTGACCCACTCATTCGTTAGTAGGGTGCTCTTTAACCTCCATGCTTTTGGAGGTTTTCCAGACTTTTTTCTGTGGTTGATTTCAAGCTTCATAGCATTGTGGTCTGAAAGTATGCATGGTATAATTTCAATTCTGGTAAACTTATGGAGGGCTGTTTTGTGACCCAGTATATGATCTATCTTGGAGAATGTTCCATGTGCACTCGAGAAGAAAGTATATTCTGTTGCTTTGGGATGCAGAGTTCTAAATATATCTGTCAAGTCCATCTGATCCAATGTCTCATTCAGGGCCCTTGTTTCTTTATTGACCGTGTGTCTAGATGATCTATCCATTTCTGTAAGTGGGGTGTTAAAGTCCCCTGCAATTACCACATTCTTATCAATAAGGTTGCTTATGTTTATGAGTAGTTGTTTTATATATTTGGGGGCTCCAGTATTCGGCGCATAGACATTTATAATTGTTAGCTCTTCCTGATGGATAGACCCTGTAACTATTATATAATGTCCTTCTTCATCTCTTGTTACAGCCTTTAATTTAAAGTCTAGTTTGTCTGATATAAGTATGGCTACTCCAGCTTTCTTTTGGCTTCCAGTAGCATGATAAATAGTTCTCCATCCCCTCACTCTCAATCTAAAGGTGTCCTCAGGTCTAAAATGAGTCTCTTGTAGACAGCAAATAGATGGGTCTTGTTTTTTTATCCATTCTGATACCCTATGTCTTTTGGTTGGCGCATTTAATCCATTTACATTCAGTGTTATTATAGAAAGATATGGGTTTAGAGTCATTGTGATGTCTGTATGTTTTATGCTTGTAGTGATGTCTCTGGTATTTTGTCTCACAGGGTCCCCCTTAGGATCTCTTGTAGGGCTGGTTTAGTGGTGACAAATTCCTTCAGTTTTTGTTTGTTTGGGAAGACCTTTATCTCTCCTTCTATTCTAAATGACAGACTTGCTGGATAAAGGATTCTCGGCTGCATACTTTTTCTGTCTAGCACACTGAAAATCTCGTGCCAATTCTTTCTGGCCTGCCAAGTTTCAAAAGAGAGATCAGTCACGAGTCTTATAGGTCTCCCTTTATATGTGAGGGCACGTTTACCCCTTGCTGCTTTCAGAATTTTCTCTTTATCCTTGTATTTTGCCAGTTTCACTATGATATGTCGTGCAGAAGATCGATTCAAGTTACGTCTGAAGGGAGTTCTCTGTGCCTCTTGGATTTCAATGCCTTTTTCCTTCCCCAGTTCAGGGAAGTTCTCAGCTATGATTTCTTCAAGTACCCCTTCAGCACCTTTCCCTCTCTCTTCCTCCTCTGGGATACCAATTATGCGTATATTATTTCTTTTTAGTGTATCACTTAGTTCTCTAATTTTCCCCTCATACTCCTGGATTTTTTTATCTCTCTTTCTCTCAGCTTCCTCTTTTTCCATAACTTTATCTTCTAGTTCACCTATTCTCTCCTCTGCCTCTTCAATCCGAGCTGTGGTGGTCTCCATTTTGTTTTGCATTTCATTTAAAGCGTTTTTCAGCTCCTCATGACTGTTCCTTAGTCCCTTGATCTCTGTAGCAAGGGATTCTCTGCTGTCCTGTATACTGTTTTCAAGCCCGGCGATTAATTTTATGACTATTATTCTAAATTCACTTTCTGTTATATTATTTAAATCATTTTTGATCAGCTCATTAGCAGTTGTTATTTCCTGGAGATTCTTCTGAGGGGAATTCTTCCGCTTGGTCATTTTGGATAGTCCCTGGCGTGGTGAGGACCTGCAGGGCACTTCCCCTGTGCTGTGGTGTATAACTGGAGTTGGTGGGCGGGGCCGCACTCCGACCTGATGTCTGCCCCCGGCCCACCGCTGGGGCCACAGTCCGACTGGTGTGTGCCTTCTCTTCCCCTCTCCTAGGGGCGGGATTCACTGTGGGGTGGCGTGGCCCGTTTGGGCTACTTGCACACTGCCAGGCTTGTGATGCTGGGGATCTGGCGTATTAGCTGGGGTGGGTAGGCAAGGTGCACAGGGGCAGGAGGGGCAGGCTTAGCTCGCTTCTCCTTAGGTGATCCACTTCAGGAGGGGCCCTGTGGCAGCGGGAGGGAGTCAGATCCGCTGCCGGCAGTTTGGCTCCGCAGAAGCACAGAGTTGGGTGTTTGCGCGGAGCGAGGAAGTTCCCTGGCAGGAACTGGTTCTCTTTGGGATTTTGGCTGGGGGATGGGCGGGGGAGATGGCGCTGGCGAGCGCCTTTGTTCCCCACCAAACTGAGCTCTGTCGTCCGGGGGCTCAGCAGCTCTCCCTCCCTTTGTCCTCCAGCCTTCCCGCTTTCTGAGAAGAGCTGTTAACTTATGACCTCCCAGACGCTAAGTCGCGCTTGCTGTCGGAACACAGTCCGTCAGGCCCCTCCGCTTTTGCCCGCCAGACTCCGGGGCTCTGCTTGGCCGGCGAGCCGCCCCTCCGCCCCGGCTCCCTCCCGCCAGTCCGTGGAGTGCGCACTGCCTCGCCGCCCTTCCTACCCTCTTCCGTGGGCCTCTCGTCTGCGCTTGGCTCCGGCGACTCCGTTCTGCTAATCCTCTGGTGGTTTTCTGGGTTATTTAGGCAGGTGTAGGTGGGATCTAATTGATCAGCAGGACGCGCGGTGAGCCCAGTGTCCTCCTACGCCGCCATCTTCCCAGGGTCCCAAAAATACTTTTAAAAGATAATTTGTCGACATCCTACCTTAACACATACAGCTCAGTGTTTAATTGATTATGACCATATAACTGAGAATCCACCTCTTATGTTAACCAAAATTAACATACCTGTTCAAATAATCTATACCTTATAATTATTCTTTTTCTTTAGCTAAATTTTTTTCACTAATTTCAACACCTATAATCCAGAATACATAAATATATAAATTATACACATAAATATTTATTAGTAAGTAAACTTCAATAAATTATATTGCAGACACAACCATTTTATGTTTCTTTGTGTCTTATCTAAGTTATATACATTAAGATCCATTAGTGATCTGAAAATCAAGAGATTGGGGCTGGGATTACTGAAAAGAATTATTTTATTTTATTTCTTACTAAATCTTCTTCACACAATGGTTCTTTAATTTTTTTTAGAGACAAGAAAGCAAAGGAGTTAAAAACATTTGCCATGCTCAACAATGTTCTGATGTGCTGGTTGGTTCTGACCAGGATAGCCAATGTCAGCTAAGTTAACATACCATTATGCAGAAAATAAACGTAGCATCAGGAATACAATCTACAAATTTGCTGATCATGGTTGAACACCAGCCAGCAGGTAGTAAGTAATGGCACCACAAACAGATATTGAGTGAACTATATTTAGTAAATACAATGAATTCTCTTTCTTTTCAACTCTATACTTGATGGCAATATATCATCTTTGGGTATTCTTGTTATCACTAATTTTACCACAAATATTATTATGTCAAAAATGACCTAAAACATACATATGTGTGTGTACTGTATATATAAAATTTGCCTCACAAGTCTGTAAATTTTTGCAACTACAAAACAATATAAATGATCAATGTCCTCAAATTAATGTAAATTAATCCAATTTAATGAACATTTATAGACACACCATTTACCAGGTACTGTAGTATGAACTAGGAATAGGAGGATAAAAAATCATGTTCACTGCCCTCAGAGAGTCATCATATGATAGAAGAAAAGCCTGGTAAATGAATAGTTACATGCAGGACAGAAGGTGAAGCAAAGTCTGTAGATAAAATAGATCATATAAAGTCAGAAAGAATATAATGAACCGTGTCTGAGAGGTTTATAGGTCTATTAGAGAAATGATCTGAGTTGTGTGTTTTATAGTAGATTCAACAGCCTCTTTCAAGAGGTATATTTATAGGAGTTGGTCGTGGACTGGGGAGTACCAAGGCAAGAGGGATATCCCCTTTGGTGGAGCTTTTCTCTTAATGTAGCATGTATAGAAGTTATGCATTATCATTTATACTCTTATCTCTTAAAATTTTAAAGAATTTTAAAATTATTTAAAGAAAAGTTAATAATTTAAATCTTAATATTAGACTCAATCGTGTAACAGCATTTATTGCCCTATCAACATCCCTGATGTTGATCTCTTATGTGTAAGGTGTGTGCTCTATGTGCTGGTAGAGGAGACACAGATGATCAGTGAATCCTTCTTTAGAGCCCTGACAATCTAGTAAAAAGGCAATGTTTATGCAGGCAAGAGGTACACAAAATGATAGCTAATATAATATGGACACTAATACAACAAATAATAACAGGAAATAACTACAACAAAATGACAAAATAACAAAATACGAATAGTATAATTAATATTTTTAGTGCTTAATCACTTATGTAACTTTTCTTCACATTAATTTCACTTAGTGCTCTCAAATACTTTGAGTTTGATACTAGTACTCCTATTATATTGATGAAGCAAAATAGGTACAGAGAGGCAATAAATATATAAGAATAAATAAAAGAAAAAAGTCAGGGATGAAAAGGAACATAGGCTATAGAAGACAAATTTGACTTAACATCATTGAGAGAAGAGGTTGGGACAGGTATGTGGGGTCAATGGAATGGAAAATATTAGAGAAAGAAATATGCAAAGCACATCATGAGCATACCAGCTTAGCTAGAACATGCATATGGAAGAAAAATAGTATTTATATGCATATGAAATCTTCTATATCAAACATCAGAAAAAAGTTTCATCGATAGAGAAATGATTATATAATTTATTGTGTACTTATGATGGAATTCTAAGAAGTATTAAAAATGATGTAAATGAATATATAAAGTCATAATAATGCTGAAAATAGTTGGCTTTATATAACCATTTAAAAAATCTCATAAATGCATATGGCACAAGATCCAGAAAATATGAAACAATTTACAGTGAAAAGTAATCTTCTCCTCTCAGTATGCATTCCAACCCCCACTAGAGGCAACGTGATTATACATAACATATATCTCTCTAGATAATCTATGCATATACAAGCAAATGTACACATATGTACTATACATATATATCTGTTTTATCTAGATATTATACCTACTTCTTAAACTTGTTTTTTTAATATAACAATAGATGGGTATTAAGGAGGGTACTGGTTGTGATGAGCACTGGGTGTTGTAAGTGACGAGTCACTAAATTCTACATGTGAAACTAATATTACACTATATGTCAACTAGCTGGAATTTAAATAAAAACTTGAAATGTCCAAAAAATAACAATTTATCTTAGAAATTGGTTTCATCAATTATATAGAGCTACCATTGTATATATGCATTATAATTTATTAATGAGGATAAAGACCTTTTCACATTTAAAAGATATTTTATATTTTCTTCTTTGATGAATGGTTGGTTAATGTCCTTACTTATTTTAACTGGCTCATTGATTTTTTTTTCTGTTAATGTTAGAAGCTCTTCTAAAGTTAGTTATTCCTTTTTAAGTATTAGTTTAAATTCCAGTTAATTGACATATAGTGTAATATTCATTTCAGATGTACAATATAATGATTCAACACCTCCATAACACACAGTGCTCATCACAAGCGCACTCCTTAATCCCTATCACTTGTTTTACCCATCCCCCCACACTCCTTCCCTCTAGTAACCATCAGTTTGTTCTCTATAGTTAAGAGTCTATTTCTTGGTTTGCCTCCCTCTTTCTTTTTTTTTCCCCTTGCTCATTTGTTTTGTTCCTTAAATTCCACATATGAATAAAATCATATGTTATTTCTCTTTCTCTGACTGACTTATTTTGCTTGGCATAATACTCTCTAGCTCCATCCATCTCATTGCAAATGGCAAGATTCTTTTTTTTTTTTTTTTTTTTAAAGACATGGGCTGTTTCCATAATTTGACTATTATAGATAGTGATGTTATAAATATTGGGGTGCATGTATCTCTTTGAATTAGTATATTTGTATTCTTTAGGTAAATACCTAGCATTGTAATCGCTGGATCATAGGGTATTTCTAACTTTCTGAGGAAACTCCATACTGTTTTCCAGAGTGGCCGTACCAGTTTGCATTCAAACCAACAGTGCACCCATGTTTCTTTTTTCTCCACATTCTCCCAAACACCTGTTATTTCTTGTTTTGTTGATTTATGACATTCTGACAGGTGTGGGTGATATTTCATTATAGTTTTGATTTGTATTTCCCTGATGATGAGTGATGTTGAGCATCTTTTCATGTGTATGTCTTTGAAAAAAATTCTATTCATGTTTTCTGCCCATTTTTAATTGGATTATTCATTTTTTGGGTGTTGAGTTTTATACTAACCCTTTATAAGTTATGTAATTTGCATATTTTCAAATTCTGTAGGTTGCTTTTTAGTTTTTTGATTGTTTCCTTCTCTGTGCGGAAGCTTTTTATTTTGAGGTAGTCCCAACAGTTTATTTTTGCTTTTGATTTCCTTGCCTCAGAAGATCTATCTAGAAAGAAATTGTTATGGCCAATGTCAAAGAGGTTCCTGCCTGTGTTCTCCTCTAGGATTTTTATGGTTTCAAGTCTCACATTTAGGTCTTCAATCCATTTTGAATTTATTTTTGAGTTTCATGTAAGAAAGTGGTCCAGTTTCATTCTTTTGCATGTCGCTGTCCAGTTTTCCCAACACCATTTGTTGAAGAGACTTTTTCCCATTGCATATTCTTTCCTGCTTTGTTGAAGAGTAATTGAACATGTAGCTGTGGATTCATTTCTGAGTTTTCTTTTCTGGTCTATTGATCTGGGTGTCTATTTTTGTGCTGGTACCATACCGTGTTGATAACTACAGCTTTTTAATATAACTTGAAGTCCAGAATTGTGATGCCTCCAGCTTTGCTTTTCTTTGTCAAAGTTGCTTTGGCTGCTCAGGGTCTTTGTGGTTCCATACAAATTTTAGGATTGCTTTTACTAGCTCTGTGAAAATGCTGTTGATATTTTGATAGGGGTTGCATTACATGTCTAGATAGCTTTGGGTAGTATAGACATTTTAACAATATTTGTTCTTCCAATCCATGATCATGGAATATTTTTCTTTTTGATAAGTCTGACTAGAGGCTTATCAATTTTATTTTTTTTTCAAAGAACCAACTCCTGGTTTCATCGATCTGTTCAATTGTTTTAGTTTCCATATCATTTATTTCTGCTCTAATACTTATTATTTCCTTCCTTCTGCTGGCTTTCAGCTTTGTTTGTTGTTATTTTTCTAGCTCCTTTAAGTATAAGTTTTGGTTGTCTATCTGAGATTTTTCTTGCTTCTTAAGGGAGGCCTATATTTCTATATACTTTCCTCTTAGGACAATTTTTGTTGCATCCTAAAGGTTTTAGACTGTTGTGTTTTCATTTTCATTTCTTTCCATGTATTTTTTTTATTTCTTCTTTGATTTCCTGGCTGACCTATTCATTGTTTAGTAGCATATTGTTTAATCTCCATGTATTTGTGGTCTTTCTAACTGTTTTTCTTGTGGTTAACTTCTAGTTTCATAGTGTTGTGGTCAAAAAAGATGCGTGGTATGATTTCAATCTTTTTTTTATAGCTGTTGAGGCCTGTTTTCTGACCTAATATGCAATCCATTCTGAAGAATATTCCATGTGCAGTTGAAAAGAATATGTTTTCTGCTGTTTTAGGATGGAATGTTCTGAATGTATCTGTTAAATCCATATGGTCCACTGTGTCATTCAAAACCATTGTTTCCTTATTTTCTGTTTAGATGACCTGTCCGTTGATATAAGTAGGGGTGTTAAAGTTCCCTACTAGTATTCTGTTATTATCAATTAATTCTTTTATTTTTGTTATTGTTTTATATATTTGGATGCTTCCATATTGGGTGCATAAATATTTCCTCATATTGTCCATATTACATTTTTAATTTTATAATTTTGTCTTTTATCCTGACCATATTATGATATTTTTGCTCTGTAGTTATGTTTTATTTTTGCATGGTTGAATTGATCAATCTTTTTTCTAGTATCACATAAATTATTTCAGATTTTTTCTAGTGCTGTTAACATTTCGTATGTTACATTTACATCTTTGGTCACTTTAATATTTTAAAAATAATAAAGGCAGAGTGAGGGATCTTCTTTAGTTATCTGAACATTATTTGTTGAAAAAAGCTATCATTTCCCCAACAACATGAAATGTCTTTCTCATACAATAAATTGACATAATGTTAAGTATATTTCCGGGGCCTCTATTCTATTCATTAACCTGTGTGAATATCCCTTATCTGTAATTACCTAACAAATTAACAAAATTTGTTTAATGTTTATTTAATTTTGGGAGAGAGAGAGAGAGAGAGAGAGAATGAGCAGGGTAGAGGTAGAGACAGGGAGACACTGAATCTGAAGCAAGCTCCAGGCTCTGAGCTGTCAGCACAGAGCCTGATGCAGGGCTTGAACCCCAAACCTTGAGATCATGACCTGAGTCGAAGTTGGATGCTCAACTGGCAGAACCACCTAGGAGCTTCCTAACTAATTTTTTAAATGTAAAGCTCTATAATAACTCTTAATCACTATCAATCACTGTAACTCATGATCAAATTAGCTGACCACCCTTATTATTTATGATAATTTTTCAAAAATGTTCTAGGATACACACAATGACTTAATATGCAAATGTTAACAGAATAATGTGCTATCTCCACTGCTACAACTGATTGAAAAAGTACAAGTGATATTTATTTTTGCTTTTCTCTGGTTTTGTACTTTTCATACCATTGACTAGAATTTCAGTCTAGATGGCTTGCTTTGCTTTCTAAGGGTTTGGAGCTCTCATTGCTTTAACATTGCCAGTTTGGGTTTGTTGCAATTTCCTATTAGACTCATCAGTAGGCATGAAAACACCAAGAGATGTTTCAGTGAACTCCTGGGTTCTAGATAGATTCCTGTCTTCCCACACTGTGTGGCAGCAACCACTCCTTAAGATATTCAGGATCATGTCCAATGCTATGATAATGTTCTTCTTGGCCTGCTGTTCACTTGTATGAGATGACCTGAAAAGCTTTTGCTTTAATGGAACTCTTACTGTGTTCACAGGTAGAATCTTCCCCTTGTTGCCTTGTTCCCTTCCCCAATCCCATTTGCCACTATGTCTTCTAATCCAGCAGAATCTAAATTTGTAAGGTCAGGGAGTAGAAATTCTGCAAAATGGCCACTGAGTGAGGTGATGCAGGGAGCCAGTACTACTCACCTTCCTTGTTTCTTAGACTCAGGTAGTCTAGGTATTAGGGCCATAGCACTACATATCAAGTATTATTCCAGAATATATGTCTCCTCTAGAGGATGCACTAAGCTGTTGCTTTACATAGTTTATTTTATTTAAAAATTTTTAATGTTTATTTATTTTTGAGAGAGAGACAGAGAGAGTGTGAGCAGGGGAGGGGAAGAGAGAGAGGGAGACACAGAATCCAAAGCAGGCTCCAGGCTCCAAGCTGCGAGCACAGAGCCTGACGTGGGGCTCTAAGTAATGAACCATGAGATCATGACCTGAGCCGAAGTTGGGTGCTTAACCAACTGAGCCACCCAGGTTCCCCTTTAGATATTTTAATAGGTGTCTCAAAATTATATTTGGCTAGCTACTTCCAAGCTGTCACATTGTTTGGTGGACCAGTGAATCCCACAGTCAGACCCTCAGGGTCATACCTTCTCTCTTACAATAGTCCACTTGGTCTGAGGTTATATTATGGAGGATTGTATGTAAGTAAATCAGTTACTTTCTAAGTTTTTTGAGTTGTATTCCCAGTAGAAGCACTGCAGGCAGGAAGGGTCAACTCATATCCAGAGATTATTTCAATTCTGGAAAGAGAAAATTGCTGCCCCTCTAGGGTAAAGGTGGTACAGTGTGATCAACCTGCCATAAAGTGAATGGCTGGGCTCCATTAGGGGTGTTGCCATATATAAGGTTTGGCATTGGTATCTGCTTGCAGATTGGGAGTTCCCACAGTTGCAATGGGTAGATCAGTATTTTTGATGGAAATTTTGTATTTTTTTTGCCATTGGCCTAACGCTATCCCAGGGGAGATTAACTCCCTCATATATCCAGGCTTGCACAGGCAACAGAAAGACTGAATGGGTGGGTCTGTGGAGGTGTCCCACATGGTGGTGAAAGGGAAGCTCCAGGTCAGAAAAGAGACAAACTGAGTGGAGAGGGAGCAAGATATTTTCAAGTTACATCTGCATGCAACTTGTTGCTGCAGCCATGGCCATGGCATAAAGTTGGACTGAGAGAATATGAAGCAGGGCAAGCAAGTCGTCTGATCCTGGGACCTTTTCAGCAGACTAGTATTTGGGGATGATTTTTTTGCTTTCAGTAAAGTCAAATACAGCATGCATGTAGAAGAAGACTTCAAATACCAAGACTAGGAATTAGTTTCTTTTTCACATCTAGGCGGGACTAAGGAGAGAAAGCCTCCATTTTTGAATGGCAAATATTTTATGCTCCTGAATAAACATCAGGGATGAATATTTTAGTGGATGAATCTGTGTACGAATATTTTAAGGTCTTTGATACAGACCACTGAATGGTTTTAAAACATTACAGCTAGAGAGTATAATGCTAAGCAAAATAAGTCAGTCAGAGAAAGACAAATACCATATGATTTCACTCATATGTGGAATTTAAGAAACAAAACAAACAAGCAAAGGGAAAAAAAATTTAAAAGAGAGAGAGAGAGGCAAACCAAGAAATAGACTCTTAGCTATAGAGAACACACTGATGGTTGCCAGAGGGGGGGGATGGGGGGGATGGATAAAATAGGTGATGGGAATTAAAAAGTGCACTTGTCTGTGATGAACATTGGGTATTGTATGAAACTGTTGAATTGCTATATTGTATATCTGAAACTAATACCACACTGTGTGTTCACTATACTGGAATTGAAATTTAAAAATATAAAAAAAACAACAAACACGTTACCAAAATGTATTGTGTGAGAATATCCATTACACTGTATCTTTAATAACAATGGAACAAAACTTTTTAATCTCACAATGTAACAGTTTGAAAATAGCATTATATTTGTAAAAATCTGCAGTTCTTTGATTATTAGTATGGTTATATTTTTTAAATATATATAAACTTATTCTTCTCTGAGTGACCTATTCAAATCATTTGCATTTTTAAGTTGCTCCTCTTTATTTTTTTAATATGAAATTTATTGTCAAATTGGTTTCCATACAACACCCAGTGCTCATCCCAAAAGGTGCCCTCCTCAATACCCATCACCCACCCTCCCCTCCCTCCCACCCCCGCCATCAACCCTCAGTTTGTTCTCAGTTTTTTGTTTTTTTTTTAAATTATTTTTCACGTTTATTTACTTTTGAGACAGAGAGAGACAGAGCATGAACGGGGGAGGGTCAGAGAGAGAGAGGGAGACACAGAATCTGAAACAGGCTCCAGGCTCTGAGCTGTCAGCACAGAGCCTGATGCCGGGCTCGAACTCACGGACGGTGAGATCATGACCTGAGCCGAAGTCGGCCGCTTAACCGACTGAGCCACCCAGGCTCCCCTGTTCTCAGTTTTTAAGAGTCTCTTATGGTTTGGCTCCCTCCCTCTCTAACCTTTTTTTTTCCCTTCCCCTCCCCCATGGGTTTCTGTTAAGTTTCTCAGGATCCACATAAAAGTGAAAACATATGGTATCTGTCTTTCTCTGTATGACTTATTTCACTTAGCATTACACTCTCCAGTTCCATCCACAGTGCTACAAAAGGCCATATTTCATTCTTACTCATTGCCACATAGAATTCCATTGTGTATATAAACCACAATTTCTTTATCTATTCATCAGTTGATGGACATTTAGGCTCTTTCCATAATTTGGCTATTGTTGAGAGTGCTGCTATAAACTTTGGGGTACAAGTGCCCCTATGCATCAGCACTCCCTATCCCTCGGGTAAATTCCTAGCAGTGCTATTGCTGAGTCATAGGGTAGATCTATTTTTAATTTTTTGAGGAACCTCCACGCTGTTTTCCAGAGCGGCTACACCAGTTTGCACTCCCACCAACGGTGCAAGAGGGTTCCCGTTTCTCCACATCCTCTCCAGTATCGATAGTCTCCTGATTTGTTCATTTTAGCCACTCTGACTGGCGTGAGGTGGTATCTCACTGTGGTTTTGATTTATATTTCCCTGATGAGGAAGTTGCTCCTCTTTATATCTAAGAACTCTTTATGTATAAAGAACACTAACCTTTTGTCCATTGTATACATTGCAAATAATTTCCCACTTTTTCTTTGCCTTCTATATATTAATCATGATTTTCAACATTTAGCTCCTCTCTATTTTTCTTGTATTTTCCCCTGATTTTTGTTGTTGCTGCTATTGTTGTTGTTGTTAAAAACTGATTTGACTAATCTTTTTCAAGTACAGCCTTTTGGTTTTTGTCAGGCTTGTTATTGAAAACTAACAAAAAGTCTGCCAGTCACAGTTTTCACTTGTTTCTACTTACCTGTTATAATCTTTTGTATAGCATCATTTTTAAAGTTTTTATAGTTAATTGTATATGTGGAAGAAGCTTAAAATTTTCTCTGTGGAGGAAGTAGATAATAAATTATATTTTTAAAACTGAAACTTATCTCCTTTTAGTGGCTTAAAACAATTGTATTTATTCCTTGCTTTGAGTAACATGGGATGCTTTAACTCCTTAGATATTTGTTTTTAAGTCTATTTATTTATTATTTCTGAGAGAGTGAGCATGGGGAAGGGGCAGAGAGAGATGGGGAGAGAGAGAGACAGGGGGAGAGAGAGTCCCAAGCAAGCTCTGCACTGTCAGTGTGGTGCGTGACACAGAACTTGAACTCACCAACCGTCAGATTATGACCTGAGCTGAAATTAAGATTTGGATGCTGAACCGACTGAGCTATCCAGGTGTCCCTTAGGTCTTTGTTTTTCAAACTATGGTTAGCAGACAGCAGCAGCAGCATCACATACATGCTTGTAGATTCTCAGGCTTCATTCTAGACACATGAGATTAGGATCCCCATTTTAACATGGTCCCCTCATAATTCATTTGTCCATTATTAAGAATCATCATTTTAGGTCCTGTAGTCTATTTTCAGGGAGGCATAACACTTAATTAATTTATCAATTTCCTAGATGATAAAAATTGAAGTTTGTACAATGTCAAAACAAAAATCTATATTGTTTTTTCCACTCCCATCTCAAGATATTAATTTTAAAGAGTTGGACACATGACTTGGCATCTAAGCTATGGATAATTCTCTTTATTGATAGTCATCATTAAACTGAGACTTTCAGCACCATATAGAATAGTTGATTTATAGTCAAAGAAATAATTATGGACATAATCTCTGTATTGCCAGATGTAGTGACAGCCATGACTTTTTGTCTTTAAAGGAGAAAATTTGAGGAAGAAAAGTTATTTAGTTTAGGAATTGTATATATTTGTATCATAATTATACCCATTAATTCATTAGCACATGTATTTACTGTGTATTTATGTACAAGGTGCTGTGCTAGGTGCTCGGAAAGTATTATTGCTACTAATAGTAACTACTTTTTAAATACTTGCAATGTGTGGGATATTTTCCTGGTCGCTTCTGCTCTGCAGTCCTCACATACATCCTTTGAGGTTGGTACTATTATTATCCCAGTTGTATAAAATTAGCATCAAAGCCTAGGAAAATGAAGAGAACTTTTCGGGTCACACAGCTAACGAGTGGTGGCTGGAATTTCCACCATGCTTCCCTGAGTTCCTAGCTTTACTACCTTTACTACCTAGCAGGTACCTTTGAGTACCTGCTTTGACTCTATTAGTAGATGGCAGTTTGAAAAATTGATGAAATCATCCATTCACATTTCAGATTCCTTCCCTTTCTTTCAAGGGTAACTTTAGAATTCAGGTAACTTGAGAATTTTTCATCAGTATGGGTGCTGCATACCCAACTTATTTCTAGTCTCTTTGAAAAGCCAGAGGGAATACATTATGAAGGCAGAAGGCTGTGTATTTTCACCTCGGGGCAGGTGAAAGACACATTGTAAATGAACAGGGTGAGCAGCACTGGCCAGAAGAGGCAGGCTTCCCACTTCTTCCCTTCTCAAGCAAAAGTGTGGATAAGAACTTGTTTCTCTACATCGTAAAGGGCACAGGTCATTTTATGGTATTGGAACCAAGACTTGTTGTTTCAGAGAAGAATAAAATGATATACTAAGAGAGGACAGAAAATTTCTGTGTGTGTGTGTGTGTGTGTGTGTGTGTGTGTGTGTGTGTGTTTGCACATATAGGCAAGAAGTGGAATAAAGTGTTTTTCTTGAGGTTATTTTTAAAAATGTATAGTAGAATAAACATAACTATGGATAACAGTTAAGTATATTTGGTTAAACAGGCAAACACCATGCAATCCCAACCTTGGTGTAGAATTGTCTCTGGTTTACGATCATTCTGTGAGATTCCAATTCTTTATTCTAAACAAGGTAGATGATAAGAGTATGAAGTATTTTCAATTCAAGTCTTACTCATTATATGTAGATTATTTTTAAAGGCATGAGACATTTTGTTTCAAGTTCTAGTAGTGGGAAGGATGTGAAAGCATCTCAGCAATTGACTTCATGCCAGAAAAACTCCAATTGAGTCATTCTCCTTAATTGCTTAATTTAAATGATTTCTCCGCAGTAGTTTCATAAATATGGTGTTGAGTCTTTTTTTTTTCAGGATAAAAACAAATTTTAATGCCCTATTCTAATTTTACAAATTAGGATAAAGGGGATGTAAGCTGTTTGGTGCAATAATAACATTCAATGATATTACTTTAAAATAAACATTCTCGATGGGAGCAGTATCTTCCTCAATGGGGCAAAAATTGGTTCTTGGGGAGGAAAAACCAACTACTCTTTCTGTGTATAAATCACAGATATGCATACAGTATGTCAACAAATATACAGTGCAGCTCTGGTATTAAAATTTCATGGGAAATGGTTAGGGAAGAAATGTCTAAAAGGTAATAATAATAATTTGGAAAAGGTAAAGAAAGGGCACTTGGGTGGCTCAGTCAGTTAAGTGTCTGACTTCAGCTCAGGTCATGATCTTACGGTTTGTGGGTTCAAGCTTCAGATCCCCTGTCTCCCTTTTTCTCTGCCCCTCCCTCACTCATTCTCTCTCTCTCTCTCTCTCTCTCTCAAAAATAAATCAACATTTTTTAAAAAAGGCAAAGAAACAGGGCTTTAAAACACATCTCCTCTATCTCAGGCCAGCAAGTTCCTCCTATATTAATGTCACTAGGTTGAAGCACATATACTATGTTCTTTTCTCAGCAGTGTCCCTCCTGAAAGCCAGTGATAAAATACATCACCTGCTGTTGTTTCTAGTGAGGATCTGGATGCAAATTGACAGTCAATAAAGAACCCAAGGGCTTCCATTTCCTATGTTCTGTGTGCTTTTCAGCTCCCCACTAAGGTAGTTGAGTGTATTCCATGGCAAGACGCCAAAATGTGTGAGTTCTGTGAGTCAGGGAAAAGATACTGATGTACACGGTGAGACCCTGAGTACATTATATCCACTACTGACCTTTACATTCATTATATTATTTTCAAATACTCCGTACGAGTATAAGAGAATTAAAAGAGAAAGAGACTTTTGACTTACTCAGCATGTTGTAAAACTTGAGGATTTCATGCGGGGCCTGCCCCGTACAAAATCATGAGGGTTTTTTTTTTTTCATAAATTTCCTCCTTCGGCCTTATGATACTCTGCTGTGATCCCTCTTTCCGCCCTTCATCACAGAAACCTCTTCCCTATCATTATCAAAAGATCTCATATTACATTATTATAATTTACATAAACTTTATGTAATATTTAATCTTTCCAAAGGATATGTGCTTTATACTATTTGCCCCTAATTAATTATGAAGTCAAGAGTGCTTTATTTTTCTGTGAAAAACATTTCAGACATGAAATATTTAAGAAAATATTTTAGGGGAGATCTGGTAGCATCCTCAAAATAATTTCATGTAGACAATTCTTTATTCTCTACTGTGCATAAGTGTAATTCCAAGCTTGCTTTCAAGAATTGCTTCCTTATCTAGCTGACAGTCTCAAAGCAACAAATAATTCAAGGATAAAACATAGCACATTTTCCTTTTCTCTGTCTTCCTCAAGTTGCTCTCTTACCTCTCTTTTATTCCTCAGGAATCCTTTATTTGAAATTTTTAGCATAACATCCTATTTCATACTCTTTTGAAAAAGGATCCTAGAATTCACAACTTATTCCAATCAGTGGAGAGTTAGGTTCTAAACTGTAGGCAACTCCATTCTTTTATTTTCAATTTTGATAAAAATGATTTAGAGTAACCCCTGTTCTTCACATTAAAATTAAGAAATGGATAGAGGAAGGAAGGCCATTTTATGCACAAGAACTAAGGCACAGAAGCCTATTTTCTTTTCTAAACCTTCATTTATTCACTTGCCTTCTTGTTCTTTCCCTTACCTGTTACTTTATTTTTTTTTTTTAATTTTAAATGTTTATTTAAAGAGAGAGAGCATGAGCAGGGGAGGGGTAGAGAGAGAAGACACAGAATGTAAAGCAGGCTCTGAGCTGTCAGCACAGAGCCCAAGGCAGGGCTCAAAGTCACCAACCGTGAGATCATGACCTGAACTAAAGTCAGATCCTTAACTGACTGAGCCACCCAGGCACCCCAACATTTTCTGTTACTTTAGATGGTCCAATCACTGATCCAATGTTACTAATAGCCCCAAGTTGGTTTGTTTCACCTAATATTAAAATGAAAAAAATATTCTATTTTCTAGTTCAATATAATAATGCTTGTTTTAGTAAGTAACACATTTAACTATAAAAATATACAAGGATGAAGCTAATTACATCCCTTCCTTTTGTTTCACCTTTAATGGGAGTACTTCTCCAACTTGGCTGGCTGTTTGCTGGAATCTATTGGGGAACTTTAAAAATGTAAGCTGATGTATTAGATCCAAGGATGTGTCCAGGTCATCAGTAAGATTTTGGTTTTTACATTGAAGATTTGTGTTCTTTTCAAGCCTTATTTCTAGGTTTTTACATTATGTTTCATTGATTCCAGGATGTCATCCCTGTTATTTTCACATTTTAGTATCTCCAAAGTCAAGATGTATCAGTGGCAACCTAGATGAAATGAATTATTGTACTTTTTTGTCATTACTGTCAATTGAATAATTTCCCCTAAATTTACTGAAATTTAATTTGGAATGTTTGCATTTATGGTAAATGATAAAATGAGCCAGTAGGTTTTTCTGTTTTTATTCCTTTTGTTGTTAGGATATTATAATAAAGTTAAATTTGGAATCTGTCCATTCATTAAATGATCTAGTTAATTTAAAGGATACTGCAATTATATTTTTTTAGAAGTTATGTTACACTTAGCTTTGAATCCAGCTGATCCAGATTATTATGATTATTATAATTATCATCATTAACATTAATTGAGGTATAATGGACATACAACATTATATTTGTTTTAGGTGTACAATGTAATGATTCAATGTCTGTCTATATTCTGAAATGATCACCACAATGTCTAGTTCACATCTGTCACCACAGACGGTTACAAAAAGATCTTTTGTGATGAGATTTTTTCAGATCTACTCTCTTAGCAACTTTCAAATATGCAATATAGTATTATTAACTATAGTCACCATGTTGTACATTACATCCTCATGGCTTATCTATTTTATAACTGGAAGTGTGTACCCTTTGACCCGCTTTGATTTCCTCCATGGAATTTAACTCTTTTACTTCTTAGATAAGTTTTGAGTAAATTATCGTTAGTCAAAACGATTTCTTTTTGTTTGAAATTGAAGGGTGTCTTTTGGATTATTCCAATATTTTCAATCTTTGCATATCACTTGCTTTAAGTATGTTTGTTATTTGATATCCCAAAATGACAGTCTGTGTATTATTAGAAGGGGATAATTCATCTCTTTCACATTTTAGTGTGAAATTTATGTAGGCGATTTTATTCCTAATCTGTTACCTCATGTTATTTATTTTAGTTTGAGATTTCTTCCTTCCTCTCCCTTATTTTACTTATTTTTTTGCTAGTTTGATCTGCTATTCATTCCATTTCCCTATATTTTATTATAAGAGTTCTTCTGAACTTTAGTTCATCAGTATTTATCTTTCTTTTCCTACAGCTCATAGTCATACATGCATTTTCTACTATTTTCTGGAAACATGATATCAATGTTCACCAATCAAAATGCTTTATTGCTCCCAGTCTCCACATAGCATGATGATACCTTAGAAGACTTTGACTTTCCAAAGACCATTTTCTGAAGCTATTTTCTCATCATCAAAATTCAAACTGTACTCTACCTAATGACTTCTCAGAAATCTGTAAAGGAGGAAATGCACTGAATCTCATTATTATGCCAAAGAGAGATATAACACCCATGCCATAGGCTAATTATAGCATAATATACATTATTGCCTGTTGTAATTTCACCATCATAAATTCAAGTCTAAGACATCTGAATCTATATAATCACAAGTCATACTAAAATACTACCTTTGGTATTTATTTAATCTCACTGAAATTGTTCACAAAATATCATGTAGCTGAACAACATTTTTACAGCTTTATTGTAACTGAATATTGAGAATTGAAAAGTTCTATGTAAAAAGGACATTTCATGACTGACTATACAAGATATAATTTTCCTGAAAAATCAGTATAACAAAATAATCATATATGTTTTGTTAACGGGAAGTTTTATCAGTGCCCTATATCCTCATATGTTAAGCAAATAATTCAATGCCATTAAATTAATTAAGATAGTATTTTTAGTTTTATTTTTCAGAAGAACTATTTTAGTTAAACTAATTTACCTTTATTTAAGCTGTTAGCATCTATATGTGAATGATAATGAGTCTGAAAACCCAGAAAGTTAGCAAACATCAGGAGGTTATTTTTCATAAATTAGAAAATCCACTCTGGGGGAAGGAGGGAAGATGGCGGCATAGGAGGACACTGGGCTCACCGCGCGTCCTGCTGATCACTTAGATTCCACCTACACCTGCCTAAATAACCCAGAAAACCACCAGAGGATTAGCAGAACGGAGTCGCCGGAGCCAAGCGCAGACGAGAGGCCCACGGAAGAGGGTAGGAAGGGCAGCAAGGCGGTGCGCGCTCCACGGACTGGCGGGAGGGAGCCGGGGCGGAGGGGTGGCTCGCCGGCCAAGCAGAGCCCCTGAGTCTGGCGGGCAAAAGCGGAGGGGCCTGACGGACTGTGTTCCGACAGCAAGCGCGACTTAGCGTCTGGGAGGTCATAAGTTAACAGCTCTGCTCGGAAAGCGGGAAGGCTGGAGGACAAAGGGAGGGAGAGCTGCTGAGCCCCCAGACGACAGAGCTCAGTTTGGTGGGGAACAAAGGCGCTCGCCAGCGCCATCTCCCCCGCCCATGCCCCAGCCAAAATCCCAAAGAGAACCAGTTCCTGCCAGGGAACTTGCTCGCTCTGCACAAACACCCAACTCTGTGCTTCTGCGGAGCCAAACCTCCTGCAGCGGATCTGACTCCCTCCTGCTGCCACAGGGCCCCTCCTGAAGTGGATCACCTAAGGAGAAGCGAGCTAAGCCTGCCCCTCCTGCCCCTGTGCACCTTGCCTACCCACCCCAGCTAATACGCCAGATCCCCAGCATCACAAGCCTGGCAGTGTGCAAGTAGCCCAGACTGGCCACGCCACCCCACAGTGAATCCCGCCCCTAGGAGAGGGGAAGAGAAGGCACACACCAGTCTGACTGTGGCCCCAGCGGTGGGCTGGGGGCAGACATCAGGTCTGACTGCGGCCACGCCCACCAACTCCAGTTATACACCACAGCACAGGGGAAGTGCCCTGCAGGTCCGCACCACTCCAGAGACTATCCAAAATGACCAAACGGAAGAATTCCCCTCAGAAGAATCTCCAGGAAATAACAACAGCTAATGAGCTGATCAAAAAGGTTTAAATAATATAACAGAAAGTGAATTTAGAATAATAGTCATAAAATTAATCGCTGGGCTTGAAAACAGTATAGAGGACAGCAGAGAATCTCTTGCTACAGAGATCAAGGGACTAAGGAACAGTCACGAGGAGCTGAAAAACGCTTTAAATGAAATGCAAAACAAAATGGAAACCACCACAGCTCGGATTGAAGAGGCAGAGGAGAGAATAGGTGAACTAGAAGATAAAGTTATGGAAAAAGAGGAAGCTGAGAAAAAGAGAGATAAAAAAATCCAGGAGTATGAGGGGAAAATTAGAGAACTAAGTGATACACTAAAAAGAAATAATATACGCATAATTGGTATCCCAGAGGAGGAAGAGAGAGGGAAAGGTGCTGAAGGGGTACTTGAAGAAATCATAGCTGAGAATTTCCCTGAACTGGGGAAGGAAAAAGGCATTGAAATCCAAGAGGCACAGAGAACTCCCTTCAGACGTAACTTGAATCGATCTTCTGCATGACATATCATAGTGAAACTGGCAAAATACAAGGATAAAGAGAAAATTCTGAAAGCAGCAAGGGATAAACGTGCCCTCACATATAAAGGGAGACCTATAAGACTCGTGACTGATCTCTCTTTTGAAACTTGACAGGCCAGAAAGAATTGGCACGAGATTTTCAGTGTGCTAGACAGAAAACATATGCAGCCGAGAATCCTTTATCCAGCAAGTCTGTCATTTAGAATAGAAGGAGAGATAAAGGTCTTCCCAAACAAACAAAAACTGAAGGAATTTGTCACCACTAAACCAGCCCTACAAGAGATCCTAAGGGGGACCCGGTGAGACAAAGTACCAGAGACATCACTACGAGCATAAAACATACAGACATCACAATGACTCTAAACCTGTATCTTTCTATAATAACACTGAATGTAAATGGATTAAATGCGCCAACCAAAAGACACAGGGTATCAGAATGGATAAAAAAACAAGACCCATCTATTTGCTGTCTACAAGAGACTCATTTTAGACCTGAGGACACCTTTAGATTGAGAGTGAGGGGATGGAGAACTATTTATCATGCTACTGGAAGCCAAAAGAAAGCTGGAGTAGCCATACTTATATCAGACAAACTAGACTTTAAATTAAAGGCTGTAACAAGAGATGAAGAAGGACATTATATAATAGTTACAGGGTCTATCCATCAGGAAGAGCTAACAATTATAAATGTCTATGCGCTGAATACCGGAGCCCCCAAATATATAAAACAACTACTCATAAACATAAGCAACCTTATTGATAAGAATGTGGTAATTGCAGGGGACTTTAACACCCCACTTACAGAAATGGATAGATCATCTAGACACACGATCAATAAAGAAACAAGGGCCCTGAATGAAACATTGGATCAGATGGACTTGACAGATATATTTAGAACTCTGCATCCCAAAGCAACAGAATATACTTTCTTCTCGAGTGCACATGGAACATTCTCCAAGATAGATCATATACTGGGTCACAAAACAGCCCTTCATAAGTTTACCAGAATTGAAATTATACCATGCATACTTTCAGACCACAATGCTATGAAGCTTGAAATCAACCACAGAAAAAAGTCTGGAAAACCTCCAAAAGCATGGAGGTTAAAGAACACCCTACTAACGAATGAGTGGGTCAACCAGGCAATTAGAGAAGAAATTAAAAAATATATGGAAACAAACGAAAATGAAAATACAACAATCCAAATGCTTTGGGACGCAGCGAAGGCAGTCCTGAGAGGAAAATACATTGCAATCCAGGCCTATCTCAAGAAACAAGAAAAATCCCAAATACAAAATCTAACAGCACACCTAAAGGAAATAGAAGCAGAACAGCAAAGGCAGCCTAAACCCAGCAGAAGAAGAGAAATAATAAAGATCAGAGCAGAAATAAACAATATAGATTCTAAAAAAACTGTAGAGCAGATCAACGAAACCAAGAGTTGGTTTTTTGAAAAAATAAACAAAATTGACAAACCTCTACCCAGGCTTCTCAAAAAGAAAAGGGAGATGACCCAAAGAGATAAAATCATGAATGAAAATGGAATTATTACAACCAATTCCTCAGAGATACAAACAATTATCAGGGAATACTATGAAAAATTATATGCCAACAAATTGGACAACCTGGAAGAAATGGACCAATTCCTGAACACCCACACTCTTCCAAAACTCAATCAGGAGGAAATAGAAAGCTTGAACAGACCCATAACCAGCGAAGAAATTGAATCAGTTATCAAAAATCTCCCAACAAATAAGAGTCCAGGACCAGATGGCTTCCCAGGGGAGTTCTACCAGACGTTTAAAGCAGAGATAATACCTATCCTTCTCAAGCTATTCCAAGAAATAGAAAGGGAAGGAAAACTTCCAGACTCATTCTAGGAAGCCAGTATTACTTTGATTCCTAAACCAGACAGAGACCCAGTAAAAAAAGAGAACTACCGGCCAATATCCCTGATGAATATGGATGCAAAAATTCTCAATAAGATACTAGCAAATCGAATTCAACGGCATATAAAAAGAATTATTCACCATGATCAAGTGGGATTCATTCCTGGGATGCAGGGCTGGTTCAACATTCGCAAATCAATCAACGTGATACATCACATTAACAAAAAAAAAAAGAGAAGAACCATATGATCCTGTCAATCGATGCAGAAAAGGCCTTTGACAAAATCCAGCACCCTTTCTTAATAAAAACCCTTGAGAAAGTCGGGATAGAAGGAACATACTTAAAGATCATTAAAGCCATTTATGAAAAGCCCACAGCTAACATCATCCTCAACGGGGAAAAACTGAGAGCTTTTTCCCTGAGATCAGGAACACGACAGGGATGCCCACTCTCACCACTGTTCTTTAACATAGTGCTGGAAGTTCTAGCATCAGCAATCAGACAACAAAAGGAAATCAAAGGCATCAAAATTGGCAAAGATGAAGTCAAGCTTTCGCTCTTTGCAGATGACATGATATTATACATGGAAAATCCGATAGACTCCACCAAAAGTCTGCTAGAACTGATACATGAATTCAGCAAAGTTGCAGGATACAAAATCAATGTACAGAAATCAGTTGCATTCTTATACACTAACAATGAAGCAACAGAAAGACAAATAAAGAAACTGATCCCATTCACAATTGCACCAAGAAGCATAAAATACCTAGGAATAAATCTAACCAAAGATGTAAAGGATCTGTATGCTGAAAACTATAGAAAGCTTATGAAGGAAATTGAAGAAGATTTAAAGAAATGGAAAGACATTCCCTGCTCATGGATTGGAAAAATAAACATTGTCAAAATGTCAATACTACCCAAAGCTATCTACACATTCAATGCAATCCCAATCAAAATGGCACCAGCATTCTTCTCGAAACTAGAACAAGCAATCCTAAAATTCATATGGAACCACAAAAGGCCCCGAATAGCCAAAGGAATTTTGAAGAAGAAGACCAAAGCAGGAGGCATCAGAATCCCAGACTTTAGCCTCTACTACAAACCTGTAATCATCAAGACAGCATGGTATTGGCACAAAAACAGACACATAGACCAATGGAATAGAATAGAAACCCCAGAACTAGACCCACAAATGTATGGCCAACTCATCTTTGACAAAGCAGGAAAGAACATCCAATGGAAAAAAGACAGCCTCTTTAACAAATGGTGCTGGGAGAACTGGACAGCAACATGCAGAAGGTTGAAACTAGACCACTTTCTCACACCATTCACAAAAATAAACTCAAAATGGATTAAGGACCTGAATGTGAGACAGGAAACCATCAAAACCTTAGAGGAGAAAGCAGGAAAAGACCTCTCTGACCTCAGCCGCAGCAATCTCTTACTCGACACATCCCCAAAGGCAAGGGAATTAAAAGCAAAAGTGAATTACTGGGACCTTATGAAGATAAAAAGCTTCTGCACAGCAAAGGAAACAACCAACAAAACTAAAAGGCAACCAACGGAATGGGAAAAGATATTTGCAAATGACATATCAGACAAAGGGCTAGTATCCAAAATCTAGAAAGAGCTCACCAAACTCCACACCTGAAAAACAAATAACCCAGTGAAGAAATGGGCAGAAAACATGAATAGACACTTCTCTAAAGAAGACATCCGGATGGCCAACAGGCACATGAAAAGATGTTCAGCGTCGCTCCTTATCAGGGAAATACAAATCAAAACCACACTCAAGTATCACCTCACACCAGTCAGAGTGGCCAAAATGAACAAATCAGGAGACTATAGATGCTGGAGAGGATGTGGAGAAACGGGAACCCTCTTGCACTGTTGGTGGGAATGCAAATTGGTGCAGCCGCTCTGGAAAGCAGTGTGGAGGTTCCTCAGAAAATTAAAAATAGACCTACCCTATGATCCAGCAATAGCACTGCTAGGAATTTATCCAAGGGATACAGGAGTACTGATGCATAGGGGCACTTGTACCCCAATGTTCATAGCAGCACTCTCAACAATAGCCAAATTATGGAAAGAGCCTAAATGTCCATCAACTGATGAATGGATAAAGAAATTGTGGTTTATATACACAATGGAATACTACGTGGCAATGAGAAAAAATGAAATATGGCCTTTTGTAGCAATGTGGATGGAACTGGAGAGTGTGATGCTAAGTGAAATAAGCCATACAGAGAAAGACAGATACCATATGGTTTCACTCTTATGTGGATCCTGAGAAACTTGACAGGAACCCATGGGGGAGGGGGAGGAAAAAAGAAAAAAAAAAAAAAAAGAGGTTAGAGTGGGAGAGAGCCAAAGCATAAGAGACTGGTAAAAACTGAGAACAAACTGAGGGTTGATGGGGGTGGGAGGGAGGGGAGGGTGGGTGGTGGGTATTGAGGAGGGCACCTTTTGGGATGAGCACTGGGTGTTGTATGGAAACCAATTTGACAATAAATTTCATATATTAAAAAAAAAAAAAAAAGAAAAGAAGTAAAAGAAAAAAAAAAAAGAAAATCCACTCTGTTTTCATGTAATCCTTTTTTTCTGGAAAATTTTATTCGAAATAGTTATACTTCAAATTGTTTATTCTTTTTATAAAAAAATATTCAACAATACATAGACTATAGGACTAGTTTCTAATAAGTATGATGGTTTTCTGTAGTATTATAGGACTATATATTAGCAAACATTAATTGATCACTTATTATGTACCAATGAAATCACTTATTATGTACATATGAAAATGAATATGATGGAGTTTCCTACTCTCAGGAATTTACAATATCCATAGAGAGTAAAACAAAAATCTAAGGAGCAGAGCAGATTGGTCACATGGAAAGAGGACAGATCTCCACAGTTTGGAGTTTGAGTCAAGTTTTGAAGGAGTTTTGACATATCAAGATGGGGGAAAGCAATGGAAGCATTCATTGCAGGTAGAAGTACTGATTGATGAGAAAGCTTAGAGATTTGGAAGAGCTTGATCCATTGTAAGAACTACAAGTCATTTTTTAATGATTGACTTGAAGAATATGTTGTGTGATAGTCATTGTTAAAGGATATATACAAGAACGTAGATAAGACCTAACAATAGAAATTAGATCAGCTGTTCCACATTTTGGTCTTAGAATCCCTTTATTGAAGATTCCAAAGAGATTTTGGTTAAATGGGTTATAGATCCATTGATATTTTTACCATGCTGGAATTTAAGCTAGGGGATTTTAAAAATATTTGTTAATCTACTAGAAAATAAGAAGAAACCCAGTTATTTTTACAATAGTAACATTTTTATGAAAAATAATTTTATTTCCAAAAACAAAAACCAAATAACAGTGGGATAATTTTACATTTTTTGCAAATCTCTTTAATATCTGGCTTAAATAGAAGACAGCTGGATTCTCATATATGTTTCTACATTCACCATCTTATTTTGGCTAAAATAATGAAGAAAATCTAACCCCACAAGATACATATTTGGAAAAGAGAAGAGTCTCTTCATAGCCTTTTTAGATGATTATGGATATTTGTTTTTGGCACTACATCAAAACTTAAGGAGTGGATGGGAAAACTTAATATTGCTAAGATGACAATATTCCCCAAATTAATCTACAGATTCAACTCAATTCCTGCCAGAATCACAGTTGGCTTCTTTGTTAAAATTGACAAGCAGATTCTAAGATTCATATGGAATTGCAAGGGACCCAAGTAGCTAACCTAATCTTGAAGACTCACACTACTTGAGTTCAAAACTTACAACAAAGTAACAGGAATATAGATAATGAGGTACTGGCATAATGTAGGTGTATAAATCAATGAAACGGATTTGAGAGTCCAGACAAAAACTCATGTGTCCATGGTCAACTGATTTCCAAACAGAGTGCCAAGATCATTCTGTGAGAGAAAGAATGGTCTTTTCAACAAATAGTGCTGGGACGAGTAGATAACCACATATAAAAGAATGAAACTGGACTCTTATGTCATACCATATACACATAATTAACTCAAATAACTCAAAATGGATCAAAGACCTAAATATAAGACCTAACCTAAAAAGTCTTATAAGAAAAAATAAGGTTAAATTTTCATGGCTTTGGTTTTGCCATTGGATTCTTATGTATTACATCAAAAGCACAAGCAACATGAGAAAACCTGGAAATATCAGACTATCAAGATTTAAAACTTTTGTGCTTCAAAGGACACTACCAAGACAGTAAAATGACTATGTGCAGAGTGGGAAAATTTTTTTGCAAATTATGTATCTAATAAGGGACTTGAATCTAGACTCTATAAAGCACTCTTAAAACTAAATAATAAAAGAAAAACTAACACAATTTAAAAATGGGCAAATTAGGTGGGTCTAGTGAAAGATGGCACTGTAGGAAGACCCTGGACTAGCCTCCTCCACGAAACACATCAAAATACACCTAGTAATAGGAAAATCCCACCTGAGGAAGAACTGAGAGCTGACTGATCAGCTTCTGAACAGCCAAAAACAGAGAAAACAGGAGAACAGCAAGAGGTATTTCTCTCTCTCTCCTCTCTCTGTAGATATATAATAAATATGTATATACATATATATATTAAATGGGCAAATGATTTGAATATGCATGTCTCCAAAGAAGATATAGAAATGGCTCATAAACACATAAAATCATTATTGATGTCATTAGTCATCAGGGAAATTAAAATCAAAATTACGATGAGAAACCTCTTCACATCCAATCAGATAGGTATAATTAAGAAGACACATAACAAGTGTTGAAGACAATGTGGAGAAATTGGAACCCTCATATGCTGCTTGTGGCAATCTAAAATGATGCAGCAACTTTAGATAACATCCTGCAATTCCTCAAATAATTATACACAGAGTTACCACATGATCTAGCAGTTCTGCTCCTGGTGACATACCTAAGAGAAATGAAAACATCATACCCATATAACAACTTGCATATGAATGTTTATACCAGCATTATTCCTAATATCTAAAAAGTAGAAAGAATCCAAATGTCCATCATTATATGAATGGATAAACAAAATGTAGTATATTTATATAAGGAAATATTAATTAGCCATAAAAGGGAATGAAATACTGAAGTATTCCAGAACATGGATGAATTTTGAAAACATTGTACTAGGTAAAAAAAAAAAAAAAGCCAGATAAAAAAGGTCAAATTTTGTCTGGTTTCATTTATATGAAATGTCTACACAAGTAAGTCCTTTGAGACAGAAAGTACATTCGTGATTGCTTAGGTCTGGGTTGATGGAACAATAGGGGGATGATAGCCGTAGGGTATGAAATTTCTTTTTGTGGTCATTAAAATATTCTAAAATTAAATGTGAAGGTGATTTTCCATATCTGTGAAAGTGCTAAAAGCCATTGAACCATACACCTTAAATGTTTGAATTGTATGGTATATGAATTGTAACTGTGAATAAAAGTTTTTACAAAAGAGCTAACAGGTTGCCTGGGTGGCTCAGTTGATTGAGGTCTGACTTTGGCTTAGGTTGTGATCTCATGGTTTGGGAGTTGGAGCCCCACATTGGGCTTGCTGCTGTCAGCCTGTCAGCCCGAAGCTGGCTTTGGATCCTCTGTCTTCCTCTCTCTCTTTGCCCCTCCCCCACTCAGAGTCTCTCTCTCTCTCTCTCTCTCTCTCTCTCAAAATAAAAAAAAAAAACATTAATTTTTTTAAAAAAGCTAATAAGTGTGTTTTCTTAAAGGTTAGATGCAATATAGAATCTAAAAAAATTCAATAAGCATTTCTTTTTAGCATAAAATCCATTGATCTATTTAGAACACTGAATGGATCTTTTACCTCTGAATGCTTTTGATCTTGTAGATATCCCAAAAGACCAAGTGTCCTTAGACTGCAGTTGGAGAGCTGCTGTGTTTGGTTACAGAGTTCGAAATTCAGAGCAGCACAATCCAGTTTAAAAAAAAAAAGCCCTCCCTTGAATCTTGTGAGCTTTTAGAGTAAACTCTCCCTAGCTAGGTTCAAAATAGTGTACAAACATGTTTTAGATAGAGTAATAAACATTTCCATTTCCATTGGTCTAGTGATAACAATGACGAATGTACATGAGACTCAGGTCAATTAAGGAGACTCACAAGGCTGGAAAGCAAAATTGGGGGAAACAATACTTATATGCTTTTATAGAAATTATGAGGGCTCCATGAGATGAAGATTTAATAACATAAGGAAGTTGAGTATAGGTAACTTTGGAACTCTGACTCTGAAGAGTAGAGTACAGTGTAATTCTGCAGGCAGAGCCCAAGAAGCTCTAAGTTCATGTTCACTGAGCACAGGAAAATGAGTTTTCTCAAGAAATGAAGGAATGAATAGTTTGGGGACCAAGAGAGTAGCCTTGTCAAAAGTGAATGTTTTTTTCTTACCCAACAAATAGAAATAAATAGCTCTCACTTATAGCCAAAGCTTAAATTAAGGGGGGACTTTGGATAACTGTAAGATAGTAAGTTATCTATTTTTATTTTATATATGTATAGTCATGGGACAATAAAAGTGGGAACAAAAATGGTTTTCTTGTAGAAGTTTGAGGTATGCATTTCATTGTATGCCAAGGCTTGATCACTCAAGGGGCAAACTCCTTCAACCAACTTCACCAGGAACTGAGTGTCCTAGAACCCATGGAATTGTTCCTATCCTATTCTGTTTTATCAGGTCATTTTTGATCATATTTATTCACTCTTTCAAGTCACTCTGTATTACTCAAGACTAGACCTTCAAAGTACATTCAAACTTCTCTTTAGTTTATGTTCTTATCTGATCCTGACACAAATAACTTAAAGGCTAATTTAGATTTTTGTCTTGTCACTTGAATTTGTTTCTTAATGAGTCATTCTTTCAACAAATATTTACGGACTATTTACAGAGGGTTACTATAAACAGCATACTTGTTCTTCTTCCCTTAACAAGACGCAGTTGTAAAACTTTTATCTTAGGGTGAAACTATAAATGTGTAGCTATACATACCACAAATAGTTACGCATAACCGTTTTGAACTTCAAAGAAATAATCGCTATGTAAAAAGGGTACTTTATTGAAAAGGAGCAGCACACTGACCTCTTTCTAGAACACATTGATTTCTGTAAAATTAACTTCTGCTATGAGATCAGTTGTTTTTGGTTCACATTACGGAAAGGCTTAATTATTAATTAAGCAAACTTATTTATTATACAAAGCTCTCATTTATAAAGCAGAGGGTCAGAGCTTGGGCTTAAAGTCTGATACACTGCCTTTAAAAAATGGATTCATATTCACTTCAGTCTTTCCAGGTTAGGAAATATGATTTTTTAATATTGAACAATATTCTTTAGCTTCTATCTGTCTTAATTTCTTATTTGAGCTCCATATTTTAGCTTTCATAATTTAATAGCTAGATTAACCAACTCTTAGGTTTGCTTCCAGCTTTTATACTTGATGCTTCTGATGTCAAAGTGGACACACAATTTTTTAATTCAAACAACAATGAAAACAAAAGACAGGTTAAATGTTTCTCTGAAATTAAATACTGTCCTTCTCTGAAGGGTAAACTTACAGGGAAGTGACCGAACATGCTATTGTAGTCATGATGTATGACTATTGCTGAGAACACCCAAACAATGCGATTTCAGGTTTTAACGGATGTGTTTTTAGAAGTGTGCATTTGGTTTGTTTACTTATCTACTTGGTCAGATAATATTTGAGTGACCCTGTAAAAGGTCAAGATTTTAATAAAGAGGATACAGAGATACTTCAGAAGTCAGGTTAATCTTTCTTCGGTTCACAAAGTCAAAACTTAAAAAAAGGGAACTACAAAATAAGCTTGGTTAGTGACATGCCATTCAGAACTATAGACACCAAACAGCACTAGTAACTCTTACACTGGAGTGAACAGCACTGTAAAATTGTGTATGTCCCTTTCATTTGTTTATTTGACATATGTCCAGCATTTTGCATAAACGTGAAAATGGAACATAAAGCAGTCATAAAATCATAGAATTCAAATCTCAAACCTCTTAATCGTAGTAATGGGAACTCTGGACTGATTGGATCTCTTTATCCACATTTTACTCAGATAAATTTATGAAATTTTAAATGCTCTTATGCAGACATGTCATTTTACAGACTTCATTAGGTGGTGCAGAATGGTGCCAATTTGAATTTCATTTCTAATAAAAAGTTTGACTTCATTATTTTTATCTTAAGAAAGAAATGATTATAAAATGATGCGAATTAATACATTGCCCTTTGGTAACTATATTACTTATATCTCTTAAATACTGTTTTGTTGTTTAAGAGGAAACAAACTACTACCTCAGATATTTCTTCCTGTTTTCCCATTAAATGATTAAATTTGCCTTCAACCAAGTACACTGATCAATTGCATGTTGAGGAGTTATCGTCTAGACTAGTTGGTGAGATTAAGCACTGAAAGTGTGGAACCACAGCGGATGCAATTCTTGCCTCTGCAGAGGCCTGCCAGAAAGTATGTTCAAGGTTGTTCCATAAATAGTCAATCTTTTTCCTGTATGGTCTTTAATAGGAGCTTAAAATGGATCTTTAGAAGGACGTGTGGATTGAGCAACAGGAAATTTTAACCAAGCCATTAATAGCTAATGATGTGAACTGTAGGCAACCATCCATGATCAGTTATAGGAAGAAGAGGAGAGAAAGGCCTGATCAAGGTGAGGGTATGTGGCAGCTTTTACTGCTATACCTGCTCATTCTTGCCTCATATGTTATTCCTACAGTAGACATAACTTACTGGTTTGATGACTTCTGGTTTGTTTATACACATACACATGTGTATGCATATGTGTATACATTTATATTTATATGTTATTTCTAATGACAGTTCTGATTTTACTGTTGTTCTTTTCCTGTGTTTTGTATTATTTTAAATAAATATAAAATACCTTAAATATTCTTCTTTTTCCACTTGAGGAAGACAACTATTTGTTTAAATATACCCTACTAAGAATTACATATTTGATAAACGACTTGTATCTAGAATATATAGAGAGTGCTAACAATTCAATCATAAGAAAACAAACAATAAAAACAGTCAAAAGATGTGAAAAGATACTTTACCAAAGAAGGTAAATAACTATATGAAAATATGCTCACTATATTAGCCATTGGGGAAAAGCGTATTAAAACCACAAGCTGTCATTAGCATCTATTAGCATCTTTAAATTTTTAAAGATTGATCAGTGTTAGTGAGTATGTGGATGAAATGGAGCCTAAATACACTGCTGGTGGGAATGTAAAATAGTATGGCCACTTTGCAAAATAGTTTGTCAAAATATTCGTTAAAAATATTACCCATACATCTATTATGTGATCCAGTCATTCCACTCCTAGTTATTTAACCCAAGAGAAAAAAAAGCTTATGTCTACAAAAATACTTGCATAAGAATGTTCGTAGCAGCTTTATTTTTTAATAGTCCCAAACTGGAAATATACTAAAGATCCATCAACAGGTGAATGCATAAGCAAATCGTAGTATTCCATACAATAGAATACTATTTAACAATAAAAAGGAATAAATTATTGATACGTGCAATAATTTGGATTAATCTCAGAACGATTATTTCAAGTGAAAAAACTCAACAGTGTGCACTGTATGTTTTGTTTATATAAAATTCTGAAAAATGCAAATAAATCTATATAAAGCAGATCATTGGTTGCTTGGGGACAGGAGTAAGGGATTACCAAGGGACACTAACATTTTGGGGATGATGTGTATATTCATTAAATTGATTTTGTTGATTCTCTCATGAGTGATTATATACATAAAAACTCATTAAATTGTATACTTACAACCGTCCAAGTTATTCCATGTCAATTGTACCTTAATAAAACCTTTAAAAAACGTATGCTTCTTGGGGCACCTGGATAGCTCAGTCGGTTAAGTGTCTGACTTAGGCTCAGGTCTTGATCTTGTGGTTCTTGAATTCAAGCCCTGCATCTGGCTCTGTACTGGCAGCACAGAGCCAACTTGGGATTCCCTCTTTTTCTCTTTCTCTGCCCCAACCCCCCACTTGCATATGCACAGGCTCACTCCTTCTCTCTCAAAATAAATAAGTAAACTTAAAAAAATGTATGCTTCTTAATCCTACAAAAGTGTAGTCTTATGAATTAACACATCTAGACCATAAATCAAAGACCTGCACAAGACCAGGGGCTCTAATGTTTAGACTTTGTCCTAAAGATTTGTACCAAGACTATTTTAGAGGTGTGTTCCCATCCTGCATTTCTCCTCCTTCTCTTTTTCTTCCTTTTCTTTCTGCCCTTCTTGTCCTCCTGTTTCTCCTTACTGCTCTAGTCCTCCTTCTTCTTTTCTCCTTCCCTGCCTTCTTCTTCTTCTCAATCTAAAACACTTCCAGCTCAACCTCTCATATATCCCTTATTGACATTTTCTTCCTTCCTTCCTTCCTTCCTTCCTTCCTTCCTTCCTTCCTTCCTTCCTTCCTTCCTTCCTTTTTATGCCAGCCACTGGCCCAGAGATCTTGGTGGCTGATGAGGATGTGGAGTCATGGGAACTTTCATTCATTGGTGGTGGGAATGCAAAATGGTATAGCCATTTTGGAAGACAGTTTGGTGGTCTCTTACAAAACTAAACATACTCCTATTTAAAATCCAGCAGTCATGTTCCTTAGCATTACCCAAAGGTGTTGAAAACTTACAACCACACAAAAACCTGTACACTGGTGTTCAGAGCAGTTTTATTTATAATTGCCAAAACTTGGAAGCTACAAAGTGTCCTCTATTAGGTGAACGGATAAATTGTGGAATATTATTCAGACAATGGACTATCCAGACAATGGAACATGATTCAGTGCTAAAAAGAAATGAGCTATTAAGCCATGAAAAGACACATAGGAACCTTAAATACATATTACTAAGTAAAAGTAGCCAATCTGAACATTCTATGTACTGACTGATTACAACTTTATGACATTGTGTGAAAGGTGAAACTATGGAAACAATAAAAAGATCAGTGGTTGACAGGGGTAAAGGAGGAGGGGAGGAATGAACAGGCAGAGCATAGAGGATTTGGAGCAATGAAATACTCTGAATGATACTGTAATGATGGATACATGTCGTTTTATGTTTGTTCAAACCCAAAGAATGTATGGCACCAAAAGTGAGCCCTGATGGCCTTTGGGTGATGATAATGTGTCAATTGCAGTTCCAGCTTTAGTAACAAATGCACCATTCTGCTGAGTGAGGTTGGTAGCAGAGGAGAGCATGCATGCATGGTCCAGGGAGTGGATGGGAAATCTCTATCTTCTTCTAAATTTTGGTGTGAACCTGAAACTGCTCTAAAACATGAAGTCTTTAAAAAAAATGAATATTAATCTTGCATTAGTATGCAGGATATAGTTTGTAAGAAAGACAAAGATCAGAGAGACATATAGGAAAGTAGTGAGAGTCTAAACATGAGACGACAGAATCAAGCTGAGGAAGGAGAAGCTGATCACCAAACAAATGTTAAAATTTAATTATGTAAAATGAAGCACCAATTAACTTCATGACTCAGTTATAGAAAGGAGACTGCAGATCTGTATAATTTTAATTGATTTCATTTTGGATGAACTGCTCAGTTATACTTATTAAAAGAATCTTCAAAACAAACCAACCAAATTTTGCTTCAATCAACCAATAATTTGACCAAATTAACTAGGGATTTTGTTAAATTGTGCACATGTTCTCAAAAACTTTTCTCTGTTGGGGCACCCTGGTGGCTCAGTGGGTTAAGTGGCGGACTTTGGCTCAAGTCATGATCTCCTGGTTCCCGAGTTCGAGCCCTGCCTCATGCTCTGTGCTGACTGTGCTGACAGCTCAGAGCCTGGAGCCTGTTTCAGATTCTGTCTCCCTCTCTCTCTGCCCCTCCCCCACTCTGTCTCTCTCTGTCTCAAAAATAAATAAACGTTAAAAAAATTAAATAAAAAGAAAACAAACGTGGGGCGCCTGGGTGGCGCAGTCGGTTAAGCGTCCGACTTCAGCCAGGTCACGATCTCGCGGTCCGGGAGTTCGAGCCCCGCGTCAGGCTCTGGGCTGATGGCTCAGAGCCTGGAGCCTGTTTCCGATTCTGTGTCTCCCTCTCTCTCTGCCCCTCCCCCGTTCATGCTCTGTCTCTCTCTGTCCCAAAAATAAATAAACGTTGAAAAAAAAAAATTAAAAAAAAAAAAAAAAAAAGAAAACAAACGTTTCTCCGTTTCTGCTCTCACTTTTACCAAAATATGGAAACTACTTGAATTTCACCATACTATTCCAATAATTTTATATTTTCAGAATCAGAACAGTACGTATATAAAAAAATTTAGAATGTAAAAATGATCAAATTTATAGTTATTTGGTAAGTAACTTAATGCAATAGCTATGTAGCCAAAATAATAGAATAATTTACACATCAACTGCATTGAACAATTTGAACAAAATTTGAATCCTGATGTTTTCTTATAATTTAAACATTCTTCAATAGAATATTCACACATAGCAATAATTTTATTTTGATGATGAATTTTTAAGTTTCTCTTATGGTTGCTATTCTCTCATAATGTAGCTACAAATATTTTGTTAGTAACCTTTTATTTTTTAATTTTTAAATAGAGACTAAATAAATTACTTTGATCAGCTAGGGCTAACATTTATGAGAGTTTTTTTGTTTTTACTTTCTTTGGTTAGAATATAGAATAAAAAGTAACAATATCTCATATTTGAGTAGAATTTCATTGCATTAAACAGTATCTTCAAAGGCAAAACCAGACTATAAGCTCAATTCAATTTCAAATTCTTTGAAAACTCATGTCATTTTGTTCTTTTCTATGTCAGGCGATTGACCCAGCAGTAGCCAGATAAAAGGGCTTAGCATATGAGTAATTTAGACCACATCTGTGGAACTCAGATGTACACTCTGCATGCATCATAAGCTTTTCCCAAAGTAGAAAATGAAATACACAGGGATAATTATTGCTGCTGAAAACTTCATTGCTCTGCAGGATGGAGTTTATTTTGACTAGTGCATATTATAGTACATTTGTGGAACAAAAGACAAGCTCACTTTTTAGAGCCTGTTTCCACATTCTATGTGTCTTGAATATATTCTGACCTGGGCATAGTCAAATGCAATTGGGTATTTTTCCTCCCTCTGGCATTTTCCCTCTTCCTTAAAGATTAACAGTAAAGGAAAGCATCAGAGCCATTTTAATTTACTTGTCAAGCATCTCACCATTGATTTTAGTTATCTAACATTTGCTGCAGAAATATTGGGTACAGAAGGGAAAATAATGTCAAAACAGGGCAGAATTATTATTACGTTTTTAATCCATGGCAGTGGCAAACTTAGTTTGATTATACTCAGTGTTGATGAGATATGGGTAAACAGATCTTCTCATACAGACATAATAGAAATGTAAATTGTTTCAACCTGTTCAGATACTAATTTAACAATACCTATCAAATTTTAAAATGCACATAAAATTTGGCCCAGACAAATCCCTGCCAGGAATTTGTACAAGTATTTAAAGATACAAGGCCATTTGCTGCAATATTGCTGGTACTTACAAAACAATGAAACCAACCTAAAAGTTCATTGGTAGGGGACAGGTTAAGTGGAAATCGTTTCTGTAGAAGACAGTTAATAAAATGGTTGTCTATGTGCTGGTAAGGATAGATGACCGTGATGGAGGTACACTTGGACAAGCTGCCCCAAAACATGACACGTTGGCATCCTGAGTCCCTTCAGATGAAGGACTCTGACGAACCACACAAGCAGAAAGGTCACTCTGACCTCCTCTCCATCACACTTCTTCCCTGAAACAGGCCATGAAAACCTTGTGTGAGAGGTGCCCTCCCATACCCAGAGGAAAAGAGCAGCGTTACCCCTGAAAACAGCGGGATGCTGGGAAGAACCCTAAGGAAAAGGCCTGGCTGTTTCCCTCAGTTTACTACTATTACTCCTGAATCTATCAGATTCCTCCACCACTGTGCGCTCTTTGTCAGACCTAGCACAAATACTCGGCTCTGTTTCTCTGGGTCTCCATTTCCTTATGACGGCTCTCCTGTCGTGTAAAAAAACTTCTAGTTATGGAGCAGGTAACCGTGGATTGTTAGCTCTGCTGAGAAACAAAGAAGTTGTGCAAGTGAGGCCTTTTCTGTGTATTAAGTACTTTTGTTTATGTTTTACCACGAGCTTGGATTACTTTAAAAATCATAACAAAATCTGCATTTAAAAAATATAAAAACACATCATTTTTAAAAAATGTTCAAAAATGAAAGTCTTTCAAATTTTAAGATCCTACATTTTCTTAGGTTAAAATTTTATAGTCAAAGTCACTGCCATGGGATCTGTGTAAAGGAAAACAAAATGAGTAGAAAAGGGTTCTAATACCAGCAACTCAGTCATTGGGAAAAATCAAGAGGAATAATTGTAGAAACTTGTGTCATCAGTAATAAAAATTGACTTGAAAATTATTCATTTTGAAGCATATTTATTTGGTTGATTAGGATATTTGGGATTAATATTAGAATAATGTGAATTTACTCGTTTTCCTACTCATACTGAGACAAAACAATTTACAGACTTAACTTTTTTTCTTTTTTGTTTTTTTTAGAGAGAGCCACAGAGGGAGTTCCAGCAGGGGAGAAGAGCAGAGGGGGAGAGAGAATCCCAAGCAGGCTCCACACTCAGCGAGGAGCCAGAGGTAGGGCTTGATCCCACCACCCCAGGATCATAACTGAGCCAAAATCAAAAGTGGGACGCTTAACCAACTGAGCCGTCCAGGTGTCCCCAGATATAACTTCTTATACATAATAGACGTGCATTAAATATATGTTGAGTATTAATTAAGAAGTGTATATAAAGATATTCAGTCAGAAAAGTAAACTGCAACATCTGACCTATGACTTTGTACTTGTAAAATTTAGGAAGACAACTATCCAAGGTATAAGTTGAAATAGTGCTCAAACCACTATTAACCAGATTTTTAACTTAAAAGAGAGGGACAGAGGATACTTTGTAACAGGATATATTAAACTGACTCATTTGGTAAATAAAGTCAAGCTCTTAAGTGGCAGGTATCACAAAAGAGATTAGCATCTACTTGAGGCAATCCAGAAAGCCAAAGCTTGAGGAGAAATTTGAAGCTCTCGCTGGCTATCATAACAGGAATTTTATTTAATTTTATGTTTAAAATGATGGGTTTATCAGTTTAGATGATTAGTTTTCAGCACAAGTCAGTCTTGTGTGAGTTTGGGTCTCAGAAGCTTTTCCTGGGGCCTAGATGACACTGGCTAGGTGGATCTCCTGTTCGAGAGCAAATGATAGTTAATTCTTGTCCCATTTTACTCATATCAATTACTGTTGATGGCAAAGAAAAAACATGGTTTACCGAAAGATCATCACAGAAGCCTATGGGTTTGTGCCCTTCAGTTTCTACAATCAAAAAGCCAAAAACCACTAACAAACAAATACACAGCTTTTCTTACTGTGCTTTTATCTATGTAAAGTGGAAACACAATGCCCTTTTTACCTGGGGCAAGCGGTCTTCCTTCCTTCCTCCTTTCCTTCCACCGACTGAAACAGTTTTCAGGATCGTGTGTCCTGTTTCCTGCTTCCTTTCCCTGTGGTTCCAGGATACCATCTCTGCCAGATGTCATCAGTTAAGTTCTTGCCCTGGAGGGAAAGGGAAACTGGGTATCACCTGAAGTAAATGGCAGCTGGAATCCTAAAATGCCTAACAGGTGCATCACTGTCAAGCTTGTAGATGTTGACGGCAACAAGTTTATTGCCGAGCTGTCGAGGTGTCTCACAGGTATCTATCATGATGGGCAGTTAAATGCAGTGGATGAATCATTTCATTTAGTGTCTTAAAATCAATACTTTTACATAAAGGAACTGTAATCGTTGAAATATATCATATTTGTTGTTTTGTAGAAATTTATATGAAAGGTCTTTGTCAATATAAAACTTATAGATTTATTTGGTTTATTCTGCATTATTTGGGTATTATGAAGAATAAAATATACTTTCAGCAGAAGTGAATATATCTTTTAATCCAGCTTTATTAAGGTATGATTGACAAAATTTGTATTTATTTAACGTGTATAATGTGATGTGTATACACACACAATGTGTAATGGTTGCAACAATCAAGCTAATTAACATATCTATCACATGGCATAATTACCATTTTTGTGTGTGTGTGGTAGGAACACTTGAGGGATGCTCTATTAGCAAATACCAAGTATACGAGACACTATTATTAACTGTAATCACCATGCTGTATATTAGGTCTCCTGAACTTATTTCTCTGGTAACTGAAAGTTCATACTCTGATCAACATCTCCGTCCTGCCCCCCCCACCTCCCATCTCCTGATAACTGCCATTCTACATTCTCATGATGAGTCTCACTTGTTTATATTCCACATACAAATGAGATCATGCAGTATTTGTCTGTGTCTGGCTAGAAATAAATATATTTTATTTGCTTCTTGTTAGAATTTTCGATTTGTTTACCTCTGAAATAAATGTGACTCTAGAAAATTAATGTTGGCCCAGAAACTTTTGATCATTGTAGAGACATACGCCTGTGTTTGGGAAAAGATTTTACTAGCACATTATGCAACTCCTATGATAAACTAGAGACAAATCAAGCTGTTATTCAGAGATAGGTGGGACATCCCACAGCTGTAACCATGGCTACAAATTGCATGAAAATCCCATAGTCTTGCCAGTTTTTTTCACGTGGTGGTGGTGAAACATTTAAACTATAGTGGTATTCAAGCACCAGGGAGCAAGTATAGCAAATGAATTAGTTTTCTTGGTATACATCAACATCATAAAAATGAAATGTCATAATTTCTTAAAACAGAAACTAGAGGCAAAGAAAGTCAGGCCTCATAAGACTTTACAGTTTGGATTGGGGCTTAGGAAAGAAATTAGGGTATTTATAGTAAGTGACTGTGTTAAAACAAGTTCTGACCATGACAATATAGAAAAGTTCTATATCCTATCAGATGTGGCATTATCAGTTAAATACCACAAATAATATAAATGTGATTATGGTCGAAGGACATGGTAGGATGCACAGAATTCCAAATGATTGCTGAGACACCTTTGGAAGGATGCTTTCCCAACCAATGAGAGAGTTTCCCAAGTGGAAGGTATAGCAGGCTATTAAAATACAGATCTCTACTCAGTGGCTGTGCTGGTTTTCCATAATAATAAAGACACACAGATGGAGATTAGGTTAGGAGAATATGCGTGCTCTTGATAATGATATTGCTGTTTAGAGATAACTAAGCAGTGGTGCTATATTGTCAGGCCAGACCTACACAGCCCCAGGAGCTCTTGAATACCAAGCTCTACTTCATTATTGAAAATAGTGACAACAGGGGCGCCTGGGTGGCTCAGATAAGTGTCCGACTTCAGCTCCGATCGTTGTGAGCCCAAGACCTGCGCTGGGCTCCACGCTAACAGTGTGGAGCCTGCTTGAGATTCTCTCTCCTGCCTGCCCCCCACTTGTGTGCTCTCTCTCTCTCTCTCTCTCTCTCTCAAAGTAAATAAATAAACTTAAAAAAAAAACAGTGAGAACAAAATGGGATAAGGGTAATTTTAAGAGTCAGGTTGGTCACAGAGACCGAGATGCCATCAGAAGTTTACTACTGAAAATTAGCAAGCCTCATTTTCTTTGAGAATTTCTACTTCTCTGGAAAATATTTCCTGAATATTTACTACATGTCAAGTACTGGAGTTTCTTGGTAGAGAATGTGGTAAACATGAGATAAACAAGTTGATTATACCAGTACACTTTGAAATGTCGGGTGTGCTCTTTTCCAGACATAGGCTGTTTAAATTCCCTGGATAACTTGGAAACCACTTTCTCTGCCTGTTCACAATCACGGGGATGATGAATACCCACGAACCCAGATTTCCAATAGTCCTGTTATTTCTAGGGAGTATAATCCCTGCTTTATACCCATGTCCTTGCCCGCTCTACCAGAAATCCCAGAGAGGAAGACAGCATTTACAGTACAGAATGAGCTGGAATGTTGACATCTCAGTTCTACTCTCAAGTATAACTGCAGTAGCAGCTATCATTTATTGGGCACTTACTCCAACGCCAAGCCTTACATTAGTGGTATGTATGTTATCATATGAATCTTCAAAACAACCAGGTAGCATAAGTATTATTGCCCCCAACTTGCAGATTAAGACACAAGGTTCAGAATGTAAAAATAACTAGCCCAAACTACTCATGAAGCAAAGATAGTATTTAGACGCAAGTTCTGAGAACATCTTCCCTATGTCTAGAATACACTAGAAAACACAGTAAACTTTGAGAAGTTGCTGATTGAAATACTTCAAGTAACATCCTAATACTCACAGGCAGCAATGGGCTGATCAGACTGCTTAGCAGGTGGCTGGGGGCTCTCAGCAGGCTTGGGGCTCTTAGTATGTGAATCCTCATTGTTTACCTTTGATTCCTTGACTTTAGGGGAGGAGTTTGGGTATGATGACCCTTTTTCTGGGCTCTTAGATTTTTTGAACTTTCCAGGCTTCTCTGCAGTCTCCTCACTGTCATTGAAGTTTGGGATTTACCTAAAGCGTTAATTCCCAATATCTGAGTCACTTGGTCCAGTTCAGATTGCTCCTGGTAAAACAGGGCCTAGTAGTGAGAGATTTGAGGAGAGCACAGTGGACCATTATGTCAATCTTAGCTCCCGATACATCGTAAGTCATTCGTCACTAAAATGGCCATCAGATAAATCTCTCAGCAGAAGCAACTATACTTGATCTGTTCATCTTGCTTTTCTGCTTTTTCTTCACCCCAAACTCTGCTAAGCACCTCATCTTGGTTTTATCTCTCATTTCCAGCTGTGAGTTTATTGTGGAAACCTGATATATTCTTGATCTTGACTCTTAAACCTCCACAAGTTATGGCTCATATTTTCCAGGTGAATTCAAGTAAACAGCTACCAGAGTGAAAGCCAGTATCTGTGGAATCCCACATCTCCCAGCCTATGAAATGACCCTCTAGAGGAGTAAAGTGGGTAGTTTCTCTTTTTGATGAAAGTGGGGCCAGGGAACAATGTAGGAAGTCTGTAGTGTAAATGTAATAAAATTCTATTCTAAAAAATATAAAATATAAATGTTTCAAGTGCAACATTCACATTAATTTTTTAACGAGAAATAAACATCATTCATCTTAAGTTACTTGAGCATTTTCCTGCTTAGTAATAGAACCAAATTTTAGTGAGGATTCTAGCCCTACCCCATGCCCTGAGGTAAAACAAATTAGATGATATTACAAATACCAATCCAGTTTGAACAATACGTGTGTTTTTTCAGGCTCTCTATTCACTAAGCACCATAATGTTTCTCCTCTATTATCAATCATGTTATATAGAAATATGAAAACAATTCCTCAAAAATGTGAATACAACATTTATTTCAAACCATCTCTCTTAAACATCTAACCTAATTCTCTTTTTAATTCCCCATACTTCCCTCCTCAAGGAACATGCACTAGCAAACTATGCATTATCATTTTCTGCTGGAGAGTTTTATCCATGTTTAGATTAGTCACTTAGTCATGGCTGTTGCAAAATTCTGGCAAGGAAAATCTACTTATATCTTTGCTATTGTCTGGTGATGATATCATCTTCAAAAGTGTATCATCTTCTGAAGGGACTTTCTGGAGCCCTCAGAAAACACATGGTGGTTGTTAGTGATAGGAACCAAGCACCAAGGCAGACTAATATGGAAATATATTGTGGGTTTACTGTACCAGAGATTTCATAAGATTCTTTCCAAAAGTCATAATAAAGTCCTTCCTTTTCTTTTTTTCTTAAGTTTATTTATTTATTTTTGAGAGAGAAAGAGAGCATAAATGGGGGAGGGGCAGAGAAAGAGAGAGAGAGAGAGAGAGAGAGAGAGAGAGAGAGATTGAGAGAATCCCAAGCAGGCTACTGCAGAGCCCAGTGCTGGACTTGAACTCACAAACCATGAGATCATGACCTGAGATGAAATCAAGAATCAGATGCTTAACCAACTGAGTCAGCCAGGTACCCCAAGTCCTTCCTTTACTTTATTGTTAGTAGAGGTCAATGGAAAGGGTATTAGGGTAGGAGTCCAACGAGATTAGTTTAAGACTTAGCTACACTGCACTGTTACTTACCTTAGACAAATTATTTCACTTCTTTGGGATTTGTCTTAGTCAAATTATCTGGAGGGATTGGAATTGTCATTTTCAGCTCTGAAAACTTAAATAAATATGATAGAAGATGGTCATTTTATCAGTTTGTCTTTAAAAATTATGTTAACTTCTCATTTATCAATTTAACTTTTTCCGGCAGGAGTGACAATTTTGATAAGTCTCCATCATACTTCTATCTACCACACTCCCTACTTAGTGTTACTTTTTTTTTAACAATAATTTAAACTTCTTATTTATTTTATTTTATTTTATTTTATTTTTTTATTTTTAGAGAGAGGGCAAGCGGGGGGAAAAGGGCAGAAGGAGAAAGAGAGAGAATCTTAAGCAGACTCCATGCGCAGCACAGGTGGGCTTGACCCCATGACCGTGAGATCATGACCTGAGCAGAAATCAAGAGTCAGACTCTCAAACAACTGAGCCACCAGGCACCCAACTTTTTATTTCTTTTTCAGCAATTTTATTCAACATGTCCTGGGTTTGGGATCTTTTGCTTTATTGGTTATGATTTGGAGTGGTAAAGATGGATAGACTGAATGTGCATTTTCGATACCTCATGTCCTAGGGGCCCCTGGGTGGCTCAGTTGGTTAAGCAACTGACTGAATTTCCATGTAGGTCATGATCTCATTCATGGTTTGTGAAATTGAGCCCCACATTGGGCTCTGTGCTAACAGGGCTCTGCCCTAACAGCACAGAGCCTGCTTGGGATTCTCTCTCTCTTCCTCTCTCTCTGTCCCCTTTCCCACTTGCGTGCATGCTCTCTCTCTCTCTCACTCTATCTCAAAATAAATAAGCATTAAAAGAAGAAGAAGAAGATGGCCTGAACTTCTTTTTCAATATATAGTCATTCTCATTTTCATCTAACGCTGTCATGAACTTGAAAAGTGAGGGTTAGGAAATCTAAAAGTTATTTCTTCAAGCTATTTTACCTGAAATAAACAGAATTAAAGGGTGGGTAATTTTGAGTGCATGGACCCTATTCTATCTTAAAGAAAAGAAAACGATAGTAAGCAGTATGAGTGACAGTGGCCCAAAGATCACTCGGGAAACATATGAATTAGGAGGCTAAGTGATATACCATGTGGCTGAACTCAGCTTCATAGGCAAGGCTCTTACACAGGTCGTTTCAAGGGGTTGATCAGAGGGTGTGAGTTTTTCATTCTGCTCATGAGCATGTGCGTGAGTACATATACCTACACTGGAATATTTGGCAATATCCGGATCACACGGTATAAAATGTCTAATGGTAATTGCATGACAATCTGTTGCTATGGTTTTGCATTTTTCAAAGCTTCATGTTACTCACTACTCTCTTTACTTAGAAAGGAATAGATATACAATCTTGGCATAGTTATTTTTGCAGAGTGGAAAGTCTCCCACAGAGTATGTTTGGCTACCTACAATAGCTTTTTTTTTGGTGTTATTCATTACTGCTAGTATACACAGCGTTTATATTTTGACTTTTAAGATAAATTTTGAATTCTCTATCAATCCAGTGAAATATAAGTGGCTCCTGTGTCCTCCCATCTCCCAATGGAAGAGGAGAGAGTTTCACACCATGATAAAGTCAAAATGGGCCCCTACAGTGAGGAGGGAAGGGGACTTTTTGTGCTTCCTGTACTATGGCTCCCAGGAGGGGAGTCAAATATCACTGAGTGTTGGAAGGGAAAGGCCACCTGCAAGAGGAAGTCGCTACCTGCTTATCCTCAGAGCAGCTCTACATTTGGTGCTCTCTCTCCAGGGGAGCTCTGATTTCTCCTTTATGCCGGAAAGAGTCCTTGTGTCTCACCTTACAGGGAGAAGAAGACCATCTGCATCTTACAGAAACTTCTGAAACTGATGCCAAGAAACAGAAGGAGAAAGGGAATCTTAAAATGTCTGTGGTCCCTTTGACTCTGAGAAGCAAGCAGAAGCTGATGTCTTCGCAGAGTTGGCCCATATTCTCCTGCGATCTTCCCGCAGAGAAGAGGAAGCAGCAGACTGTGGGCTCCTCAAGGTGCTCAAACTCCAGGTCCAATGAAAAGCTGACCCAGAGAGGGTCCCTTTTGGATGGCGGCTGAGATGGAGTTTCTCTGGGGAGGCTTCTCCTGGTCTGCGGATTAGGCAGCTCTGACCTCTTAAACCAGGTTACTCTGTGTCAATGCATGTGTCTGTTACTGGGGATCCCACAGAAGTGCCCTGAATCCCTCTCATCTTGACATCATTGATAGCCCAGCTCCAGTGACTCTTTATCCATTATGGAGGCAAACAGGAGCCTGTGAGGCTCATTTTCTTTTTGCAAGGCAGCAAAACAGGCAAGGTTAGCACATCTGTGGAACAAAGAGAATCCTCGTGAGAATTAAACTCATGACCTCATTCCCATTAGCACTGATTCAGTTCTGTCTACAGGCAACACAGTGTTCCCAAACACAGACAAGTTGTTACTGTTTCATAGCAGATTTTCTCTTGGAAGAGTAGCCAGTGGAAATACTATATATAGAGGTGGTTTCTTAATTGGTCATAGAAGTAATTATTCCTTTGCTACATTGCTCTAGAAAAAGAGAGAGAGAGAGAGAGCAAGAGCGAGAGAGAGAGAGAGCATGAAAAGAAATGGCCCTAATGATGTGTTAGGTCACCATGACAGATGAATGCATAGGCAGTGGAATACCATGGGTATAGACTATATGTAATTTATGGTTAGTTACTCCAAACCATGGGAGAATGTTGTCTCCACTTGGAAGAGAAAATAAAGTTCCTATTTCTTAGGACTAGCAGGGAAATATCTTGAGTTGAGTATAGCTTGGGCAGCGATGTAAGTAGGAAATACTTATAATTCCTATTGCCACCTTGCTACGCTTAGTTTCTTCCTTTCATTCCCACCCCCTCCTTTGTCTACCTGTAAGATAATGTGAACATGAGACTGCAGATTTCCTTTCACTTCTGGAGGAAAGGTTTTGAATAATCTCTAAGGTGTTAGGGACTCAATATATATGAAATAGCTCTTTGTTCCTCTCAGGAATAGTTGCATCAGAAAATGAATAAAATAACTGGATAGGGCTATGCTTTACTCAAAGGTGAGGGGGGGCAGCATTCCTAGTATTTATTAGATGATATCATGTGGAAACTTTTTTTTATTTTTTTTACGTTTATTCATTTTTGAAAGACAGAGACAGAGAATGAACGGGGGGGAGGGTCAGAGAGAGAGGGAGACACAGAATCTGAAACAGGCTCCAGGCTCTGAGCTGTCAGGACAGAACCCGAGGTGGGGCTCGAACTCACAAACCGCGATTTCATGACCTGAGCTGAAGTCGGGCGCTCAACCAACTGAGCCACCCAGGCGCCCCGTGGAAACATATTTTAAAGAGTAAAAATCATGATACCAAATCATGTATATTAATTTGCTGTTATAACAAAGGAGACATAAAGAAACAGGAACACAAAGAAAAAATATCATGTATAGTGCGCTACATATTTTCCTTTCAAGCTTTTCTTTATGATATATGTATAATTATTTGTTCTATGCACACACACACACACACACACACACACAAACACATTATATCTGACACAGCCTAAAAGCAAAGCACAGCAAAACAAAACAAAACAAAACAAAACACCCAGAAAACCAAAATCAAGGTGTCCTGGCAGAAAAGGTTAAGGGGAGCATACAGCTTGACTGTTTCTTTGCTGGTTCGCATTCTCATCAGTATTACTCCAACTGTTCCCTGTTGCTTTTAGTGACCCAGAGTATTGCCACCTTTGCTGTGAAGATTCCTTAACCAGGTAATGTATCAGGATGCCTGATACACCTAGCAGAACTCTTGCTTGCACAATAAAATTGCTGACATGTACTCTTCTGTAATTTAATTAAGTCTTTACTACCTACAATCTCACAAATACAGAGAGGAATTGGGTGGTGATAGAGAGGGTGCTTCATTCAACCAATCTAACACAATCCAGGAAAGGCCAAAATCGTCATTCAAAAGTAGACCTGTGGGGGGGGGGGGTGTGGGGTATGATTTATAGGCATTCTCATCTCACACCATTTCCTATCAAAGAGAGGAATTTTTATTGGGTATAATAAAAATAGAAAAAAATTGATCCCAAGAATAATGCAAATGGCTGGCAAACCTTTTGATTTCACATTCAAGTGATTCTGTGGATGGGAGTAGTTCTAACTGTATCCTTCTTTATACATAAGATCCAGAATAATTGCAAATATTTACAATGTGTTAACTACAGGACAACTTAGTAACTTAGTGCTTTATGTGTAGTGACTCATCTGAGCCTCATAACGTGCCACAAAGTAGCAAATGTGATGATGCTTATTTTAAACAGGAGGAAACAAAAACAGGAAGCTTGTGTTACTTGTCTATAATCATACAACAGGGGAGTGGCTGGGATTTAGACCTAAACTGTGCTTGTAAAAACTGCCATTTTTTTTTAATGAAAATAAATGAATTATTTTTTTTCTGAAAAATAACAGAATTTGGCATTGGTTTCAAATCTGTGAAAAATAAATTTTTAATGAATGGTTAACAATAGGTAACATTTATTGAGTGCTTCCTCTATATCAGGTAATTTCAAAACACTTTCTCTGAAATATCTCATTATTGCTTGCAATAATCCTCTGAGGTACTGTTAGGTCCATTTTAAAGAAAAGAAAACTAAGGATCAAAGAGTAAGTCACTTGTTCCAGTTGCAAAGCTAGTGAGTGGAACACAGGATTCAGATAGTTGGACGCCAGGGTCCATACCACTTACCACCACTCTACATGTTCATTGGATTAGTTAACCGTCAACATTTATTAAAGCATCATGAAGTTTGGAAGTAGACTGAAAGATATTTTCTCCTCGGGATATGTTATCACCTAAACAGTATAGTTGGTCTGATTAGCAGGAAGTATGGAGTCCAGGTAGCAGCATTAATTAGGATCACTTAAAGTCCAAGGAGCTGGAATATAGGATGGCTGGTTCTTTGCCACATATTATGAATGGTTGCAGATTTAAATCCTGCACTCTTTGCCAAAGCATTCTTGGACTTCTCATTGATGTTTGAGTGATTTCCCAAGATATGCCAAGCTTATTTGAATAAGTATTCATGTCTTGGGGATTTACAGAGTTGATGTGATTTCTCTCAATGATTGCACTCTTGGGCAAGAAGATGGCATCAGGATAGCAAGATAAGGTAAAATGTATTTGTGTACTTTATTGAACATGGTATTTTTTTTTTAATTTTTTTTTTCAACGTTTATTTATTTTTGGGACAGAGAGAGACAGAGCATGAACGGGGGAGGGGCAGAGAGAGAGGGGGACACAGAATCGGAAACAGGCTCCAGGCTCTGAGCCATCAGCCCAGAGCCTGACGCGGGGCTCGAACTCCCGGACCGCGAGATCGTGACCTGGCTGAAGTCGGACGCTTAACCGACTGCGCCACCCAGGCACCCCGAACATGGTATTTTTGATGTATTCTTTGGAAGAAGGGGAAAAGCTGACAACATAAATGAATACATTAAAAATTTATATTTTATTTTTTAAATTTGTTTCTAATGTTTATTTTTGACAGAGAGAGAGAGAGACAGAGCGTGAGTAGGGGAGGGGCCAAAAGAGAGGGAGACAGAATCCGAAGCAGGCTCCAGGCTCTGAGCTGTCAGCACAGAGCCCTATGGAGGGCTCGAACTCACAGACCGCAAGATCATGACCTGAGCCTAAGTCGGATGCTTAACCGACTGAGCCACCCAGATGCCCCCAAAACTGGTATTTTAGAAAGAAGATAGATTGTCAGGGACTTTGACACCCACCAGCTGGTGACCTTACATTTTCTGTGACCCAGATTCCTAATGTATAAAATGGTGGGGTTGGGGTTGATAATTTTTAGACAATCCTTCCATTTCTAAAATTTACATACTTTTTAATAAGAGCACCTTAGTATAAGTTTTTTTCTGACAAATAATGGTTGGTAGTGGTTGTGAAGGGATGAAGTATGCAAAGGTTGGGAAGGGTGTGGTGATAGTTCGTGGATACAGACGTACAAAGAAAAAAGGGATTTACAAAGTCAACTAGGTCAGTAGAATCTATTATAGTTTAGGGATGCCAATATTTGTGCTGTATTCTATAAACGCCAGGGTATTACCTATTCCTAGAAAATAAGTAAATTGCAAGCAATGAAAATGCTTGTGGGGATATATCTGTAATTATTTATTGACTTCTACTATGTGTAAAACACTAACACATAGCATACATATGTATGCTCACTGCTTGCCTTTTAAGTATAAAATAAGACGAACTATTCTTATTTTGCGATGGGAATGAATAAATATCTATCAGTCATTTTCAAGACAGTCTTTAGACAAACTAACAACCTAGAAAGCCTGCAGCCCCTCTGAGCCAAAGATCTAATAGAAGAGAAGAAGCCTCTCAAAGACTAACTTCGCAGCAATCATATCAGAAGGCTGGAGAATATCTTCAAAAGTTGCTTGCTGCTGTTCAACTTCATCTGAAAATTTGTGAGACTTTTAAACTTTGAAGTACCTGTATTTAGTCAGTTTACCTGAAAAATAAAATAATAAAATAAAATAAAATATTTCTTTGAATTACTGATTTAAAAAAGCTTGTTAAGAATTCTTTTGTAAAGCCGTATTAAAGCTAAGAGCCTTAAGCATTTATTGGGTTTCAAATGTTCTTTCTAAGTTGAAACTATTACTGTGCAAATAGAATCATTTGATAAGGGGTGCCTGGGTGGTTCAGTCAGTTGAGCTTCTGACTTTGGCTCAGGTCATGATCTCATGGTTTGTGGGTTTGAGCCCTGCGTCGGGCTCTGTGCTGACAGCTCGGAGCCTGGAGCCTGCTTCAGATTCTGTGTCTCCCTCTCTCTCTGCTCCTCCCCTACTCGTGCTCCATCTCTGCCTCTCTAAAAAATAAACGTTAAAAAAAATTAAAAAAGAACATTTGCTAAATTTCTGCAATGGAAAAGCCAATAGACTGAGAAATCTGGTGTCAACATTTCTCTTGTATCCTGTCTGTAATAGGTTCTCTCTCCTAGGTCAGCAGGACAACTCCCCTCCCTCTTTTCCCCCCAACAAATAATTGAAACATTCCAAATAGGCAGGGAGAAGAAGAGAATTATTAACATCAAATAAATAAGCTGAATTGAGTATAAATAACTAAAGTTATATTTATAAGTAAGGAAGTCTACTTTTAATTTTCTATCATATATTTTCTTGCAAAGGTTATATTCATTTGTTTTTTTCATTCTGAACACAAATCACTGAATGTCTCCTAAGTGTTAGTCACTGTGCTAGATGATAGATACACATTAGTGAACAGGAAATCAGATTATTCCTGGAGATCACACAATAAGGGAAAGAGGCCTTAAAAATTATATATATGTGTGTGTGAATCAACTAGCTTCTCTATTTAAAAAAAAAATTTAAGTTTATTTATTTATTTTGAGAGAGAGAGAAAGGGAGTAGGGAAGGAGCAGAGAGAGAGGGAGACAGAGAATCCCAAGCAGGCTCTGTGCTGTTAGTGCAGAGCCCAACATGGGGTTCTATGCCATGAACCATGAGATCATGATCTGAGCGGAAATCAAAATAGTCGGGACGCTTAACTGACTCAGTCACCCAGGTGACCCCCCTTTCTTCTTTAAGTTTATTTTAGCTTCTATTATTTAACTTTACCTTTGGATTTCAGTTTCCCTCCTACTTATCTCCCAGGCTTCTTCAAAGTCAGTGATGTGCTTGCTCCTCATGATCCAGATATATTTCTGGATTTATCCTGTTGTTTTATCATTGTCTCTACAGAACCCCAGAAAAAGAGATCTGATGAGTGTTTCTCCCTCAGCAAGTCCTGATGTCTCTAGAAAAAGATAAAAGAAACTCTATAGTATCTCTGATACCTCTTGCAAATTTGTTAACTATGATTACCTAGGTCTTGATCAAGAGTAAATTGCCATTGGTAGAGATTTAGTGGCCAGACAGGTTAGGTGAGGTCTGTTCATGGGGGCATTAGGGTCAAATCAAGAAGGTCATAATGAGTAATCAGCACTATAGCCAAGAGTTGAGCCATCACGAATTACACTGAGAAGTCAAGATGAAGACAGCAACTGAGGTTAGCAGCCAAAGACAGAGGAATGGACAGAGAAGCCATGGGTTAGGTGATGGATTAGGAAAGGGTTAGGATCTCAGAAGTCTGTGTAAGAATTTGGCTTCTGTGTTAGGATTCTTCCATTCTAGGCCTCAAAGACATATGACACTGAGCCAGTGGGCAAGACCCAACAAAAATATTTCTGATTATGTACATTACACATTGAGAAATGGAAAAGCAGCTAATTAAGAAAAAACAAAGTAAAACAAAACAAAAAAACCTAGGTGAAAATCTTGCCCCCAATATTAGTGTTACAATAGAAAGGTTAGTTAATATCTGCAAATCACCATTCTCATCAACAAAATGGGGCAGGAGGGAACCTCCCTCAAAAAGAGTTTTATTTGAAAATTAAATTAGATCTGTACATGAAATTGCCCTCAAACTAAAATGTACAATACACAAATAAAATTGACTACTAATGCAACATAATTACAATTAAGAGTACTCAGATACTATTTTAAGAGACAGCCCTTCTCCCCTTTTTAGAATTATCTATAGCCTAAACAATTTTAGACTCTTGAAATTTCTATCAAAAATCTCAATTATATCAGAAATCATTCTCAAACAATATAAATGTTGGAAGAGCTTAGGAGACATATATGCTTGGGATTCAATGTGAGATTAATAGTAAGACTCTCAGCTGTGAAAAAAGGTAACCTGAGGTTCTGTATGGCCAACTGATAGCGAGCCCTATCTGTACAGACCGTGTCGTCTGAAGACTGGGTCAGTAATTGGTGTGGGTCAGATGCAGGGGATGATGGTTCTCATAGAGTGTGACTGACCAAGGGGCAGAGGGGGGTAAAGCCCCAGAGCAGTGAGCATGGAGACAAGTGACCAAGGGCTGTTAGTGACCTTGCTACTCACCCAATATGATCCTGGGCAAAGCTGGTGCTGTTTCCTACATTTGTGACACAAGGGTCTGGGACAAGGTGCCTTCTAACATTTCATCCAGTTATAATAGTCTATCATTCTACAAATTGTGTCTCATATCTGTCTCACAGCGCACTTCACTTTCCAAAGCACATACGACTCATTGGTCCTGCGAGGCAGGACCTTATTTTATGTATTTTCTATCCTTTATGGAAGAGGAAACAGAGATTTAAAGGTTGTGGCTTCTACAAAGTTTCACTGTCAACTTTGAATAAAAGACACAGATTCAGAAATATTTAGTTGATTTTTAAAATTATATCAGAGTTGTGCGTGTTTGTCTTTAAGAGATCTTGGCAATTACAAATTATTTTGAACTATCATGTGAGGTGGTGGCTGCTATGGAAACTGCATTAATACATGAGACATGCAAAGCCTGTCACATCAGATGTTGCTGCCCTTTGGCTATGCTAACTTATTCATCTGTGTTTTTTTTGAAAACTATTTCCTTTTTCTTCTTTTTTTTTCCCCAAACACATGCACATTATGCTTATAATCCAAGAAATCTAATTTTCAAGTGACTCATTCTCATGAAATGCATTCAATGACTTGGAACAAAAGATTCTGGTAAAAATGCAACCTGGAAAAATAATCTGTTTCAAAATATATACATAGCAATTGTTTTGTATTTCTGTGGCTCAACTAAAATGTGAAAAGAAGCTAAGTAAGGAAGAAAAATTAAACTTGTGAGTTGGGATCATGTTTATGTTATAATTGTAAAGGAAAATAATACATGAGTTCAAGCATGATTTTTTCATTATAAAGAATATATAAAGATATTTAGTATCTCTGAATTTTGACCAAAGCTATAAATTTTTAAATTTTTCATGCATTCATGAAATAGTAGCACTTACAGACATCTTAAAAGAGCAATCATTGTTTTTGGATCTCTATACATACACTGTTAAATGTAAGTGTACCTTACATATATTCATATATTATACAATCTGTAAATGGTTGCTACCTGCTGTTGATTAAATGTATGTGTCCCAAAACTCATATGTTGAAACCTAATTATATTTGGAATTATGGGATTGGGACACAGTTCTGGCTTACTAAAACAAGGGCAAGGTCGACCAGGCAGCTGACAGGAGAGACCCTTTAATGGACACTCTTAACAGCATGGACAGAGTCCATCAAGTGGAACTTATTTGTGAATACAATGACTTGAAGACTAAAGTTAAAGACTATCTCAAGAGATTTTCTGATGAAGTCATGGTTACGAGAGAGGGGACACCAGCAGTTCTTTGAAGAATTTCAGTCAAAAAAGAGGTGGGGCTTTTAGAGGTGATTAGGTCACGAAGGTGGAGCCCTCATAAATAGGATTAGTGCCCTTTTAAGAAGATACCCCAAAGAGACCACTCACCCCTTCTGCCGTGTGAAGACAGAACAAAGACTGCCATCTATCAACCAGGAAACAGAACCTCACCAGACACAGAATATGCTGGCACCTTGATCTTAGACTTCCCAGCCTCCACAATTATGAAAAATAAGTTTCAGTTGTTTATAAGCCACTCAGTCTACAATATTCTGTTACAGACTGAGATACCACCTACACTCCAAAGCTTAACGTCTGGTGTTTTTTTTTTTTTTTTTTTTAATTTTTTTTTTTTTTTCAACGTTTATTTATTTTCAGGACAGAGAGAGACAGAGCATGAACGGGGGAGTGTCAGAGAGAGAAGGAAGCACAGAATCGGAAACAGGCTCCAGGCTCTGAGCCATCAGCCCAGAGCCCGACGCGGGGCTCGAACTCACGGACCACGAGATCGTGACCTGGCTGAAGTCGGACGCTTAACTGACTGCGCCACCCAGGCGCCCCAACGTCTGGTGTTTTAAATGCAGGACCTCTCTGTCCTAAGTGGGACTCACCTGTCTCGAAATTGTCCTTGTTCTACACTAAGAAGTAATGGAGATATAGATCCACAAATTATGTGAACCAGAAGAAATATTTACTTTCTCTTACATTCCCTTTTTTTGGGAGAATATATTTAACCCCATTTTTTTGTCATATGACTTGCCACCCCTGTGATGCCAGTTGTGGCTGAGGGGTAACAGTCGGCACTATAATTTTCTGACTGCCAATTTTTAGGCCATTATGACACACTGGTACTCAACCATTTTCATCTCTCTGATTCATAATGAGTTGGATGGTTATATGCCAATCAGTTAATTATACAACTTCTATAAAATATTTATTCATGAATTTTCCCATTTTGCTTTCTGCTTTACATTAATTATATATAATAGTAGTATCGAATATATTAATGTGTTTGATATATGAAAGGCTTAAATTTTTATGTTGTAGGCAAACCTATCACCATTATCTTTGCATGTATTATAATGATTTTATTCTTAGAAAATTCTATTCTTCTATGTTTTAAATATTTGTATTTCATAGTTTCAGTTATTACTTTCAAAATTTCTATTGACTTCAACAGAAATATTTTGGATGTGGGGCACCTGGGTGGCTCAGTCTGTTAAATGTCCGGTTCTTGGTTTCTGCTCAGGTAATGATCTCACGGTTTGTGAGTTTGAGCCCCCTTGTTGGGCCATGCACGGACAGCACAGAGCCTGTTTGGGACCCTTTCTTTCCCTCTGTCTCTCCCTCTCCCTGTCATTCTCTCTCTCTCTCCCTGTCTCAATAAATAAATAAACTTAAAAAATATTTTAGAGGTAATGTCAACTGAGAATTGGACTTTTATTTTCAATAGTATATTTTCCCAGCACGACGTTAAACATAATATATCTTTTTCCTACAGATTTACGACATTTTAAATCTTCTATTGATATTCTACAATGGTTCTAGAGCTACGCTTTTTTCTGTCCCTCGATTCTTATGCGGCCACCACACTGTAATGACTATTATAACTTTAAAATAAATTTTGGGGTGCCTGGGTGGCTCAGTTGGTTGAGTGTCCAACTTCAGCTCAGGTCATGATCTCACAGATTGTGGGTTCCAGCCCCCAAGTTCGGCTCTGTGCTGACAGCTCAGAGCCTGGAGCCTGCTTCAGATTCTGTGTCTCCCTCTCTCTCTGCCCCTCCCCTGATTGCACTCTGTCTGTCTGCCTGTCTCTCTCTCTCTCTCTCTCTCTCAAAAATAAATAAACATAAAAAAAATAAAATAAATTTTAACATCTGAGAGCATAATTCACTCTTTAACATGATTTACAATTCTCATTCATTTAATTTTCCCAGGTAAACCTGAAAAAGTCCTCTACCCCCAGCCAAAAATTCCAATGCTTTTTCTTTTCTGTTTCATTTAGTTTGATTTCTTTGTTTGGTTTTATTTAGTTTTTGTAATGTGCATTTATTTTGAGGGGGGTGCAGAGAAGACGGGAAGAGAGAGAGTCCCAGGTAGTACCACCAGCACAGAACCTGGTGTGGGGCTCCATGTCACCAACCATGAGGTCATGACCTGAGCTCAAATCAAGAGTTGGGCACTTACCCGTGCCACCCAGACACCCCTGTTCTGATTTGTTTTTAATGTTTGTTTCAAACATGGAAGAAGTCATTACTTTCACAGAAATGTTGGATATTGAGACCAGAGTTTATAGAACTTTGCCTGTATAGGACACCTTGAATGAATAAGAGTTAACATTGGGCAGGAGTTAAGAAAAAGACATGGGGAAGTTGCTCTGGAATACATGCAGCTTGGAAAAAGGACAAAGAAAACAAGTTTTTGAAAGTGGAGGCGGTGGTGGCAAAGAATTGATAGCTTACACAGAGAGGATGTGGGATGATTAACTGGTAAGTTAATTCATGTTGCTCAGCTGAAGTAATGTTAGCCTCAAGAATAAGTAATATCTTTACCTAAAGAGATTTGCTTGCGATCTGGGAAAGGTAGGAGCATTTTTCAAAAAGCATTCCTCCTCCAGGAGATTCCCTCCAGAATCACTTTCTGCCCCCAATCACACTCATCTCCCATAGAATATTCACACTGCACGAAGTTACAAGAAAGGCTTACATCTCTCCCAACTACTCTATTGCGTGTTCTGATTCATAGATTCAGAGTCATAGGAATCACAAGACCAATGGAATTATGGCTAGGGGGCTTTTTGGAGGAGGGAAGTTGATATTGTATAGATCATACATAGAGGCAGTGAAGTATCACAGATAAGCTAAGATATAAAACCTGATTCCACTAAGTACTGGTGGTTCGATGATGGAAAATCGGTGAGCTGATCTGATCTTGGTATTCTCATTCCTAAAATAGAACATAATAATATCTTCTAAGGAATGCAAAAAAGACTAAAAGAAATAATGGAATGAGTTATAAACTGAGAACAAAGCTTGAAACATAGTAGGAATAAATGTTATTAGCTATTCTTTATTGCAATTAATGAGTAGTTTTTAAGAGACTGAAAACTCTTCATGATACTAGGAAATAAATAAACTGTTCCCATGGGATATAAAAATATGCATAAAAGTTTGTAGACAAAAAATTTAAGATCTAAATAGAATCAGGACAGAGACAAACTTAGCCAATTTTTTCTAAGTACTTTATTGATATACTCATAGAAAGATTAGCATTAAAACATTGAGTTCTATAAAGGATACTACCTCTTGTAAACGGTGCTTGATTATCTGGAACCTTGACTGAATTAAAGTGTTTAAGGGGTGCCTGGGTGGCTCAGTTGGTTAAGCATCCAGTTCTTGGCTTCGGCTCAGGTCACAAACTCATGGTTCGTGGGTTTGAGCTCCGCATTGGGCTCTGCGCTGGCAGTGTGGAGCCTGCTTGGGATTCTCTCTCTGCCTCTCTCTCTCTCTCTGCCCCTCCCTCACTGTGTGCTCTGTATCTCTCAAAATGAATAAATAAACTTAAGAAATACTTTTAAGTAGTTGAAACAGTGGAAATGTGACTTATTACATTGGTTTGAAAGAAAGCTTTGAAAGTAAGAGCAACAAAAATAAGTATATATAAAAGGTCAACAACTGTGTGAAAGGGAGACAATAAAATTTGTAGGTAAATGATAATTTTGGACATAGAACCAAGGACATTAATACTTAAAGAAAAAATCAGAAAGCAGAGTAATTGATTTGTCAACAGAAATATCATCAGTCCATCTGAAGAAATGTGTGTGTGTGTTTGGTTTGTATTAAGAATGTCTTAGAGTTGTATGACTAAAAGATTGTCCCTAAAATGTGTTGCCAGTCCCATAAAACATTGCAGTAGCTTTGGACATATTGTGGATTGTAAAAGAAACAGAGATTTCTCAAGTTAATAACTAATTAGATGACTAGAGGAGAAAAAGGGAAAAAGGGAAACAATTTAAAACTTTAGAAAGGAGCTAGCTTTGATGGAGTGATTAAAAACCAGAAAAAAAAGCCACTGTGGCCATTTATCTCTAGTTATACAGCAGAAGTAGATAAAATAGTTTCTGAACAAATTAATAGCAAAAAATTCACTCAGAAGGTATAAATTGTACTATAGCATTTCCAGATAAGTTATCAACACACAGAAGGGAAATTTATAAGTCTACAAAGAAAGTTAGAGAATTATCAGAGTAAGCCAACATCCTGAAAGAGATAAGAGGTGGAACATATTCTTTAGCCTGTGTTCCTCAGTTCTAAATATACTCAAGGTAGTAATTGCACAGTTGAAAAGTGTATGGACACAGCGAACTTCATTTTCTGTAGAACTAAGAATTCTATTCTTAAATATGAATTTTAATACAAAAAAGCAGCACTTTTAAAATTTGAGGCAAGGATAGGTTGAAATTAAGGAAATGATATTCCTTAAAATGTAAAAAGTACATTTTTTGACAGAACAAATCATCAGGTAATCTTTCAAGAATCTGAATTCTTTTGATGTCCAAGGGAGTTACTAGGATTGGCTTTGTGGCATTGCCATTCAAATACATTTTATACCAGAATGAGAAACTGAGAAGCAGTATGTAAATTAGAAAAAAGAATATGGGCCATCTGGGTGGATCAGTGAGTTGAGAGTCCAACCCTTGATTTTGGCTCAGGTCATGATTCCAGGGTGGTGGGATTGAGCCCTTGCATCAGGCTCAGCGCTGAGTGTGGAGCCTGCTTAAGATCTATCTTTCTCTCCCACTCTCTCTTTCTCTCTCCCTCTGTGCCTCTCTCCAGTTCACATTCACTCTTGAACTTTCTCAATAATAATAATAATAATAATAATAATAATAAGATAAATGTATAAAAATCTTTAAAAAAGAATAATAAGAAAAAAGAGGTATTACATTTACTCATTCATTTGGTTTATCACTCATTTAGTGACTATTTATTGAGTGCTTGCTATATGTCAGTATTCTAGGTGCTGGCAGTATAGTAGTAAATGAAGCTGTCAACATCTCACATTTTTATGTTATAATGGTAGTAACAAAGATGTGACAACATATAAATTAATTTATAATATTAGATCATAGTAAGTGCTATGAAAAATATATACAGCTATCATCTACAGTGTTGATGAAAACTCAAGAGGTAGAGTAGTTCAGAAAAAGTAGGCCCAATATAAAGTTGACCCTTGAACAACATGGGTTTGGACTGCCAGGTCTACTTATATAAGAATTTTTATCTATATATAAATATATAAAGTGCAGTATTGTAAATAATCTACTCTTATGATTTTCTTAATAAATTTTTCTTTTCTCAAGCTTACTTTAAAAAAACAGAGCATATAATACATAAAACATAGAAAATATGTGTTAACAAACTGTTTGTGTTAACAGTAAGGCTTCTGGTCAACAGTAGGCTATGAGTAATTAAGTTTTTGAGGATTCAAAATTATATGCAGAGTTTCAATTACATGAACTTGGGGGCTCAGCACCCCTAACCTCCATGTTGTCCAAGGGTCAACCATAGTCCAAATGAATGTTTCTCAGGAGAAGCCTAAGGAAATTAAGAAGTAAAGTCAGTTTCTAGGATAACTCAGCAGTGCTTCCCCGAGCTCTCTGTGCAGTGAATTCTTTGGTGCCTGGTCCTGGGCTGACTTACCCATCTGCAAGCTGATGGAGACATGAGTTTCCCAGTGGTTATATTGTGTCTCACATGAGATTACACACCAACCCAGCATGAGTAATGAATGGCTGATATGGTGGGGGAGTTAGAGGCCCAGCCCCTTACATCAATTTGAGACAACTCTACAGCATCATCACGGCTCTAGAGTTCCAACTGGAGTAAGCTGAGACCTCCTTTGTCACTGCCACGTGTGTCCGCTGCTCTCTCTGTGAAGTTTTGCCACCAGCCATACTTCCATACAGGTATATCTCCTGAAGGCATTTCCTGGTAAATCCGCCTGGAGTTCTCTGTCTCAGAATCTGTTTCCAGGGGGTCCAGGCAAACACATAGATAAACTGAGGGGAGCCAAGGGCTTCCCTATGGAGCTTGGTGAAAATTCAATACAGTTTTTATATGAAAGGAAATAAAGTACCATGTTTGGGGGATATTTAGACATTGAATGTATGTGCAACTTGAAAATAATACTGTTGAAAACTTTTAAGAAGAAACTTGAGCTTAGATCTTTTAAAAACGAATTAGGGCTTATGCTTGAAAGGGCTACAAAGAGCGTCTCATCAGACCTTTTTGTGATATTTTCAAATTCTTCATAGTCTCCACCAAAGAAAATCTTTGTTCCATAGATACATGAAAACACAATCACTTAAGTACATTTTAAAATGATTTGAAAATTTGCAACTATTGAAATTGTATTTAAATGATCTTGCAGATATTCTTTATTTTATTAATAATATAATGATAGGGGCGCCTGGGTGGCGCAGTCGGTTAAGCGTCCGACTTCAGCCAGGTCACGATCTCGCGGTCCGTGAGTTCCAGCCCCGCGTCGGGCTCTGGGCTGATGGCTCAGAGCCTGGAGCCTGTTTCCGATTCTGTGTCTCCCTCTCTCTCTGCCCCTCCCCCGTTCATGCTCTGTCTCTCTCTGTCCCAAAAATAAATAAACGTTGAAAAAAAAATTAAAAAAATATATATATAATGATAAAAATTCTTGGGATAACTGTAATAGATTTTAAATCCATTCAAACTTTTCCAAATCAAGACTTTCAATATAATGGTGAATCTCCCATTTGCAGAATACATATACATTGCTGTGACCCGGCCACAGGTCTAAAAATGCATTTGGATGCGTCTAAAAATGCACTTGGATTGCAAAATGAACAGAACCCTCTGATGGATGTAAGGACAGATTTCGTTTTAGATCCAACCCCTAACCGTGGCCTGCATACCATGCTCTTTGGGCACCTAGGACACTCAACATGCAGCTGTTCAACTGACCCCACATCCACAGTGGCTGCCGATGAGATGTCCACGTGGTAAAGGATTTCCTTCCTGATTGTAAAGCTGTAATTGCTGGATGTTCACTGCTTGCATGGACCTTGGGCATACTTTTCAGGTTTCTTCTGTTGGGGCTATTATCTGTAGAACTCAGGGCTGGGTCTCTGGAGACCATTCCAGGTCCTACCTGGCCATCCTAAGGACTTAAGTGATCTGTATCTCATGGCATACCTATAACCCTTTTGTAGCAATTAATCCCATGAGTAGCTCAGGGATATACTCCTAGGAGCATATTCTCAAATGACCAACAGAGAGTCTCAGGGGAAAATGCAGATCTTAAGCAGTATAATTGGGATAAAAGAACTGAAATTTATAGACCTGGAAATCTGTGACATTTACAAAGCTAACAGCAATGTGTGTGGCAGGCTGGGAAACAGATGGGCCAGTGGTAACTTACTGAGCAGTCCTGAGAAAGAGGAATCTTCAGGCAGCAATAATCTGAGCGATCTGAAAAGCTCCCTGATTTAAAGCGGAGAATCTTTGGGGCGCCTGGGTGGCTTTAATTGGTTAAGCGTCCAACTCTTGGTTTTGGCCCAGGTCATGATCTCATGGTTTGTGAGTTGGAGCCCCGCATTCTGCTTCACGCTGACAGTGAGGAGCTGGCTTGAGTCTCTCTCCCTCTCTCTCTACTCTCTACTGCCTGCCAACTTGCACATGCGCACACGCTCTCTCTGTCTCTCTCCCACTCTTAATCAAAATAAATAAATAAACTAAAAAAAAAAAAAAAAGCAAAGAATTATCAAAAGTGCCAGGAATAGGCAACACTATGTGCCACTGGGCCTAGGAGTAAAGGGAGAAAAGCTAAAATGAGGGAAACCGGGGAAAACTGCTCACAAACTAGTGAATCTCTGGTTCCTCTCCCCAACTAATCCACTGGACAGAAGACAAGGAATTATTTCCTGAGAAAGTTAAGACTGAAGGTCTTCCGAGTAGTAGGGGTCAAGTGGCACAAATGACAGCATTGGTATCACACAGAGAATGGGAGATACAGTGACCTGATGCATGTTGTAGGTTGGGCTAAAACCTCCAGCCTTCTTTCTCTTCTCAGTTCCCGGAACTCACAGCCAGACTGTTAGCTACCAGATAGGAGATTGAAGAGAATATTCTGGGGAATATGACCAGCTCAAAAGGGAAGTGCTAAAGACACCAACACTTATGGTTCATCCACCCAGTCATGCTGTAAAGTTCAAAACACCCACACACTGCTCAGTGTTTCCACCCAGGCCTTTAGACCATCACATTCTTCTTTTGTCTCTTGCCTGATCAATTTTTATTGCTATTCCAAGTGGTTTATCTAAAGGTAGAGTCTTGTTCAGGAAGGAAACTGATGGTCAGTTCTGAGAGTTCATGAATCTACACTGCTCCAGCCCCCTCCCTCCGTTTCTCTTCCTGTAGATGCCTTGAACACTCTCAAAAACTGGACAGGGCATGGCCTCTCCTAATTTAAGCTTTAGTTCTTAAATTTGTCCGTCAAGCTTTCCAGTGAATAGCTATTGGCTATTTTGTGATGTTCTTCTTAGGTAAGTGAGAGTCCTTGGTGTGGTTTTCTAGCCTTGAGAGGTTTTTAAAAAGTCTAATCTGGGGCACCTGGGTGGCTCGGTTGGTTGAGCGTCTGACTTCGGCTCAGGTCATGATCTCCCGGCCTGTCAGCCCTGCATCGGGTTCTGTGCTGACAGCTCAGAGCCTGGAGCCTGCTTCGGATTCTGTGTCTCCCTCTCTCTCTGCCCCTCACCCGCTTATGCTTTGTCTCTCTCTGTCTCAGAAATAAACAAACATTAAAAAAAAAAAAAGAAAGTCTAATCTGGCATTCCTCATAAAATATTACAGCAAGGCAAGCTCACAAAAGCTTCTGTGCCCATCACTTTTTTTACTTCACTTATGTAAAAAGTCAGGACAAATCTAATGAGATTAGACTTATTTTGTAAATAAGAAAAAAAAGCGAGTGACTGTGGAGAGAAATTTTGTTTCAGTGGAGAACTATGGTGCAACTTCCAGGTTCTCTGATATCTGGCTACAGCTCTCCAAACTAATGTTTCTAACTCTTCTCTCACTGTTGTGTCTTGGAATCAGTGAGAATGAAAACTGTCCTTTTCCTGAAGCCCTGGAAGCTGAAGCTGGAAGACTTGACATAAACTTCAAAGAAATCACCACAACAGATCATATATGAACAGCCTTCATGCCTGCTGCTATGTGTGCAACTTAGAACGTCCACTGGAACACTCAATGCCATCACCAAAGATATTCAAACTGCAAGCTACGAAATCCATCGGATTGCCACTGCCATCCTTGCTCTCAGCATCTAGAAATCTCCTCCACTGGCTGCACTCTGGACCAGAAACCAGGTTTCCAATTATGAATCTTTGTTGTTTTTTTTTTCTTTATTTTCATAAACTGCCTCCATTAATGACTGACTGCTAGTACCGTCCAGCAAACATACTCTACTACCGGGTTCCAATAGATGCTTCAGTTGGCCCTTAATGAATAAAGGGAGATCAGATGAGAAATGGACTTACATTGTTCAAAGGAAAGAAGAATGTCTCTTGAACAAGAGGAAGACAATGACAAAGATTCATTGAATTTACCAAACTTTCTTCAGTAAGCTGCTGCTGCTTCTTTTTCTCTTCCTTCTCCTTCTCCTTCTCCTTCTCCTTCTCCTTCTCCTTCTCCTTCTCTTTCTCCTTCTCCTTTCTTCTTCTTCTTCTTCTTCTTCTTCTTCTTCTTCTTCTCCTTCATAAGTTTCTTCTAAGCCAAACCAGGCCCTGTCCTTGGGTGTGTCCTCTAAGAGCCCAGTTTTAGCAAGAATCTTGGCAAGTCATTTTAGCCAGAACCCCACCCTTCTGATACCTGATCACTTTTGATATCTGATCAAATTCTTCATTCCCCAGCAGACCCCAGATGAGGTCTAAGCATCCTGGGCTTCCTTCTGCAAGAATCCTGTTATGTCAGTTTAGCTAGAATCCCCCACCCCCACCTTTATATATATATATATATATATATATATATATATATATATATATATATATATATTTTTCCAACATTTGTTTCTTTTTTAAAAAAATTACTTATTTAAATCCAAGGTAGTTAACATACAGTATAGTATTAGTTTCAGGAGTAGAACCAGTGACTTATCACATACATATAACATGCAGTGCTCATCCCTCCTTAATGCCCATCACCCATTTAGCCCATCACCTCACCCACCTTTCCTTCAGCAACCCTCAGTTTGTTCTCTGTAGTTAAGAGTCTTTTATGATTTGTCTCCCTCTCTGTTTTTATTATTTTTCCTTTCCTTCCCCTATGTTCATTTGTTAGGTTTCTTAAATTTCACATATGAGTGAAGTAATATATTTGTCTTTCTATAATTGAATTATTTCACTTAGCCGAATACACTCCAGTTCCATTCAAGTTGTTGCAAATGGCAAGATTTCATGCATTTTAATCGCCAAGGAGTATTCCACTGTGTGTGTGTGTGTGTGTGTGTGTGTGTGTGTGTGTGTGAGTGTGCATACCACATCTTCTTTACCCATTCATCAGTCAATGGACATTTGGGCTCTTTCCATAATTTGGCTATTGTTGATAGTGCTGTTATTAACATTGGGGTGCATGTGCCACTTTGAATCAGCATTTTCATATCCTTTGGATAAATACCTAGCAGTGCAGTTGCAGGGTCATAGAGTAATTCTATTTTTAATTTTCTGAGGAACTTCCATACTGTTTTCCAGAGTGGCTGCACTAGTTTGCATTCCCACCAACTGTGCAAAAGAATTTTCTTTTCTCTACACCCTTGCCAACATCTACTGTTTTTTGTGTTGTTAATTTTAGCCATCGTGACAGGTGTGAGGTGGTATCTCATTGTGATTTTGTTTTGTATTTCCCTGATGATGAGTGATGTTGAGCATCTCTTCATATGTCTGTTAGCCATCTGGATGTCTTCTTCAGAAAAGTGTCTATTCATGTCTTCTGCCCATTTTTTTATTGGATTATTTGTTTTTTGGGTATTGAGTTTGATAAGTTCTTTATAGATCTTGGATACTAACCTTTTATCTGATATGTCATTTTCAAATATTTTCTCCCATTCTGTCAGTTTCTTAGTTTTGTTGATTGTTTCCATCATTATGCAGAAGCTACTTATCTTGATGAGGTCCCAATAGTTCATTTTTGCTTTTATTTTCCTTGCCTGGAGATACATCTAGCAAGAAGTTGCTATGGCCAAGGTCAAAGAGGTTGCTGACTGATATCTCCTGCAAGATTTTGATGGTTTCCTGTCTCATATTTAGGTATTTCATCCATTTTGAATGTATTTTTGTATATGATATTCTCATTTCCTCTTAGTAATTTTTCCATCCACTGAACCCCACCTGATCCTTAACTATAAATTCCCAATTTTTCTTTTTTTTTTTTTCAACGTTTATTCATTTTTGGGACAGAGAGAGACAGAGCATGAACGGGGGAGGGGCAGAGAGAGAGGGAGACACAGAATCGGAAACAGGCTCCAGGCTCTGAGCCATCAGCCCAGAGCCTGATGCGGGGCTCGAACTCACGGACCGTGAGATCGTGACCTGGTTGAAGTCGGACGCCTAACCGACTGTGCCACCCAGGCGCCCCATAAATTCCCAATTTTTCTAATTCAACTTTGAGCCCAGTTCTATACCAAGCCCTCTATTCTCCTAGTTCAATAGCTCCTGAGCAAAATCTGCTCTTACTGCTTTAACTACCAGACTCTGGTTTTTCTTTGCCAAGGATAACCACATATGCATAAAGGCTATAGAGAGATATTCCATAGGACTCTTTAGAAGAAATCATTTTATTTTTATTTTTGAAAGATTAAGTGGGAGAGAGTATGGGAAACCTCTATTTTCTGTTTCAGAAAAAAAAAAGTTTCTGACTTTAGGAAGTATAAGATATTCTGCTGTCTTAAATTTGGTTGATAAATTCTGTTGCTTTGATTGTTTTGAGCTGGAAATGAGATGTACTATTATGCAACTTTTTATTTCTGAAATGATGTTTTAAAATTAATTCAACTGTTCTCCCTGGGAAGGAAAAACAGGATGCAAAGAGATTAAGGTTTCTTTCTTTCTTTCTTTCTTTACAACCCAAAACAGTCTTTAAGCCAAAAAAGATAGTGGAGATGGTAATGATATTGAGGAAGGTCTTGGTGATAGAATTCTGTGATTAATTTAACTACCACACAGAAGCTAGATTGCAGATGGGTGGCAGAGGGACATGTAATTACAAAGAAATTCAATAGCAAATAGCCAGTATCCAAAGTCTATGTAGAGGATGGCAGTGATCCAATTAAAAAGTATGTAGTGAATGTTGGATTCATGTGAAAGTTTTTAATGTCTCTGATATATGGATTGATGCCAGTGGAATTTGAGCCAGCAGAAATCAAGATTCAAGGAAATGATGCTTTAGGAAATGAAAGTGCGAAGGTAAAAGCCCCAGACAATCAGGCACTCTCATTCACAATGAAGACTTTCAAATGATTTCTAAATTTTCCGAAAAGAGGAAATCTACATTTCTGGAAGGGCAACATCCATGCCATTAGATACTATATATACTAGATTATCAGCATCCATTTAGTGGATGCACCTTTTTCAGACTATCCTTAAAGTTTATTTTATTTTTTAAATTTACTTGAAGAGAAAGAGAGCAAGTAGGGGAAGGGCAGAGAGAGAGGGAGACAGAATCCCAAATAGGCTCCATACTGTGAGCACAAGCCGGATGCAAGGTTTACTTCCACAAACCATGAGATCGTGACCAGAGCCAAAATAAGAGTCGGTCACTTACCCCACTGAGCCACCCAGGCGTCCCTCAGACTATTCTTTTATCAACTTATATAAATGAAGGCAAAAAAGTTTCAGATTTTATTTCTCAAATTGTGCAATTCTTCTCTCCAAGGCTTGTTACTGAAAACTGCCATTACTCAGAAGTTTATGAAAATAAGGACACTTCAGATAAAAAAATATGAGCCCTAACTAAATCTATAGTTAGTTTTAAAATATGTGGAGCATTCAATTTAAGAAGTTAAAAAAAAACATAATAAAAAAAACCAGTGAAATAGAGATAATGTATGTTTTGGTCATAATTTTAAAAATTTTTTTCGATGTTTATTTATTTTTGAAAGAGAGAGAGAGAGCATGAGCAGGGGAGGGGCAGATAAAAAGCAGGCTCTAAGCTGTCAGCACAGAGCTGGACTCGGGGCTTGAATCCACAAACCGTGATGAGATCATGACCTAAGGTGAAGTCAGATGCTTTACCGACAGAGCCACCCAGGTGCCACGGGTGATAATTTTAAACTCAAAGCCTAGTAGAGAGTAGGAATTCAGTTGTTCAAAGAATATATCAATGAGACATTGTGAATGAGCATGTATAAGTGAGGATTTAATAAAGATAAAGATGAGATTAATGAGGTATGAACAATTGAACTAAAAACAAAATCTAAAGTATTTTTTTCAATGGTATTAAATAAAAGCTTTGGGGTGATTTTTTGAAGGGTTGGGCAGCCAACATTTATTTATCTTTGATTGTTCTTATGCTATTTTCCTGTATCGCAGAAAACAAACGTCCTCCTATGAGATTTGAAATTTAGTGTTAAGAACTGGAAGGGTCTGAAATCTGACCCTACTTGCAAGTTAACACATAGTCTGCCAGTGTTTTATGGAAGTTGGTAGAGGACAAGAAACTCCTGAATCTGAGAGGAAGGATTTTATCATTCAGAAAAACAGCAGAAGTCAGAGGATCAGTATTTGCTTTGGTTCGGCAAGACACAAATCCCACAGGGCACTATACAGAGGGTTGGATGATACCTGCACGTACAGTGCGGGGGGTGGGGGGGTGTGTTACAGGAGAAGAACTCTGAGTTTAGGGCATCTGAACATTTTAAAATAAGCACTAATCGTATCTGGCTTTTGCCTTGGAGGGAGAAACTATTTCTGCCCTCCAAGGCTTTTTGCTACATAAACATCCTTGAAAACATAGTCTTCATTAAAGTCAGTCAGTCAGACTATTCTCACGCATAGAAACATGAGAAATCCGCTGAGAATTGTCTTCTAAAAGGAAGAAGAGAAGGAAGCACCATTATTGAGTGAACAGCAATAAATAGGTTTGCAGGATTATAAAAGAACAGATGGAGATTTTCCAGCCTTTTCTGAGCATTTTCCTGTTGGATCACCCACTTTGATGCTGATGGAAACTCAGGAAATAAGCAGTAGTTTCTTGCAATTATTCTCTTCGTGATTTCTTTCATTCTAGTGGATTTTTGCCACCTCCCCCAGCCCAGATTTTCAAATTGTTTTGTAAGTTTCTAATTCCCTCTATTAAATTTTTTCTTGCTTATAGTACTTAGTATGCTTTCTGTTTTTCTGAGCACACCTTATCTGATACAACACGTGGTATAAGAATATGAATCCAGGAAACAGACTCTCACAGGTGGACACCTGGGATTGCCACTGGAAGTTCACATGACTCCATCATCAGTAGCAAATGGAATGCAAGTAGTCCAAAGAAAACAATAGCAAATAGAAAATAAAGTGCCCATTGAAGGCACAAGCTGATGGTGCTGTGAGAGAAGTAAAGAGAAGTAAAATCCTTTTATGACTGTTCTTAAAAATATATTTTTTAGAGTTACTAAATATAGAACCAAAATAAGATTTAATCTTATGAGTTGCATGTTTATAAGACAAATGGAATTTTAGCCATGCTTTGCCTCTTACGTAAAAGTTGGGGTATTGATTAGGAAAGAGTGGAGCATCTAAGAATTGAGAACCTGCCAATGCATTCCAATGAGTCTAAAGAGCTTAAACTGCCCACTCCCTTTGATCCTTACTTTCCATCACAAGCAGCCCATCTTTGCCTCTCTGTGGATGTTAGTCTCACTTCACCTGATGATTCTAAATGACCTCAATAAAGCATCATCTTGTAAGGCAATGCTGGTTATGTTCAAGACCCACCCCACCACCTTCCATTGCTTCCAGACAGGTAATTAGAAGCCTAGCACAGGATGACGCAGATGATTACAAAGTCTTAACCAGGAGGAGGTTGTATAGACACTGAAACAAAACCAATATTTTCCAAATTTATATTCACAGAAACCAGGGAGGAATGCTGATAAAAATGATTCTAAGGGTTTTATGGCAGACAAAACAAGACAAAAACAATAACAGTTAAATAAAAACCTGTACAAGGTTAGACTACAGAACGGGTGCCCTTGCCAGACATTCTGAAGTAACCGTGTTACTGCAAACAGCTAGGAGAGACTCTAACAGTTTACTCAGTATGTTGACTTAAATTTGGACATTTCAGTGACCTAAATTAGATAAGTGTGAAGTTCCAGGACTTTCTTAGTATAAAGTAGACTAGTGAATCTAAAAGCTTACAGACATAAGCACGTTGGAGAATATTAATCATGGGAAACTCTCACACATATACTCATATACCCATATGCTCTTCCTTGAGAAGAGTTACATTTTTTTAAATATTTATTTCTTTTTGAGAGAGAGAGAGAGAGAGTGCAAGAAAGACCCAGAGTGTGAGCGCGGGAGGGGCAGAGAGAGAGGGAGACACAGAATCCAAAGCAGGCTCCAGATGCTCCAGACTCTGAGCTGTCAGCACATAGCCCAATGTGGGGCTCAAACCCAGGAGCCCTGAGATTGTGGCCTGAGCCGAAAATGGAAACTTACACTGACTGAGCCACCCAGGCACCTCCCACCCCCTTGAGAAGAGTTTAGAGACTATTCCCTTCACCAAAATTTTGAGAGATAGGTATCACTCGTGTCTTTGGAGAGTATGGTGGTAGCTGTTCTTCGCAAGCTGGGTTAGACCATGAGAGAAAGTGACATTGAAATGGACTCCCTGGTTTTAAAGGGTAAAGGGATGGCAAAATGGCAGAAGCCAGGTGGCAGCATTAAACTGCTAGAGACAAAGAGGTGCAATTACTGCAAAGGGCAGAGGGTGGAACAGAGTGGCTGTATTGTGAGACTGTAGGTCTTGATAGTTGGGCAGCCTACTGAGTTTTACTTGATTTTTATGACATATATTTGATCAGGATCTATGATAAAATCTCTAGGTTTAGTGATCAGAGACCTGAACTGAGTCACAGTCAGAGTTTGATTTTATTGTGATCAAGCAATGAATGGAATTTTGGCCAATGTTCTTCTGACACCCTGTGATTATTATTCCAGTTCCTGAATGCATGGTTGAAATAGATTTAAGCAGCTACTGACCTTTAGAAGAAGAGTATATAGTGGTATCTATCCATCTACACCTATCAATTAGGATGAGAATATATATATATATATATGATATATTTATAAATATAAATAATAATATATATGATATATTTATAAATATAAATAATAATATATCTATTGGGGTGAGAAAAGTGGCAACTGAGGAAGTGCTACTTTGTACCAAAATAGTAAATGAAAATTAATGCCAAATCATGGGCAATTGCAGAGATTATTGCTACCACCAAATATGCGAAAAGTGCAGGGTGAAATTTTTTATAATTACATTTCCACTTACTCACCTATTTGTTTTATGCAAAAGATAAAGGGATCTTGTAGGATATTCTTTGGTTGTCATGAGATTAATCAGGTGGTGACTCTAATTTTAGTTGCTGTTTCAGGTGTAGTATCTTTATAGAGTAAATCAACTCAGCCCCTAGTAGTCAATTCGTAGCTGTTTAGCAGTATATCTTTACAATCTCAGGGTTATATGAGCTCTTTCTCTCTGTCATAATATGTCCTACAGAAACCATCACACAGGATATTCCATTATCCACTGTATTGATGATGTCCTGCCACATGCCTTGTTGAGACATGTGTATGAAAGGGTACAGAAAATTCTCTTGGAAATTCAGGGATCTCGGTGGATTTTCTTGGGGTGTAAGGGGATGTATCAGGCATGTCAAGATATTCCATTCAGAATGAAGAAAAATGTTACTGTTCCCTGTACTTCCATCATAACAAAGAGTCATAGTTCTTGGTGGTGCTCTTGATTCTAGAGGCAGCATGTTCTATATTTCAGGACGTTCTAATCCACTTACTAAGTAACCCTAAAGCTGTCAGGTTTGAATGGAGCCCCAAAGAAGAGAAAACATTGTCACTGGTTTGAACTGACGCCATGTTGCTTTGCCACATAGAATTTACAATGAGTAAATACAGTGAGTGTTCTCTAGCACCTGGTTTTAAAGGGTAAAGGGATCGCAATCCCTGACAGGTATATGATAGCTTATATCACTAGACTTTTTTTTTTAAGTGCTGCCTTTCACAGTTAGTTGTTTTCCTTAAAAAAAATAGTCCTTGGCTTGCTTCTCAGCCCTAAGAGTAATAGAATAACTCATTATAGAATGTAAATAAACCATGCTACATATGGTTCCTGTATCAAACTGGATGTTATCTGGTCCTATCCATAAAGAGCATACGTTAACTTCACTTCAACATCAAGTAGAAGTGATATATCTATATCTGTATAAATATATATATATCATGTTCAAATAGGTAAACGCAAGTAAGTTGTATGAGTAGGTGACTCAGACTCCCAAAGCATATATGTCTGCTTTATTGTCACTTTTCCTTCAACTCTAATGTATGAACATAGTTTCCTATGACTAGTCGTGTAAAGCAGAAAAATTTCATTGGCTTAGAGGTAAAATTTGGTTTAGAGATAGTTCTGGATGATAGGATGCCACCAGTTTGAAGTGAATTACAACTTTATGACAGCCCCATTTAGGAGTGTCTCAGAAAGATAATGAGGAAAAGAACACTCCCAGTGTATAGACCTTTCAAAGTACATTGTGTTTTTAAATTTATCTTGAAGGAACAATGGCCAGCAGTATGCATGAATACTCGTTCATGAGCAAAGACTAATGGATAATCTGGGTAATTACAGACTCAAATGGAATTAAGAGAAGAGGATTGATGGTACAGAAATTTACACAGTATATTGAAAGCTCAGGAAAGCATTCCAGAGAAGGCCTTTAACGATATCTGGATACAACCCATTTCATGGAGGTCAACTTGCCTCTTTTCATTCCAGGGCTTGGTCATTGGACTCATGTATAAAATTGCCAGAATAAGGATGGAATCTAAACAACACAAGATTTCCCCCCCCCAAAAGGCTCATATGGCAAATACCACAGCCAAATGGTTAACCAACAAACAGCACAGGGCAAATCTGAACCCTTGATATAGCAACATTTCCTAGTGGGATGAGTGAATGACTCAGTGGTAGAATGATTATACTGGATCCCTGACATCTTGGAAGGGGAGTCAATTTTCCCTTGGGATAATACATATACTTTGGTTATGGATTATATTCCCCCACCCACGTGTTTCTGCAAGCATTACCTCCTGTGTATTTATTGAATACTTTATCCTACCATTGGTATTTCACATAACATGGTTTCTGACCAAAGAGCTCATTTTACAGCAAAAGCAGTGACTCATGTCCAGGAGACTTACTGGTCTTACCATGTACCATGTCATTCAGAAACCACTGTACTGATGGAATGGTGCAATGGTGCATTGAAAAAACAGTCAATTACCTGCTGGGAGAACAACACAGACCATATATGCAAATAACTTGCAAGTCTGAGGTGACATCTGATGAGATATAGTATATGCTCTAATAGCAACTGCAACTAATACCTGATTCCATTTCTACGATTGCCAGAGCATGAGTCTAAGGGCATCAGAGTAGATGCCAGAGTAGTAGCCCCTTTCTCTGTTACCTCAAAGATGCATTCACTAAAAATTTGGCTTCCCATCCCTGTTATTTTGATCTTTGCTGAATTAATAAGCCTAGTTTTCACAAAAAAAAAATGGTTCTATTCACCTGGAAGTTGAGAATTCCACTGAACGATTTTGAGCTTATCATGCCATTCACCTAAAGGGTAAAGCAGGAGTTTAATATCTGGATGATTGATCCTGATTATCAAGGAGAGATGAGACCGCTGTTGTACATTCTGGGGCATTCCTCCTTAAACCATGATTGTTGTTGTTGCTGCTGCTTCTGCTGCTATTATTACTAACAACAATTCAGAAATGACATTTGGGTCACTCAACCAAGTAAAAAACAATGACCAGACCAGAAATGCTGGCTAAGAGACAAGGAACAAGAACTGGATGGTGGAAGAAGGAAGTTATAAAAGCCATATTGAGATAGCCTCGTGACCTGTTGCCGTGTGTATTTTCATTTTTGCTTTGTTTACCTTTATAGATGATGGCAAATGCTGACTGAAAAAGTTAAAATTAAAAATATATTATTCAGCATTCACAAAACTAAGTATAAAAGAAATGAATAATTACGCCTTGAAATTATGTTGTTACTTAAGTTTATAGCATTTATACTTTTGAAGCTATTAAAACTTAAAAACTCACTAAGATGTTGAAGATGAACTCTGTGTGTGTGCATGTGCACATGTGTCTGTGTGTGTGTCTATATATATATATATATATATATATTTTTTTTTTTAAGGTTGTTTACTTGTTTTGAGAGAGAAAGACAGTGAGTAGGGAAGGCAGAGAGAGGGAGAGAGAATCCCAAGCAGGCTGTGCGCTGTCAGCACAGTGGCCTATGCCGGACTCAAACCTGCAAACTGTGAGATCATAACCTGAGCTGAAACCAAGAGTTGGATAGTTAACCAACTGAGCCACCCAGGTGCTCCTGTGTGTCTGTATAGGTTAGCAGGTCTGCTTTTCCCCTCTCGTTATCTTACTATTTCATACCGTGTGTGTTGTTGCTGGTTTTATCTGGTTATAAATTCATTTAGTTATAAGCTGTCAAAGAGGGATTATACAGTAAGTATGCATAAATTTTCTTAGTTTCTCATGTATACATTTTTTGTATAACTTAATTTCCCTCCCTCTTTCTTCTTCCCTTCCCAGGAGAATATAAAGTCACTGATATATTTTCAAAACTGCCCTTGGAAGTCCACCTTCATTATTTCTCGGAATCTACGGGAATGAAGATGAACATTGGCTATAGGGGAGGAAACATTCCTCTAACTCGAGGGAGCTCTAATCTGTTTTCCTGCTGCATCCTGCATTCTTTCCCTTAAATGTTTTTCCAGGGTGTTACAGAGCCCCAGAACCCTTGGTGATCTTGCCAAGAACAAATTGTGAAGTAGTTACTAAACCCATTACCTACTAAGATGTTGTTGTTCATCTTAATTGGACAAAATACATATCCCTGGCCAAAAAAATGAAATGCACTTCCTTAAATAATAGAAGACTCTCGAAATAATTCTTAGAGGTCTCAACTAAAATTACAGCCTCCTTTGGCAATGGGGTGAATCCCAGATTGAGGTTTTGAAGTCTTCGTAAAAAAAATTATTAATTACATTAGGAAGGGAAGAGGGTGCTTGCACGCATGTGCGTGCACACACACACACACACACACACACACACACATATTTTTTTTTTTCCAACAGTTGAGTCAGTGCCTCCTTGTGTTCAAACCCATTGAAGACTTAATCTGCTTTGGATTTCAAGGAAGTCACAGGGCTAGATAAACCAGCCTCGTGTTTGGGGTGAGGTTTTTCAAGAAAAGTTGTTGGATAGGTATGTTCGAGAACAAGCTTGTGAAAGGCACTGCAAACAACAGCCACAGCTGCAAACCAGAGAGCACTCTATCTCTGTGAGATAGTTTGTCCCCCAGCCTTCCCAGGACTGGGGTGCGCACATGAGCAATGCAGATAAGACCAGAGAGAGAGGCATTTCTATCTTTACAATGTTTGCCTTAATGCACATGAAAGAGTGAAAAGGAGGCATGGAAACACGTTTGAAACTCTGTGACTAATAACTTAGCCTTATCATCAAAGTCATAAACTGTAGGAACTGCACTCATTTATGTTGACAGCTCAACTGTCATCACCAGATCATGATACACTGAAGAATGAGGTTCTGTGCCCTCTTGTGCCTATGACCTTGGAGGACAAAAGCCAGACCTATTAAACAACACCATTTATTTGAGGTTTATACTAAAGCCTATTGTGAGGATGGTAAGAGAAGGAGGGGAAGGCTACATTTACCATGTCTGAGCTCTAAAAACAGAGAGCTGGCTACTCTTCTTTGCAACTGCACCTGTTCCTATAGCAGTGGCATCAGGGATCATCTCTAAATTCTATTACCATTTGTGTAGGATCTTTGGGACATTAGTGTTTTTCTATTTTTATTTTTATTTTATTTAAAAAAAATTTTAATGTTTATTTATTTATTTTGAGACTGAGAGAGCAATAGAGAGAACAAGCATGGGAGGGACAGAGAGAGAGAAGGAGACAGAATCCCAAGCAGACTCCGCACCTTCAACGTGAAGTCCAATGTGGGACTCGAACCCATGAGCTGTGAGATCATGACCTGAGCCAAAATCAAGAATTGGACACTTAACTGACTGAGCCACCCAGGCGCCCCTTTCTATTTTAATTTTTAACATATTTGTTATTTGATTTCTTTTCTCAACTAATGTTAAACAGCATCTATAATATAGTGCTATCAAGAAAACACTATGGCTCTGTGTTATACATCAAAAAATATAAAAGAAAAAGCCAAAACCTTTATATTCATTGTATAATGTGTAGAATCTTATTATTTTGGTATGCTATGGCATTTCAGATCACTGGCTATGAGAACCTGGTAAATCATGTTGAAATACAGTAAATTTCAGAAGAAAATCTGATAAGATTTTCAGCTGAAAATACTTCAGTCATTTTGAGAGTATGTGTTTTTTTTTTCCCAAACCATTTTTTATTTCCTCTTTCACCTTGAGGAAGAATTATCAGCAGGAGATATCTATGGTTATTATTACATGAAAACATTTTCAAATTTTGTTTTGAATCCCTTCAAAGTGCAAAGAACTTTTCTATTTAAAGTATTTTGAAGGCAAATTGCCTAGTTGTTTTTTTTTTTAATCTTTAAGTTTATTTATTCATTTTGAGAGAGACAGACAGAGTGAGCAGGGGAGGGGCAGAGAGAGAGGGAATCCCAAGCAGGCTCCTTACTGCCAGCATGGCGGCTGATGCTGGGCTTGAACTCATGAAATGTGAGGTCAGGACATGAGCCCACACCTAGAGTTGGACGCTTTATCGACTGAGCCACCCAGGTGTCCCTAAAGTTGCCTAGTAGTTAGTGAAAAGATTAATCATTTCAAGAGAAATGATCATATAGAATAAATTTTTAAGAGTTTTCACTGAGAAAATAAAGGAGAATTCTCTTTCTGAGTTAGCCAAACAAGAACTAGGCAAATGGAGAGTTTGGAAAAGGAAGACCTCATTAGCTTTGTGATTGTAGGTGTTCCAGGTGTATTTCTGCTTCTCCAGTCTTGGGAATAAAACTTTTGTAACTCAACCTCATAGGGTGGTTGTATCATTACCACTTCATTTTCATGGGGTTGGCAGCATGGTGGAATTTGGGAGATGACCGGACATTTTCAATGGATGTTGGTAATTAAGAAGGCACTTAAAAAATTAATAGGGGCACCTAGGTGGCTCAGTTGGTTAGGCCTCCGACTTTGGCTCAGGTCATGATCTCACAGTTCATGAGTTTGAGCCCCGCATCGGGCTCTGCACAGACAGTATGGAGCCTGCTTCAGGTCCTCTGTCTCCCTCTCTCTGCCCCTTCCCCCAGTCAAAACAAACTGAAGAAAAAAGTTAATAGATTTTTTTGGAGCATTCTTAGGTTTACAAAACATTAAGCAAGAAGTACAGAGAACTCCTCTATGCCCCATACAGCCCCCTCCATGCACATACCAGTTTCCCCTATTTTTAACGTCTTGCATTAGTATGGCACATTTGTTAAAATTGGTGAGACAATGTTGATACATTATTATTAACTAAAGTCCATAGTTTACATTAGTGTTAGCTGTTTTTGTTGTACAAAGCAAATGTAGTTTGACAAACGCATAATGGCATGTACCCACTATTCCAGTGTCATACAGAATGATAGCTTTGATGTCATATTGTGTTCTCCTTTACTATTTTAAAAACAATTTAGTGCGCAAGTGGTAGGTTAAAATAGCTTTCACTCTGTGGTCATTATTCACCAATTGCGCTTCGAGATCATTCACTATGCCCTTGGTGGTAAACTTTACAGAATGCATTACCGGCACTCCATTCTGAATTTGGTCTGGGTTTGGTCAGTGGAAGTTGCCAGTAGATGATCAGAAGAAAGGAGAAGAGGGGAATCAAGGTTTTTATTCCCTGTTTCTTCCCTGTTAAGCTGAAGTTTTCAGTGGCTCTACCCATGATCCTCTACCAATGGCTACAAGTGGAGCTCTTCTTCCATAGGTAGATCTCTGCCCTTATTCTAGAAACAGATCCTTCCTATATACCCCTGGGCTAAGGATAGCAACTCCTTCCTATTTTAATTAGTTCTTGCGGGGCTACTGGGTGGCACAGTTGGTTAAGCTTTAGACTCTTGATCTCAGCTCAGGTCATTATCTCAAAATTCGTGAGTTCAAGCCCCACATCAGGCTCTGTGCTGATGGTACCAAGCATACCTGGGGTTCTGTCTCTCCTTTCTGCCACTCCTGGGTTTGTGCGTGCTCTCTCTCTCAAAATAAATAAATAAACTTGAAAAAAAAACTTAAAAAATAGTTCTTGGTTGCTTTCCACTCCCTTGTTGTTGTTGTTGTTGTTGTTGTTATTGTTGTTTTTTAATGTTTATTTATTTATTTTGAGAGAGAGAGTGGCAGAGAGACAGAGATAAAGAGAGAGAGAGAGAATCCCAAGCAGGCTCCATGCTGTCAGCACAGAGTTCACGGCGGCAGGGGAGGGGGGGGGACGGGGGGGGAGGGGAGGAGGGCCGGCTTGATCCCACAAACCATGAGATTGTGACCTGAGCCAAAATCAAGAGTGGGAAGCTTAACCCACTGAGCCACCCAGGCACCCCACCTTGTTGGTTTCTGTTTGCTCCATACACCTTTGTCGTGTAAATTCTCTTCAACTGTCCCTTGATTGTGCATCTGTCTCCTGCAGGAAGCACATACATCTATCTATTCCATTGACTTGTTACAACATTCTTAGGAATTCTAGCTTGCAGCTTTATCCTCATTTTATATAGTGATTAAGAAACTGAGGGCCAGAAGGGTCAAAACCCAACTTCACAGACAATGTTGAACAAAGGCTAATATTTAGGGGTAATAACTCCCTGTATAGCTGTCTCCTGTGCACAGGAAAATTTGGAAAAATGCTTTGCTATTTTAATAATAATATATTATTATTGTGGTATGTTTATCATTATCTAAATAATATATTATTATTAATATTAGTATATTATTATTGTGGTATGTTTATCATTATCTAAAAATAAAAATCAATAAGAGAAATAAATCTCCCTATTTTTGGAACTACTTAGTTTGTAAGTAAGCTGAATCACTTAAAAATCTGATGTAGGTATTGTTTGGATCTTTCATGTTAATTTTCATTTTCTGGAAGATTTGTATGATAAGGAGTAGAAAATGTATTAGCATGTACTTATGTATGCATGAAAGAACATATTTTACATGTAAAACAACTTGATTGTAAGGTTTCATTCCAGGACTCATTTAATAGCTGGGATGGGCTACATTATGTCTATATTTAACACTTACTAGATATCCACACAGTTTGCATTGAAAGAAAAAAAATATTTAATTTGTATAAATGTTTTTGCCAAATCTCAGAAAATCCCATATAATTTAGATTTAGCAGGTGTTATTTTCAAAGAATCTGGCAGATTAATAAAATAATGACCAAATGATTGAGGCTTTGGATTTCAACAAAGCATTCACTGACAATGCCCCTCATCGTAATCTGCTGCCAAGGTGGAGAATACGGCTCAGAGCAGACCCAATGAGGGTTCTGATTAATACTGCAGTGGAGTATGAGGGATGGATTCAGGAGATGGAACACTGTTACCAAAGTAGTCAACTAACACCTTTACTGCAATGATTCTCGAACTTGGCTGTGTGGTGGAATCATCTGGCTAGTGAAAAACAAAAATACTAATATGCGGATCTACGCTTACTTAATGGATGTAGGATGTAGCCTGTGCAGTGAGATCTTTAAACAATTCTTAATGATTCTACTGTACGACCAAAACGGAATGGGAGACACTAGGATGCATGCAGGCTCTGCAAGATGAATTTTATTATTTGAGAATAAATACGTGGTAGTGAGTAGCCGATAGGGAGACTTCACATGTAGGTTTTGTGCTTCAGTGTTTAGATTTTATACTAAGGCCAATAGGGAGTTGCTTGAATTTTATGTGATATGAATTTTAAAGGGATCGTTGCGCTGTAGTGGAGAATGGTATGGAAATGGGACTGATGTCATGCAAGGCGGCCACTTATTAGAGTATGTCAGGTCAGATGTGTTGGTGGCCTGGAAAGGGCGGTGGTGGTGGTGGAGATGGAGAGAAGCAAGTAGATTCACAAGATCTCTAGAAAGATTTTTTGGCAATGCATACGAAGGTGAAAGAATGGAAGGAGTCAGGAATGACAAGCATTCTTCCCAGAAAATCAAACTCCTCTTCCTAGTATTCAGCATTTCCTGTGAAGATCTGGGAGATTCTTCATTTCTGAGGCATCCTTAGCCAAAAATCAGAGAATGCTGGTCATTGCAGTTCAATTGCCCCTTTGGCTCTCAAACTCTGTTTGTTGGTTAGAAAGTTTTGAGTTATCATTGTTACAACTGACCCTTACACATCCATGTCGAAATGAGTGGAAAATGTTTAATCTGCAGAAAAAATTTATTGCCAGGTGCACAAATGAGTCTGCATTTAAACCAATCTCAATTAAATTATATAAGTAAAAGAAAAATATGCTTTGTCAAATTTTAAAATGCAACTAACATGTGTCTTTCAGTTTGCCTTCAAAATTTCAGATCCATCTCTCTTTCAGGAATACCGTGGTGAGAAAACACAACACTTCAAAACTCCTCTAAGAACTACTTTGTAAAAATGGCAAGTTTAAGAGCAGAGTGGTTGACAAGGTTCTGGAAATCCTAAAGGAACAATTTCCAAATATATCATGAGAGTGAGAAATGAATCACAGAGATGGATGTAGTCATAGTTTTCCACTGCAATTCAGCTCCATCAGTAGATTCTTTATAAGCATTCTGAGAGAAAAAAATATATATTTATGGTTAGAAAATGAAAATTGTACATTTCATTCTTCCGGTTCAGTATGCAGTGAAGGTGGTGTGGATGCCTCCTGCTGCTCTAAATCGTTGGCTCACTGGGTTGCACCATTCATTACAAGTATCTGCATCCATGAGGCTAATTTGTATGTAAGGATATAATTTGTATAAGGTAGGTTACAGCCTATGTTTAGATAATAGTCTCCCTCTTATCTATATTTACATTTGGTTTCAATTCAACTGGATGAGTATGGCTTTTGTCATTCTCAGGGAGGCATGTTAAACCCAACTCCCCACTATTGGGTCCTTTTGTTTATATCATGTATCATGTCTGATGCCCAAAAGATAATCAGTCAATGGCTTCCCACAAACATATCATGGGAGGTAAGAGTCAAAATTATTGACTCTTAGGTGTTAGGTGTGTTTATTTCATGACACTACAACTATCCTAGGGTATTGAATATCAATTTTTGAAAAAGTGTTATCACTGTAGCCTGTGTCTGTGTGTGTGTGTGTGTGTGTGTGTGTGTGTGTGTATTGCTGAAAAATTCTTCAAAACTACAAAGAGGTTGTTTCTTAGACAGTAAAAATGTATCAAACAACTAGAGTTACTAGTTGTGGAACTAACACATAATGTGGAAAACACATAAGAATTCCCTTTATTGAAATCCATTGTGTTTCTAGAAACCACATCCTAAAGCAGATTGTTAAAATCTGAACTAATCAATTGCTTCTGCACACCACTATTGGTTAGTAGTGGGAAATTTCAAATGAATACAACTTGTTAGAAATGTACACGTCATAGAATTATATTATACAAACTCAGTGTATTTACTATTCGTGCTGAGTCTGACAATTTTGTCTGTATATTTTTGTCTTTTGCCTTCAAGAAAGCACCACATAGAGTAATTATGAACTCTTCATCTATATGAAATTTAAATGTAATTAGTTTGAGTTATGACTGTCACTAAAACATTAAAACACAGCAGGAGTGAGATTAATGGACTATGGATTAAATGTTGAGAGAACTGAGTAACATAATATAAAGTGGCTAATGTAGACATTGCTAGTTTGTTGATAGCAATAGCTTGATTAACCAAATCATATATAGCATCTATGTACTATGGGAAAGGCTCAGAAAAAAGTTCGTATAATGAAAGGAGTGCCAGACCCACTGAAAAAACTTTAGCAAGTGCTTGAATACTTAAGATCATGCCTCACTAGCTCTCTGGGTGTCACTCACTACAATGAAACACATATATGGTAAAGAAGAATAAAAGGATACAGCAGCTAGATCTTCTGAACAAAAAGGAAGAGAAAAACAGGAACTGAAGGCATCCATTGACATTAAAGGGATAGTGTGGTGGACGTTCTGCAGATATCTTTGCTTCATTCTGTTTTTTCAGATATACGTGAACTTAATCTCCTGGAGAATGATATTTTGGAAATGTCGGGCATTTTTTTTTTAAAGAAAATCTATTGTTTCACATTCTGCCTTCTTTTCCCTCCAAATTATATACACAGTCAGGAAAAGATACGCGTTTGGTAGGTGTTATGAATTGGGGGAGGTTATGCTCACTAAATTAATGTTTTATTGTAAATATTTTGAGTTACTTCTGATGAAACAATTAGGGAAAGATTCATAAAAATTATCTTCAATTTTTTAAAAAGTCATTTCATTTCAGTCATTTCAGTTGTATGATATTATTGATATGCAATAAAGTACTTTGAAAATAGTTTCCATATGAAAATTTTTAAGTAATAATACAAAAGAAACAAATAGGTCTATTGGTAGACAAGTACTTTGTCTTTGATTCCAATAATTTTTTTTCTTTACATATTTGAGATTGCTCACTTCATAAATGTTGTCACTGTGATTGAATATCAGTAGGAGTGATAAGATGATATTTCTGTCATTATTTGTTTCAGGTTTTTTTTGTTGTTGTTTTTGTTTTGGATGGTGAAAGGTACTATTTTGCATGCAGTAAAACGTGTATTTGTTTTAAATGTGACAGGTATCATCGTGAATTTGAAAGGTTATATTTACGGAATCATAGTATTTTAGAGGTAGCAAGAAACTTACAGCTCAATTAATTAAATTCTTGTACTCCATTGATAGGAAACTTGAAGAATAAAAGATTGACTTTCTCAAACACCAACAGCTGATTTCCTTTCTTTGCTAACCTGAGTGAAGATTAGTCTTCTGGTTTTTAATATAGTTATGAACTCCAAAACAGTACTGTTATGTCACATGTGCAACTTCAAACCCTCTATTTATTCATGGATCTATTTTTCGGAATCTACTTATGGTTATGATTTCCCTATCTGCAATGACAATGATGATGATGGTAAAAATAATAAGGCAATAAAGGTTGATGATATAATAATCAGTTTTATGATGTCAATAGACTTAGGATTTCATAAACACCAAAATGGTTCAATGATGCAATCTTCATACATGTGTCAGTGTAGACCCACAGTTTCCCCAAATCTTCCTGTCCCTGACACCAGCTCTGTTACTGCTCAGAGTGCGGTCCATTCTGGCCTGACCTGAGAGCTTGCAGGAAGGCAGAATCTCAGGCACATTCCAGTTGTTCAGACCCACAATCTGAATTTTAACGAGGCCATTTAGCAAGCACATAAAAGCAGTTCTAGAGCATCTTTGATGAATCTCATGCGCCTCTCTGATGAGAAGTTGGACCAGTCAATGGCGAATATCAGACTACCGCTTTCAGGTTGCAAACTTCTCTCTGCTTTTTGTTTTGGGGCGGGTACAGACCACACAATCTAGACTTTTTCTGTGGCACTTCTAAAATGTTTGCGATTGCCAAAAAGTGAGGAATCTTATAGTTTCACACCAGAACCTGGTGGCGGCTGTATCAATTACCATATCATGGCTATGTGGTATATTCTACACTTAGAAAAGAGACCTGGCACTTAATAGAAGTGGCTTTGCTCTGCACAGCTGTTAAAACTTCCAGCAAATGCTACCAGATAAATTATAAGGGTGAATTAAAGGGTGCCCTTTATAAATAGTCACAAAAGGCCTCAGCAGCTGATTATAGTGTGGGTGTAATTTGCAGAAAGGTTTGCTGTAGGCATGAAATCATAGTAGTGTTGTTGGAATACAGCCAAGAGCCTAGCCATTTCCAGTAGCTGTATCACCACCTGCTAGTATACTTATTCAGAATTGAGTCAGAGGGATGGATGAAGTCTAATGAATCATCAAGTCTTCGTCTAAAACACTTCATCTAGCTACTACTTTTCAGATGAGCCTCGTTTGTGCCAGACCCCCGCCTGGGATGACCTGAAGTCCTAGAGATAGAGGCTTTCTGCCAAATGAAAAAATAGCTGAACGCAGTTTTTATTCTGAGTCACTTCTGGAATCTTGTCTGGATCTCTGTGGTCCTGGGGGCCTCAGATATGAGGACTGGTTCTAAGGAATCCTTAACTCTTTGCCTTGAGTGCTGATTTGCTCTCAGAGCCCAGTGTTTCGAGTATTAAGCTAGTCTACGACTCATTTGCCTTAAGTCACTTTTGACTTAGAATGAGCTGGGAAATAGCATCTTTGTATAGTTGCTTTTATGTATGTATGTATGTATGTATGTATGTATGTATGTATGTATTTTGAGAAGAGATATAGAGAGCAAGTGGGGGAAGGGCAAAGAGAGAGGGGAAAGAGAGGGAATCCCAAGCAGGCCCCATGCTGTCAGCGCAGAGGCCAATGCAGGGCTCAAACCCCCAAACCAGGAAATCATGACCTGAGCCTAGATCAAGAGTCGGACACTCAACTGACTGAGCTACTCGAGCACCCCTAATTGCTGTTATTTCGCAGTACATTGCTTGTCACTCAGGGTCTGCTGTGGTTTGGGGACAGTTTGCTAGGGAGCAGTTTCCCCTTCCTGAGGTTTATTTTCCCAATAAATAAGCCCTCCCATTTTCCGTCTGATTGGACCAGGGTTTTTAAAAGTATATCTGTGTGTGTGATTTCCGTGTGCCTTCTGTAGTATTCGTAATAGTACATGTATATAGACCTTACGGTGGATAAGGCACTGATTTTAACACTTTAAAAATATGATCTAATTTAATCCTTACTATGACCAGGACTTGGGTACTATTATTATCTGTTTTATAGATTAAGCAAACTGAGGCACAGAAATGTTAAGTTCCTTGATCAAGGCCACAAAGCTAAAAAGGAGGAGCTAAAACTCAACTTGAACTCTGGTGGTGAGAAGCTAACTTGTACCGTAATAGATGAGTTGATATTGCACCCACCTTTAGTGGAGGAATAAGGGGAAAGGGGCAGCAGAAACCCTAAGAACAGGGCCCTCCAATTAGGGACTGGCAAGGGGAATGTCTCCAGCTTTCACAGTGACCTCAAGTTGATGAGTAGTGAAACAGAGACAGGCTCTTCTTCCTGTCTCCTCTGGCTGGAGAGCAGAAACGTAGGGGGAACATCCTGGCAGACAAAATAAGGAGCTAGTCACGAATTTGTCATTCCAAGAAATACATGCCAAGTCCCAGATAGGTTCAGGTGGCCACACATTTAGGGTCTCTAACACACACACAAGCAGAGGGTCGTGCCACCAGTGTGCTTTCTGTGAGTGGGAAAGAGCCTGGCCGACCCTCTGGTAGTTGGCCAGACTGCCAGAAGTTAAATGGAAAAATGTAGGCTGATGGAAGCAGATCCAGAAATCCTGTTTGAGTTCTCCATGCCCAGATGGAGGAGGTAGGAGTAGGCAGGAGAGGGTGTGGCCTGGTCAGCTGGAATTTCCTGGGGGCTGGAGAGGACATAACTCAGCCAGTCTCACTCTCTCTGTACTGCGTTCGTGAGATTATATAATCTTGAGTATTGAGAAGGAGATAGAATTTCTTAAATTCAACAGTGTACAAAGAGCTCTTCATTAAAAGTAATTTGGTGTATTTCTTAGAGATAGGAGACACTACCACAGGAAATTATGCTACTGTAAGAGAAAACATTTTGAATTATTACTGGAATAGGGAGGACACCACTGGCATTAAAAACGTTTTATATTAAAGTAAAATGTTATTGACTGCCACTTCCTTTTCTCTTTAGATCATTAGCATAGGATTAAACATTTTTAAATGGGATTTCAAACCCATACCAAGCAGCTGTCTTCTATTTCAAAAGACAAAGCACTCATACATATGTATTATGCACTTAATTAAAACTGTTGCATTTTCATTTTAAAAAGTTCTGATGCTGTCCTGCATTTTTATAATAATTTAGATCTCTGGACTGCCACCAGTTTGCATATTTTACGTGGGAAAGGAGGGTTTGGGTAGGATAAGCATCTCTAGATTCATATAATTGGATGGGCATGGCCTGAAATGAGCTGTACACTGGCCGGTTCCACTGTAGCTGTTCCACCATTAGGTATTCATTTCTTTTACTTAACAAGGAGGTATTTTTCCCTCTGAAATTTCTTATTATAAAAAAATATATATTTATTATAGAAAATTTAGAAAACTAGAAAGAAGAAAATAAAAATTATCTATAATTCTATTTCTCTGAGAGGAATATTATCAACTCTATTATTATATATTTCATTTCTATTATTTTATTTACATAGATTCTCTATATTTTATAGAATTTGAATCATACATATTTAAAATATGTAGTTTTTAGTTTTCACTTCATTTTAGGTGGTGAATCTTTTTCCATTCCATTAACTCATCTTCAGAACATGATTTTTCATGACTCCATCATCATCATCATCGTCATTATAGCTATATTTGAACTTTTTGCTTTATAATGTATGTAGTTTAAATTATAGAGGAATGGAGATGTAACCGAATTATATCAGATAGAAGAAGAAGAGTGATATGAAGTAGTATAGGATAAATTCTTAGGGATTAAAGCACAAAGTAAATTGATAACATGTGGAAATAATTTAAAAAATAAAAAGAAATCATAGTATTAGCAGCCAAGAGCTAGGAAGATTTAAAAATCTGCTTCTATAAAGAGGAACATTTTTTAGAAAAGAGGAATTCAAACAGGAGACTGATGATTTTTATTACAAGTTCCCCTAAAACTTGATTTTTAACCATCTGCAAATATGTTTTGGCTTAAAAAAAAAAAAGGTGTAAATTAACTCTGGCAAAGAGTTAGACATTAAGATGATCCTCGGAATCTCATACCTGAGGCTGTGGCTGTGTGTGCGTGTGTCCATGCAGAAGGCCAGAGGGGTAGTTCTCTATTAGAAATGGCAGAGGAGGTATCCGGTGCCAGGGATGGTGCCTTTGTGATAGCCTGAGGCCCTAGGGGGCTGAGAGCAGAGAGAATTCAGAAACTTCTCTAAGTCACAGTTTTGCTTTAGGCTAGTCTTGATAAGAAGATTCATTAAGTGGGATATAGGATCTCTAGAGCAACGAGCAGGGGACCTGGAAAAAAGATAGTTCCTCCAAATGTTATCATTACGTAGAAACAGAAAGGAGCAGTGTTCTGACCAACAAATCTATTCACCACTGGCACGCAAAATCCCCTCTTGATAAACTGTATAGGGTGTGTAAGCCATTTTGCTGTGGTGTGATTTTGTTAAAATAAATTTGTAGCTAAAAATCACATTTTCAAGATGAAATATTTGGAAAGGAAAAAAAGGAAACATCTAGTTTTCCTCTAGTGAATTGTGAGTTAAAATAAAAAAAGCATCTTTAGTTTTTTTTTTTTTTTAAGAAAGAGAGAGCATGCCCATGAACACGTGTCAGCGAAGGAGGGGCAGAGAGCATCAGAGACCATGCCAAGTAGGCTTCACGCTTAGGGTGGTCCCACACAGGGCTCTAACCTATGACTCTGGGATCATGACCTGAGCCCAAATCAAGAGTTGGATGCTCAATCAATGAGCTACCCAGACGCCCGCAAATTAAAAAAACATTTTAAATCTAATGGGAAAATGTAAGGTATCATGCCTACATCATGTTCATCCCTATAACCCTTCTCTGTTTTTTCTGTTCTAGTTCTGAATCGAATTGTGCTCTTGTTTAGTTTGAGTGATGCGTTTGGAAATTTAGATTAAGAGGCCAGAAAATTGGAGGAACGCAACTGGTTATTTATTGATTTTATTAATTAATATTTTGAGGTGTTACATTGTGCCAGAAATTATGTCTGACTGATTTACAGTTGTTGATAAAACATTATCCCTGCCCTCAAGAGACCAGCCACTGGGAGGGAGCCACAGTAAGCAATTTAGTTATTGATTGAGGAGAACTTGGTGAACAGCTGAGCCTAGTTGAAGTTTCTTTTTCTATATATACTATAAAATGTTAAAATACAACCATTTCTTATGGAAGGAGAAAAGAAAAAACATGTAAAAAAGAAAAAAAAAGGTTGATATTATTTTCCTTTTTTAAGAATTCATTAGAACCTGATGAAACCAGTTCTGGATCACTAACTGAATTTGGTTTACATGAAACATTGAGAACAGAGATGGACTATTTACTCTTTGTTTTGGCTGAGCTTTTTCAATGGAGATTTCTCCTTTCTCGTCCTCTTCCAGGTGAATAGTATTTTCCCCATTACCTCTCTTTTTCTCTGCTTCTTTCACTCCGTCGCCTGTAGTTTTCTCTACTTTTTCTTTTTCCCTTTTACTCTTCTTTGGATGCCTTTTCTTCCCCAGTCCCCAGCCCCTTAACATAAACAGCAGCCATTACATAGTCTTAAAATTATGATCAATCAAACACAGCTATAGGAGATACATGCAGTGGGAATAATACAAGACATCGGCATTCCTGTTTGGACAATAAAATGAGTGTTGCCTTCTCCGTGGTAGGCAAAATAACCATCCCCAAAGATGTCCATGTTCTCTGTCCAGAACCTGCGAATGCGTCTAATTACATGGCAAAGGCAAATTTAGGGTATAGAAGGAATAAGATTGCTAATTAGCTGACTTTGAGATGTGGTGGGCCTGGATTATCCAGGTGGGCCCAATCTAATAACAGGAGCACTTAAAAGCATTAGAGGGCAGCAAGTAGAGAGAAGCAGAAAGATGGTCTTGTTAGAAGGGTTCAGTGCGATGCTGGTGTCATTGGAGATGGAGAAAGATGGTTGTGAGCCAAAGTATGTGGGCCTCTAGAAGCTGAAAAGGTAAGAAAATGGGTTCTGCCCTGAAGTCTCCAGAAAGGTACTTAGTTCTGTAGACACCTTGATTGTAGCCGAGTAAGACCCATGTTGCACTTCTGACCTCCAGAACTGATAATAAAGTGGTATTGGTTTAGCTACTACACTTGTGGTAATTTGATACAGCAGAAATGAAAATAAATACACCCTCTTTCACTTGGCAAAGAATCTGGAGAAAGGATGTATATCTCTGGTTTGCTCCTTGTCAATATCTCACAGACCCAGTAGATCAGAAGTGATTTTAGAATCCACTGAACACAAGTGTTTGGAATTCAGGGCCACTGTACCTTTTAAGAGGCAACAGATATTGAAAAGGGGCCCAAGGGGTGTACTTAGAACTGTAGACCTTGAAGATTAACCTGAAGAAAAATGTTTCCTCATTCACATGCTTCTGGAAATAGATATATATGAGCTGTGTGAAAGTGTACTATGGGGGAAACAATAAATTTCTCTCTGCTTGTTTGAGTTCTTAGCTGAGACTCCTGTAATAAAGGATTAGGAAGAGAAAAACAAACAGAAGCTTATTAACATGTAAGCATGGGTGATACCCAGAGAAAAATGAACAATTCTGTGAGCTCCAGAACCTGTGAATGTGTTCAACCACATGGCAAAAGGGAATTTGGCTTACAGGTAGAATAAGGTTGCTATTTAGCTGATCTTGAGATGAACGTGTCTTGGATTATCCAGGTGGGCCCAATCATAGCCCTTGAACGTAGAATAGGCTGGCTTAGATTTCAGGCTGAAATACCATCATAACAGAGAAACGGGAGGAGGCATGTGGGTCTCTTGGAGGAGAGTAGAGGATTTTCTTTAAAAAAAAAAAAAGATAAATGGGCTTCGGGGTGCTTGGGTGGCTCAGTCTGTTAAGCATCTGACTCTTGATTTTGGCTCAGGTCATGATCTCACAGTTGCTGAGATTAAGTCCAAGGTTGGGCTCTGTGCTGACAGCTTGGAGCCTGCTTGGGATTCTCTCTCATTCATTTTCTCTCTCTCTCTCAAAATAAATAAACATTTAACAAGAAGATGAATGGGCTTAGAAAAATAAATGGGAGATATGCTAGTTTGTGACAAAGTATATCTGAGCACGGTGTTGACTTCTTCTCTCCTCTCCTGTGATGAGTCAATCGTCCCCCCAAAACGAAAGTCCTAGGGAGGATAATCTGTGACAACTGAGTTCCTTTTGGAGGGTTGGTCTCTAGACAGATGAGGGGAGTTCAGAGAAAGCCTCTCCCTGCATTTGCTCAAAATAATCAATATGCTAGAGTGGCATAATTTGGGATGGCATATCTTCAATACACACAGGCATATGTAATTCTAATATATATTACGATAAATAAAATGAACATACTATCAACAGCACTACTAGTCCTTTTTTTCTCCTTTTTATACAATTGATAAGCAAATTTTAAAATTGCAATTAATATCTTGCTAGAGTATTTGAAATTTTTTTTAATGCTGTGTAAGCGTATTCAGCCATCCAATGTTTAGGAACTTTAAATCCCTTTATTTTCAAGAGCATAGAATTGAGAAATAAAAGCATGTAAGCAAATTTACCTAAATCAGAATAGTTTATAGTGAAAAGACAGGACAGGGATTTTGTGTCCTGGGGGTGCCTGAGACTCTTCTTGTCCATAATGCTGCACTACACTGAGCAGGTAAAGGCTTCAAAGAGGTTCTGTCTCCTCCTTCCTCTTAAAATTATACTTGTTGTGTTCCTAATAATAACTACCACAAGATGAGGAATTGCCAATTGGTGATTTTTCTGCTTAAACAAGCATGTCCTTGGGATTTAGCCCTTCTTAACTTGTTAATAGGTCCATTTTGAGACTGGACGTGATCACTTTGCACAATATATTCTTAGACTATAGGTAATGGATGGGGTAAATCACTATGGAATCTTTTTTCGTATTTAACTTTTCTACTTATTTGTTGAACGTCTGTAAGATGTGGATAATGTTCAAGATACTGTCTCTTTTTTTTTCTTCCATAAATATTTCAAGGGTTCTATATAGTCTCTAAACCAGGTGTTTCGTCTTAATGAGCCAAACTGAATGTTAGCCTTCCAGGACAGTCACAGAAGCCATACTTGCTTAGGCCTGAATTAGTGAAAACTCTGAATGACACATATTTGAGATTTTCTTAAACATACGGATAAGAACAATAGTAGGGGAAGTGGATGTATCTTACCATTCTTAATGTTTTTCGTAGCTCTATGAGCCTACGAAGCAGGTTTCAGGGGGAGGGTTGAGGGTAAGAAGGAAGAAGTACTGGGTCAGCCGCAGGAAGAAAAAAACCAGAACTTTATACCATGAACGCTGAGTGCTGTGTTCAGGGTTGAGGGTTCATGGAACGTAGAATGCATCCATAGCGATAGTCACACCACTTTGAAAGGCATGCAGGCAGTAACTGTAAAATTCAAGAGACCGTAGGCCCTAAGTTGTTCCTTTAGAGAACAACAAATGTTTATCACAAACCAAACTTTCAGTTCCTCTTCTACATTGCCAGAAGGCAATAGAAAAGTTTGAGTACAAGCCAAGTCTTGAAGTATAATAGGTTAGGGCAATATGAACCAGTCTCCCTGTAGTTTGATTTTGTTCATGCCATTTTGTAAGCTTCTTGTTTGGGAATTAAAAAATTCATGCAAGCTCAACTCCTTGGATTTGGACAGCAAATTTTGGACAGACTCCGGGAGTAGGTGGTGTTAAGGTACAATTCTGTCTGATTTTTAAAATTCATAATATTGTCAGTATACCTATACAACACATACTAGTTGAACATTCACCATGTAAAGAATTAATTTAGCAGCTGGGGATATGGTAATGAAAAAAACAGAAAAAAGATCCCTGTTCCCTTTAGCACAATTCTAGTTGACAGTTATAGACAATAAACAATGTAAATAGAGTATAGCAGACATTGAAGGCCTACAGAACGGGAGGGAATAGAGGGAAGAGGGATATTATATTATTAGATATATATTCTAATATATACTATATATTTATATATATAACATATATTTATATGTAATAATTTATATATTATATATTTTATATATAATACATATTATATATTTATATATAATATATTACATATTATATATATTTATATATAATACATATAATTAATACATATTATATATTAGAAGGTAGAAATTTTTGAAACTGTGTCCACAGGCTTTATTCAGAAGCTTTCATTTGAATAAAGACTAGAAAGAATTGAGATTGGGGAACAAATATCTAAAGGAAGCTTTTTTGAGCAAGGAATAACCACTAAAGAATCTGGGGTTGAGAGCATGACAGCGGGGAGGGCAATGTGACTGCAAGGGAGGAAGTAGGAGGAAGGGTTAGAGAGGATTAGTGGTTGGGGGCAGTCATATCCTTTAAGTTACTGTAAGGACTTGTAAACTTGGAGAGTTTACTAAGCTACACAAATTACAACCTAAAGTTTGAAGACCTGAACTGTCCAATATAGTAGCCTCCTGCTAAATTTGAGGATTTAAATTGAAATTAAATTTAAAAAAAAATAATTTCTTGAATACCCACATTTCAAGTGTTGAATAGCGTTAGGTGGCTATTGGGCAACCCAGACCTAGAACATTTCCATTTCTGTAGAAAGTTCTTCATTAATGCTATTCTAGATTAGTCATACTGTTTATTTCTTGTATTAAAATTTTTTTTGAATGTTTATTTTGAGTGAGAGAGACAGAGAGACAGAGCATGAGCGACGGAGGGGCAGAGAGAGAGGGAGACACAGAACCTGAAGCAGGCTCCAGGCTTTGAGCTGTCAGCACAGAGGCTGACGTGGGGCTCGAACTCACAAACCGGAGATCATGACCTGAACCGAAGTCAGACGCTCAACCACTGAGCCACCCAGGCACCCTTGTTTATTTCTTTAAAAAAAAAAGAAAAAAAAAAAAAAAGGATGCCCTTAAAGAATATGGCTGACCATTTGCTAGGCTTTTGAGATAAAAATGTAAAGAAGAATTGGGATTTTCCTTATGAATCTTTCCGTCTCTTAAGGAGAGCAAGATAAGTAATAGAACTATTACTACAGCCTTTTCAGGGTACAGGTTTCAAAGGAAAGAGTTGTCAGTTTTCCTGGGGAAGTGGTGTTCCCCCTGAAAGTGAGTTAGCAGTCACACAATGGATCAGGATGTTTCAGGTGAATAGGTATATAGAGACTGTTTTACTTATTAACTACCATGGTAAACCTGTATCTGTCGTACCTCATGTAATATTTACAGTAATTTTGGAGAGCACCATTGATACCCTACCTTACAGATAAAGAATATAGAAATTCAGAAGTGAAACAAGTTGCCATGATCACCTAGCATTTTGATATGTGAAAAATTAAATTAATCATGGGCAGAAAAAAATTATTCTTAAAAATATGCTAATTGAAAATATGGTTAGATAACCAGGATTTAGACTCTGGGTGTTTGGCTTTAAAAGTTGTGCTTTTACTTCCTATGCTATATTAGTATTCCTCAAAAAGGTTTTATACAATGCTAAAGAGGGTGGAGGGGGGGAATAAATTAGAATATGTAATCAATATGAACATGTATGCCCTCAACAAATTATATAAAGCAACTGACAAAATTACCATATATATATACATATGTATACATATATATGTATATATATATATATATACATATGTATACATATATATGTATATATATATATATATACACATACTAATAATTAATGTTGAAGATATCAACATAAACTTCTTAGAAAGTGATAGGTATAATAAACCAATATTTATGTAGAGATACTGGGGATCTATCCAATTAAAAGTTTAAGTGATTAGAAAATTATGTAACTTATTTATAATATCTTGTCAAAATCTGAGAGACAAAGCTAAAATAGCAATTAGAAGGAACTTTTTAGTTTAAAATATTTTTAATAAACAAAACACCAAGAATTCTATGAACAAGTAAACTAAGCATTCAACATGAACTAGAAAAAGTTTGAATATAGAAATAAGGAAATTAAAAATAATTAAAAAACAATATAAAAATAAAAATATTTATTTAGTAAACACAAAGATAAAGATGCAGAGCAGCAACCAAAAATAGAGAATAAAACAAAACCAAAAACTAAGCTTTGAAAAGGTTTGAGTTAATGCTGGGGAAGTTGGGGAAGAGTGAATCCGGATCTCTGTTGAACCCAGTCGTCAGTGAACCCCCAGGTTTCCAAGTTCCACTTTTCCTGCCATTTCCTCACCTCCTTCTTTTGCACGTATGTTTCTAAAGTATGAGAAATTCCCTGTAATTTTACACCTCTGCAAATGTTCATAGAAAAGGCAGCAGAGCCCATGGGATTGACTTGGCTCCCAATATTTACACCTGTTTCACCTCTTCCCACTCCTCCCTTCTTCCTGCTTTCCTTTTTAAAAAGCTGCCTATATTTGTGTTTTATGTTTTCATCATTTATGGTGGGCAACTTCCTTGAACATGGGGCACTCTTTAGCGCTACAGAAATATTTAGAGCAATGAGTAAAATACGTTTTTGTTAACACTTCAAGCAGAGATTATAAATAATGCTTTTAACGGGGAGGTGGGGGGAGGCTATCTTAAGCTTCACTGCCTTCATTAAGGTGCATGCACTTGAGTGAGTTAAGCTTAACCAGTTTTATGACACAGCTTGGAGGCAGAATTTGCAAGCAGATTTCTAACTTTAGTAAAGCTGGGTTTGCAGGATAGTGTCTTCTAACTATGGACTGCTTGAAATAGGCACACACTGATATTTCTTAAAGATAGAAATCCTACCCTTATATAAGACGTAATCATTCTTACCTCTGGAGACTAGGGGAAAAAATCCACCCACCAAACTGGAGATAAATCTAGGCTGAAACTTATGTGTATGTTTTGATTATAACAGAATCTTTCAAGTATTTCTTAGTCAATATGAGTAAAGAGGCCATGCTTCTCCAACTGATCTGATACGCAGCCCCAGCCTGTGGTTTCACGAATTCATTGTGTAGCACAATCATTTCTAGAACACAGTACTCTGTTTTCCCCTGGATGTGCTCTTATTTTCTAGGAATGAGGGAACTATGGGAAGTGCTTCTTTGTCACTAATGAAGTTCTGAAAACACCTAGAATACTAATGAGCAGGGATAATGCTGGGAAAATCAAAAGGAATCTGCTTTCACAACTGTTAGGGTTCTTACTCATCTTCTTCCCCTATCAGCATTTCCTCACAGCTAAACTTAAGAGTATTTCCCCCTACCCTAACCCCCTGCTTACGCTGAGAGCCTGGGGAACCCAAGCCTGCCCGTAGTCCTTAGTAACTACAACTAATAAAGGAAGTGTGTCTATAGCCTTGGCTCTAACATCTATCTAGGAATTGGAATGAAGTAGTGATGCCATGGCCAATTGATAACTGCTGGGCTCCCTTTCATTCTTGGTTCCATCTAGTTCCCTGAACTTAGCTAACACAGAGATCATCAGTAGGATTTGGCCAGGGTCATCCCAGTCTCTTTCCCTGAGTGGGATCAAATGCATGTATCTCTTTTTTCATTCATTTGCTAATTCAACAAATAGATATTGAACACTTATTTTCTAGGCAATCTTCTATGCCTCTGAGAGAGACCAAAAGATTCAATAAATTTCCTGCTTATCATACATCTTTGTGGGGGACAAAGAAATAGATATAGGGATGCCTGGGTGGCTCAGTGAGCTAAGCGACTGAACTTGTCTCAGGTCATGATCTCACAGTTTGTGAGTTTGAGCCCCGTGTTGAGTTTTGTGCTGACAGCTCAGAGCCCAGAGGCTGCTTTGGATTTTGTGTCTCACTCTCTCTCTGCCTCTCCTGCTTGCTTGCGCGCGCTCTCTCTCTCTCTCTCCCTCTCTCGCTGTCAAAAATAAACATGGAAAAAAATTAAAAAAAAACATAATACAAGTTCTGGTGTAGATACGTGCTATGAAGAAAAATGAAATAAAGGTAAATGTATAGAATGGTTACGGGAGCCAGGCTAAGAGCTGGAAATTATGTTAAATGAGGTGGTCAAGAAAGGCTTCTCCTAAGAAATCAAGCCACATCTCCATCTGTGGAAAAAAACTTTCTGGGCTGAGGGACCAGCAAGACCCAGGCTCTAAGACCAATGCAAATGCTCATGGGAGGAAACGTCCAACGTGGTTAGAGCACATTGAGTGAGATGAGTTACAGAATAGTGGGAGTGGGCAAGGGCCATATTATGCAGGATCCTTATAGACTATGAGGTAGAGTTCAGATTCTGTTGTCATCGTGATGGTAAATTGTTGGATGGTTTTGAGCCAGGATGTGGCAGGATCTTACCTATATTCTAAAGGATATTTCTACTCTGTGGACAATAAACTATAGCAGGACAAGACAGTAGTTATGTAAAAGGCAGTTGTGGTGGTCACAATTGAGAGAAATATTGGTGTCTCAATCAAAGTGATAAATGATCAAGTTGCAATATGCTCATGAAAGAGCCAGTACCACAAATTCTTGATTCTGTTCCTTACTCATAGGACTTAACTCCATGGGGCAATTTATGGAGATACTCGGATTTGAACATTCTTGTTGCCCTTGCCAATGTCAACTTTTCAGTCACTTTAACCTTTGCCTACAGACATCCCCCAATTTTTCCTAGTGACATGTGGTTTACATTTAGCCTTGGACGTTACTTTTTAGGCTTGGACTTCTTGATTATTTGTTACCAAATTTGCAGCCTCTTAGTTCCCAAACTACAACTTGCCAATGCTTTTCACCTATGAGGGGTCTCCTCTTGGTCCCTACTTATCTTACATTCCTACTGGCCCTGAGTTTCAGATGTCACAGTGGCTTCCCAATGATCCAACAGAAGTCATGAACATCATAGTAAAATTTTGACCTGTGTAAATACTGTAAAATAGTGACTAAATAGAAAAGATAAAACTAAGTTGCTGTATTTGATTCTGCTCAAAAAGAACTAAATGGAAATTCAAGAACTAAAAAATTAAAATTTCAAGAACAGAAAAAATCAGTGTCTGAAATTAAGACACCAATGCGTGAGTTTAATAGCACATCTGACACAACTGAAAAGAAAATAAGTAAATTGGAATATAACCTGAAGTTCTATCTCTAAGCTTCAATTTCCTGATAAGGGAACAGATTTCTTTGAGAATGTTGTGATAATTAGAAAAATACTCAAATTTGCATCCTCAAACAAAGTTAAACAAGTCTGCCTCAATTTTTTTTTAAAGATTATTTATATTTGAGAGATAGAGCAAGCATGCATGCACAAGCAGAGTAGGGGCAGAGCAGACAGGGAGAGAGAATCCCAAATAGACTCCATGCTGTCAGCACAGAGCCTGACATGGGGCTTGATCTTGTGAACTGTGGGATCATGACTTGAGCTGATATCAAAAGTCAGACACTTAACCAACTGAGCCACCCAGGGACTCCTTGATTTTTTTTTTTCTTTTTAAGAAGTCAATTTCCTAATCCTTTGGGAATTATTTGCTAACGAAATGAGTCTTAATTTTCTTTTATACAGATAATTTTGTCCATATATACAATTATAATATTATTTCTAAATTAGTGACATGAATTATTGTTTTAAATGTCTCTGAATCCTTCCAGTTTTCCTCCTCACCATTGTCACTACCACTTTTTAGGTCCTTTCATTTCTCACATAAATCACTGCTATGAAATTCTCTCTTCCTTTCTTTTAGTTTTGCCTCAATCTAAACCATTCTTCACATAGCTGACAAAATGATCTTTCTAAGCTGGAGGTCTGTTAAAACAGACCCTGCTTAGACACTTAAAACATTTTACTGGATTCTGTCCAATTGATCCATAACCTCATTCCGGTTCCCCTTTCCTCCCTGTCTGTCCTCCCTGTCTGTCCTCCCTGTCTGTCCTCCCTGTCTGTCCTCCCTGTCTGTCCTCCCTGTTGTTACTGTGATAAGCCCTCATTTCCTCCAGTGCTAGCCCTACTTTTCTAGTTAACTTACCTTTCTACTATCAATCCCTGATCTGATGAATTTCTTGGTCAGGTACGGTTGGTGAATGGGAAGTGGAGATCCATATTTGAGGGATCAGAACACATTCAGAAATTGTTGGAGTATGATAAGCAGGAATGGAATCCCCAGTATGGCTGTTGTAGGTCTAGGGAGCAACTATAAAATATAAAAGCACTAACCTTGTGGCCAAAAAAGAGAATGCTACTGGAAAAAAGAAGGCAAACTATGAAGTAGCTGCAATTTGAGTTCAATCATATGAAATTTCTATGTAGTACTTAACCATAAAGACCTGAATTGCAATTATTCTAGCTCACTAGACTGAACATTCTATAGTGTTAGCATTAATAAATGTTAATAGAACAAAAAGTTAATTTTGACTTGAAAGTATTCCTGCTATTCAGCATTCCAACCAACAATTATAAGTCAACAATTAGTTCACTAGTCTATTCAGTTCTTATGCAGGATGTCATTATGTCATGCAGTTTTTCAAAAATTGTGTGTGTGTTTTTTTTCTAGTCTAAAAAAGTGCCAAGTTCTCTTGTTGGAAGAGCAATTAGAGTAGATGCATTCCACATACCTTGGTAACAGATGTTATCTCACACTGTGCAAATTCCTTGAATCATTCAAGGTAAACATGGTGTCCAGGAAAGTAAAGTATTTCAGCCAAACTTCTGTCCAAGAACCAGCTGTTTATACAGTTAGAAAAAAGATGCCATTCAGAGTCTCTTATTTTAGCTATAGGATTTTGCAGCATGCTTTATAATGCTACAAATATTTACTTTCAGAGCTGCGAAAAGATTGCAAATTTTGCTCGGCGTTTTGTATTTCTCTTTGCCTTTCTTTGATAAAGAATGAACGTTATTAGAATGGAAATAAAGTAAATCTTGCTAGACTTGTAGGCTTAGGAAAACTGTAAAGCCACCCCTATAATGGAAAGAAAAAGTCCTTCTCTGCCCCCCACCTTGGGAAGCCATCTAGGAGAACTTGCTTAAAGATGTCTCTTCCATTCTGATTTCCCAGCTCAGATCACTTTTACCTACTCTGGGGAAGAGAATGGAGACTAAGAGTTGATTATATGTCATTTTGCTCTAAACTGTGGGTTCTGTTACTCTAAAGAAATACATTTAAAAAAAATTTAAGCAAAAGGAAGGGAACAGAAATAGAATAATGTAGAAACAAGTGACAGCCATCTGTTAAATTTCACCAACTGCTGGTGATATTGGTTTCTTGTGTCATTCTGACTCAAAAGAGCATTTTAAAATTTAATATAACTATTATAAATGTCTTAAAATACGTCATTTGGGCCACATGACTTAAGAAAAAATGACTTTGCAGGATATATGCCAAGGGTAAATGTTAGACTTGCCTGCATAGGAAGGGATTCTGGCAGACAAAATATGTAATTTATTAAGCATTTTATAAATATTAAAGCCATTTCCTCACTAAAAATTTACTTCTGTTATAGTTTAGATTGACTAAGGGAATACTTTTAAAAAGAAACACCTTTGGGGTGCCTGGGTGGCTCAGTCAGTTGGGCGTCCGACTTCGGCTCAGGCCATGATCTCCCCGTCTGTGGGTTGGAGCCCTGTGTCGGGCTCTGTGCTGACGGCTCAGAGCCTGGAGCCTGCTTTGTATTCTGTGTCCCCCTCTCTGTCTCTGTCTCTGTACCTCTCCCACTCATGCTCTGTCTCTATCTCAAAAATAAAATTAAAAAAAAATACAAAGAAATTTTAATTATGATTAACTTGATATTTGTATAAAAATACTTTCCCTGGGACTAGAAAGGAGCTTGTTTCTCTCTAGCTTACCCCAAAATTTCTAGGGAGCTAAAGAGAACATCCGTTAAGTGCTTGCTTTTGTTAGGTTTATGTATAACTATCCATCAAACCTTGGTTTAGCTTTAGTCATAGAATAAGCTAGCTCAGAGAAGTCTCTGGGAGACATATACGCCTATGCATGCCTGTCCAGGGTCCATTCTATTTTATTAGGCCTCAAGTGTAAAACAACTTTTTTCATTTAGTTCTTTTGCATCACGTGAAAGGAATATCTGACCATTTTTATCCACAGAACAATCATTTAATGTGGTTCCTAAGGCCCTAGTGAATTTTCTCATTATTCTGAGATGCTATGGGAAATCTTTTTGTTTTGTTTTGTTTTCAATGTTCATTTTTGAGAGAGACAGAGACAGAGTGTGAGTGGGGGAGGGGCAGAGAGAGAGAGGAAGACATGAAATACAAAGCAGGGCCCAGGCTCTGAGCTTCAGTACAGAGCCCAACACGGGGCTCAGACTCCTAAACCATGATATCATTACCTGAGCTGAAGTCGGATGCTTAACTGACTGAACCACCCAGGCACCCCTCTGCCAAGAGATTTCTGTGTCGTTCCAATAGCTGTGTACCGTTCATATCAATTGGTAGAAATTACTTCTGGTGGGACAGGACAGGAACAGATGGAAATTAATTTCCATTTCTGCATTGTAAGCATAATGGTCTTGTCCTCAACTCTGTAAATCCTACAAATTGGTAGAAAAGGACATGTTGTTGAGAGAGAAATGTCAAAAGGCTATAAGGATATGTGTCTATGGCTTCCACTGGGCTCTGCCTTAGAAGCTGTTTATTCTCAATTCAAATCATAAGACAGGATAATTAATTTTCCCAGTTAACTGGGAAAAAGAAATTAGAAAAAAACCAGAAAACCAATTTTGCTCATCAAGCCATCTACCCAGGAGGGATATAAAAAAACATATTTTTTTTAATGATGTTTTTATTACTTTGGTAAACTTGTCTCAGTGGAACTTTCTCCATTTTATGCTTCATCTCACTTACATCCATGTCTTCTAGGTAATGCTATATGAATGATGCCTCTCTTTTTTGTCTCTCTCTTTGCTTCTCTCCTATAGTTTCTTTTTTGGATCTTATCCTTACTGGATATATCTGTTACCTTGATATTGGACTCTGGTTTCTTCAGGCAGTAATTTTTAGTGCTCACCATTATATGGCACAGAACTAGACTCTATTTCCCAGCTTCTCAGTCCTAGATGTGGCTACTTTGACTAGCTCACCCCAATGAATGAGGTACAAGTTTTCTGTATCACTTCCACAGCAAAATTGTTAAAATAGATGTGAAATTTTCCATAATTTTGCATCTGTGACCTCTTCTGAGTGTTGGTAAGGAACATCAAAGTTGGAAGAAGTCTTAATCCTTGAATGACTGTTACAGACCACCATGTTCCTCCCATAACCTAGAAAAAAAAAAGTGTAACATAGACAGAATTTAAGCCACTGGAGACTGGGAGAATGTATATTTGTAATAGGAACTAACCTTCCTAACACACTCTTAAATATCTCTCCTCCATGGATATCCACCCTACCTGGTCTGCTTCTATCTCCCCAACCATTTCCTTTTTCTCTGCCTTTTATGGAGCCCACTTTCTCTTTGTGCCTCTTTCACATTGGTCTTACCCAGAGATCCGACTTCAACACTTTATTCTTTTCACTTAGCATATTCTTTTGCGAGACTACAGCCCTCTCAAGTTTGAACCTTTCCTTGTATAATCTCAAATTTCTGTCCTTATACTGAACCTTTGCTGTCAGCTTCAGACTGGTACATGCAAGTTGTTTCTAGAAAGTTCTAAATAGATATGCCTTAACTCCTCAAAGATAGACTAAAATCAAACCCATCCTCTTACTCTTCAGATTAGCCTGTTCTTTTCTGCTCTCTAACTTGGTGAATGTTATCACTACCTACCAACTTAATGAAGGCAGAAATTTGGGATTTGTCTCAAACTTCTTACTTCTACCACAGTTCCACATAAGAAAACTAAAGTTTCTGCTAATTTTACCTCAATACACTTTTTTGAATCAAAATGGGTCTTTCCATTCCAGCTACTGTTGTCCTATATATGACCCTCATAATCTCTAATTTGGACCATTACAATAACAGTAACTGGTTTCCCTCCTTCTATCATAGATTCATCTGCTGCAAACCTTACTTCCAACAGAAGAGAAACTAAGTCGGTAAATACTAAGGTGAGGAAGATAATACAGTGAACATATTTAGATTTTAAGGGGCAATTGTGAGCCTTCTAGCTACAATATATTCATCTCTCTTCCCCTGAGGGGGTAAAAAAAAATAGGATTCAAGCAAGTGAGAGCGTTACTATCCAGATAATTACACTAAAAATCTTGGTGGTAGTTCGAGTTTTTTATTCATTTAAGTCTGATGTACATATAACAAAACTCACCAATTAAGGATTACAATTTCATGAGTTAGGATTAAAATTTCAGTCCTATCACCACCATCACAGTCATGACTCCAAACATTCCTCTCAGTCCAAGGACTTCCCTTGAATCCTTTTGCCTTCAGTCCCCTTAATCTGCCCCCTGAACTCTGGCAGACACTGATTTTTTTCTTCCTGTCAATCATAATAGTTTTGCCCTTCTTGAATTCATAAAATGGATTCATAGAGTATATATTCTCTTAGATATGATTTCTCTTATTTAGCATAATGCTTTAGAGAATTACCAATGTGTGTATTGGTATTCCATTCTTCAGCTTTGAGTAATTTTTCTTCGAATGGGAGATATAAAATATGTTCTATCATTCCAGTGGATGGATATTTAGGTTGTCCAGGTTGGCACTATTTTAAATATAGCTGCTATGAATATTTGAGTACTTGACTTTCTGAGGAACATAGGTTTTCATTTCGGGTGACTGATAATCTAGAAGAGGAAGTTGTGGTTGTATGGTAAATACATGGTTAAATTTATAAGGAAATGACAAATTGTTTTATGCTCTCCCCACAATGTGTGAAAGTTTAGATTGCTCAACATCCTTACCAACACTAGCTCTTATCTTCTGACTTTTTAATTATAGACATTTTGGTGGCCATTGCATCTCATTGTGATTTTAATTTGAATTTGCTTAGTGACTAAGGATATTGGACATTTTCAGTATGCTTATTTGTCATTTAAAAAAAATATTGGGTGACTATGTGCTCTGTGCACTCAAACCATAAGACCCCACCTTCAGAGGAATTCTTCCTTTGTCTTCAAGCATATCCTGTGTTAGCAGCTTAGAGTTTTTATCAGCCTGTTTTCTGCCTGTAAAATTTTTGAGAGTCCAACAGTCTTCCCTCATATTTCTCTTCTCTCTCTTTCTAGAACCTTGGGCCCAGAGTATCCACCACCCACAGGGAGTTGTTCATAACTTTGAAACCCAATGGATTTTGCCCAGGTTGAATTTTGGAGGAACTGAGAGTCAGAGAATTGCTCTGTGAATAGGAACATGAATACATATGATTATAGGGTTAACACTCTTTTCCTTTCATCATACAGTACTTTTTTGGTATGATGGGTTATGTAGTATGCTTCTTAAAAAATAAAAAGGAAATGTACTAATTTATCAGGGGAGTAAGATATTTTGTGGCTAATATCTCTAAAAGGAAATTATTCTTTTATGAAGAATATTGAATAACAATAAGATACTTGACAATGATTTTACATAAGATACAGAACATTACTCCATTTCTGATAATTTCAACTTTAACAACTTTCAGCTTTAATAAATGATGACATTAAAATATGCTTAATGAAGATCTTTAAGTAGGTAGTTAAACAGATGAGTCTGAATGTGGCTTTTGGGTTAAACCCATACAAGACAAAAATAGGAAATCTAAAGGAGTAGATGTATAATGCCCATTTAAGAATGACCAAGAGTGGCACCTGGGTTAAGTAAGCATCTGATTCTTGATTTCAGCTCAGGTCATGATCTCATGGTTCTTGATATCAAGCCCCATGTCAGGCTCTGTGCTTAGCAGAGATTGTCTTTCTCTCTCTGCCTCCCTCTCTCTCAAAATAAGTAAACAAACTTAAAAGAAAAAATTACCAAGAAGTTTTTGAAGAGTGAATAAAATTATACCTGATTAATTTGCAATGGCATTAAACAATTTCCAGTAGTCTAGCATATCTTTCAGGTACTGGTAGTCTATGTTTTTATATTTTTATATTTTTATTTTTCCGGGTTACTCCATTTTATGAGTATCTCCATTTTCATTGTCTTTTTGTTTTTTTTTTCCATTGCTATGTTTCAACCTCAGCTATGCACCTTACACCTTAAAACATGGTCAGTTTTATATCCAAGCACTAAACTCAACTCTCCAATGTAAATTCTCTTGAGAGATACTTAAGAAATTATCAGTTTAAAAAAAATTATTAGTTGTGCTAATTCCAAGTTGTCATTTGCGTGAAGAGCATGAGGTAAACTTTACACCAAAAGAATGTGTTGGTATTGGAGTTAAATAGCAGCAACAAGAACAACAGCTAAAACTCCCAGGTATTTATTTCCATATTAGTCAAGTTTATAATCTATCCTTTGATCAAGTCCTTTGCTTAGGAACTAGTTCTTACTGAATCTTAAGTGTCTTAGATAATCAACAAGATGGTATTAATGCTGGCTTTTGGCTATCCTTTTACTGACCGTCAATTTACTGTAGGTTGATTTTTTGGGGGGAATTATTAGAAAACTTTTCTGTCTTTATAATTCTGAAAACTGTCTGCTGATGGTCAGCTTATAACTATTATGAAAATAATAGCAACATGTATGTGGTTACAAATGTATTATTTAAGTGACCATGAATTCGCTATTAGAAACCCTTGTCACTAGGCTTTTATATGGAGTCTAAATTTCAGGCTATAATACCACTATTCTTACCAATTGTAGCATTGACTTGGCATTTACCATGTTAACTGTTACCTCATTAGATTCCCAAGGCCATAAGCAAAACGTTTGCATAGCTACTAAGAGAATTAGGCTTTCATCAGATACCAAAGCCCACGGCCTTAACCATTATTAACACCAACACTCCTATGTGGTTCTGATGCTCTAAGCAGAACTCCTCATTGAACCAATGGGTAATTATATGCTGACCATGTGTCAGTTGCTGTGAATGCCACTAAGGATACAAAAGTCCCTGCCTTCGGAATATTCAATGTAAACACAATCAATCGGGGAATGTCTCAATAAAATGTGTTTTGAGAAGGGGCATGGGGGTGGCTCACTTGGTTAAGTTTCCGAATTTGGCTCAGGTCATGATCTCATGGTTTCTGAGTTCGAGCCCCATGTCGGGCTCTGTGCTGACAGCTCAGAGTGTGGATTCTGTGTCTCCTCTTTTGCCACGGCTTCCCCCCACCCCTCTACCCCAAATAAACATTAAAAAAAAGTGTTCTGAGAAAAATACTGACTTTTAAATGTTGGCAATTGTAGTTATTGAGTGTCATTTACATTAAAAAAGAGTTCTTGCTAGGTCTCAATGCTGTGAAGAAAGAAAAAAGGAAAGAAAGACAAATCTTGACAAGTTGGTAGGTGTGTTTAGAAAGGGTTTTGGGGGCACCTGTATGGTTTAGTTGGTTAAGCGTCTGACTTCAGTTCAGATCATGATCTTGCTTGCAGTTCTTGAGTTTGAGCCCTGCCTAGGGCTCTGTGCTGACAGTTGAGAGCCTGGAACCTGCTTCAGATTCTGTGTCTCCCTCTCTCTGTCCCTCCCCCACTCACTCTGTCTCTCAAAAAAGAATAAATGTTAATATTTTTTTTTTAATAAGGGTTTTGTCTTCTCTTAAGAAAACTGTTTAAGAGAGGGTAGGGAAACCTTTTTTCCACTTCCATTATCTAAACAATACATTGCAACTATAAATTTATAGCTTATTATAAAACTATAAATGTTTATAATTTACATTTTAAACATAAAGAATGGTCTCAAATATGTAGAAAATAAGTGCTAAATTGAAATTGCAGATTATATTCAATGTCATAGCTTCATTTGAAAATCATGCTAATAAAATTTTCTTTTCCTATTCTTTCATGTCCTCTATCCAATTTGCCTTTTTGCTTATTTTTTTTTAAATTTTGTTTAATGTTTATTTTTGACAGAGACAGACAGAGCATGGGTGGGGGAGGGGCAGAGAGAGAGGGAGACAGAATCGAAAGCAGGCTGCAGGCTGCTGCCAGCACAGAGCCCAATGTGGGGCTCAAACTCAATGAACGTGAGATCATGACCTGAGGCCAAGTACAACGCTCAACTGACTGAGCCACCCAGGCGCCCTGCTTATTTTTTTTTTTTAATAGCCAGTTTGATGTTTTAATGATATCTAGATGTCTTAGATGATAGTTCTTTGGAAGCAGAACGTGTGATGGGGATTTAGTGAATGTGATTTATTTGGAAAGTGATCTCAGGCCCACAGGAGAGAGAGAAGCAGGAAAAAGCAAAGGAAGAAGGCTGAGCAAGGATGGGTTTGCAACTGGAGCCTTGACTGTGAAGGTGGGGGAATCTCAGAAACACAAATTACACCATAGTTATATTCTTGAGGCAAGGGGAAACACTTTGTTACCCTGTGCCAGTCAAACTTGGGAGGGCAGTTTACCCAGCAAGTCAAAACTATGAGGCATTAACAGCCAATTCCCAAAGCAGGTGGGATATGGGTTCACCAGCAGGCCAGAGGGCACCTACACTGTTCAGGATGTGTGTACATTGTAGAGCTCACACAGTCTATAAAGTTGTGCTAAATACCAGTTGAATTTCTTTGAATTCACATTTCCTATCCCCTAGGGTCATTCAGAGTGAAGTGATTGCTAATGACTCAGTCTAGGATTACCTAGAGGCTGAGTAACTAGTGAGCCAGGAAAGCTACTTTGTTGAAAGATGCAGGTCAGTTTTTGCCTGATTGGTCAGTGAGTTTTTGGAATTACACCCAGTGCCTTAATTTTCTAGCCCTTTAGTGTAAACTTATTAAGAAAATGCTGCATATATGATTACAATAATAAAATCTATATAAATTCTATTTTTACATAATTTGTTTATTCCTAATGGTGTGGTTTGTAGTGTGGACTTACCAGGAAGTGTGAGTAATCCCCCAGCTTTCCAACTGGAAAAGATTGTTTCAATGGGATGTTCAGACTCTTGTGTCATTTTCTATATCTTTAAAGCAAGAATGAGGACTAGTATGTGGCATGCTTTATTAAGATAGATTGCTTACACAATCTTTTAACTCGATTCAATAAATGTGAATTGAATCAAATCTCTCGGGTTGGGATGAAGAATGCTAAATTTTACAACATGATTCTTTCAGATAAAACACATGTCCTGCATTCTTGATTATATTGCTGTATTTTGTAAAAGGATTTTTTTCTTATTAAGGCATTTTTGCTTGAGGAAACTCAAAAAGCAGTTTTTTTTTTCTTGTTGCTATTGTTCCCTATTTGCCTTTCTATAGTTACGTTTACACTGACAATTGAAATAATAGAGTCCGATTCTGGAACAACTGGCTGAATGTTAAATGCAGTGTGTCTCTGCCACCCTTGCCTATATTGAAGGAGTATCAGTATTTTTTTTTTTTTGAAATAGTACGTCACTTTGGGTTTTATCCTATGATTATCTAAATTGGGGTCTAAGTTTAGCTGAGACAATGACAGCCGTAACAACCCACAGTTGAGTAAAGCCAAGGAGAACTTTAAAAGAAAAGTCACAGATGAAAGAGATCCAAGCTTGCCTCACATGTATACACTTACATGATTTTGTTTACCAGCTACATTTTAGAGGAAAATGAGGGTATTTTATCCAGAATAGAATACATGATTAAAATTCAGAAGGAGAATATGGAAGTAAAAAGAATAAGAAAGACTATGGAAGCCAAGTAAGAATCCTAGTATACAAAATATATTTGAAAAATATTTAAATTACTAAGTAGTTGGCTTCCATTCCTAGCAAAGGTAGTCTTTAATAAATTCACATGACTAATAACAAGTGAAGTTTCATTTTGTGGATCTCTCAAGAAACCATAGCTTATTTATAGACATTGGGAGGCAGTAAGTGCATCCTTTTGACCATAGCACCACGTCTTAAAGACATCACATTTCTCTGAGTCTCATGAAACATTGAAAATATAGTTTCAATGTATTTCTTAACTAAATATTAAGAATTCTTTGAAAATAATTACATATACTTTAATACATCATTTGGGATCTAAACAATTGAAGAAATTGTAGAGAAATTTGTCGTGAAGGACAACAGAAATATACCATACATTTACAACAACAACAAAAAAGGTAAGAATAAGTTTTACAATTTTATTCTTTGGAGGTAATGGAAAAGAGTTTATCTGTGCAGTGATTTTGTTTTTCCTCTTAAAATGTGGCAAATTAAAGTTACATTAAATTTTCTATTAATATGTGTTATTTAAAAGAGAAATTTTAGTGTTAGAATGTTTTACTATATCTATACTGACTTACTAAAATGAATATGGTATCGTTTTGTCTGCGCAGAATCATTAGGCCGTGAGTCATTTGGAGAGCAAATATTTTTTAATTACCTGAAGAGTTATCCCTTTACATACTGTAATGATTTGCTTCAAATCTTAACTATTCTATTGAGAAATGTTTTCAGAACATCTTGTGTATATATGTTTGTTCTTAGAGTGCTGAGTTTGAGTATAATTTAGGTATTAGGCATTATGGTGAGAGCAAAGATCATGGGTGTTGGCGCTGACAGGGGTTAAATTCTAGTTCTATCATTTAACAAACTTTTAACTTAAATTTCTGATTTTTTTTTAAGAAAAATGAAATAAAATTTGATGTCTCCTGGAATTGTTCTGAAAATTAAAGTTGAGCTTATACAATGCTCCTGGTACTGATCCATTCCTTAGATGATTCAGGCTCCTTGTGAACATCAATTGAGAAATTAGGATTATATGACTACATGTTAATTAACGCTAATTTTTGGGGGGGATTCATTTATCTGATTGAACTTTTTCTCACTCCTTTGTCATCTCTCCTCCAATTTGCTCCCTGTAATCTGCTGGGAGCCCTGAAAGACACAAGAAAAGAAAAAAAAACAAAAGCCAACTAAAAATTCACCCAAACACTATACAAATTGTCTACAGCTGTACTGTTAAATACAGTAGTCACTATCCACATTTTAACTACAATTAAGAACCCATTTCTTTAGCTTCGTATTTCATGTGCTTCATAGCCACAGTTGCAGGTAGCTACTATATTCGATGGTACAGAGAAATAGTCCCATCATCACAGGATGTTCTAATGGATTGGGCTGATCTACAGTGTTTAAAGTTCTGTATTTCTGTTGTGGAATTTGAAGTATCAGTGGAATGTGGCTCTGGCCTTGATGTAACTTAAGCCTAGTGGAAAGAAACAAGATATTTTGGGGAGATGTTTGGAAAATGTGAAAACTCAGTGGTGTAGATGATGACTATTTGAAAAACACTGGAGTTAGAGTAAACAGCTCAGGATTAAAAGAGGAAAGAAACAACGGAGATGAACCCTAAAGTGTAATTAACATTTATGATCTTCCCAGTGCATGAAGTGTAATAGGATGTACTAACTTGGGTCTACTTGCAGAAGGAGAGAAGAAGAGATAGTCTTGTGTCCTTACGTGTATTAGTATTTTAATTTTTCTTGTATTTTACAGTTTTTACTATTTTTTAAATATTTAATATTTTAATAATACAAAATAGACTTGTATTTTAAAATAATCATGACATTTGTAATATTTAAAACTTTGTCCCTCTCTCAATCTGTAAATTAATCTTCTGGCAGCTGTTTTTATTCTTGTTCTACTTTACTCTTGTTCTACTTCACTGAAAGATCTTTCTTGTTCTGTCCAAGACTAATGTATTCTTAAGAGTTTGAATGACTTCCCTTCCTATATCATCTCAGATAGTACCTTCTATTTCATTCCCCCCCACCTCTGTTTTAAAATATACTTTCTTTCCTTTTTAGCCTATTACCATAGGTAAGAGTCCTATATCAAACCCATCTGATCATTTTACATCTCTTGCGTTCCTTTTCAAATTTCCTGAAAGTGTGGCCCCCATTTGTCTCTCTAGCTCCTCACTGAAAATTTATTTTTCAACCCTGAAATTTGCCTTCTGAATCATTATTAAGTGGATATATTTTTTTCTTTTTTACCACGGTCTCCAATGAAAAATGAATTATTGTTGCCACTAAAAGCATAGCCCCCATTTGTCTCCCCAGTTCCTCATTGAAAATCTATTTTTCAACCCTGAAATTTGACTTTTCAATCACTATTAAGTGGGTGTTTTTCTGTTTTCTTTTCTACCATGGTCTCCAATGAACATGGTCAACAATTACTATTGCCAGTGCTAGCAGATCCTTGACGGTCGACCTATTCCTTGGATAAAATGGCGACCACTCCACTTGCCTATGCTGATGACTTCTGAATGTGTCTCTAACCCAGGTATCTATCTATCTATGCCACAAGGATGTAAGCATTCCAAACTTTGCTTTAACACAAACCTGCCATGTCACCAAAATCCCCACCTCCTGCTCCTCCAGTATTTTTCTCTCAGTCAGTTGCACCACTATCTACTCATTTGCCCTATCTAGAAGCTTAAAAAAACATCTTAAGCACCCCGGATATATTTGATCTACCAATGGCTGATACCTCCTTAAAATCCCTCCCATCCCCCTTTCTACCCCCCACCCCCAATCAGGGATTTAGTGCAGGAGTAAACTTGTTCCCAAATCTTTGTCCTTCAGTTCTCTCACCCTCTCCAATTCATTCTTCACACTGTCTCCAGGGTGATCTTTCTCAAATTTAAATCTGCTATATCATCCTTTTCTTCTCTATTTCCTTTATTTTTAACTTTTCTGCTAATGTTCTTTGGTAGATTGTCTCCCTTCTTACAAGAAACATTGCCTGGATGATTATGTTTTTTTATTAAAATAAAGCAAAATACAAAATTGTCAAGGTTTTAGCACCACTCTGAGAATATCCAGAAAAGGGGTCATGGTCTAAGACTTGAGTTTCAAACTCCCTTCAGCATCTCTCTGTCATTACTGCTTCCCCCAACATGCCAGGTCCTAGAGATGGTACTACTCTGTTAAATTGTCAACACCGATTGCTTTATATAATATTCAGTGATTAAATAAGTTTACAAAACTGTAACTAAATGTTATAAAAAATAATTAAAACTTAAGGTAAAACAGTGAGAAAATCCAGGAAAATTACAAAAGCAAAGATTTTTTGGTTTTATTATTTCAAATCTTTCTGCCTTCCTTGTTTTTTTAAAAAAAACGCTAATCAATGCCTCTTAGGCCAACATTTTAAATGAAGAAAAGGTAGGCTTCCAACACAGTTACTCAGCTGCTCTGCTCCCCTGTGAATAAATGTGACAAATTAATGTAGCTCAGATGTTTTCATTGGTCTTTGTGCAGATGCTGATGCGAGCCTCTGGCAGGATTTGAATGTGGACTACCAGTGATTATGGATGCTTGATTCACACTTAAAAATCCAATAAGAACCAGGATTGGCAGGCATTATCCTGGATGATATGAAAATTATATTTTAATTTGCCTGCAAAAAACCATATGAATAATAGGACACTGCTCTTAGAATAATTCAATGAATATTTCATGGCCATTGTGAGTGGAAAAGTTTCTGTAGATGCAGGTAGGACTGTTTTCCATAGACAGTTGGCTCAGTGGCCTAATCAACATCAATAATCAATATTATCAGTGAGAAGGCTTAATATTATTCTCCAATTACTGTTAGTTTCCAATATTCTATCACATCATTTATGCCAAATAACTCCCTATGGAAAATGGATTAGTTTAAAAACTTAAAGATAACTTTTGCAGCTCATTTGTATTTGTTGGGGGAAGTGCACATGGACAGCTATTTTAATAAAAACTAGACAGTCACTAAGAATCTTTTGTCTTAAAAATGTTCATAAAAAATGTCTCAAGAAATGTATCTTGATAAGTGGAGACTGATCCCAAAATTGCTATATAAAACATGGCTTTATTTCTTTGTTCACAAAGTGAATTAAATCTTTCATATCATAAACATGTCTACTAACAGGCCCTATGTGTGCACCTATAGTACATAATGCTAATGACCTTGAGCCATACCCCAGAACTGAACGTTCTTAGATATTGAAAGCATTTCTTCAGCATAGTTTTAATGTTAAGGTTAATTTAATTGCAATCAGCTTTCTATAATTCCAAAATGAATGTCCTCCAAATTATAACCTTTACCAGCAAGCATATTTTATTGAATCACAGAGCCAAAAAAGACCTTTGAAATCACGTAGCTTATTAACTTGTGAAGCTGTTTATAGATCAGCATCATCTGGGGAAATTTTTTTTAAAGACTGCAGATCTGTAGGACTTGCCTCAAACCAATTAAAACCTGAAGATTAGAGTTTTTAGGAAAATCCTTAGATGGTGCTAATGCTGATGAAAGCCAATTTCAGAAGAATAAATTCATTCTTTCCAGTTTATAAATCAGAAAACTGAAGCAGGCCAAGGAAGACAAAGTGACTTACCCAAATAATATAGCAGATATGAGCAAGATCCTGACTCCTAACTCCCAACACAGAGTAATTTCCAAGAATAAAAATGGAGAATTTCTTACATAAAGAAACACAGGAATTGTTTAAAACAGGGAAAATGTATGAGTTTCAATGATTTCATGTGATAGTTCTAGGAATAAATTCTTCTGCTTCTATGTTAGCTGCTGTTGAACAAGACTGAGCAAATTTTATGTATGCTTGAGATTTGCTGTTCTAGATTGAGGCCATGCTAATAAATGTATTACTTGTGACAAGTGCAAAGCTTATTACTGTCAATAACAATATACGTTTTATAATAATTTACTTTGCATATTCCTCTAAGAAACTCAATATATTTTCTTTCAACTTTGAGCTTTGTGGTTTTATAAGGTGGATTTCCAAATGACATTGAAATGCAGCATTAAGTTCTAAAAATGTATTCACTTGGTCCATAATACAACACTGCTAAGACATGAGCAATCACTTCTGATACTGCTGCGACACTACAACGATGCTTAATTCTTGCCAAGTCAATGGGTTCAACTATAGCAGCCATTACACAAATCATAAATCATGAAAAAGGGCTCATATAATACTTTGCTTTTGTTTTCATCTCCAAGGTGCCATGCATTAAAATAAAAGCGAAAATCTATACTGATCTTTAATACATTCTGTATTTTGATATCCTTCATTTTTCACCCTGTGCCTCACTGATGATAATGAGCACTCTGAAACATTTAGTAGAGTTCAGAATTTAGCTCTAAGTGCTTTTGGCAGATCAGTGTTATAGGTCCTTAAAGAATGATGTTTTCACAATAGTAAGTATTTACTCTCCTGCTGAATTGAAATTGCAGCTCTTTCTTTGGGAAACCATTGCTTTTCCTTTATTTACTGGTCCTAGCAAGTACCATTAGACTTTCATAAAGCTGACAATCCTTTTATTTTTGCCATTGTGGGCACCTTCACCAGTCAGTGTACTTTCCTGTTCCTGGATGAAAGGCAAAGGAATCGGTCTTTGACCAGTCACCAGTGTGCTTCAAAGTTTCCTAAGGCTCATCATCATGGTATGTGTCAAAGAAGTAGGAGCTTCTGACAGTGCTAGCTCTGTTCCTAAAGAGCACATTCAGATTCAGTGCGATCACTGCAAAATGAGAGGTAGAAATAGAATTTATCTAAGGAGCTCTTCGTTCCAAAGGTCTGTAGAATTTTGCACATGAAAAGTTGGGCCACATCTGTCCTGGTCCTTGTCAGTTGTCTTGAGTTTCTAGTGTCAGCCACATCTGTCACCTTTAGATTGTTCTTGAAAGATTTCCTAATTACTGGAAGCTTAGTCTTAATTAGGTAGTGAAAAGAATAATCAGAACACTGATTGTCTAAGCATGGCAGTTGATCAAGTGATGTGAGTGAATGCTATCTGTGTAACAACAAACCTTGCCTGATAAAACTCCTCCCTACCCCATCTACCTCTCACACCTCTCAAGTTCTCTGGCATTGCCTACCATCCCTTGGAGGCAGAAATAGAGCAGAAATAATTCAAATGTTCAACAGTTGGGATGTTTTTCTTTTTTTTTCTTGTGTTCCTATCATATTGTAGGAAAAATGGGCAAAAGTAATTATAGAAAGAATCCAATCTACTTTGGTTTACTCTGAGATGGCCTAAAGTTAGGTAAGAATGACTTTGTTCCAACTGTTTGAGGGTTATGGCATGCTTTTATTGCTTATGTTTTAAAATACATTTTTGGTTTACTATGTATATAAAAATGTTATGTAAAAAATATGTCTAAGGTAAGCAATAATAATTCAACTGTATATGCTGTCAAAATCTTGTTTTAAGAAATGGTTATGATTCCCTTTGAGATCATCTTTGTAATCTTCCTGAATTCCATTCTGTATTTTTTCTGCTCAGAAGAAATAATTTTCTGTATAACATTCCTTTGCTTCGCTTTTTGATTTTTATGATATGTTGTTGTGTACCAAAACAACATAAGGTTTAAGTTTTCATGGCTCTAAGAGGGAATTACATTGTACAAACAATCTATGATTTGCCTTTTAGTTTTATTAGAAAATTTATACTCCAGAAATTCATTCTCACTGTTGTTTAAGGGCATAGTACATTCATGTTTGTTGTCCTACATCAATATAATATGAACATAGAGCAATTTATTGATTCTTTTGTGAATATACATTCAGAGTGTTTCCATAAATACTCAGCCCTCCAGAAGTACTTTAGCTTCGGTTCACATGTGCTGGAGTTCTTTAGGTAAAGACTCTCATGTTGAATTACGATTCCAGGTATAGCTTTGTTTAGAGAACGTCCATTGGTTTTGCAAAATGCTTGAAGTAAGGGGTATTCCTGTCATCATTTTATAACCATCCCATTTATTTCAATTCTTACCAACAATTGACATTGTCACACTTTCCTATTTGCCATTTCTGTGGGTATGAAACTATTTATTTAATGGTGATTTTAATTTGCATTTCTCAGACTAATTGTTTTTTAAGGTTTATTTATTTTGAGAGACACAAAGACAGTGCAAATGAGGAAAGGGCATAGAGAGAGGGAGAGAGAATCCTAAGCAGGTTTCCCACTGTCAGCACAGAGCTTGACGTGGAGCTCAAACTCACAAAACTAAGATATAACCTGAGCCAAAAGCAAGAGTTGGATGCTTAACCGATTGAGCCACCCAGGTGCCCCTCTCAGACTAATTTTTAATTTTCTTAAATTTTTATTTATTAATGTATATATTGTTGACACAAAGTGACATTAGTTTCAGGTGTACAACATAGTGAGTTGGCAAGTCTATATACATTATGCTACGTTCACCATAAGTGTATCTCTTATCTGCTCTCTAATTTTGAGGTTGAGCATAATTTCATGTGTTTATTTGATGTTTAGGATTAATCTTCTGTAATGTGCTTTTAAATGGCTTTTGCCATGTTTTCTATTGTGTTATGTGTGTTTTTAATAGACTGGTAAACTTTATATATTTTGGATACTAACTCATTCCCCCCCACCCCGATTTTTAGTTTGTTTTATTTTACTTATGGTGTCCTGTGGTACCATGAAACTTTATTAATGTGTATTACTTTCTTATTGAAGATATCCTTCCCTTAACTGGTAACATAAAGATAATGTACTATATTATCTGTTATTAATTTTATAGATTTATATTGTCTTTAAATATTCTACAACTAACTTTTTTACATATGGTGTGAGGGAATAATTCAATTTTATGATTTCATGACATCAAGATGTAGTATCAGTACCATTTATTGAAAACTATATCCTTTCTCCATTGACCTATAATGCCGATTGTATCATAAGGCAATAATAAAATATATGTGGGCTTTCTGTTGGGGAGGAGCAGAGAGGTCTGTTCAACTGGTTGATATTTAAATAATACCAGGTTATCTTAATTAGTCTAAATCTATAATACTTTTTAGTGTTGGTAAGGTAATTCTTCTACACTTTTATCTTAAGAGTATCTTACTTATTCTTGGATCTTTGTAATTCCATACACGTTTATAATTTAGCTTTTCAATTTCCACAAAAATAATACTTTGATCAATGTCAGTTCACATTCATTCTATTGATCAGTTTGGGAAGAATTGATTCATGTTTTATTTTCTATATATTTTTTAAAGTGTCTTCCAGTGAATTTATAAATATCTTATAATCTTTGTAAACTTTCATTATGTGTATTGTTTTCAGTGAGTGACATCTTTGAAAACTGACTTTAAAATTTTAGAATTGTTTTAGACTTAGAGAACAATTAAGCAGGTAGTACAGAGTTTCCATATACCCTAGTCCTACTCCAGTTTCCCGTATTTATGTTAGTATGGCCCATTTTTTGTTTTTTTTTACAACTAATGAACTGATTGTGATACAGTAATGTTAATATAGTATAAAATGTATTCATATTTCCTTAGTTTAATTTTTATTTTTGAGAGAGAGAGAGAGAGAGAGAGACTGACTTAAGCAGATGCAGAGCTCAATCTCATGACCCCAAGAACATGACCTGAGCTGAAATCAAGTTAGACACCCAACTGACTGAGTCACCCGGATGCTCTAGATTTCCTTAGTTTTTACATAAAGGCTTTTTTCTATTCTAGGCTGCCATCTAGGCTATCATTACATTACGTTTGGTCACCACTCTTGAGCCTCTTTTTGCTTTGGCAGTTTATTAAACACGAAGAAAATCTGACCATCTTCACTATTTGGAGAATGACTTACTGGTCAAGTATTTTGGAGACCCTCTCTCACTTGGGATTTGTCTTTCTGTCTCATGATTAGACTGAGACTATGGATTTGGGGAAGGAAAAACACACAAGTAAAGTAGCATTTTCATCATGTCATATCAAGGGAACTTAGTATCTACACGATTTATGACTGTTGCTGTTAACTTTAATCACCTAGCTAAAATAGTGTTTATCCAGTTAGTTCACTACTGTAAAGTTACTATTCAATTGTGCCCACCCCTTTTCTGTAGTTCTGGAGAAAAGTCACTATATTCAACCCATACTTAAAAGTAGAGAGTTATGCTCTCTCCAATATTACATTTTTAAAAATTTTTTCTCTTGAATAGAAGTTAGTATTTTTTTAATAACTTGAAAATTGCTGAACTGTCTCAATGCTTATTTTTTGTTTTGTATCTGATATTTTTTATTGCCCTAAGGTGTTAGTCAGATGCCTACAGACAATGGTTAATAGAAGTGTTGATACTGGATTTTATTATATTTTTCCTAATCTGTCTGCATTTAGTTCAAGCTCATAGTGAAGCCTGGTTAATTGTGCCCAAGGATCTTGGAAAAACAAATATGAAGTGATGGATTTATTTTATTTTTTAATGTTTATTTTTGAGAGAGACCGAGCATGAGTGGGGAAGGGGCAGAGAAAGGGAGAGACACAGAATCTGAAGCAGGCTCCAGGCTCTGGGCTGTAAGCACAGAGCCTAACGTGGGGCTCAAACTCAAGGACAACGAGATCATGATCTGAACCAAAGTCATACTCTTAACTGACTGAGCCACCCAGGCACCCCTGGAAAGACAGATTTTTAAAATCACATATGATAGGTTATATTCTGTTGCAGCAATCAAAACTTTTTCCCCAAAGTTTAGCTTTATTACCATCAACTTCTTGCCAAGTGACCTAAAACACAACCACACATCAATTTAATGACGGCCAGAGTATAGACATCTCTTTGTTCATCAAACTATTTCCTCTCCTGCCTCCTACGTATTACCTAGTCCCCTCTTTTTGTCCCTGGAAATGCTTACTCTGCTTTCTTCCTGAGTTCCCATTCTCTTGTTTTTGAAATGTAGAATCTGTTCTAGACCCTCTTCTTTCTGTACGCTTTGTCCTCTATGTATTTCCATTACCCTCTTATTTCAACTTTGGCCACTATATTTCTTTTACCTTTGAACTCTTTTCAAACCCCTATGCCAGTGTTCTACTGCCTGTAGGATAATGGAATGATGCTGTATGCAGACTTGTCCAGGGTAAGGGTAGGTTACTTTTTTCCCCTCCAAATCAGACCATCTTATTTTTACATACATACACGTATCCCACTCTACTTCTCCCAGTTACCAGGCTCAAAACTTCTTCATCTCATTTTCATACATGGAAAAAGAAAACTTAATATGTAGATGATGGTACTGGGCTAGACATGGAAGATAAAATGATGAACAAAGAGCACATGCCCTGCTCCATGGACAGCTCCCAGAGAAGCGCCTGTCTCTTTCCCTTCATATAAGAAGTTCAAAGATCTGCAGATTCATACTACATTCCTATCCATTTATTTTCTTCTTTTCAATTCCTAATATCTCTACTAAGATTCAAACCTCCCTTCATTCTATTTCTGATCCCCACAGACATCCTGAATATAATCTACATGTTGGAAAGTTGGCCTTTCTTCAATACAGCTCTGAATATTTTGATCTCACTAAACCAGGTAACTTTAAGTTCTGAATCTGACATTCAAAGCTCTCCTCTAAATTTTGTTTTTTTTTTTTTCTGGGTGTGTGATCATTGCACTATTAAACTTCAAAGAAGGAGCTTCATTTATTCATAGTTGGTATGACTTGCCAGTAAAAGGTAATTTAAAGTGAATATTTACTTGAGATAAGATACTTTTTTTCCCCAAGAAAATAAGCAGAGTTTCAGTCTTTTTAGGTTTTCTTTAGATTTAGGCTTTTTTTTTTTTTTTAAAGGTTCATTAATGCTCCAATCAGCTCACAACATTTAACTAGCTAATCTAAGTGAGGAAAGTCAGAGCTGTTTTTTTAACCTGCTCCTGACCTATTGTACTCTCACGGGGAAGTCTGCTTTTTCTTGTTTGCTTGCCTATAAAATAGTTTTCATAAATGGTTTAATTCCTGACTATCAACAGGTGAATTATAATCATTGTAGATAACCTTGATTTTATGTCCATATTGGTTTCATTATAGAATGGTGGAAACTATCTTTAGTTGAAATTACATACTAACTCTTGTCTGCTTTCAATCTTTCTTCATGCAGCTCACTGCACTTAAAGAGAACTATTAGATTTATTTATTTTCTTAATTTTATTTTTATTTTTTTAACGTTTATTTATTTTTGAGACAGGGAGAGACAGAGCATGAACGGGGGAGGGTCAGAGAGAGGGAGACACAGAATCCGAAACAGGCTCCAGGCTCTGAGCTGTTATCACAGAGCCTGACGCGGGGCTTGAACTCACAGACTGTGAGATCATGACCTGAGCCGAAGTCGGCCGCTCAACCGACTGAGCCACCCAGGTGCCCCGACAACTATTAGATTTAAAAAACATAATAAACAGGGGCGCCTGGATGGCTCAGTCGGTTGAGCCTCTGACTTCAGCTCAGGTCATGATCTCACAGTTAGTGAGTTTGAGCTCTGCCTTGGACTCTGTGCTGACAGCTCAGAGCCTGGAGCCTGCTTCGGATTCTGTGTCTCCTTCTCTCTCTGCCCATCCTCCACTTGTGCTCTGTCTCTCAAAACTAAATAAAAAAATGTAAAAAAAAAAAATTTAACATAATAAATTAATATTTTCACATTTTTTGCCATCTCTGAACAATTATTTCTTAGCTACTACTTTTGAGCTAACGACTCCTTATTAATTGAGGATACCATGTTAGTTATCTATTATGTCTATTAACTTGGAATGAGAAGCAAGAATGGGAGGGATTGAGAAGAAAAGTTTAATGTTTTCTCATCTCCTATATTATTTCTTAAATGGAAATGCCTAGTTATTTAATATACATATATTTTTATTTTTTTAATGTTTATTTATTTTGGACACAGAACATGAGCAGGTGAGGGGCAGAGAGAGAGGGAAACAGAATCCAAAGCAGGCTCCAGGCTGTGCACTGTCAGTACAAACCGTGACACGGGGCTCAAACCCTTGAACCGTGAGATCATGACCTGAGACGAAGTCCGACCCTTAACTGACTAAGCCACTCAGGCACCCCTTTAATATATTTTTAATGTTTATTTTTGAGAGAGTGCGGCGCAAGCAGGCAAGGGGCAGAGAGAGAGGGGGACACAGGATCCAAAGTGAGCTCTGTGCTGACAGCAGAGAGTCCAATGCGGGACTTGAACTCAGGAACCATGAGATCATAACCTGAGCCAAAGTTGGTCACTCAGCAGACTGAGCCAATTAGGTGATCAGATGCTTCAATATTGACTGATAGGCCTCTCAAACAATAGATAATTACTTACAGTAATTTCTGAATTTATTTTGAAACTGATTATGCCTCTTCTGTTTCTGTGACCTTGGGTATAGTACTTAATCTCTCTAGCCTCTATGTTGTCATATATAAAATGGGCAGTAAATAGGATTACACTGAGTCCACATGTCTGATGTACCTTGTAACATGTGGAATAAACAGATGTAAATAAATAGGTGTAAACTATTAAACCAGAAGTTCTCAAAGTATGGTCCCAAACTGTTGTGGCATCATAACCTGGGAACTTGTTTAGAAATATCAAATCTTGGGGTCTCACTCCAGACCACTAAATCAAGAGCCAGGTGGGTGGGGCTCAACAATCATGTTGACCAGTCCTCTGAGAGTCTCATGCTAAATTCAGGGAACCAATGCAATAAAAGTATGAATGAATACAAAACATTAGACTGTAATTATGGGATTAAGCAGGGGATGAGCATACCTTAGATGGCTGAAGAAAATTTGAGACAGTCACTACATTTGACCTGGTAATTTGTCATTAATCTTGGAGGCAATTCAAAATAGTTAAACTCATTTTGAAAACATTGGATTCTGTCCAGGAGAACAAGGTGAGGATGTGACTGACATCCCCATGTCATATTTAGGGAACTAGAAGTTTTTCAGAATGCACAGATCAAAGAACAGGAGGAAGAATTTATTCCGTTGAAAATACCTGTGTCAGTTTCCAAAATACAAAATCCCTTAAAAAACGGAAGTATATTGTTTTACCATATACTAAAATTTGTGGCAGTTAATGGTGCTGCAGTGAAACCATATCATCCAGTGGGAATAATGGAAATCTCGGGGTGGAGTTAGGAGTCTCTGTTTTTAAAGTGTTGGGATTCTTAAATCCCTAAACAAAAGGAGATGAAGAAAATGGTAAAGCTTACAGTCCAACACTGAGGAAAAGTTTAAATTCTTTAAACTCTATTGCTATCTTCTAGTCACCAAGAAACACTTAAATATGTATTCCAAACTGTGTGGATTGGAAATGACCTACTTTTGAAGTATTCGTTTCTTGAATGAATTATGTGAAGGTCAGAAGAAGGGGAAGGGGGGGGGCGGACGTAAATGCTACCAACAAAGGAGTGTGTTTCAGCCAGAGTGCTCTGCTTGGCTTCACTGGGCAAATTCGTGATTGCCCTGAGGCAAAACCATTCTATTTCATTCCTGACTCTCTGCTGTATGCTCTGGCTTGCTTTCTATGAGGTTTTTAGAGTTAGGAAAATGTGATCCTAGAAACGTTCGAATATAATATTCTGACTTCAAGGCATGAATTCTGTTACTTAAATTGTCAACATGTGTGTATGCATTAGGACAGAAGGGTTCAGCAGCCCTCTGCCCTATTGTGTTAACACGACCACCTTCTAAGGAGAAAAGAAACCCAGTTAATTTAGTTTTGTTTTAAATAACCTGCTCTCTTCCTCTTTTTTTTTTTTTTTTTTTTTTTTTTTTTTTTGTAAGTGTCTTATCAGAGTAGGATAGTCAGCAGGGTCATAAGACCTTCAAGATTTTCTTGTTAAGGCTTTTGGACTCAAAAATATCTCTGTGGTCACTATCAAATACCAAGACATTGATCTATGGGTGGTGGGGGAATGATTCATCTGCCTAAAATTACATTTGACTCTTGATTTTTATTAATATGCTTTTTTAAAATAACCGTTTTTAATCCTCATGCTATTAGGAGTCTTCCTTCCAGAGTTTTCTTTTATATTACACAGTGGAACCTTAAAATTGCTTTGAACAAACTTTCCTATGTCTTCAAGCACTTGTACACCTCTCACATCGCTCAAAGCTCCTCCTCCCCGATTACACTGTCTTCCTCAGATGCCCATCTTGAAAACAGCATGTGCCACTTAATGTCATTAAGAATTATTTTAAATCGTATACACATTTTTATTGTAGTAATACATGGATATACTTTTAAAATGTAAATAGTTCTACAAAGCTTGTTATAGAAATCCAGTAGTCTGCAAAACACGGAGTCAAATTCTAGGCCCTAGAGGCAATTCTTTCTTTATTATTTATAATATTTAATTTTTTTTTATTTTGAGAGAGACAGAGACAGTGCAAGAAGGGGAGGGGCAGAGAAAAGGAGAGAGAAAGAACCCCAAGCAGGCTCTATGCTGCCAGTGCAGACATAGATGCAGGGCTTCAACTCTTGAACCATGAGATCATGACCTGAGCTGAAACCAAGAGTTGGATGTTTAGCCAACTGAGACACCCAGGCACTCCAATTTATTTTTAAGAGAGGCACACACATGTGCACATAAATGCATGCTAGTGGGGCAAGGGCAGAGAGAGAGAGAGAGAGAGAGAGAGAGAGAGAATCCCAAGCAGGCTCCAGCGTGTTAGGGCAGAGCCTGACATGGGGCTTGATCTTACCTGAGCTGAAATCAAGAGTCGGATATTTAACCAACTAAGCCACCCAGGCATCTGAAGAGGCAATAGTTTCAATTCCTGGTTGCTTCTTTTGGAATTTGCCTTCAGATTTATAAATATCATGTATATATCATTTTTTCTTTTTTTTTTTCACTTTTAGATATTAGCTGTTGACTTCCTACAGAGTAAGAGGGCTTACCTTTATTAATCACTTATCCCCATCTTCCCACTCATCCTTGACCTCCCTACCCACCTCCAAATATAGGGATAGTTAGTTATTAAGTTATTTTCTAGATCAAGATTTAGTTTATGACCATGTGATTATTAGTCATTGCTGAGTCATGAAATACTAAACTACTTTTCTATAATATTTCTTCCCCTTAGAGTTGATATTCTCTGTTTCTTCTGTACCTATCACTATGTCATCCTTAAACTCTGTGTCAGCAGTAGATATCATTTTATGTGTCTCTGATCTTCATTTTTTTTTTATTCTCCGTAGCTATTCTATAGTCTCACTGTTTGCTCAAGTTGTCTCCCTGCAAGCTCAAGGCCTTATCTCTAGAGATGACTCATGACTTAGCACATGACCATGTACTGAAAATCAAAGTGATCAGCTACTGTAACAGACACAACCTCTTTGATCCCACCCTCACCACTTTCCTTCTCGTCTCAGTAGACAAACTTGCTGATACCTGGTACAATCTAATTCTACCTCCTTTGCTCTGGATCACAGCCCTCCAGCACATCAAATTGCACATCAAAATAGCTTCAAGCTCCTTTCTTACTTTATTTCATTTGTAACTTTAGTCCAGTCCTTACCACCTGTGTTTACTATTGCAGCAGTCTCCTACATGCTCATTTAGCTTCTGCCCATGCCACCCCAACCTATCCTCACATTGCCACAGGAACGGAAGCTCCCCACTCTATGTGTGGTAGAATGCATGCCCCTTAGCATGTCATGCAAAGTCAGCAGGGCTTCCTGACTCTCCAAACTTGTCTTTGCTGGATTGGCAAACATTTTTTGGACATATTTATGTATAGCAAAAGTCACAGTCATTAAGTATCATTCTTTGTGTTTTGATAAACATGTATGCCCATGAGACTCTGTATGCATGTATTTATGCATGTATGTGTTGATTTATTTATTTATATTTTTAAGTCTATTTTTAGAACATGCGTGTGCATGAGCAGAAAAAGGGCAGAGAGAGAGGGAGAGAGAATCCCAAGTAGGTTCCGCACTGTCAGTGCAGAGTCTGATGTGAGGTCTCAATTCTCAGGTTCATGAGATCATGACCTGAGCCCAAATGAAAAGTCAGATGTTCAATCAACTGAGTCACCCAGGAATGCCTATAATGTTTTAAAACTTAACCTCCAAGAATAATGAACTACTTAAGTATCTTGAAATCTGCCTCATTCTGTAGTACTTCTGCACATGCCTATGCCTGTTATCCCTTGACCTACAACGCTTATACAGTCACCTGGTAGAAAATACTTGTACAAAGTAACTTTATCCACTTTTTTTTTTAACTGTCATGATCCCCATGAATCCTTATTGTACTTAACGTACTTATACAAAGTACCTATATCCACCTTTTTTTTTTTTTCAGTGTCATGGAGCCCATGAATCCTTATTGTCCTTACATATCACATATCTCTGTTCTCCATCATACTAGACACCTTCCAGAGTAGGGTCTCCTCAAAAACTTTTCTACAAATATTCCATCCTTGGTAGCACGTAGGCACTCAATACTTACTGAACAAAGGCACAAAATAATATTGAATAAATGTGTGGGTTTTTTTCTTACTGCTTTTTTGTTGTTCTTATTTTGTTTAATAGTCCACTTCAGGTGAATGGCGCCATGGTTAAGAGCAGAAACAGGAGAATGACTACCTGTATATAAGCCTGGGCTCAGCTACATACATATTACCTGTGAGATTTGGGAAAGTTCTATAGCCAAATGTGGCTCAGCATCCTCAAATGTAAAACAGGGACATTCATGGTATTTATCCCATGGGTTGTTAAAAAGATTAAATTGTATCCTTTTAAAGTTCTTGGAACACTTTTTGGCACCCAGTTAACATTGAACACTATTGTTATTATTAACTTACATTAATAATGTTTACATTTACAAAATCTTCAAAAATAAAATTTTACATTGAAGATATTAAAAATCTTAGCTAATCTAAGGAAGATAAAGTATCATATCTTAGAAATCATTTAACTTAACAAGGTATTTCTTTCATGATATCTCTTGTTGGAAGGTAAGAAAAATATTGAGCTATCACAATATCTATACCACAAAAATGAGAAATTCCAGATTCCTGGACTCCGAGCTTATTTATATGTTATATAGACATTTCCTCTTTATTATTTTTATGGGTATTATTATATAATTATGTAATATTATTATATAATTATGTAATATTATTATATAATTATGTAATATTATTATATAATATAATTATAATTATATATAATAATTATTATTATTATATTTATTGGTATATATTATTTTATGGGTATTATACATGAACATTAGTGCAGCAAATCAAAATTAAACCCATACTGTTCCTATTGGAGATCACAAAACACACCAGCACATGAGAGAATGACCTAGCAAGCCCAACCCATCCAGTTCAGATGCATAGACAACTGATGAGTTTTTGAAAAATGAGAAAGTATAAAAGGTTAAGAAAGTAAAACAAGGAGAGTGATGCATGGTAAGAAACAGGTGGGATTGATTTAGAATGCCTTCCAGAAGGAGATGCTGATTAAATAGATAGTTGTTTTATACTCCAGATCTTGTTGTAGCTTGTCTTTAAAAATAATTCTTTTAGAAGACTCAATAATCTGATGCAAAAATGAGTTGGCAACTCATTCAAAAGGAAAACTGTGGTTAATAAAAGTAATTTTCCTGCATTACACACAACAGAGTTTGCACCAATATATTTTTATGACTATTCAACTAAAAATAAAATCAAGATGGGGACTACATTTTTCTTTAGTATAATCTGAATTTTTAGATTCTAAACTTCTGTAGCTGTATTCCTGCCATCTGGTGGTTGAAAATATTGATGTTCTTGCAGTCTGTGAAGCTATATTCTTTGTACACACATATTAATATGCATTGCCTCCCACAGAGTAATTTGCCATAAGTGAAACTGGCATGCATTTCAGTACATTGCACATGGAAAAATGGAATGTATTTTCCTTTATTGACTTCTTCAATCAAAATTTATGATGACTTATTAAGTTATTTGCACACAAAAGTTTATTGTGTTGAATTCTATAAATGGTATTGTTTTGGAATGAAGCTTATTTTTTTCATTTCTACATGCTCTAAAGATAATTTTCTCCACTCTCTCCAACTCAGTGCATTTTTAGAATGCCAGGAATTTTTAGGAAGCTTTAGAAAAAGTTATTAAATATGGATAGTGTCTTTTCAAGAATGGGCAAGGAAAATTGGATGCAAAATGAAAAAGTACAGTTTTCAGTGGAGTTGAAGACCACCATTCAATTGGTTTGTGAGCCTCTAGACCTTCCTTCACTTCTGCAAAAAACAGTTTTGTGTATGCCTTCCACACCGTGAAAAGTACTTCATGAAGCAGGAGTACGTGTAGCAAAAGAATGGGGAATGAGTGAGAGCAGACGTTTACGTTATTATAGTGGAAATAAATGCAAGATATCCCAGGGTATGTAATCCATCAAAGGGTCCCTTCTCCCTAGAGTCAGGATCAAACTTAATTGCTGACTCCCTTTAAGACCTTGACTCTACATCATGACTGCCCTGAAAACCTTTCACTCCTACTGGTTATCAAGAACCTTTACTAACCAGTTGCTGTCAGAGGACTGTCAACACTGTGGGGAATTCTTCCTCTTAGAATGCGGTTGATCTTACGTGGCTTATTTCTCTGTTTAAGCCTTTGCAGCTGTGTGTGCAAGAGAGGTGGTTGTGCTTAGATAAGAGCATTTTTAATATTAACTCTGAGTTTTTTCTATTTTGTTAGGACAAGGATATGGAATTGGAAACATGCTATTTGGGTAGGGTACCAGGCCTGCTTTTCCCCCCTGTTAATTACCTTAATAATTTTGATCTCAATAAATTTATCTGTAAAATGGGGATGGTGACAAAATATACCCTACTTGCACCAGAAGGCTTTTCAATGCTGAATAAATAAATTGTCAGAGTTTTTAAAATACACTGCTAAAAAACCGTAATATTCAACATTGCTCCAATTCTATTTGCTTCTTCCTATCCCTGGTTCTAGCCAGTTCTAAAAGAGGATAAAATAGTACTTAATGGGGGAGGAATATTGTATTTGAGAGCAACTTTCCACAAGGGGGCAATTGATGATGTAGACTAAGTGTATGGGGAAGTCTACAAGTGAGTTAGGGAGACTAAGCGTGGGGCCCTCTACAAATACCTCTACCGTGTCCACTGTCAAACTCGGGTTGAAAGTTTGCAATTAAAGATTAATTTCTTTTAGATCTTGATGACACTTCTTCAGAAAGTCCCTACCAAGGTCAAAACACTTTACAGAGGTTATCAGTTAGTTATCAATAGCATGTTGAGAGAAATGAAGGGGAGATCTACTGGTCAGAGTCCAAGCAACATATGTGGGTAAGAAGAGGAGTAAGGATAACTTCTCTTTCACATCTACCTTTGTCTTCCCAATGGATTTTCTTAAGGCTGAGCCCAATTGACATGATACATTTTTTTTTCTCAAAACAGCGCATGCTATCACTAACACATGATTAAGGATTCAGCATGGATATAAATACTCATTTGTTTTCCTTCACTATTTTCTAGGCTTTCCCAAAGTTTGATTTTTTAAGCATTTTCGAATTTATACTGTGTGTAGTTATCACTGTGGTAACCTTATAAATAAAAATATCTCTAGCACATACAATACATCTTAAAACATTTCTGGGGATAACCTTGATATGTTGGTGGTAACTCAGGGAATTTTCCATTCCTATTTAAGAAATCAGGGTGATTTTTTTTCTTTCTAAAATTACTCCCCGCCAAATGTATTTTGTTCACAACCATAAAAATGATGTTTAGAATGGTGACAGGTTGTGATCACAATTTTCTCTGTGCCAAGGATGAATTTATAAAAATACCATTCTTGCAAGATTGCCAATCATTTTATATTCCTTTCTTAATATATTTTAAGAACTAAGTCTGTAAAATAGAAAAGATAAGGAAACAACTACATCTTAAATGGTATTCTTTATGTAGTAAAATCTTTACAGAGTTTGAAAATAGCACAAGAAATTTTAATTACGATCCTTAAATACCATAAAAATATCCATTCATTCATTCATTGTTAGCACCAAGCCAATAGTTATATCGGATAAAGTTTTGAATGATATATGTAGCTGTTCAATGTGGATCTTGCCGTTAAGGAGCTCATATATTTCAGGAAACTGTATGAGTTTAGGCAGCATGATAAGAACAGCATGACAGGTACTTGAAAGGTAAGGTACAATCAGAAAGAATGACAAATTCTTCTTAAGAATAAGAATGAAGAAAGGCTGTGTGGAAAGGACAAAAAAGGAGCTGATTCTTGAATGAAGACAATAGACATTTTACTAATTAGATATGGTGGGTAGAGGTGTGCGTAAGAATTGGCATTTTGGATAGATGAGTTGATATACATAAGAATTACATATGACATAAACTAATATTTAAATAATAGATTGCAAAAGAATAAAATCTGACTAATATGACATAATATGTCTAATGACCCACTTACTTCCCTCACTAGAGTAATAACTACAATTAGAAATAATGTATTGTAAAATGGAATCCTTAAGTATTTTGCTTGTCTAGTTTGGCTCTAATATTTTAAAGTGTCAGTAAATTATAAATGATACATGCATATGAAAGAATGTGTTTGAATGATAAGGAAGCCTAAGAGAATGTATGAATCTTATATTCCCTCCTCAAGCTGTGTGGCTATAAAACTGATAAAACACATGAATGTTTTAGTGTTTGAAAATTTTTGAGCTATATTTTTTAGGATTTTATTTAGGTAAGCAGGGAGAATATGGTAAAGGTTTTACAGATTATACTGATTATCAAATAATTGTAAATCTTACTGCAAAAGGATAAAAAACAACTGTATTAATAGGATTATTTATGATAGTAAATCACTAAAACCAACCTAAATACTTACTAATAGCAGAATTACTAAATCAATTCAAGTACATCCATATGTTGCAAATACTATGCAGCCTATTTAAGCCCATTAACTGGAGACATTTAATGGAAATTTTGTTTTATAATATATCAAAATAAAAAAATGTAATATTATATTTACTATGTAGAATAGGCATTTAGAAAAAAAATCCTATCAAAGATTCTATAACTTTATCATGTGTTCAGTTTTGTACAATGAATTGGCTGGTTTTTAATCTTTGGGAAAATCCTTAGGAATAAGTATGCATATATAATAACTGATGCAATTGTGAAATTTGTGTAAGTATATATTATATATAATGTGCTATATAATATAACTATATAATATAAAATATAAGGTATATACAATACATGATTTCTATTATATAACATCTATAATATAGTATAATATTTAAAAAAGTATTTTTAATATATAATGTATGTTACAGAGTAAAATCTGACACTAAATCAGAAAAGAAAGAGCTTAAAGCGTAACTTTATAGAGGTGGGATTCAGCAGATAGCTTGGCTCTGGAGAGGTGGTCTTTGCCTTCCAATACTGTCTCTCTGGCAAGTCACTAAAATATTAGTGTTTGTCATCTCTTGATAGGCAGTTATGGTTGCTTTTAGCTTTTTCTTCATATATTGGCTGAAATTACTGTAACATGCATTAACTACTATCATAAAACCATAATGGTTTTGAATAAAAAATAGGATGAAAAGTTGGTACTGAATTTATCAGCTAAAATACACGAAAATTTCTTTGTCTTTCTTACCCACATCAGCAACTCTTGGAGTAACCGAGAACATTAATTACTTCTATTCAAGTACCTAAAAAATGCACTTTCATTTAATTAATTCATCCATTTCTTCTGATAGCTCAAAAATGTAACCATTGTTTCTCCTCTAGTTGCCTAGTAAATCATATAATTAGTTTCTACCCTGAACATAAGTTTTATAAAGAAGGCATACTGTACGCATTGTTCTTGGTAATATCCTTCAAGAGTGGCATCATTATAAAGTGGGTTAAATACCTGAAGAGGCAGTTATATTTGGAATACTTGGCTGCAACATTAACCTGCGTATATGTTGATCACCAAGCAATGATTGAGAATAATAAAACTATGCCAAATTATGAAATGTTAGTTGTACCTTAGGGATAATCTAATTTAACTTCAAAATGATCTTTTTATAGATAAGTAAGTTAAAACCCTAAAGCTATGTGAAACAACTTTTCCAGCTAATCAGTAGCAAAATTAAGACTAGATTCTATTCATATTTAACAGTTTCTACATTTACATTTTTTCTGCTCTGTGACATTAGCTCCAATTATTCTGATTTCTTTATATTTGCTTGAAAACATTAATAATTTATTTTTCAGTGTTCTAATGAAGACTTTACGATTCCAAATACAAATTCATTCCTTAAAATAAAAAGGAAATCCTACTGAAACCTGTTCTGCTTTGGGTCATTTGGATGGAGTATAATAGAATATAGAAAGCTATATTCGTAATACCTTGGTTAGAGATCAATTTAGAAACATTAACCAGAGACAATGAATGGAGAATATGTTCCATGGGGAATTAAAATAAAAATGTCAGTTTGGTAGTTATTATGTAGAATAGGCATTTATAGTTTTTAAATGAATCACACATTTTCTTCTTATTTTGAGGATTCTATGGCTTTATAATCTGTCCCAGTTATTTAAAAAAATATTACATTTTATTTAATCCAAAATACTATAATTTCAACATGTAATCAACACAAGATTAATGTATTTTATACTTTATTATTTTCTTTTAATAAGATAAATTTGACATATAATTTTGTGGAAATTTAAGGAATATAGCATGTTACTTTGAAACATTTATATATTGTAATATGATTGAGAGTGTAGCAATATTTATCACCTTGCATAATCACAGTATAATATATTATCTATATTCATTATGCTGTGCATGAGATTTCTATGGCTTATTTACTGTTCATTACAGGTTAGTACTTGTAAACACCATTGATCTTATCCCCCTCCCCCATCCCCTGATAACCACCATTTTACTGTTTTGTTTTTTAACAGTTATTTATTTTTTTTTTTTAGATTCCACATATAAGTGATATCCAACAATACTTGTCTTTCTGTTTGACTTATCTTCCTAAGTATAATGTGCTCAAGGTCCTTCCGTGTTACATGTGGCAGGATATCTTTTCTCCAGGTTGCATAATATTCCCTTGTGTATATGTACTATATCTTTTCTATCCATTCGTCCCTTGATGAGCATTTGGATTGTTTCCATATCTTGGCTATTGCAAATAATGCTGTAATGAACATAGGAGTGCATACAACTTGTCAAACTCCTGTTTCTACTTTCTTTGGGTATATACCCAGAAGTAGAATTGCTGGATCATATGGCAGCAATAACATATTAAATAATAATAAATAATTATTATCATAAAATAATCAAAATAACAAATAATAAAAATATTTATTTTTAATATTTTTAGGAACCTCCATGTAGTTAATCATAGTGGTTGGACCCATTTACATTCCCACTAGCAATTTTTAAGGGTTTCCCTCTCACCACATCCTCGCCAACCCCTGTTGTCTCTTCTTGAGAATAGCTATTCTAACAGGTGGGAGGTGATGGCTCATTATGGTTTTGATTTGATTATTCCTGATGATTATTGACACTGAGCATCTTTTTATGTCTGCAATTTTGGTGTCTTCTTTGGAAAATGCCCTGTGCTGTCTTAAATTGGATTATGTGTTTTTTGTCTTTGTTATCAAGTTGACTGAGTTATTTATTTTTAAGAATTAACTTGTTATCTGACATATGATTTGTAAAAGTTTTCTTCAATTCTGTAGGTTATCTTTTCATTTTGTTGATAGTCTCTTTTGCTGTTCAGCAGCTTTTGAGTTTGTTGTAGTTCCATTTGATTTTTGCTTTTATGTTTGATGCTTTTAAGGGCTCGGAAATAATTGCCTACACTAGTATCAAGGAACTTCTCTGTTTTCTTCTAGGAGTTCTGTGGTAACAAATTTCACATTTGTGTCTTTCATACATTTTGAGTATTGTTTTCTGAGTTCTGTGAGATAAGAGTCCAATTTCATTGTTCTGCAGGGGTTTCTCCAGTTTTTCCAGTACCATTTGTTGAAGAAACTATCCTTTCCTCATCACGTATTCTTGGCTCCCTTTTCAAATACTGGTCCATTGTATATGCTGGGATTTAATTCTGGGATCCCTATTTAGTTCTATTAGTGTGTCTATTTTTGTGTCAGTACTATACTGTTTTTAATACTATGGCTTTGAGGTACAGTTTGAAATTTATAAATTCATAAGTTCAAGGCCTTTTGTGATTCTACACAAATTTTAGGGTTGTTTCTTCTACTTTTTTTTTTTTTTTTAGAGAGCAAGTACAAGTTGGGGAGAGGGGCAGAGGGAGAGAGACTGAGAATCTTAAGCAGGCTCCACGTGGAGCCTGATGCAGGACTCAATCTCATGACCCTGGGATCATGACCGGAGCCAAAATCAAGAGTCAGGCGTTCAACAGACAGAGCCACCTAGGCACCCTGCATTTCTTCTATTTCTACAAAGAATGCCTTTGGCATTTTGGTGGGAATTGAATTGAATCTGAAGATGGCTTTGGGTATTATGACCATTTTAACAATATTAAGTCTTGTGATGAACACAGTATGTCTTTCCATTTGTTTCTTCCTTGAATTCTATTAGCAAAGTCTTATAGTTTACATTGTACAAATTTAATTCCTTGCCCAAATTTATTAAGTGTTTTATTGTCTTTTAATGCCATTGTGAATGGGATAGTTTACTTTACTTGCAGATGCTTCATCATTTATGTAAAGGAATGCAACTGATTTATGTATGTGTATTTCCATTTTCATTTGTTACAAGGTTTTCTTTATTGCACTCTAATTTCTGTGACCAATTGAATATTCAGTAGCCTATTGTTTAATATCGAAATATTTGTGAATTTTCCATTTTTCTTGTAATTTATTTCTAATTTCACTCCATTGTGTTCAGAAAAGACGGTTGATATGATTTCATTTTTCTTAAATTTGTGAAGAAATTTAACAATGTTCATGTTCATGGCTTAACATATCATCTCCTGGAGAGAGCTCTATGTGTACTTGAGAAGAACATATGTTCCTTTAGCTGGAATGTTCTGTATATCCTGTTAAATCTATTTGTTCTAATGCATGGTTCAATTCCAATGATTCCTTGTTGATTTTCCATCTACGGTCTATCCATTGCTAATAGTGGAGTATTGAAATCCCTTACTATTACTGTACTGTTCTCTATTTCTCCCTTAAAATCTGTTACTATTTGTTTAATAGATTTTAGTGCTTAAGTATTGAGAGTCTTTGTATTTATAACTATTACATCTTCTTGATGTCAACCCTTTCATTATTATATAATGACCTTCTTTGTCTCCTCTTACCCTTTTTTGGCTTGTAGTCTATTTTTTTTCTAATATAAATAAGTCTATCCCCACCTTTTTTTGGTTTGTTTGCATGGCATATGATGTTACATCTTTTCACTTTGAGCTTATGTATGTCTTCAGAGCTGAGAAGAGTCTCCTGTATGCAGCATATACAGTTGATCCTTGAACAACATGGGAGTTGGGGCACCAACCCCTCATACAGTAAAAAATCTATGTATAACTTTTGACTCTCCTAAACCATAACTAATAGCTTACTAATGACTGGAAGCCTTACTGATAATGTAAAGAGTCAATTAACACATATATTGTATGTTATATAAATTATATGCTGTATTCTTATAATAAGTATGCTAGAGAAAAGAAAATTTTATTAAGAAAGTCATAAAAGAAAATACATATATAGTACTGTACTGTATTTATCAATACTGTAAGTTTACATTATTGGTTTACAAAATGCATCAATTGTCAGTACCTACATTAATGTGAAGATACAAAATATTATATGTAGATGTTATACATATTCCTAGCATTAGACATCAAAAGTGAAAAGACAATGTGAAAAAATTATATGACAATTAAAATAATTGATGCATTGATAATGAAGAAGCAGCAGTATGATTGTATTATGGTAGCCTGGTGTAACAGATATGATGGATTCATGGTAGCCTAGCCTATATACTAAAGAATGATTTGTTATAAAAATCTTTATAGCATACAGCATTACAGTCATATTCATGATAAAATGTTAGAAACATTGTTATGTATAAAACCACTTACCTGTGATGTTAGGCTAAGACTTTTTCTCCATTAATGAGAAAGAGGGATATTGCCTGATAAAGTAATACTTTGCGAAAAGTTATAATACACAAAACTAACACAAAATTCATTTTATATTAGCTATCACTCACCTTATGTCTATGTAAGGATAGACTATGTACTACCAAGAAGCTCTTACAGAACGTCCTACATAATGAAAACTTACGCAGGGATGATGGCGAAATGTCTCATACAGTTTTTGCTGTACAGTTTTGAGATATTCACGTGAAGATACATACATACACAATAGGTGTAAAGCTTGATCAGCTTTACAGCATGATGATTACTATTCATTAAGTGAAAGTGGATCACCATAAAGGTCTTCATCCTTGTCATCTTCATGTTGAGTAGGCTGAGGAGGAGGAGGAAAAAGAAGAGTAGGGGGTATTCTTGGTGTCTCAGGGGGGCAGAGGTGGGAGAGGTAGAAGGAGAGGCAGAAGAGGCAGGAATAGTGGGTGGAATTTTATGGAAATACATTGTGATTTCTGACTTTGTTGCTTTTTTATTTCTCTAAAAATGTTTCTGTACATTACCAATCCTTCTACCATTTACTTTAGTTTTGGTGCCTGTACCATAGAAGGATCAATGTTGTATAAGAAGTTCAAAGTGGTCTTGAATAATCAGAACCCTTCTGCCAGGTTGTCTAATGTCCATTTGTTTTCTGGTACTATTTTCTTCTATGACTTCTTCCTGATCATGTGTCATGGTTTGAAAGCACTCATTTCCATCAAGTCATTGGTTAATTCCTCTGGTTCTTTGTCTATTAGCACTTTAGTTTCTCAAAGAACCATATCTTGAAACTCTTCACCTGCCACCTTTTTTCTTTTTTTTTTGCCATATAAACAATCCTTTAATGATTTCCTCCATTAGGTCTGTCCATAAATCTTGTGAAGTCATGCATAACACCTGGACATAGTTATCTTCAAGAGGAATTTATTGTTTCAGGCTTAATGGCTTTCACGGGGTTTTATATGACAATGATGACCTCTTCAGTGGTGTAATCCTTCCAGACTTTCATGATAGTTTTTCTATTAGGGTTCTCTTCTATAGCATTGACAGTCCTTTCTATAGAAAATTGTGTGTAATGAGCCTTAAAGGTTCTTATAACCTCCTTACGTAGAGGCTAAATTAGAGACATTGTGTTTGGGAGCAAGCAGACCACTTGATGCTTTGGTGTTTAGCTCATAGGGTGTTGGGTGGCCAGGAACATTGTCCAATATCAAAATAACTTCAAAAGGCAGCCACTTATTGGCAAAGTACTTCCTGACCTCAGGGATAAAGCATGGATAGAACCAGGCCAGAGTTCTTGTCTAGGCCTTCTTGTTGTGCAACCAAAAGACTGGCAGCTAGTATTCATCTCTTTCTTTCTAGGCATGGGTTAGCAGCTTTTTAGACAAGGGCAGTCCCGATCATAAACCTGATGTTGTTTTCTTAAAACAGTAGAGTTATCCTATCCCTTCCTGCCTTAAATCCTAGCTCTCTCTTCCCTTTCGATAAATGACCTTGGTGGCATTTTCTTTTCCAGAATAGGGCACTTTTATCTGCATTAAAAACCTGTTGGGGCAGATATCCTTTCTTCTCAATGATTTTCTTAATACCATGGAGGAATTCAACTGTTGCCTCTTGGCCAACAGAAGGTGCTTCTCCTGTTATCTGGACATTTTTAATGCCAAACTTCTTTGTAAAATTACCCAACCATCCTTTGTATGCATTACCCTTAGATCCTTTACCTTCCTTTTGGTTTAACTTGTCATATAGTCACTTCACTTTTCTCCAATCCTGTTAGAATCTATAGGAATGCCTTTCTTGAAGCAATCCTGCACCCAACTGAAGTTCTGCATACTCAAAGAAGATAAAAACATACATGTTGTACAAGAAGTGCCAGCTTTTCATGCCTAGGGGTATAACTGTAGTGGTAGCTTCACAAATTTTCTTGCATTCCAATGCTCTTTACACTGGATTGACATTTTGAAATGGCAGGCACCCACAGCTGCAGACCTTAGTATATGGTACATGTCAATTAATTCAATGTTTCTTGTGATGTCATGGGTTTTTTTCTGCTTTATGGGAGCTCTTCCAGCATCACTACTGGCACTTAGTATGCATCCCGTGGTGTTATATAAGGTGTATAGTATTGCACTAAGCACAAAGAAAAGTATCTCTGTTCTACATTTTTGCTTTGTGGCTATCAGGGTTTACGTTTCAACGTCTCCTAGATGAAGTGGTCCTTTTTCTGATGATAGCAATTTATCTTCATTTGCCTATAAGAAGGCCATTTTATTGTTCCCCTTTTATTTTTTGATGTCACAAATTGTATTTTTATGCTGTAATTTAATTACCAAGTGGTAATAGCTATTGTTATTTTTAATGCTTTTTTTCTTTAACATTTATACCATAATTAAGAGATGAAGACGATCCCATTTTTTAAAATTTTTATTTAATTTATTTTTTTAATTTACACCCAAGTTAGCATATAGTGCAACAATGATTTCAGAAGTAGATTCCTTAACACCCCTTACCCATTTAACTCATCCCCCCTCCCACAACCCCTTCAGCAACCTTCTGTTTGTTCTCTATATTTGAGTCTCTTATGTTTTGTCCCCCTCCCTGTTTTTATATTAATTTTGCTTCCCTTCCCTTATGTTCATCTGTTCTGTGCTTTAAAGTCCTCATATGAGTGAAGTCCTATGATATTTGTCTTTCTAAAAAAGAGTTAGTTTTTTAATGACTATACATTTATCACCTTAATCAGAGTTTTGTGTACTTTTGCCTTTTTATTTCAGCTAAAAGACCTCCTTTTAACATTTTTTCAGGCCAATCTAAAGGTGGTAAACTCCTTCCACTTCTGTTTGTCGTGAAAAACCTTTATGTCTTCAAATATGAAGGATAACTTTGGTGAATAGGGTATTCTTGGCTTGAAGTTTTTATCTTTCAACATTTTGAATATGTCACTCCATTGTCTCCTGGTTTATAGAATTTTTGCTGAAAAATCAGCTGGTAGCTTTATGTGGATTCCTCTGCAGGCTGATATACTCTTTTTCCCTGGATGACTTTAAAGTTCTTTATCATTGCCTTTTGGTGGTTTTAATACAATGTGTCTTGGAGAAGGTCCTCTACACTGAGATAATGAGATGTTCTATTAGTTTTGTGGATTTGTATATCCATTCTTTCCCCAGGTTTGAGAAATTTTCAGCTATTATCTGTTTTTTTTTTTTAATTTTTTTTAAGTCTACTTATGTTGAGAGGGAGAATACACAAAACATGAGCTGGGGGAGAGGTGGGGAGAGAGGGAGAGGGAGAAAGAGAATCCCAAGCAGGCTCTGCACTGTTAGCATGAAGCTTGATGCAGGGCTCAAGCACATGAACCATGAGATCATGAACTGAGCTGAAACCAAGAATCAGATGCTTAACAATGGAGCTATCCAGGTGCCCCTCAGCTATTATTTCTTTTAATACACTTTCTGCCCTTTCTCCCTCTCTTCTTCTTCTGGTATATGCATTAATTTTTTTTAAGATTTTATTTTTAAGTAATCTCTGCACCCAACATGGGCCTCAAACTTAGAACCCTGAGATCAAGAATCACATGCTCTGACTGAGCCAGCCAGGGGCCCAGAGGCAGCAACCTTATATTGACTTTCCTAATGGAGTCTGATAGTTCACATGGAGTTTCTTTACTTTTTTAAAACATGAGTTCTCTCTACTCTTCCAGCTGAATTATTTTGATAGTCCTATACTTGAGCTTACTTATTGTCTCTTCCAATGGTTTCTAGTGTACTCTCATTTATTGAATTCTTCAGCTGTAGAACTTTAATTTTAATCTCTTTGGTACTCCATCTGTTCACTATGTTTTATTCCTGAGAACATGGTATTACCTTTCTGAGTTTTCATTGAAAAATGCTATTTTGGATTCTTTATCAGTTAGATTACAATATCCCATGTCTTTGGGTTCAGTTGCTGGAAAATTACCATTTTCCTTCTGAAAAACCATACTAGCATGATTTTTCATAGTGTTTGATGAAAAATAACTCTGCCACTGCATTTCAAGTACTAACACCTTTCTTGTTTAGGTAAGGTTTTGTTTCCTTTGATTCTAGCAATTCAACATGTTGGTAATTAGGAACCTTCCTTTTGTTTTCCAGATAGTGGCACTAGAGCACTAGTTTTTGGTTTCTCTTGGCTGACTCAATGCTGAGGTTGGGAATGTACACATTAAAAAAAAAAAACTGGCAAGGAGAAAAGGAGTATGGCAGCAGACTGGGGTGAGGTGTGTGCTTAGCAGTGGGGCATCATGAATGCCCAGGGCCTGGTAGTGTGGGTCCTTTAGGGGTGGGGCAGGGGTCATGGGTAGTCATCTTGCCAGAATCCCAGGACAGACAACAAGAAACACTTTCCTTCAGTTGGTTGTCTCCCTTCTTCCCTTTCCTTTATCAGCCCCTAGTCACTGAAATCTTTTCCCAAAGAGAGCAATGGGGTTCCCCAGCTGCTGAGCAGAGCCACACAGACCCCCACTCACCCCTTTCACCTTCCACCTCCTCTGCCAAAAAAGTGCTGAGTACTGTGGGGACCTGCCACTGTCACCACTCTTCTCTCTCCACAGCCTCCTTTGAGGTCCAGTCCACCCACTTTGGGGTCTACAGATGGGTGGAGTCTCAGGTATCCTTGTGTGCTGCACAGAGGTGCCTTTTTTAGTTTAGAAAGTTTGATTAGTTGTAAATTGAAAGGAAGAGAAAAAAAAAAAAAAACTATGCTACCATGATGATGGCATTGTTTTGTTCCAGGTCTTAAAACCATCTATTTCTCCTCCATAAATACTGTCTTGCTTAACTGAATAAATACTTAATATTGAAAAATATGAAATGGTGGTATATTTTATTTCCCCCATGGTTACCACTTAGAGTATTACTCTTCTAGTTTCCAATTAGGTGCAGTCCTATTTTGCAGCAAAGAGTTACATAAAGTATGATTGACTACTTAGGGAAATTAAATCTCCAACAACGGTTAATTTCTGAGTAAGTTATCCTATCTCTAGGAAGAGGTAAGCCAAATACAGAAGAGACATGGAGATAAAGAACTGAGGGCCAATGAGCTGAGTTTTATGAGATCATTCAAGGAAAATGTGGGAACACTAGACAATGATAGGTGAAGGCACTTAGAGGAAGCCAGAAGTGATGTGGGGAGAATGAGCACCACAAGATAACAGTGCCGTGCTAGTCATGAGTAAGTAGTGCTTCAAGAAGGGGATTACCTTAAAATATAAAACGCCAAAGAGGAACCACAGAGGGTTAAAGTGAAGGTTAAGTATTATTTAAGTAGTTAGGATGTCACTACTGACTCTGTCTTTGACAAAGCCAGATTGCAGGGCTTTTAACACTATTTGAGATATGGGAAAAGTTCCTATTCTTCTTCAAAGAAAGTTTGGAAGAGAATTTGTTTGGGAATCTAGGATAGCAGGACATCTTTGTAGTCTTAAAAAGGGAGAGTTTGGGCGCCTGGGTGCCTCAGTCAGTTGAGCATCCAACTCTCAGTTTTGGCTCAGGTCACGATCTCATGGTTGGTGGGATGGAGCCCATGTAGGCTCCTTATTGACAGCATGGAGCCTGCTTGGGATTCCCTCCCTTCCCCTCTCCCTCTCTGTCTGCCCTTCCCCTGCTGGCACAGGCACACTCACTCTCTTTCTGTCTCTAAAAAGTAAATAAACTTAAAAAAAGGGGGGTGGGGTGGGGTGGGAGAGAGTTTTATGCAGTTAACCAGAAAAAAAGATATTTAATGGAGCAAGTCCTGGGGATGGTAAAGTAAGATAAAATCAACATTACAAGTACAAGAGGTAACTCTAAAATAGAGTGGCACACTTCTCTTGTTAAAATTTGAAGGTAGAAAAGGACTGAAAATAAAGGAAATTATGAAAACAGAATGTTCTTTTGAAAGGTGATAGTGTAAAATCAACTATTAGATGAAGGTAACTAGAGTAAGAATAAAATAAAAGTTTGTGAAGAATACTCTAGTTTGCGAATAATTGCTTTAAGGAAAGGGGAGTTGATGCTGATTAGTCAATACATAGATTCTTAACTGATTACAGGCTGATTCTAAAGAGCAGCATGTATTTGTAATGTCTGGGTGCAAGGCTATCTGACTGCCTGGCAATGCTTGGCAGCCTAAAATTAGGGGGTACCGAGGAGATAGATTTCTCCAGAGATGGTATTAGGATGGTTGTAGTGAAAAGACAAAGAGACCACAGCATTATTAATGAACTGGCTAAAGGAGGCTCTTGAGACAATTTGAACAAAACTGTAAGTATTAAAGTGTTGAACTAAAGATTGACTCAGGAAACCTTTGGGGTTTAAGGAGTTGCTCCCAGCTTATTTCTGGTGTAGGTTTAACTGCAAAATTTGCATCAGTACTCCCTTGAATGATCTGATCTCAAAGATTTAAACTCTATTTGTTTTCTATAAACATAGGCCAAAGGGAGTGGAAAAAAACATCAAGCTGAAAATCAATAGTTCAAAACTGCCCCTATTCTGTGTATATAGTTGATATAAAATGATGATGCAGGGAGAATTCAATTATATACATATTCACAATAGAGATGTAAAGCTTTATGGAATCACATTGAAACTTTATTAGAAAGTACAGAGTCTAAACCCTAGTCACCCTCACCCCACCCCACCCCGAGCAATACAAAAGTTAAAAGTAGTCTTGGTTCAAGATACAAAATAATATTTGACATATTTTGTTCTTCTACACTAAATTTTTTATTTAGAGAATCATAGAAGAAGTGGTGAGATAAAATAATCTTTAAAATATTCAGCTTATTTTAGCTTTAATGTGTCCTACATCTAGCTGGAAATGTTATTTTCCATCTTCAGCCATTTCTTCTTGCTTCGCTCAATGTTACTTTGATTACCTCAGATAGATTAAGATAATGCATCTTTTGTTGAGTGAAAAAATAATTCATTTATTAACTTCTGGATTATCTCATATTATTATGAAATGTATGATGCTATGTTAGATTACAAAAAGGAAAGGAATATCTATTTCTCTCCTTCAAAATCTAACATTTGAGACTTTTGGTTTTTGATCTCTGCAGTTCTTGTGAAGACTGACATTCAGTCTTGAGTTAGGGAAGACAGGCATTGGGTTTTTAAATATTTATCTTTATTAATTTAATCCTAAATGTGCCCATGAAGCCTTATGGATTAAAGATAATCATGATTCACCTAAAAGTCAAATAGTGATTGTGTAATTCCCCACACTCGCATTTTAACTTCTGGGCAATGAAACGAAAGGTAGGTATAATCGCCTATAAAAGAAAATTTCAAAATCTGTATCATAGGAGAGAAACAGTAAAATAGATTTTCTCTGCTTTTATACAAGAGAAAGAGGCAACTGCTTCCTCTGCCCTCCCAAAAGGAGAAAAGTATTTTTTGCTCCTTGGAGATGAATGAGAATTATCCTGTGTTCTCCCTGTAATCTTTTGGAATGTAAATATCTCTCTCCAAAGGCCAGATAAGATTCAATGTCTCTAGATTTTATGACTAAAGATGTTGCCAAGGTCAAAGGCCTCATTTCCCCTTGAAATGTAAATTAATACCTCTAGAGTTAGGTCACTATCTCTGTAGTTCTCTAGACCATCTAAGCAGAGGCCAACTAACTTCCCAAGTTTTGTTGTTAGCTGATGATACCCTGTTTAAGCAAAAATCATTAAAAATGCTCCAACTCTCCAGAAACACAAAAATCTTTTATTCCCTCACAATAGATGAACTAGGGATTTCTTGGAAAGAGGTCATAGGAAGATATTGGTAATCCATAAGTAGAGTAAGGAGGATAGACAAACAATAGGTAATCTGCAGATACTGATGTTCATTTAGGCAGAATGTAGGCTCTAGTGACTACCTGACATGCTTGGATGTCAGATCCTAGAATAAAATCTTGACACAAAAGAGGTCAGAGTCTGGTATAGAAACTCATAAAAGAAACTGAGTTATGGTACAGAAAGCAGTTTTTAAGAAAATGTACAAAGTTGAAAAGGTGCCATTAAAAAAAACAAGAAAGAGATGTGGGATAAAGATTTGGTTCTTGGTTATAAAAATTCTATATTCTATACCTACATATGGGTATTCATTCTTGGAGCACTTGTGGACCCTTGTTGAAAATTCATGGCTCTCTCCTAGAAAATTGTCTGCGGGGGCACTTGGGTGGCTCAGTCAGTTAAGTGTACCACTGTTGGTTTGGGCTCACGTCATGATCTCATGGTTTATGAGTTCAAGCCCAGCATCAGGCTCCATGCTATGGTGCAGAGCCTCCTTTGGGATTCTCTCTTTCTCCTCCGCTCCCCCCCCCACCCCACTACTCTCCTGCTTATGCACACTCTTTCTCTTTCTTTCAAAATAAACAAACTTAGAAATTTTTCTTTTGTCATTTCTTTGATATCTTCTTTCCCTCTATATTTTCCAATACCATTAAAATAAATTTTTCCATCACATAGATAATAGGTTTGTTGGGTTCATCCTCTGCTTCCTCTTGTATTTTCTCTATTTTTTTTCCTATGCTCTGGAACATCTCCTTAACTACTATTAAAATATTTTTTTAATCTACAAATATATGTTATAATAACAAAAAGTCATTATTATTATATTGGTCATAGCTTTTTATTTGTATTTTGTGAATGTGATATCTTCACACATATATGAGAATATTAATCAGAATATTTAATTTTTTTTCCTTTCTTAGAACTTAGATTTCATCCAAGATGATTTTTTCCCAAGTTTCTTGTTTCTCTACTCATTCATGTCAAACCTTTTTTCAAATGTTGTATGACTCTTGACTGTCCACATTTAACAATGAAAAGTGTGACTGGAGGTTCTGGAGAGTATCTTGGGGTTACTAGAAGACAACTTCATTTTTGAGTGAATGGTACAGATGGTGGCTCACCAAATGCCAGAAAAAGGGAGTTTCAACTCTGTAGGGCTAACTTCCATATAAGTTTCTCTGATTTCGTTCCAGTCTTTTTTTGTTTTTAGACTTCTGATTGCTTTTATTTAGATATAAACATATGAGTATAGGTAATGAATTAACATATTATTGGGGGAAAGGATTTTCTTCCTTGTAGACTTCCTGTTCAACTTTTAAATGCCCCAATCCTCACTCAGGCCCTTTTCAATTTATGCTCTCTGAGTTCTGAGTTTGTCCTGAACATCACTTTACTTTGTGGAGACTCTCCAATTGCAGCTCCCACTTAAAATATCTTCGGTGGTTTCCTCCTGTCTGCTTCATCAGCTAACACCCTTCCTTCTGCCATCTGTATTTTGCCTTTTTGTTTAAACTCTCCTGAAACTTCCTTTCCTGTTGTTGTCTTGCTGTGGACACATCATTCTTATTCCTTTTCTATAATTGTCTGTCGTCTGGATGTAAACGAACACACTGGATTTTAAGCTAGGCACTAAGGTCAAGGTCTAACCTCTATAGCGAAACAGATGAATTCTATGAGATTCTTTGTGAGGGAATTTAGTGAGGAGAGAGCTGAAATGAGAAGGAAGCCAGATCCATGTTACCTTAGCCTTAAACCAAATATCACCTATCCTGAGAAACAAACAAGTAACACCTAATCCAAAGAGGCAGTAAATGGGATGGAAACAAATATAAAACTATTGATTTTTAGTTAACAATGTAATTTGAATATTTAACAACTAAATATGAGTGAAACAAGGCAACAAATAAGCTAAACAATCTCCACTATAGAAATATGAAAGTAATGAGAATCTTACAAACAATTACATTAGATTCAGTTTCTGTGATTATTCCATTTACTTCCTTCCTGGCTGTACCGACAATTCCTTGGATACACTTAAATGCTGCAAGTGTTTCCTTGATAATCCCAAATCAGACACACCAAAACAAAATAGTCAGAACTAGGGTTATTCCACATTTGGGAGGATCTATTTCTTAGTGTTTATGAAAAATCCTTAGATTAGGGTCATGCTCTAATGGCCTCAAAAACATTATTATTGTTCTGATGGACAGTAGGTGGTACATTCAGGCAATCCAGGTGCCAAGATCTAATGATTTGGTCCTGTGTATGATAAATCAGTATATACTTGGATATATGATTAGAACTACAAAATCATAAAACATATGGTTTATAAAACAGTTTATAGTATTTCAGACCCAATAGAAATGCTTTAACACACACTGAAGAGTATATTCTAATGATTCATATAAAGTAAAATGATGTATTTTGTAAAAGGGGAAACATTTAGACTGTAAATGAAAGGTTTATATAAAGAAATAAAACTATAGTATTAAAATCATAATAATGAACACATTTATCAGGTGTAAAAACAAGTATGCATATAGTTCTAAAATTCATAATAATTAAGTGCTTAAACCAATAACTGCTTTGGTCCCCACCATCCAGTATCATTCTCTTAAAGCAGTGAATGAGACAATAGAAATGTATATTAAACTTTTCTTTTTGTCTTATTTTTTTAATGTGAAATTTATTGTCAGATTGGTTTCCATACAACAGCCAGTGCTCATCCCAACAGATGCCCTTCTCAGTACACATCACCCACTTTCCCCTCCCCCCCCACCTCCATCAACCCTCAGTTTATTCTCAGCATTTAAGAGTCTCTTATGGTCTGCCTCCTTCCCTCTCTGGAACTTTTTTTTCACCCTTTTCCTCCCTGCTGGTCTTCTGTTAAGTTTTTCAGGATCCACATATGAGTGAAAACATATGGTATCTTTCTTTCTCTGCCTAACTTATTTTCACTTAGCATAACACTCTCCAGTTCCATCCACATGGCTACAAAAGGCCAGATTTCATTCTTTCTCATTGCCAAGTAGTATTCCATTGTATATATAAACCACAACTTCTTTACCCATTCATCAGTTGATAGATATTTAGGCTCTTTCCATAATTTGGCTATTGTTGAAAGTGCTGCTATAAACATTGGGGTACAAGTGCCCCTACACATCAGCACTCCTGTATCCTTTGGGTAAATTCCTAGCAGTGCTATTGATGGGTCATAGGGTAGATCTATTTCTAATTTTTTGGGGAACCTCCACACTATTTTCCAGAGTGGCTGCACCAGTTTGCATTCCCACCAACAATGCAAGAGGGTTCCCATTTCTCCATATCCTCTCCAGCATCTATAGTCTCCTGATTTGTTCATTTTAGCCACTCTGACTGGTGTGAGGTGATATCTCAGTGTGGTTTTGATTTGTATTTCCCTGATGAGGAGTGATGTTGAGGATCTTTTCATGTGCCTGTTGGCCATCTAGATGTCTTCTTTAGAGAAGTGTCAATTTTCTTCACTGGATTCTTTGTTTTTGGGTGTGGAGTTTGGTGAGTTCTGTATAGATTTTGGATTCTAGCCCTTGGTCTGATATGTCATTTGCAAATATCTTTTTCCATTCTGTTGGTTGCCTTTTAGTTTTGTTGATTGTTTCCTTTTCAGTACAGAAGCTTCTTACCTGGATGAGGTCCCGATAGTTAATTTTTTGCTTTTAATTCCCCTGCCTTTGGAGATGTGTCAAGTAAGAAATTGCTGTGGCTGAGGTCAGAGAGGTGTTTTCCTGCTTTCTCCTCTAGGGTTTTGATGGTTTCCTGTCAGGTCCTTCATCCATTTTGAGTTTATTTTTGTGACTGGTGTAAGAAAGTGGTCTAGTTTCAATCTTCTGCATGTTGCTGTCCAGGTCTCCCAGCACCATTTGTTAAAGAGACTGTCTTTTTTCCATTGGATATTCTTTCCTGCTTTGTCAAAGATTAGTTGGCCATACATTTTTGGGTCCATTTCTGGAGTCTCTATTGTATTCCATTGGTCTATGTGTCTGCTTTTGTGCCAATACCATGCTGTCTTGATGATGACAGCTTTGTAGTAGAGGCTAAAGTCTGGGATTGTGGTGCCTCCCGCTTTGGTTTTCTTCTTCAATATTACTTTGGCTATTCGGGGTCTTTTGTGGTTCCATACAAATTTTAGGACTGCTTATTCTAGCTTCAAGAAGAATGCTGGTGCAATTTTGATTGGAATTGAATTGAAGGTGTAGATAGCTTTGGGTAGTATTGACATTTTGACAATATTTTTCCAATCCATGAGCACAGAATGTTTTTCCATTTCTTTATATCTTCTTCAATTTCCTTCATAAGCTTTCTATAGTTTTCAGCATACAGATCTTTTACATCTTTGGTTAGGTTTATTCCTAGGTATTTTATGCTTCTTGGTGCAATTGTGAGTGGGATCAGTTTCTTTATTTGTCTTTCTGTTGCTTCATTATTACTGTATAAGAATGAAACTGATTTCTATACATTGATTTTGTACCCTGTGACTTTGCTGAATTCATGTATCAGTCCTAGCAGACTTTTGGTGGAGTCTATTGGGTTTTACATGTATAATATCATGTAATCTGCAAAAAGTGAAAGCTTGACTTCATCTTTGCCAATTTTGATGCCTTTGATATCCTTTTGTTGTCTGATTGCTGATGCTAGAACCTCCAACATTATGTTAAACAACAGCAGTGAGAGTGGACATCCCAGTGAGAGTGTGAGAGTGTTCCTGATCTCAGGGGGAAAACTCTAAATTTTCCCCCACTGAGGATGATATTAGCTGTGGGCTTGTCATAAATGGCTTTTATGTTTAAGTGTGTTCTTTCTATCCTGATTTTCATGAGGATTTTAATTAAGAGAGGATGCTGAATTTTGTCAAATGCTTTTTCTGTATCGATTGACAGGATTGTATGGTTCTTATCTTTTCTCTTACTAATGTGATGTATCACACTGATTGATTTGCGGATGTTGAACCAGCCCTACAGCCCAGGAATGAATCCCACTTGATCATGGTGAATAATTCTTTTTACATGCTGTTGGATTCGATTTGTTAGTATCTTATTGAGAATTTTTGCATCCATGTTCATCAGGGATATTGGCCTGTAGTTCTCTTTTCTTGCTGGGTCTCTGTCTGGTTTAGGAATCAATGTAATGCTGGCTTCATAGAATGAGTCTGGAAGTTTTCCTTCCCTTTCTATTTTTTGGAACAGCTTGAGAAGGATAGGTATTATCTCTGCTTTAAATGTCTGGTAGAATTCCCCAGGGAAGCCATCTGGTCCTGGACTCTTATTTGTTGGGAGATTTTTGATAACTGATTCAATTTCTTTGCTGGTTATGGGTCTGTTCAAGTTTTCTGTTTCTTCCTGTTTGAGTTTTGGAAGTGTATGGGTGCTTAGAAATTTGTCCATTTCTTCCAGGTTGTCCAGTTTGTTGGCATATACTTTTTCATAGTATTCCCTGATAATTGCCTGTATTTCTGAGGGATTGGTTGTAATAATTCCATTTTCATTCCTGATTTTATCTATTTGGGTCATCTCCCTTTTCTTTTTGAGAAGCCTGGCTGGACGTTTATCAATTTTGTTTGTTTTTTCAAAAAACCAACTCTTGGTTTCATTGATCTGCTCTACAGTTTTTTTAGATTCTATATTGTTTGTTTCTGCTCTGATGTTTATTATGTCTCTTTTTCTGCTGGGTCTGGGGTGTCTTTGCTGTTCTTCTTCTATTTCCTTTAGGTGTGCTGTTAGATTTTGTATTTGGGCTTTTTCTTCTTTCTTGAGATAGGCCTGGATTGAAATGTATTTTCCTCTCAGGACTGCCTTCGCTGCATCCCAAAGCATTTGGATTATTTTATTTCCATTTTCATTTGTTTCCATGTATTTTTTAATTTCTTCTCTACTTGCCTGGTTGGCCCATTCATTCTTTAGTAGTGTGTTCTTTAACCTCCATGCTTTTGGGGGTTTTCCAGACTTTTTCCTGTGGTTGATTTCAAGCTTCATCGCATTGTGGTCTGAAAGTATGCATGGTATGATCTCAATTCTTGTATACTTATGAAGAGCTGTTTTGTGACCCAGTATGTGATCTATCTTGGAGAATGTTCCATGTGCACTTGAGAAGAAAGTATATTCTGTTGCTTTGGGATGCAGAGTTCTAAATTTATCTGTCAACTCCATCTGATTCAATGTATCATTCAGGGCCCTTGTTTCTTTATTGACCATGTGTCTAGATGATCTATCCAATGTTGTAAGTGGAGTATTAAAGAGCAACCAATGGTTGCAATGGTAATTGCAACCAAATTGCAACCCTGCAATCACCATATTCTTATAAATAAGGTTGCTTACGTTTGTGATTAATTGTTTTATTTATTTGGGGGCTCCCATATTCGGCACATAGACATTTATAATTGTTAGCTCTTCCTGATGGATAGACCCTGTAATTATTATATAATGCCCTTCTTCATCTCTTGTTACAGCCTTTGATTTAAAGTCTAGTTTGTCTGATGTAAGTATGGCTACTCCAGCTTTCTTTTTACTTCCAGTAGCATGATAGATGGTTCTCCATCCTTTCACTTTCAATCTGAAGATGTCCTCAGGTCTAAAATGAGTCTCTTGTAGATGGCAAATAGATGGGTCTTTTTTTTTTTTTTTAATCCATTCTGATATCCATTCTGATCCATTTCTGTTGGAGCATTTAGTCCATTTACATCCAGTGTTATTATTGAAAGATATGAGTTTAGAGTCATTGTGATGTCTGTAGGTTTAATGCTTGTAGTATCTCTGGTACTTTGTGGTCCTTGCAACATTTCATTCACAGAATCCCCCTTAGGATCTCTTGTAGGGCTGGTTTAGTGGTAATGAATTTCTTCAGTTTTTGTTTGTTTGGGGAAATCTTTATCTTTCCCTCTATTATGAATGACAGACTTGCTGGACAAAGGATTCTTGGCTGCATATTTTTTCTGTTCATCACATTGAAAATTTCCTGCCATTCCTTTCTGGCCTGCCAAGTTTCAGTAGATAGGTCTGCTACTACCCTTATGTGTCTACCTTTGTATGTTAGGGCCTGTTTATCCCTAGCTGCTTTCAAAATTCTCTCTTTATCCTTGTATTTTGCCAGTTTCACTATGATATGTCAGGCAGAAGATCGATTCAAGTTACGTCTGAAGGGAATTCTCTGTGCCTCTTGGATTTCAATTCCTGTTTCCTTCCCCACATCAGGGAAGTTCTCAGCTATAATTTGTTCAAGTACACCTTGAGCCCCTTTCTGTTCTTCTTCTGGAATTCCTATGATATGGATATTGTTCTGTTTGATTGCATCACTTAGTTCTCTAATTCTCATCTCGTACTCCTTCATTTTTTTTAATCTCTTTTTCTCAGCTTCCTCTCTTTCTACAATTTTATCTTCTAATTTACCTATTCTCTCCTCTGCCTCTTCAGTCTGTGCTGTGCTCACCTCCATTTTATTTTGCACCTCATTTATAGCATTTTTGAATTCATCATGACTATTTTTTAGTCCCTTGATCTCTGTAGCAATAGATTCTCTGCTATCCTCTATGCTTTTTTCAAGCCCAGCGATTAATTTTATGACTATTACTGTAAATTCTTGTTCCGTTATGTTGCTTAAATTGGTTTTGATCAATTTGTTAGCTGTCGCTACTTCCTGGAATTTCTTTTGAAGAGAATTCTTCCATTTCGTCATTTTCACTAGTTTTCTGTCCCTTACGCATTTTAAAAGCTTGGGTGCTCTGCAGCTGTGGGCACTGCTCTATTAAAGGATGATCACACACTGTCCAGGGCCTGGCCCTTCAGGAGGTGTTTTTTCGGGGATTGTTACTTGCTCTCTATTGATGTGACTTTGGTTATTTTATTACCCTACTCAAAGTAATATTTTGGACTCTCTATCAGGTGTGCTTGGATTTGTCCCTTGGAGTAGCCCTGTAAAGGAAAACAGACAAACAGGAGACAAATCACACAAACACACAAACAAATAAAACCAAAACCCTAAAGACTAAAAACAAAAAACCCCAAAACACCGACTACAAATAAAGAAGAGGGTGGAGGCGGTGCTGATGGGAGAGCATATAAGAGAGAAATCACAGGGGTGGGGCGGGGCGGGGTGGGGGGGGGGGGAATAAGCAATGATTAGGCAGAGAGACTAAAGGGCTTTTTCCAGACAAAGAGAAAGGCAAATAAAGAAGGAGGTGGGGAAATCGAAATGAAGATAAAATTACCCAGAGAAACGATATGGCTTGATTATTCCAGAGAGAGAGAGAGAAAGGAATGTAAAGAAGGAGGTGTAGAACATGTATCAAGACAGTGGATTCAATATGTCTGTTTAGACAGACCAATAACCAGAGTAAGCAGCCTAGGGGAGGGAAGAGATAAGGAGGAGGAATGGGGTGTGGGGGGGATATCTATATATCCAGAATTGACCAAGAGTTAATCTAGGCAATGCTGCATCGCTTGTAGGTAGTAGCTATCTGCAGGGTCTGTGCTGCTCTGGTGGAGACCAGTTATCCAGTGCAAAGAGGCATGATTTGGCATTTTCTGGACCCACCTCCACTACGGGCCCTGGGGGGTGATCCTTGAGGCACCGCCTTGGTGGTGGCTGTGGTGGTGGTGGGCGGGGACAGGGGAATGGTGATCTCCCAGTCTCTTCACGGAGAAGGACCAGTGGAGGACTTGTTTGAGTCGTCCTCAGTGTGCCGCCCGCGCAGACGCAGACAGGGTGGGCCTTCTCACTCGCCAACTCCCCCGACCCTGTGCTTGGCTAGGATTCAAAGTCCCGCTCAGTGTGCTCTGGCACTGGGGAAGTGCCTCTCAGTGCAGTGATATGTGGTCCCGGCTGGCTTTGTCTGTGCCACCGCACTTCAGGGAGCACCGCCTTTTACTGTGGGCTGAGAGCTGCTGCCCTCACCGCAAGCCCACCGGGATGGCGGACACAGGCAGCCTTTGTCTTTTCCCACAGCACTCCAGGGAAACGGGGGCTTTTTCCTCCTGCAGACCATGCCCTCTGTCCAGCCACTGCACCCAGGGGTAGCAGGTTCTGTACTGTCGCGCAGCCCTCCAGGGAGGGAACCACTTTCTCCAGCTGCAGACTGAGCCTCTCACCTACCACCGCACCCAGACCTAGCTCCCCTCCTCCCCACGTGCGGGGAACAGGGAGCTGGCTAGAGTCCAAAGAAACCCCCGCCGTTAGACATCGGATCCTTCTCAGTCTCAGTCCAAGGTCTTTCACCTGTCCAGATATGGTCCTGCACTTGCCTAGCTGCTCTTCCTCTTCCCTTTGTCTCTCCGCAGAAGGGGGTCCCTTCTTGTGTGCCCACGCAGCCTTTTTTTTTTTATCTCCCCCAGTTTGCAGTTACCCACCTATCTTTTTTCCAGCTTTCCCATTTTCTTCCTAGTAGATTCAGTCACCTTTTTTCCCAGGCTCTGGTGTTCAAAGTCCTTTGGCTTCTACACTTATTTGTTTGAGGGACATGGAATGTATGGATTCCCCCTACTTCTCCACCATGTTGCTCCTCTTTTTTCTCTTTTTGTCTTAAAAAACACGTGTACGTATTTTTAATAAAATATTTGTGTCACATACCACAAAATCAACCAATTTAAAGTACACAATTTGGGGTTTTTACCTATTTACAAGTCTATCACAAGATGAAACCATCACCATTATCTTTTTTTTTTTTTTTCAATGTTTATTTATTTTTGGGACAGAGAGAGACAGAGCATGAACGGGGGAGGGGCAGAGAGAGAGGGAGACACAGAATCGGAAACAGGCTCCAGGCTCTGAGCCATCAGCCCAGAGCCTGACGCGGGGCTCGAACTCACGGACCGCGAGATCGTGACCTGGCTGAAGTCGGACGCTTAACCGACTGCGCCACCCAGGCGCCCCAACCATCACCATTATCTAATGCCAGAATGTTTTCATCACCCCTGCCAACCCACCCCACCACCCCCCAAAAAAAAAATCCCAGACCATTAAGCAGTCATCTCTCACTCCAAACAGCCCCTGGCAGCCACTCTATTCTGGGTTGCACACAGCATAATGTTTTCAGAGTTCATCCATGCTTTATCAATATTATTGCTGAAAAATATTCTATTGTATGGATGTACCCTTTTTTATTTACTTATGAAGAAGTTGGGAGAATTTGGATTGTTACCATGTGTTTTTAGTTACTTTTTTTTCCCCTTGGGTATATACCTAAAAGTAGAATTACTGGGTCATATGGAAATCTATGTTTAACTTTTTTTTAAATCAAAGTATAGATGCCATACAATGTGATTTGACAATTACATACATTGAAAATACCACGACATGTGTAGTTACCACCTGCTGTCACACAAAATTAATACAATAGTATTGACAATATTTCCTATGCTGTATTTTTGCATCCATGTGATTTATTTATTTTATAATTGAAAGTTTGCACTTCTTAATCCCCTAACCTATTTCACCCATGCCCGCACCTACCTCTCCTCTGGCAACCATCAGTTTGTATTTATGTCTACTTTTGTTTTGTTTTTCAGATCTCAGATATATGTGAAATCATATGGCATCTGTCTTGCTCTGGCTGACTAATTTCATGTAGCATAATACATGCTAGGTCTGGCAAGATTGCATTCTTGTTTATGGCCGAATAATATTCCATTGTGTACATATACCACTTCTATCTTTTTTTCTTTTGATGGCCCCTAAGGTTGCTTCGGTATCTTGGCTGTGTAAGTAATACTGCAATAAACATAGTAGCACACATACCTTTTCAATTACTATTGTTGTTTTTTTCAAGTAAAAACTCAGATATACTGGATTTGCAGTTTGTTTGTTTTTTAATTTTTTGAGGAAATTCCATACAGTTTTCCACAGTGGCTGTTACAGTTTATATTTCTATAAATAGACCACAAGTATTCCTTTTTATTTACATCCTTGCCAATAGTTGTTATTTCATGTCTTGAATTCTAGTCATTCTGATAGGTATGAGGTAATATCTCATTGTGGTTTTTATATGCATTTCCCTGATGCTTAGTGATATTGAACACCTTTTCATGTGTCTGTTGGCCACCTTTATGTCTTCTTTGGAGAAACAGCTCACCCATTTTTCAGTCACATTGTTTGGCCTTTTTTTGGTGTTGAGTTTCAGGAGTTCTTTATACCTGTTGAATATTAACCCTTGAACTGATAAAGCATTTGCAGATATCTTCTCCCATTCATTAGGTTGCCATTTTTGTTTTCTGTGGTTTCCTTCACTGTGCAAAAGATTTTCACCTTGATATCCTAATTGTGTATTTTTGCTTTGGTTTCTCTTGCCTGGAGAGACAGGTTTAGGAAAATATAGCCATGACTAATAACCAAGAGATTACTGCCTATGTTTTCTTTTAGGAGTTTTATGGTTTCAGACCTCACATTTAAGTGTTTAATCCATTTTGAATTTATTTTTGTGTATGGCATAAGAAAGTGGTCCAGTTTCATTCTTTACGTGTAGCTGTCCAGTTTTCCCAGTGCCATTTATTTGAAGAGATTCTTTCCCCCATTGTATATTCTTGCCTCCTTTGGCATAGATTAATTGACCCACATAAGCATGGGTTTGTGTATGGGTACCCTATCCTGTTCGTTTGCGTTATGTGTGTCTGAGCCAGTCCCATAGTGTTTTGATTACTACAGCTTTGTAGTATATCTTGAAATTTAGGAGGCTGATGCGACTAGCCTGTTTTCCTTTCTCAATATTGCTTTGGATATTTGAAGTCTTTTGCAGTTGCATATAAATTTTAGCATCATTTGTCCTAGGTTTGTGAATAACGCTGTTTGCATTTTCATAGAGATTGCATTAAATCTGTAGATTGCTTTGGGTAGTAAGGATAATTTACCAATATTAATTCTTCCAATTCATGACCATGGGCTATTTTTCCATTTGTTTGTATCATCTTCAATTTCTTTCATGAATGTTATATAGTAGAAGTGCTCTTAAATATAAGTATTTGATCCATTTTTAGTTAATTTTCACATATGGTGTGAGGTAGGGCTGCAAAATTATTCTTTTGTTTGTGGCTGTCTTGATGTCCTAGCACCATTTGTTGAAAGTAGTATTTTCCCCCACTTAGTCTACTTCTTTGTCAAAAAATGTTGTAATTTGGAAGCATTAATATAGTACCCTAGATTCTGGTGTATAACTTCAGAAATCTGACATAAATTTTACGTTCTATCCTTTATGTTTGGTTATTTTATCTTTTTGGAAACTTCTAGAAAGATACATTAAATGATTTGAATTTTACTCTCACTACTTTAGTGTAGGAGGTTTTGTACTCCTATGCTAGTCCTTTATTCTGACATTCAAGTGGTGGCAGTTTTAAAACATATCTGAAAAGCTTTGACACTCTTCTAACACAGAGATGGGATCTATGTCTTATCTAATTGAACCTGGTCTTGATTTAGTGACTTGTTTATAACTGATGGATACATCTGAAATGATGTTGTGTGACCTTCCAAGAGTAGGTTGTAAAGGTTATGCAACTTCCACATTGCCTTCTGAAGCCCTCGCACTGGTGGTTTGAGACACAATGTAAAAAACTTGACTACCTTGTAACTTCTATGTGGAAGGAGGCCACACAGACCAGATGTAGTTCATATGAATTCAGCTGAGGTCATGACTACAAGACAGCATCAGTTTCCAGACATATGAGTGAAGTTGATTCCCTGTAATTCAGTCACCCCTAGCTATTGACTGCTCCCAGCTGAGGGCCCAGATACCGTGCAGGAGAAATAAGTTATACTCACTGTTCCCTGTCCAAATTTTATTTATTTATTGTTTTTTATTGAAGTCCTACTTAGCTAACATACAGTGTAAGTTTAGTTTGGGTATACAATATAGTGATTCAACACTTCTATACAACAGCCGGTGCTCACCACAAGGGTCCTCTTTAATCCCCATCACCTATTTATACTTCCTGTCCCCACAGCCTCCCTATGGTAACCATCAGTTGGTTCTCTACAGTTAAAAGTCATTTTCTTGGTTTGCCTCTCTCTTTCTCTCTCTTTTTTCCCCTTTGCTCATTTGTTTTAAGGCAGTTTTGTTTGTTTTTGTTTTAATTTTAGAAAGAGAAAGAGAGCGTGAATAGGGGAGAAGGGCAGAGTGGGAGAGAAAGAATCTTAAGCAGGCTCCATGCTCAGCACAGAGTCTGATGTGGGGCTTGATCCCACAACTCTGGGATCATGACCTGTGCCGAAATTGAGTCAGATACTCAACTGACTGAGCCACCCAGGCGCCCCTCATTTGGTTGGTTTTTTAAATTGCACATATGAATGAAATCATGATATTGGTCTTGCTCTGACTGATTTCACTGAAGATAATACTCTCTAGTTCCATACATGTCATTGTAAATGGCAAGAGTTCATTTTTTTTTTATGGCTGAGTAATTTCCATTGTATGTATATCACATTTTCTTTATCCATTTATCAGTCGATGGACATTTGGGCTGTTTCCATAATTTGGCTATTGTTGTAGATAATGCTGTTGTAAACATTGGGATGCATGTATCCCTTCAAATAGAAACTTCTTTCTGGATATGTCTCTTGAGGCAAAGGAAACAAAAGAAAAATAAACTATTTGGACTTCATCAAAATAATAACCTTCTTCACTGTAAAGGAAACAATCAACAAAACTAAAAGACAACATGTTTGCAAATGACATATCTGATAAAGGGTTCTTATCCAAAATATATAAAAACCTTCTGTAACTCAACACCCCAAAATTTAATGATCTGATTAAAATGGGCATAAGATATGAATAGAAATTTTTCCAAAGAAGATATCCAGATGGCCAACAAACACGTGAAGATGCTCAACCTCACTGATGATCAGGGAAATACAAATCAAAACTATAATGAGATACCACCTCACACCTTTCAAAATGGCTAAAAATCAATGACATACGAAACTGGTATTGGTAAGGATGTGCAGGAAGCAGAACCCTCTTGCACTGTTAAGGGTAATACAAACTGGTATAGCCACTCTGGATAACAAAATGGAAGTTCCTAAAAAGTTAAAAATAGAACTACTCTATAATCCAGAAATTGAACTACTAGTATTTACCTGTCCAAATTTTAAACCATGAAACTGTGAGGATGATTAAATGACTTATAGTAGCTAAATTTTACGGTGTATAGCAGTAATAATGATTATTTCTATGAATATAAATAACATAGTATTCAACATAACTGAACTTCTGTAATCTCCATTACTGCACTATCATTGATGAGTGTTTTTTTCTTTGTACCATGTTTAGGAACTAGAAAGATACATAAATACACACATATATATTATACATACATAAATATTATATATATGTATATATATACATATTATACATATTACATATACATATGTATTACATAATATCACACATTTCACATTTTAAATCCCATCTGTATGTCAAAATCTGTGAACATAGGTCTTTGTTTCTTTCCTAGAGAGGTTGAAATCTAGGAGTTGGTAAATGAGGAGCTAGGCAATTCTTTTACTCACAATGCTTTGGGGCTGACTAGTAAATTAATTACAATACTTTCTGTTGACAATACACTAGGGGAATTTATTTAGATCTACTCTCAGGGCTGACTTCCCAAGAGAATGCAAGTCAATTATGGTTCTAACTCTTCCTGTCTCATTAGCTATTTGAATAATAATATATTTGAATGATGGCCCAGGAGACTAGAATTAGGAACTATTTGTCTCAGTCCCAAATGAGCTGCTTAGTCAGATAATCCTAAGTGTCCATTATTACTTTAAGCTGTGCCATGACTGACTCTGGGATGTTCTACTTAATTCTAGGAAAACTGGTGGGATATATAGCTTTATTTCTTTTAAATAAACATCTAATTGTACTAGACATCTGTAGCTTAGCAAATTAATTTTCAAATCATCAAAACTGCTTCTAAATCAAGAGATCTATGTGGTATGTCAGTTTTCCTCAGTTTCGACTTAGGACACAAATGACTACTGTGTTCTAAAAAAAATGGAGTTTTTAAGATTTTTTCAAAGTAACTATTTCTATGTAATCAAAACGAACACCCAGTGCAAAATTTGGTTGTTGTGTTATTCTGGTGGCCAGCTATCCTTTGATGCATGGAATGATAGGATACAGACTAATCTATAAAATTCCACAAATGATAATGACCTAGGTCATTATTTAAGTAAGTTAAGAGAAATTGTTATTTTAAAAATTGTTTTCCAGGGGGAGCCTGGGTGGCTCAATCAGTTAAGCAACTGACTTTGGCTCAGGTCATGTTCTTGCAAGTTCGCGAGTTTAAACCCCATGTTGGGCTCTATGCTGACAGCTTGGAGCCTGGAGCCTGCTTCAGATTCTGTGTCTTCCTCTATCTCTGTTCCTCCCCTGCTCATTCTCTGTCTCTCTGTGTCTCTTAAAAATAAATAAATGTTAAAAAAAAATAAAAATTGTTTTCCAGGATGGTATTTGCTGGGATAAGCACTTGGTATTATATGTAAGTGATGAATCACTAAATTCTACTCCTGAAAACATTATTACACTATATGTTAGTTAACTTGAATGGAAATGAAACAAAAAAAAAATCCATAAAAACTGTTTTCCAAAAGCTTGAAAGAGGAAGGGTAAAACACAGTACAGTATGACTGAAATAATATAAAAAAGAAAACCATATACCATGTAAAAACAATATGAACAGCAGTCTCAGAAAAAAAAAAATAGGATGGCTCTTTTGTAAGTTGTAATTTTAAGCATCTGTAAAAGTGAACCTAAAATTTTAAGCGTCTATAAAAGTGAATTCAGTTAGCCTCTGAATTCATCTTCATAACACTCTCGAGAAGATCAGATAAAAGGTAAAAAACAAACAAACAAACAAACAAAAACAGCAGTTTCCCATTCCCAACAGGGGTGTTTCCTAGGTGACTACTACTCCATTTTAGTAATGTATTTTAGCCAACATGAAGACGTCATTCCTTACTTGTGGCAACAGTTCTCTCTCGTATGAAATGCTGACTCTCATTAGTTGAACATTAACCCTTCATCTCAAAAACTTCAAAATTTACAGACAACATGAACTTAATCATTCTCTAGTTTTATCTAAATTCTGTGTTATCATTAAGTTCTTTCTATCATGTGTTAACACAAAATGCTCTTATAGTAACACTACTACTAGGAAGGTCATGCATGCTTTATATATGTTACATACTTATTCTTACATAGTATTTGATATAGGTGATACTGGATTTTATGAGTTGATAGGTTGTCCCATGCATGTGAAATGACTAGATTATAGGTGAGTCAGCTATTTATACTGGCTTCTTTATTGATAAATGGGCATTCCCACACTAGCACTTACTGGTGTTGACTAATATTGAACAGTATAGAAACTATAAAATTTAGCAGGTCTGTTGCAGGTGCAGTGACCAAGTGAAAACCTAACTTTAATAAGCATATCTCATTTTAAGCATAAAGACCCCAACTAAAATGGATATAGAATTATGTTAGACAAGATTAGTATCATCATTCTATGATAAAATATTTTTAACTCTTCATTCTGGTGGCCTGTTTTTATTTTATTTTTTTTTAAATTTTTTTTAATGTTTTATTATTTATTTTTAAGACAGAGACAGAGCATGAACGGGGGAGGGTCAGAGAGAGAGGGAGACACAGAATCTGAAGCAGGCTCCAGGCTCTAAGCTGTCAGCACAGAGCCCAACCCGGGGCCTGAACTCACAGACCATGAGATCGTGACCTGAGCCAAAGTCGGACGCTCAACCAACTGAGTGGTGGCCTGTTTTTAGATACTGTCTGTAAACACATTGGGCTTATTTCAATTATTTTTATTTTATTTTATTTTTTAGGCTTTAATGCTAATTTTTTAGAGAGAGAGAGAGTATGCTAGCATGGAAGGGGCAGAGAGAGAGGGAGGTAGAAAATCCCAAGCAGGCTCTTCCCTGTCAGTGCAGAGCCCAAGATGGGGCTCCAATTCACTAACCCTAAGATCATGACCTGAGCAGAAATGAGAGTTGAACGTTTAACTGTCTGAACCACCCAGGTGCCATATTTCAATTATTTTTAAAGAGTGAAGAAACTTTTCCTATAAATGTTTTAAACAGATCCCTAATGGTAGACATTCCATCATAATAGATCGCCCTCCCCCACCCGCCCCAACCCCCCACCCCGACATCTGTTCTAGTTTGAAGACCAGTATCTTGGTCTATATAAGTTAACGTTTTCTCACGCTAATACAAAGATCTAACTATTCTCATTAAAGAAAATAACACACTGTATGTATTATTTCTAGACTTCTGCCTTCTTAAACACTCAGAAAGCAGGCTGCCCATTAAAATATGACAATTCTCTCTAATTGGATTGTGAAGATGCTATGGACTAAACTGTATTCCTGCAAAATTCTTATGTTGAAGTCCTAACCCCTAATGTGACTGTATCTGGAGACTATCTTTAGCATAAAATAACATAAATTAAGTTTATGTGAAGTCATAAATGTGAGACCCTGATTTAATAGGACCATGTCCTAATAATAAAAGGAAGAGGGGTGCTTTGGAGTCTCAGTTATTTAAGCATCTGACTTCATCTCAGGTCATGGTCTCATAGTTTGTGAGTTTGAGCCCCACATTGGGCTCTCTAGTATCAGCACAGAGCCTGCTTCAGATCCTGTGTCTCCCTCTCTCTCTGCCCTTCCTCCGTTTTCTCTCTGACACTCTCACTCTCAATGAATGAATGAATCAATGAATGAACGAATGAAGAGGAAGAGATCTTTCCCTGTCCTGTCTTCCCTTCTCTTCTCTCTCTGCACACCCTCTCCCTGTCTCCACCCCCAGGTTATGTAAGGACTCAGCAGGAAGGTGTGGGTAGCAATCTGCAAGCCAGGAAGGGAGCTTTTACTAGAAACTGAATCCTGCCAAACTTTGAACTTGGACTTTCTAGCCTCTAGAAATGTGAGAAAATAAATTTCTGCTGTTTAAGCCACTCAGTCTATGGTGTTTTATTATGGCAGCCTGAGCTGACTAATACAGCAGTTTATAATTAGTGTGTTTTGATAGATCTGTTGGAATGAACAAGCTGCACCATAGATTTTAAAACAAACTGATTGATTATGAATTGTGCTTAATTGGACAATAGCTACAGACAAAAATCAACACTTTCTTACAATTACAGGATGAAAAGTATCTTTTATAATGTCACTGCTATATTTAACAAAGGCTTTAAAATACCATGCTAATTAAGTATGTGTCTACAATATCTGTAACAGCAGTTTAAAATCCTTAAATTTGATAACTATATAATAATTAAGATACCTTGTATTTATTGAACACTTATCTTCTGGGAGACAATTAAATTGCATTATTTAAATCTCCTATTATAAGGTAGATACTATTTTTCCCATTTCACAAATGATGAAATTGACAATAGGCATGCAAGTGAGAATGGCTGATATTCTTGATGCATTTAAGACCATGGTATCCAATGCTATACTTTGGATATCATGCTACTTTGCCCTTTGTTCTCTTTTTGTAGATGACGTTGAGACTATTTTCCTGTCGTGAATATGTTTTTTTTCTTTTTACTTCAAACGAGAAAAATAATCTACCAGGATAAGAGCTGCCTCACTTAAAATCACTTTATAGTCTTTCATCCTTGAGTTTGTACTCAGAATTAGTTTGATTGAATATTTATGTCGTCTCTTGCATAGGGATAACCTTACTCCTTAGAAAGTTTAAACATATAATTTATTCTGAGAGTGACAATTTCAGTTTTGAAAATGACTTACTCTTTTCTCTACCTATGAAGAGTTAAAAAAAAAAAAAAACAAAGAGAGAGCCATCTGTCTCTGTTATGCTATGAAACATCCAGAACGAATCAAGTATGTCTCCCTTTTTGTTAGATTATATGTTTCTCAGTGAGTTCAGGCCATGTAGAGCTTCTGGAAATTTGTGGGAGCCGCCAATAGGCATACCAATGGCCCACAGCATGGGTCAGGATAACCTCCTGTCTATCCAGCTTCTCCTAGACCATCAAAATGGAAAGGGGAGAGTGAGAATCATGCGCTCAGCAAATTCTCCCATGGACCTTAGGAAAAGGGAGGAGAGCCAAATGGCTATTAAATACAGTAGCAGGAAGCAAATATTGAAATAGTAGCACTTTCCAGTGTTTTCTGCCATGAATGTCTACTGGGAGAATCAGTACTACCTAGTCCATCATTATCCAGATATTGGCTTCTTGCCAAAATAGGCTATTACCATATTTTCCCGAAGTCTAGGGTTTATATATGTCAGAGAAAAGAATAAAACTAGCAAATACAAACACAAATTCATCAAATGAACAGCCAAATGTATGTCATCCAACAGCAATATTTTAGGTATAATATCTACAAAGAGGGAATAATTTCTCCTATGAGATACAACTTACTATTCTAGCAGCTGGTTATGATAAGGACTTGTGGAAAGCATTCCTTGAGAAGATAGGACACCCACTGAGTTACAGAGGTAGCTGCATGGACAGGTGAGTCAGAACAGGTTTCCCAAATCCCCTACTTGTGCTGTAGACTTTATCCAGATGCCTAGTCCATGGCCATATTACTGTGACCATCTTAAATGGATTAAGAAAGAAAAAAAATATGGAAAATTAAACTAATAAATAGAACATGGGCAGTTAAGGTACACATAAAGGGAGAAAAAATAGGAACAAAGAGATAAGAGGATTTAAAGAGCAATCAGTGATTACAAAAAAAGAATTGGAATCAGAAAAATTTTTAATCAAGAAAGAGAATTACAATACAAATGAAAATATTAAAAGGAAAATTTAATAATATGTAAAAATAGACCTATCTCAATGTTGTTTAAAACATGAGTAGGTAGGATTGTAGAACGAGAGTAAGAATTAAGAACTAAAAATATTGAGTATAGATAGCAATATGAAACTATGACAATAAACATGACCAAGAAAAACTTTAAAAAGTTAAAAATGATTAGACTAGATAATTTTATTAAACAGCTATACAAAAAGCAATGGAAATAAATGAAGGCAATAGAAGAACTAAAAACATAACAAGACATGAATCTTGATTCTATCAAGTATGAGGCCTTAGTGATGTTATGCTTAGTATCAACAAGGACAGTGGCATGCACTAAATATGGCAATCAAAAACTTCTACATAGCAGATGTTAGTAATTCCATGGAAGAAAAAAACTATTCTACATCTATCTGAATACACTTATCTGTTTGTACTTGAAAGACTAGCATTTCAGATGACATAGAAAAAACTTTGTAAACTTTTTGCTAGAAGGAGAAAGGAAAAACATTTCCATTTTAGTATAAACTGAAGTGCTTATGTATGATTATCCATACCAAGATAAACTATCTCAGCTTGGGCATATTTCTTTGTGAATCTGCTTTGGCACCCAAGAATAATCTTCAAGAACCAGAAAAATGAACTCTGTGAATCAAACAGCTGACCAATTTATTAAGATATGGCCCATAAAAGTCTGGGTTTTATCCTGGTGTGAAATCCTTTCCTGGATAAAGAATAAATAGGTCTGTGATATTTTTTAAGTTTGTTTAATCGTTTTGAGAGAGAGAGCACGTACACACAAATGTGCACTCATGCATATGCTAGCGGGGGAGTAGCAGAGAGAAAGAGGGAGAGAGGTTCTGCACTGTCACCACAGAGCCCCACACGAGGCTCAAACTCCTAAACCATGAGATCTAGACCTGAGCTGAAATCCAGAGTCAAATGCTTAACTGATGGAGCCACCCAGGTGCCCGCTGTTCTATAATTTTTGAATTCCATACGTAGCCTTCCCTTTGTTGGGAGTTCAGTAGTGGAGAATGATATGGCAAACAGCCTTGAGATGGTAGATGAGTCTGTGTAAGCTATTAATGCCTATATTAGTTTGTCCATACCAAAAAAAAAAAAAAAAGGAAAAGAAAAAGTCAAAACCAGAGAGACAGCAAGGGAAACAGTAGGTTGAGTCACAAGGGAGGAAGCCCTGGGCTATAGTGAAGGACAGGCACATAATAAAATGTCTGAAAGATGGGATGCATAGATCTATGAGCTGGTAATTGGGGAACATTAATATTGTTTTAGAGAAGTTAAAGATCATTGATTAAGATGACTTTATATTGTACTTGTCCCCTTAAGGGCCATTCCCCTAGAGAGACCTCAGTGAGATCACAATTTGGCTTTAGCTTAGTTCCTATCCTTCACTGGCCCAGCCAGCTTACAGCATTCTCCTGTCCCCTGTTCTTGTACCCAATGTCTTTGTATTGTCCAAAGCCACTTGATGCACCAAGAATCCACATACAGCCACCTTCTTTACACCCTTTGAAGCACTTTGGGCTAAACCTTTTATTTCCACTCAGACTCACAGTCCCACACTCAATTAGAAGTCAGCTGGATCTAAAAGGAAAACAATTAGATTATATTAAATGATACCAGAAGTATCAATAGCTGATAACCCACACCCACTTCCAAACCCTTTGAGAAAAACTGACATTTTAAAATAAGACACTTTAACTGCAATGAATATTCAATGGGTGGTAATTCAGTCACTATGAGAAAGTGAGAAAAGGAAATAAAATATCAGGGATTGTGGGAGAAATCAGGGAAGGGTGTTTTTAATAACTTCTAAGGTATATAATTTAAGTGGTTATATACTTCATGTCCAAATCACGTTCTTGAAATGTTGATGTTTGCTGATTAATGCCTGATCACATCTTTCCTGTGATTTTTGTCCAGTTTTTGCATACATTATCTAATGTAATACAGGTGCGAGATTCATTTTGGTTACTTCTTTGATGAAACTTTTTGTCTTTATTGGCATCACAAATTAGGAGTGTAATCTTTGTCATGATCCAGTTTCTTTCCAGGCCGTAATAATTGAATTTGTGTTCATTAGACCAATGAATTTTTGTTTTGGGTATAGAACAAGTTCTATTTTATTAAAAAGATAGCCATAAATACAGGTGAAATGACCTCTGTAGATGAAAAAAAAAAGAAAAATCAACATAACTAAAAGCATAGTTAGAATGAAACATGCTTGTATATCTTTGATTGACTGAAGGATATGATGTACAGATATTATTGTACACACATAATTCTCTCTAGTCTTTTCCATAGTAAACATTTCCCATTATGAAAAAACTACATCTGTGCAGCAGAACACTGATAGGAGCCTTGTGTGTTTTCTGCTGGTATTTCTTATTCTTCAAGTTACTCTTCTTTTGCTGGGTATAAAGGCACAGTCCAGAGAGTCAGTTCCAAGGAAATGGACACAAAATTGGGACATTGTCATATCTGAATATGATGTGAACCTGGAGGGGGGGGAGAAATAAAATATGGAAAAAAGATGAGACTGAGAAAACAGGTACATAAATAATCTGAAGAGAACTTCAGAAGCAGGAGAACTTCTAGTTTTAAAGTGAACAGTACACATTTGCCGCATGGCCTCTTCTTATTTCTGAGTGCATCAGAAAACATGAGAAATATTAACCATGGACTCCTACAGACCTGGGCCTGAATTCTAATTTTGGGTATTACTCAGATGTGAATTTGGAGGAATAATTTTTACCTCTCTATCCCTTGATTTCCTCATGTATGAAATTAGGGTTAGATGTGTTTACTCTATTTTACATAGGCCTTGGAAGAACCAAATAGAATTATTGGCGTGAACTTCTTTATGCTATTAACTTATTTAAGCACAAGGTTGTCATTCCTTCATAGAATTTCTCTCAAGAAACAAATGTTAACAGCACATTATTTTAACTGATAAGTGCTCAGCCTTACCAATACAGTTATTTCTATCCATAGGGAATGCCAAGTCAAGCATACAATGATATATAAAGAATATTCATTTTAGCAATAATTTGATAATGTTTTACTGGATCTATGTGGTAGATTAATATGTGGTCATTCAATTGTTGGTGTACTATGTTTGTACTAATAGGGAGTATTTTACAAATATAGTTTATAAAAACTGTTTGAAGAAAAATATATATTAATGTTAAGGATTGAGTGTCCGTATCCCTTCCACATTCATACGTTGAAGCCCTAACCCTCAATGTGATGTTATTTGGAAAGAGAACTTTTGGGAGGTGATTAGGGTTAGATGGGGTCTTAAGGGAAGTGCCCTCATGATGGGATTAGGGCCCTTACAAGACAAGATACCAGAGAACTTGCTTTCTTTTTCCCTATGGGCATTCAAAGAGATCATAACACATAACCAGAGATAAATTACTGTTGCTTGAGCTACACAGTCTGTGATATTTGTTATGGCAGCCCGAGCTAAGATAGTTGCATAAACTTATTTAGTTAAAAACCCTAATATGTGTAAATTAAGGTGATAAAGCAGAAGAAGAGACACCAAACACTTTACAGTGGTTAACAGTGAGATTTAACATTCAGTGTTTCTCACTTTCTTCTCTATAAATTTTTACAAGATATAAACATTTTCTAATGTGTGTGCACTATCCTTCTGATTAGAAAAGAGAAAAAAAAAGATACTTTTACTTAAAAAAGTAAATCTCAATTGAAATTTTAGAAAGAATGCTCGAGTTTAAAGTAAAAAAGAGTAAAACTATTCTTGATCATGTTAACCACGTACATACCTTAGGCAATTTGCTAGAGCTTTCTAAGCCTCAGTCCCTTCATTTGTAAATTTTGTAGAACAGTGTTAGCCCTCCCAAAGATCCTGGGATTTAGTAGGGGGAAAACTGAGATAAAACACAAGAAAATTTTTAGAAACCATAAAAGTATTTTTCCTATGTACAGTATATCATAAATAACTTTGTCACTACATATATTAAGAAAAACTATTTCTGAATAAGAAAGAAGGAGGGAACAATATTTAGGCATGAGAACTTTAAGACTCAGCACACAAAGATGCTTTAAAAAAGTTATTCAACTATATAAAAGGGAATGAAGATTGAAATTGTTAACTTCACCAACCCTGTCTGGGAACAAAGAGCACTTTTCTATTATTCTTTGATGTCACTTATTTCCAGCGGTATATTCTTATCTTTTTCAAAGCATTATACAGGTCTTCTCTGTCTGCTAATCTCATTTGCTATTCTTCTTTCCAATATCTCTGCATTTCAATCTTGGTGTACTTCAGAAAATAGTTCATATTCTTCTGATCAGACTAGATTAATCAAGATCTGTGGCTCCTTATCACTTTGAATAGTTCAATAGGACCTTTTGACAGAAAACAATATTCTGGATTTTCTTAAGAAAGGTGATACATGCCATTAAAGAAAACCCCAAACCTGTCTTTTATATCTTAATTGATGCTTAATTAACTTTAGCACTGTGTACAGTAAGGTATTAAAAAAGCAACCTAAGGCTGATGTTGAACAGCTTTGCTGTGTATTTGACAGATCATTCACTCTGAAAAATATAGCACCATTTTCCTGTGACCTACCTTCATTTTACTGTAGGAGTAAAAAGCTTGATGAAATAAAGGTCACATATGGAATTAATTAAAAACCAAAACAAAGTAAACACCATGACATTGCTTCCTTAAAGGACAAGTTTTTGGAGTGCCTGGGTGGCTCAGTTGGCTGAGCATTTGATTTTGGCTGGGGTCATGATCTCGTGGTTCATGAGTTCAAGCCCTGCATTGGGCTCTGTGCTGACAGCTCAGAGCCTGAAGCCTGCTTCAGATTCTGTGTTTCCCTCTCTCTCTGCCCTTCCCCAACTCATGCTCTGTCTCTCTCTCGGTCCCTCAAAAAAATAAACATTAAAAAAAGAAAAAGGACAAGTTTTCTATGGAATAACTGGCACCCAAGGCTAAAAATACATCTGTCCTTGGTATCTTCTTTTCCTCAATAGATGCATCACCTTGTCAGAAGATATATGGGTACCTTGTCATACGTATTTAGTCATGGACATCCCAAACTTGATATTTTCCACTGGAAAATTAGAAGGATAGAAATTTGCAATAAAGAAAACTAAAGGTCACAGGCTTTGAGTTGTCACTGCAGACTAAAAATGTAGTATGCAGTGTTTTCACATTAAATATGAAATGAATCTGCTTCCTAAGTATGTGCTTTTTTAGAAGAAAGTAAAGAAAGGTAGACTTCTCTACGTTCTCTAGGTTCAAAGATTGCGTAACTAGATTGAAACAGATATTTATATAAAACACAGGAAGATGTGAAAGTCATAAGTTGAGCTTTAGAAATGAAAATGGGGTTAATCCAGAAATAGTTACGAAATGAAAATTCTTTGAGGGAAAGTGATTTTCTAAAAGGCTACTTGATGGTTACTAGTGTTTTATTTGTGTATATACTGACTTTAATTGCAGTGGCCTTAAGATATAATTCACACATCATACAATTCACCCATTTAAAGTGTACAATTCAATATTTTAGTGTATTCACATGATTGTGCAACCATTGCCACAATCTAATTTTAGCACATTTTCTTCTCTCCTGAAAGAAACCATGCACTCATGAGCAATCAGTTACCATTCCCACCTTCTTCCATCCTCTAACTCTGATGAATGGTTAATTTAAATTCTGTCTCCAGAGATTTACCTAAATATTTCATTTATAAGGAATCATATAATATGTGGCATTCTGTGATTGGCTTCTTTCTCTTGGCATAATGTTTTCAAGGTTTGTCATTGTTGTCATATGTGCCAATACTTTATTTTTACTGTGAAATAATATTCCGTTCTATAGATACATCAGATTTTATTTATCCATTCATCATTTGGATGTTTGGCTTGTTTCCACTTTTTGGTTATCATGAATAATGCTTCTCGGAACATTTATATCTGTTTTTGTGTTGATGCATTTTTTTTTTCTCATGGGTATATAAGTAGGAGTGGAATTGCTGGGTTCTATGGCATAGGTGATGAAATATTGCTGGGGATGGTGGATTTGAGACTCATTCGGAGAAGAATGATAAGAGTAAGATAATATGAAAATAAAGACCAGTAACACTACAGAGCAAGAGAGGCAAATGCTGGTTCAAGAGTATGTCCATATTTAAGCAGTCGATGGAAAGGTGAAATTGAAGAAGGAAGTAAAACAGAGCTGTTCAGAAACTGAAGAAGAAAGCCATGTCAGTGCTACAAATAGTTCATGAAGATCAAGAATAGAGACATGGATACTAAATGTGGCAAAAAGGAGATCAAGCGTTGGTGACCTTGGAGGGAACAGTGTTTGTAGAATGAAGAAAGGAGTACTGCATGACAAAGGTTTCTGGAGTCAGGGGCAGGGACCTGGTCAATGTGGGGAAATAGTTAGCAATTTTGATTTTGAAAGGAAAGACTGTGATAGGGCTGCCATTCAAAGTAGGTAAGCATGTTTGTAATCCGAGAAGAGAAGTCATTACAAAGAAAGGAGCTCTGAGAGGGAACTGTTCACTGAGAAAAATACCAAGTGAGGTGGGAGAGTGTCAGACAAAGAACACAAGTGCAGCCTTTGAAATCAGGAAATACCATTCTAATAAGTCTACATTGATGAAGGGAGGGAAAGCTGTTTTCTGACGGATTTTTATTTTAGTTCTAGAAAATGTTAAGTAGTTAATAATCGGATGATTATTCGACATTCCTTAAGCCTGTATTTTGTTCCAGAAACTGTTAAGTGCTTTAGGCATGAAATCTGATTCTCACAGCAATTTTATGGAGTACCATTGTTAATCACAATTTACAGATGATAAAACTGAGGTTTAATGTTTAGGCAACTTAAAAGATCACAGAAAAATGAAAGTATGATTTAAACCCAGGCCTGTATAACTTAGCTTTTAACCAGTATATTAGTCTTTTTATTATGTTGTTGGCCTCAATGTTTTCTGTGAATTAGAAGATTTCAATCTCTGACATTTGGAGTGTAGGATCTATGTTTGACTAGATCTGTGACTGTTTTAATGTGTAGGAATATAAATCTAGAGTAGTTATGAATATGAAAGCTGAGGCTGTTTCTGATTTCTAAATGTCTGTCTTTAACACAAGATGTGAAGACAGTGCTGTGAATGTCTTGAGGCCACGTCCTACTCATGAAAACATAGCTCTGCGCCCTCTCCAGTAGGGGGCAGCACACACCAACATGCAGCCATTCACTTTGTCTGCAGACAGTGCAAAGAATACAGAGACCTTTGAAGAGTCCACTTTATGGAACTGGAGAGTGTGATGCTAAGTGAAATAAGCCATAGGGAGAAAGACAGATACCATATGTTTTCACTCTTATGTGGATCCTGAGAAACTTAACAGAAACCCATGGGGGAGGGGAAGGAAAAAAAAAAAGAGGTTAGAGTGGGAGAGAGCCAAAGCATAGGAGACTGTTAAAAACTGAGAACAAATTGAGGGTTGATGGGGGGTGGGAGGGAGGGGAGGGTGGGTGATGGGTATTGAGGAGGGCACCTTTTGGGATGAGCACTGGGTGTTGTATGGAAACCAATTTGACAATAAATCTCATATATTGAAAAAAATAAAAAAATAAAAATAAAATGTATTTAATGAAAATATATGTATGTTTAAAAAAAAAAAGTCCAGGGGCGCCTGGGTGGCGCAGTCGGTTAAGCGTCCGACTTCAGCCAGGTCACGATCTCGCGGTCCGTGAGTTCGAGCCCCGGGTCGGGCTCTGGGCTGATGGCTCAGAGCCCGGAGCCTGTTTCCGATTCTGTGTCTCCCTCTCTCTCTGCTCCTCCCCCGTTCATGCTCTGTCTCTCTCTGTCCCAAAAATAAATAAACGTTGAAAAAAAAAAATTAAAAAAAAAAAAAAGTCCACTGTAAAAAGGTACTGAAAATCCTGATCCTATACTAATAGGGTCCCGCCTTGAGAAAGCATTTTGTGAACTATAGAGATTACAGTTTTGTTCTGTATTATCTATTCGTTAGTTTAAGAGCTATGTTGTCAATTCTGTATGAGAGTCATAATGGAGATACTTAGAAATTGAACTGATTATAAATTAATCTCTATCAAATAAATTTAATATCAAAAACGTAATTCTTAAAACTCAGAATAGTGAGACGAATTTCACAGAATCAGTGCTTGAGAATTGATGCATTTAAGATCTGCCAGCAGTTAAAACTGTGGGGTATGAATAACAATGTATTAGTTATTGGCTATATGAAAGACAATATAATAATACTACAAGATGGAATTTGTTTTTGTATTTAGAAGGCCACTCGCCTATTTTAGGCTTTTGTTAAGAATATGATACACGCCCTGTTTGCTATTTTATTAGTGTTCAAATCACCATTATTTCATCAGATACATTGTTTTGAAAAATTCTTTAAGGTTGGTGCAATTAATTCACAGACCAAAAAATAAAATTATGGTAGATTGTGGAGGACACAGACTAGGAATTTTAGAAATAAAAGAAAGCTATAACCCAGCTAGTGATAGCTTTTTGCTTAAAGAGAAACATCATGTTTCAAGGCAACCTTAGACACTTTCCTTAATAAACACAATTTAAAAATACATTAATTCTAGATCCAGAGTGTTCAGTTACCTGTAGAAAACAAGCTAAGATGTGCTGAGTGATCTCATTATATGCATATTAGTTAATAGACAATATTTTATAGCTAAAAAATAAAGGCTTAAGTGGGTATTGTACTTTACCTAGTGTCATGTAGCTGGCAAAGACAGGATTCAAACATACGCCTAACTCCAGATCTCATGATCTTTCTAAAAACCACACCACATCATTCTCACGATCCTACTGTGAGTTAAGAATCCTAAGGACTGAAGCCAAGAAGGCTCAGAAGAACCAGAACCAGTAACAAAGTAAATTTATCTTCCCAAAGCTTCCTTTTCCACTTTTCTGTTAGTACACGTCAGAAGCCATTCCCTAAGTAGGAGGAAGAACTCTAGATACAGACAGGATCTGTCATCTACAAAAACAGTGGAAGAGCCAGGCCCTGAAAGAACAACCTCCTTCTGGGGCCCCTGTGCCTCTCTTCCCTGGAACATTCTCCTATTCAGAAAGCCGGTTTCCTTCCATCTTCTCCTGGATCATTCCCTTTGATGTGCTGGGCTGGGCTTCCTTCTCTGACTTTTCAGACAACCTTTTAGACAAACCTTTTATTCCAACCTTTCAGACAAACTCTGTACCAAAAAATGTCAAGGCTTTACCATGAGGACTAGTAACTGATGTGTGAAGTACCTTCAATAATGGCTGCGCTTTGTAATAAAGTTTTCACATATTTTACAAACTAATCAAGGCATAATTGAAATACAGTCAACTATACATATTTAAAGTATGCAGTTGGGTTATTTCACATTTGCATATATCTCTAACACCATCACCTTAATGAGGGTAACACCTATGGCCATAACTCCAAAAAGTTTCCTTATGCCCATTTGTGATGTTCTGATTTATAATAAATATTTGGCTTTTGTCCCCACCTCTGGCACAGATCTTCTAAAACCCTGGGAATTTTCTAAGCTATAAAAGCAATAAAGGTGTATTTTGTTATTCACAATAAGCCCTTACAGCCACCTGAGCTCATGTCCATGAGGTGACTTTTGGAAAGCCCCTAGATAACCGCAGAATGGGGTTTGGTTACTAAAGGAACCAACGATGTAATTAGATGCTTGAAACTTTTAGTACTATCCCACACTTTCTGGTACAGAGAGTGGAAGGTTGAATTAATCATCTGGGGTCAATGATTCAATCAGTTGTGCCTACACAATGAAACCTTTGTCAAAACCCAAAAGGATAGGTTCCAAGAACTTTGGGGTGGTGAGCACGAGGAAGTGCTACCAGAGTGGCATGCTTGGAGAGGGTATGAATGCCACTCACTCTTTCCCACCTACTTCGCTGATGCCTCTCTTCCATAAGGCTGTTCCTGAGTTGTATCCTTTTAGAATAAGTCGATATTCCAATAAGTAAACTGTGTTCCTGAGTTCTGTGAGCCATTCTAACAAATGATGGAGCTGGAAGAGGGGATGAAGAGCTTCTCATTTATAATGGGCTGGTCAGAAGCACAGATAACAACCTAGACTTTTTATCGTCGTCTGATGTGGGAGGAAGTCCTGTGGGACTGAGCCCTTAACCTGTGAGATCTGATGCTGTCTCTAGAGAGATATCATCAGAATTGAGTTAGAGGACACTGAGCTGGTGTCTGGAGAATCAGAATTGCTTGGTATGGCAAAAGAACAAAAACAAGGGAAACCTGAACTCAATATATCTGGTGTCAAATAAAATATTGAGAGTAGTAATGAAGTAGTAAGTCGACAGAACACAGAAATTTTCCTTTGTACCTTTGCAACCCATCTGTTAACTCCATTCCTGTCCACAGCCAGCCATTGCTCTGTTTTTGGTCATCATAGATTTGTTTACAAGATCTTGAATTTATATAAATAGAATCATGCAATATGTAGATACTGTGTAAATGGTCAACAAACACAATGAAAAGATGCTCAATAGTTTTAGTCATCAGCAAAAAGTAAATTAAAACTACAGTGCGATACTGATACATACTGATTTGATTAGCTAAAATTACAAAGTTGGACTTCTTCAAGTGTTGACAATGATGTAAAGCAACTAGAGGTCATATATATATATATATGTATATATATATATGTATATATATATATGCATATATATATATATATATATATACATACATACAGCTATGGGGATGGAAAATGGTACAACCACTTTGAAAAAGTAGTTGGACAATTTGTTAAAAAGTTAAATGTCACCTACCATATGATCCAGCCATTCTACTTTAAGGAATTCATCCAAGAGAAGTGAAAGCCTATGTCCACACCAAGACTTGTATATGGATATTCATAACGGCTGTATTTGTAATAGCCTCAAACTTGAAAAACAAATGTCCATCCATATGTAAAAAGATAAATTATGGTATATTGATACAGTGTAAAATTAGTGAGCAAGAAAAAGGATAAACTATTGATACATTCAACAACATGGCTGAATCTTAAGGGCTTTATGTTTTTATTTTATTATTTTTTTTTATATTTTTATTTATTTAATTTACATCTAAGTTAGTTACCTTATAGTGCAACAATGATTTTAGGGGTAGATTCCTTAATGCCCCTTACCCATTTAGCCCATCCCCCCTCCCACAACCCCTCTAGTAGCCCTCTCATTGTTCTCCATATGTTTTGTCCCCCTCCCTGTTTTTATATTATTTTTGCTTCCCTTCCCTTATGTTCATCTGTTCTGTGTCTTAAAGTCCTCATATGGGCAAAGTCATATGATATTTGTCTTTCTCTGACTGACTAATTTTGCTTAGCATAATGCCCTCTAGTTCCACCCATATAGTTGCAAATGGCAAGATTTCATTCTTTTTGATTCCCAAGTAATACTCCATTGTATATATATACCACATCTTCTTTATCCATTCATCCATCGATAGACATTTGGGCTCATTCCATACTTTGGCTATTGTCGGTAGCACTGCTATAAACATTGGGGTACATGTGCCCCTTCGAAACAGCATCCCTGTATCCCTTGGATAAGTACCTAGTAGTACAATTGCTGGGTCATAGGGTAGTTCTATTTTCAATTTTTTGAAGAACCTCCATACTGTTTTCCAGAGTGGCTGCACTAGTTTGCATTCCCACCAGCAGTGCAGAAGAGATCCTCTTTCTCCACATCCTCCCCAACATCTGTTGTTGCCTGAGTTGTTGATGTTAAGCATTCTGACAGGGGTGAGGTGGTATCTCATTGTGGTTTTGATTTGTATTTCCCTGATGATGAGTGATGTTGAGCATTTTTTCATGTGTAAGCTGGCCATCTGGATGTCTTCTTTGGAGAAGTGTCTATTCATGTCTTTTGCCCATTTCTTCACTGGATTATTTGTTTTTGGGTGTTGAGTTTGATAAGTTCTTTATAGATTTTGGATACTAACCCTTTATCTGATATGTCATTTGCAAATATCTCTCCCTTTCTGTCAGTTGCCTTTTAGTTTTGCTGATTGTTTCCTTGGCTGTGCAGAAGCTTTTTATTTTGATGAGGTCTCAATAGTTCACTTTTGTTTTTGTTTCCCTTGTCTCTGGAGATGTGTTGAGTAAGAAGTTGCTGCGGCCAAGATCAAAGAGGTTTTTGCCTGCTTTCTTCTTGAGGATTTTGATGGCTCCCTGTTTTACATTTAGGTCTTTCATCCATTTTGAGTTTATTTTTGTGTATGGTGTAAGAAAGTGTTTCAGGTTCATTTTTCCACATGTTGCTGTCCAGTTTTCCCAGCACCACTTGATGAAGAGACCATCTTTTTTCCACTGAATATTCTTCCCTGCTTTGTCAAAGATTAGTTTGCCATACGTTTGTGGGTCTATTCTGGGTTCTCTATTCTGTTCCATTGATCTGAGTGTCCTTGTGCCAGTACCATACTGTCTTGATGATTACAGCTTTGTAATACAGCTTGAATTCTGGGATTGTGATGCCTCCTGCTTTGGTTTTCTTTTTCAAGATTGCCTTGACTATTTGGGGTCTTTTCTGGTTCCATACAAATTTTAGGATTGTTTGTTCTCACTCTGTGAAGAATGCTGGTATTATTTTGTTAGGGATTGCATTGAATATGTAGATTGCTTTGGGTAATATTGACATTTTAATAATATTTGTTCTTCCTATCCAGGAACATGGAATATTTTTCCATTTTTTGTATCTTCTTCAATTTCTTTCATAAGCTTTCTATAGTTTTCAAAATTTCAAGATATAAAATCAATGCATAGAAATCGGTTGGTTTCTTATACACCAACAATGAAGCAACAGAAAGAGAAATCAAGGAATCAATCCCATTTACAATAGCACCAAAAACCTTAAAATACCTAGAAATAAATCTAACCAAAGAGGTGAAAAATCTATACAAGGGCTTTATGTTTTTAAAGCTACTGTCTGCTTTTAAGGGGTTTTCAGTGATGGGAAGAGGTAATAAAGGGAGAAGGGAGATCTGGCTTTATTGTAACCATTTTAAGATTTTTTTCTCCCAGTATATACACAAGTTGGCTTCCCTGGTGTATATCAGATGTGGGGAGTGATACGCAGAGAAAATTTGAAATGTTAGGTGCCCTTTTTTCTGTCTTTTCTGTCTCCCTTCCTCCAGGTCAATTTCAGTCACGAAAGTAGTATTGAACTTTCCTGGCATGTCTTGAGTCAAACTACATAGTCTCAGATCTTCTCAGGCAGAGCTAATTCTAGATAGTAACAACATGAAATTATCATTTTAAAGTCTTTGCCCAAAAAAGCATAGGTCTCCAAGGAATGACAGACAGCTAAGGAAACTCTGAAGCTTATAGATCTGCCTATAAGCTACCTACTTAAGCGGTAGGTACTCTACCTACTTGAGTTCCCAAGGTCCAAGTAAAGACCCAGCAAAATCCTGAGAGCCCGGGTACATTTTATTTGGGTAATATTATTTCAAATTCATTATACTTTTAGGAAGCACATCTTGAATTAAAGCAAAAGAGGAACTATTTGAGAAGTAAAACCACTCTATTCCTTTAATGGAGACTCTCTCCCACAGCCTCGTTTCTTTTAGAATTTGTCATCCTTTTCATAAAGCTCTTCAAATTTGATATCCGCTTGCTGTATATTCAGCTATATCTCTGTTTGTGTTATTCATACTAAACCAAGTGATTGTTCTTCCTATTACAAAAAATCCCTGATTATGCATTTTGATATGGTCTGTTTGTCTGGAGGTTTCCAAGTAGTTCATGAGTATTATGAGCTTCATTTTTCTCATAAAGAGCAATTCCCAGTCTTCTCTAAGGTTTTCAACTAGAGCAATTAAAAAACTTTAACTTTTTTCACTCAATTTCATCTTACGTTGTTCCAATAAACCAAATGCATATTTCTCAAGCAGATAAAATGGCACGTATTCAGTGACTCCCACATCTGTATACATGACCCAGGCCAGGGTCACTTCCCCTGAAAGCAGTCCTCCACATCTGCAGGCACCCTGTGTGTTTCTCCATTTTTGTTTTGTCCAGATGTTTTATAATTGCCCTCATTCTCTCTCCTACAAAAGACCACCCCATGATATCAATTAAAAGCAATCTTCTGCTTCTATCAGTTCAGCCAACTTATGATAGGCAAAACCTCCTGGATGATGACAGGACCAGAATCTTCATCCAAGCTTAGAGATGGCAGATGATTTGGAAAGGCTTGATCAGCATGCACTTAACACAAGATGGAAAGCATGTTAGTTATCTTAAAGCAGTAAATGTAGAGGGGGGAGACACCTGGGTGGCTCAGTCGGTTAGGTGGTTAGGTGGCTGGGTGTCCAACTCTTGATCTCAGCTCAGGTCTTGATCTCAGGGTCATTAGTTCAAACCCTGAATTAGATTCCACCCTGGGCATGAAGACTACTTAAACAAAAAGTATAGAGAAAATAAAGAGCTCCACACACTTTTCAACTAATGGGAGGAGCATTACATTTTCATTCTTTTTAATACAATAAACATTTTAATCTGTTTGAGACTATTAACTTCTGTTTAAACATGATATCACAAGGTTGTAATTTAGAGTTCAAAAATAAAATTATTAGGTTTTTAAATACCTTAAATCAAATTAAATGTACTAAAAATTAAGAAATATAAATATGTCTTACATACATTTAGTCCTAACCTGAGTTTTCCAGAGAGCAAACGTTAAGAGAAAAAAATTCCTTACAGGTCACTTATTTGGGAAGTGATCCTGGGGAGCAGGGGTGGAGGGTAGAAGTGAGAATGGGCTCCAGAGAAGCCCTTTTGATTACCTCCACATCGACTGATTACCAACTTATCACAGAAATGGTATCTCATCTTATTCACAGTCCCGCCCACACCAAAGAGGAGGGTATTCTACCAGATGTGTATACCAGAGGGTGGAAATCTTGGGGCCATCTTAGATTCCTGCCTACTACATTGAGCTAAACATAGAACTAAAATCCTGTATTGAACAGATAGAAAATTATATATTGAACAGCTCAATAGATTAAGATGAAATGGAAGACAAACATAATCATACAAGAAATACATAAACATTTTAACTTCAGTTACATGATGTTTAAGGATAATTGCCTTATTTTTCACATGGATCGAAATATCTTGATGTTAAAAGTTGCCAAAGAGCCATCCATTTTCAAGTCATGGAAAACCATATTGATTATAGACCTATTGGTCCAGGTAATCATTTAAAAAATATATATAATTTAAGCTATAGACATAATAGCAACATTATAAAAGCTGGAGGGAAATGAGAAAAGAAAAATATTAGGGTGTGAGGGTAGAGCACTCATGAGTTAAATTGTGCTCCTCCCCACTTTTGATATGTGAGGACATAGTGAGGAGTGAACCAGGAAGCAAGCTCTCAACAGATGCTGAATCTGTTGACAACCTGATCTCAGACCTACAGCCTCCAGAACTGTGAGAAGCAAATTTCTGTTGTTTATAAACCACCCAATCTATGGTATTCTGGATAGCAGCTCCAACAGACTAAAGCATACACATTAAGGACAAAGACACTGAAGCTCAGAAGTGAGGTCACACAGTTAGCAAGTGGTAGAGCTGGGGTTTGAACTCAAGGAGACTGCATCCTACATTGGCATTCTAGATCTTACATTTCTTGGCAGTGGGCTTAATTGACTCTGATTACACAGTGTCATTTCCTTCAAAGACAGCAATCTAGGAGAGCAAGGAGGAAGTGAATAGCAGGATTTCTTTCACCTAATAGTCTATGATCCCTTCCAGGGTCCCACTGAGTGTACAGGCCTCTCCTACAAAAAGTTATGATTTACCCTTTAAGCTATAATCTCATAAATGTTTTCTCCTTTTCTTATTTATTTCATGTTATATTATTCAATAGTGTATTGAAAACACCTACCTTAATTATTACTACTTCAATTTTTTTTCTTCTGGAATCATTGCCCCATCTTGGAAAATTTCCAAATTTATATCAAAAATTAATGAGTGTATAAAGAGACATTCTTTTTATTCTATTTCACTTTGTTAGATCACCTGTTACTAGTTCAGTTCTGTTGGAGATCTCAAAGAACTATCATTCACACAAAGGAAAATGCATACATTAAAAAATATAATTCATGGGGCACCTGGGTGGCTCAGTTGGTTAAGCCACAGACTCTTGATTTCTGTTCAGGTCATGATCTCATGGTTTTGTGAGTTCAAGCCCCACATTGGGCTCTGTGCTGACAGTGCAGAGCCTGCGTGTGATTCTCTATCCCACTCTATTCATCTTTCTCTAAATAAATAAATAAACTTTAAAAAAATAATTCATGATTTTCCACCATCCTTTGGTAAAATGGCCCTCAATTTTCCTCTTCTGCCATTATTCTACTTCTCCATATACAGCCTTATTTTTCCTTTTTAATCGGCAAACCCACGGGAGTGAGTGGAAATTACATCTCTACTCTGAATAGAATATTTTTGCCCATCCCTACTCTTGAAAATAAAAGTGATAAAAGCAAACTATAAACTTTAACTTTTGTTATATCACTGTTTGCAAATTTATTTTTAAAATTATCCTTAAGTGAAAAAGTATAAATTATCAAATTATTTTAAAGTTAGCCTCTTAATCTTTCAGTAAATAATGATAAGGATGATGTATATGACTTGAATGAATCTAACCTCGGTTTTTTGTTGTTTTAAGAATACTTGGATTGAATTAGCTGAGTCTAGGAAATTGACCTTGCTTCACTTTCTATCCTACAGATTTATAGTTGTTACTAATTAATGTGATGAGGTGGGAGTTGAGAAGATAGGAAAAACCTCATACTCAAATGTTAGCATTAAAATTTTCCTGGAAATAAGGACATGAGATCCACATGCCAAATGAATAAAGTGTTTATTATAACCTCTCCCCAAATACTTAGATTAAAATAGAATATTATCTATTTTAAAGTAGTGTGATTATTATAAAATTAGAGGAATATTTTTGTGATTCAACTTAATCTGAATTGCTACTTAAGGGTTAATCTTCTCACCTTCATTTAGGTCGTTGTTACTCATTTATGCATGTAGTTAGTGGAAACTGGTGTTAAAAAAATCAACTGAGTAAATTTTTTTTTTCAACGTTTATTTATTTTTGGGACAGAGAGAGACAGAGCATGAACGGGGGAGGGGCAGAGAGAGAGGGAGACACAGAATCGGAAACAGGCTCCAGGCTCCGAGCCATCAGCCCAGAGCCCGACGTGGGGCTCGAACTCACCGACCGCGAGATCGTGACCTGGCTGAAGTCGGACGCTCAACCGACTGCGCCACCCAGGCGCCCCTGAGTAAATTTTTTAAAGATCTTACTGGCTGTATTCAATGACTTAGGAATCAAACAACATCCAATTTAGCAGATGGTAAGGAGCTTGGAGGAGCAGTACAAGATGACTTTTATGGGGAGAAAGGAATAGGAACAAGGAAGTCGCACTGGGCAAAAAGGCAAGTTGGTTATTGTAAAGTTACTTTAAGGGATGGCAGGGGTCTATCAGGGAAATTACCTAATTAGTGCTGATTGGGTGTCTCCTGATAGACTGATTTAAGATTCCATTTCTTGGAGAAGCCAATACTGTAACTAAATCTTCTAAGTCTCAGTTTGGTGACAGAAGGCTTACCATAGTGAACTCCATTTTGGGCCCATTGTCTCATTTTAACACTACATAAAAACACCAGGCACAGGCGAGTCAAATTCAAATTCAGCTGATAATGATTGAGAACTCCAGTGATCGGGGAAATGTAATGAACCCCCAGGATTTATTATCTTGTTCAAATTTCATGCAAATTTGGACTTAAGCACAACTCTTCCCTTAGAGTTGAGCAAAGTGTTTAAGAGAAGTTAAATTATGTACTGAAAGTTAAGTACATTAATTTAAGTAACTAAATGATAGAACTAGGGTGGAACTTCTAGTGAAATTAAGTCATATGCTCATTTGGGTAGAGAGGAAAGAGAGCTCAAGGTATTAGAGATCATTTCAGCCTATCTTTGGGGGGGGGTGGAACCACCAAAGTCTTCGTGGAGAGGATGAGTTGCAGTGAGATTACTAGTTTCCTTGACAAAGGCTCATGGTACATTTACTAGAAGAGGAACGTAAAAGAAGGAGTAAGTCAGAAAGTAAAGATGATGTTTTGGGAAATTAATTGAGATATTGATTGGCATTTGGAATTAGCATTGTCTTATCTCTCCTCTTTATAGTCAGACTTAAAAAAAAAACCGTCCGTGCTCATCGTCACCATTATCCTCTTATTACTCATGGGTTACCTGACTTTCAGCCACAGCACTTTGCTGACATGTCGTCAGTGACATCAGTGTCCCTAAGTCCAATAGATATTTTTTAGGCTTCATCTTTGTTAACCTTTTTTTCTATGTAAAACTATTGATAGCTCTTCTCCATTTTAGAAAAATCCTCCCAGGTTGTCCTGTCCCTGCACTCTCCCTGGTCTGAATCCTACTTTTGTTTTTCTTCCCTTTTCACTCTGTTCTACAATCTGCTCCTCTTTGCCAAATAACGGTTAACAGTACCCCAGCTGTTTTTTATTTCTATTCTGTATCCTTGGACAAGGTCATTTGTACCCACAGGTTCTGTTACTATTTCTTGATGCTTCACAAAGATACCTCTCTCTGGTCCAGACTGTTCCTCAAATTCATCATGTTCAACACTTTTTCACATACTCCCTCTTCCTTCCTCACAAACGGTCTTCTTGACCATTCCCTACCTTGGGAACTCACCACCGTCCCTAAAATTTTCTCTGTGCAACTGTCCACTAGCCCTACCACATCTCATAGTGCTGAATTAATGATCAAGGTCTATTGCTTTGACCTCCAGAATACATTGTAAGTCTGTCTGCCATTTTATTCTCCACCTCTGTTGTCCTAGGGTGGGTTATTCTCTCCCGTGGGAGCATTTTGAATAGCTTCCCACTCATGTGTGCAACGCAGTTTTCCTTCTTTTAGCCACTTTTCCACATCACAGCCAAGGTGAATTTTTCAAATTGTTACTCTTATCATAACATCCCATTTCTGAACAATCATTTTTCAAATAAAGACAAAATACCTTAATGTATATTAAAAGACTCCCTGCATAGTCCAATCTTTTCAACCTTGCCTCACTCTGTTCTCTCTTTGAGTTCCAGCAACCATATATTTACATGGTATTACATGCACCATGGTTTTTCTTATCTTAGGACATTTGCACATGCATATCCTTAGGCCCAGAACAGTTCCCTTCCTCCCTTCATCTTCTTACTGTATCCTCATTCCCAGCTCAAGTTTATTTATTCAGAAAAGAGATGGCCGCATCTGACTATATCACTGTTTATGCGATATGTGCTAATGAGATCATATGAACTGTTTTCATAACATATATTGCATTTATACTTATTATGTTATTAATTTGTGTGATGGCTTTCTCCCTCTATGTAGAACATGTGCTTGTTTTTGCTCACTATTGTAGGCCCCTAATTTGACATAATGCCTGTGCTGTAACAGATGAGGAATACATATTTACTGAGTAAATAAATAAGTAAATAATTTGATAAATGTAAGATTAGAGATCATGCCTTTGTTATAGAATTTCCCTTGAGATACCTTGCTTATCTCCCTTATTAGAAGAGTTGGCTTTGAAAGTAGACACTAATCTAATCCACTCACATTTCCCTTAAATATCTAAGCTGGAACACAGTTTAAGTGTTTTGTTAACATTTAAACTGGAAGAAAATATATAAGTGGAAATCAAAATTCAAATCAATGTTCTCTTTTTGATGTTTTAAGCAATATTCTTCCTACTCCTTGATAAGAATCAGAAATTCATGGGTGTTCTTCAAAGGAACAGAATCCAAGTAGGAACCTCTGAATATACATTTTTAAGTAGTTATCTCTGATATTAGAAGGCAAGTTTGAGAAATATCAATTTAACATTGTTAATATATTTATATTGATAATAGATGTAGTAATGAGAAAAAAAAACAATGACATCATTCACATGTCTTTTTTTTAAGTTTATTTATTTTGAGAGAGACAGCATGAGTAGGGGAAGGGCAGAGAGAGGGAGAGAGAGAATCCCAAGCAGACTCCACACTGTCAGTACAGAGCCCAACATGAGGCTCAAACCCATGAACGATGAGATCATGACCTGAGCCAAAATCAAGAGTTGGAAGCTCAACAAACTGAGCCACCCAGGCACCCCTTATTCACACATGTCTTAAGAAAAAAAAAATACATTCTTCTATTTTTCCTACCTCTTCTTTTCCCCACCTATACATTCATATTGATGTAGCCCAAAATCAATATTTATTTATAATAGACTTGCAAATTGTGCCTTATTTTTCCTGAATTATAAGTATACTTGAGATTTCATGTATCAATTTTTTTGCTACAGGCAGGAACACATTTGTCCTCCTGAATGATAAAGGAATTGTTACTTATGTCTCCAGGTTGGGGATACATTACTTAAGATTGGATGCTGATAGCATGGTTGTACTTAATGTGTAATTTATTGTAATCCTTAATGGTGCAATTATGTCTCATACATTTTACTGTATATTCTTTTGGGAAATCTCTATCTAAGTGCTAACATTTTTCTAAGTTCAACTGTGTGGGTTAAATTGTCTGGAAAATAGCTAGGCTGAGAAGGCCATGTTAAGATTATTACAGTAGCACTTTAGTGAAAAATTAGAGTGTCAAGAAAGAGTTGTACTCAGATGAGTGACCTCATATTGATTTTAAACAAAGGGACAAGTGGTTTCCTAGGGGAAAGAGAGAAAGGATCTTGTCTTTGGCTCAGCATTTTAAAATGATAATAAATCAGATCAATGACACTTTAATGGTTTCAGTTTTGGAACAGTCAAGATTTCTGCTAGGGTCGGATCAGGGTTTCAGAATTAGGGTTTCATAACTTAAAGATTGCTATTAAATATACTTCAAAGTGTCAGAATGAAAGTCAAGGCCCTGCAAAATTCCAGGAGCCTCTCCTTATTCAAAGGAAATGCTTTGTTTTTTAAAGAAAATGCTACACAAACTAGTATCTATGCTACATTCAGAAAAAACAGCAGTGGTGACTCCCAGCCCAAAAGCATTATCTACAAGACACCTTCTCAATGTGCACAACATGGCTCCCTGTCCTGCTACTTGGACTTGGTCAATCATCAGTCCTGCTTTTTACTGTACTGAAGTCAGTTCCCCATGTATGTGGTCTAAGGGAACATAAATAGTACCCTTATTTCATGGAAATTTAGTTTCTGACCACATCACCTTATGTTAAACAAAACTGAAAACTGGGAAGTAAGTAGAAGAGAACTTTGCCTCAAAAACCTGTCACAAAATCCATGCAATAATGTTACTGCTGTTAATTTATTATCTAATATTGCCCAGACTGTATTGTAGTGTTGTATTGTATTGTAGTGTTGTATCCAACACTAGCTGCAAAAATAGGGATTCCAAAAGGGAATCCTTACACTGTGCTTCCTCAAAAATATACAGCATTAAAGAAATGTTTAACTTGGTTTAATCTTGTATGTTAAAGGTTTGTCTGACAAAGCTCACCCTTCAATCCTTGCTTTTACTGATGTTGTCCCATGTAGGGAACTGTTCTATTAATTTGAAAGTATCTTGGTGACAGAGACCCCATATTAAACTTTAATGATTTCACAGAAGCTTTCAAAGTGAGTAGTTCTTTGTTAAAAATTTAATTAATGAGTGGGTCAGTGGATAGATAGATGGATGGAAGGATAAGCAAGTAAATAAATTAATAAAAACTCTTTGCCCTGGCATAATGAATGTAACATAGATACAGTAAAGATGAAATAAAGGTTGCTAAAGTCAGATGCTACCAGCAAGATGAACCAATATTTGCAAAATATACATATATAGAGAAAAATCGTCTAATATCCTTTTAATCAATGTAGTACCCTTTTAGAGGGCCTTTCTTCCAAATCTCTTCCTCTTTTACCTCCACTTGCCTTCAATCCCTTCCTCCTACCCAAGTAGGTTCTCTGTTACACTATGAACCCTCTTCATATTTCTGAATACAACATTACAATTGCAGGTTAAATTTTCTGCTCCTTTGATTAATAATCAATAATCTCTAACATGGATCAAGCCTTTTTTTCTATACATTCCACATGTACTGTCTCATTTATTCCTACGTTCTTGCCTGTAGCTACTGTTATTCTCATTTTATGGGTGTAGAAACTGAGGAGTTAATGACCTTGCTCCAGGGTATACAATTAATCAGTGAGAGAGTGGAGATATCAGCCCAGACACCCAACTGAAGGACCCTTACTTGGTACTGCTCTTTTCAATTTATATCCTCTTCCCACTAGAGAGGTTTCTCTTGTGTGTTTCTCTTTAAAGCCAAAGGTGTTTTTGCCAGGTTAGTCATCTTAGCCTCTCACATGTATGAGTCCCTGTGACCTGTGACAATGAATGAAGTAAAACCCACATGCCTAAATGAAACTAAGGCTATTGTTGCATTACAATATAGTAATTATTGTTCATCATAACAATGATGGGATATTAGGGAAAGAATAAAATATGTTGAATATATTCTATCTCAAAAGACAGAATAGTCTATAGTGCAGTTAAATAACTCATTATGGTTTAAGATACCTGGGTTTGAAAGGACCCAATACTCTAGTGATTTGAAAACACCCTATTTAGTAAGAAATCTCCCATATAGACAGATGATAATGTCCTTTACATTCCAGATGGCACAGTTTTATCATATTCTGCTTTTACACCTTGTGTATCAAAACAGAGCTTTTTCCGTTCAAAATTCATACTCAGCTATACTATTCCTGCTCTCCTTGTTGGAATAATAATAAAATATGGCCCTGTATGAGTTACTTGATGGAACAGTTTAAAACTGCAACATGTTTCCAATATAGTTCTAACACCCCTATTCAGTTGATGGTTGTAGCTTAATGTCACAATCAGTATGTGGATGTTTGATATGCCAATCTCCTGGGTTTGGAGAACTTGTAAAATGCTCTGGGCTCAGCTGGGCATTGTGTTGTCATACCTCACAAAGGTAATATAAACAGACACCTGCTGAGCCTCTGCTGAGAAGGGGTTTCAAGATAGGCCTCTCCTGAAGTAAGACTCCATTTAACTTACAAGCGAAAAAAGACTTCCAAAGTGAAAATATTTTCTTCAGAAGGTAAATAACACCTTTTATAGACTAATATATGCTCTTCAGAAAGTCAAATTGTGTACATTCACCATTCACACTGTGTGAGTCTAATAGATTGCAAAGCTGATTTTAACACGGTCTGTCCATTATGCACGAGAGAAGATCTGCCCCTTCAAATGTCTAAAAATTGAAATTTAGGCTAGTTATATTTTTAGAATTGAAACACAATTGAGAGATAGCAGAGCGTACATGCACAGTAAGTCCACTGAATCTTTTTTAAAAGCTTTTTATTGAATTTTTTAATCAAGAAAAGGCCTGTGAAGAGTGCCTGGGTAGCTCAGTCAGTTAAGCGTATGACTTTGGCTCAGGTCATGATCTCATCATTTGTGAGTTTGAGCCCCGCGTCAGGCTCCGTGCTGACAGCTCAGAGCCTGGAGCCTGCTTCAGATTCTTGTCTCCCTCTCTCTCCTCCTCCCCTGCTTGTGCTCTGTCTCTTTGTCTCTCAAAAATAAATAAATGTTAAAAAATATTTTTTAAAAAGCCCTGTGAATTATATAAGAAAATTTACACCCCTAACTGGTTGGACTTTGACTCATAATTGAAAGAACGACTAAGTAACTGGCAGGTTTCATTAGTTTAAAAAACACTTTTTAAACTGTGTTTAGCAAAGGTGTTTTAGGTTTTCATGAAGCATGAGATGATATAGGCAATTATAGTCAGCAACTTGCCTCCATGTTTTATATCAAGAAGATAAGATTATTGAAATTTGCTAGATTTGAGGAGTTTATAAATTTAAGAAAGGACAATAAAAGAAACCTAAAAATTTTGTGATTATACACCCCACACACACGATTAATGGAAATGATGTAATTCCTAAATCTCTATCAAAGACCACAATTGCTAAACTTAATGGAGAATAAGCCTTTATGGATTTTTGACTGACATCTATCTCAAACAACTAAATATACTTATAAACACCTCAGTGAAGGAAATATTTTTTACATAAAGATATGTTAAAATGTGAGAAATTTAAAAGAAAAAATAAGTTCAAGTTATAGAAAATATACAAATAAGAGTGTCACTATTATCTACTTGGATTTATAGCCATTAAAGGGTAATTTATTCATGAACTCTGCAAGTTATACTGTAAATTTTAAGATATAAACATTTTCCAAAGCTCTATGATAGAACTTTGGGCACATGATTTGTACTCTTTCAAAATGTTACAGATAGGGTCATTTTTAGTGAAGATGGGATTAGCTTTAAAAGTTATTGATACTTGGTGAAAATAGGATTTATGTTTGTAAAGTGATTATGTACATATGCAGTTTCAGAGTCTGCCCCCCCTTTTTTTTAATGATCCCATTTTCTTGTTATTTTTTTTTTTTTAAGTTTACTTACTTAGAAACAGAGAGACAGCATGAGTTGGGGAGGCGCAGAGAGAGAATCCCAAACAAGTTTTGCACTGTGAGCACAGAGCCCAACTTGGGACTCGAACTCACAAACCATGAGATCATGATCTGGGCCAAAATCAAGAGTTGAATGCTTAACCGAACTAAGTCACCCACGTGCCTGGAATCTGTCCCATTTTTAAGGTGACAGAGTTGCTTTTACAAAGCTTAAAGATAGTTTTTTTTTTTAAGAATATAAAGACATTAGTAGTAAATCTAAGCAGGTTACCCTCTAATTAATATAAAGATAGCATAAAAAGTTTTGATATGAAATGTCTAAAGATTCTAAAGATTGGTTCTTTTATTACTGTGTTGTTCCTTTATTACTGTTCTAGGGACAGTGCTTCATATGACATAATTCTATCTGTACAAGCTGGTACACCAGAGAAATGCTCACATTTTAAGGTTTGTTTTGGAATGAATCTGTTGTTACAAGCCTTTGCGATAATGCTACTATTCATTATCCAAAGCCTCAAAAAATATATTTGACTTACATGTCTGCTCCGGATCACCAGTCTTGTTTCAAGCCTTCTGAGATAATCTAGACAGGTTTCTTTTATATATATTCTTTTATATATATTCTAAATATATATATATATATTTCTTTTATATATATTTATATATTATATATATATTATATATAAATATATATTTATATATATATATATAGACAGGTTTATTTTATATATATATATATAAATCATATATATATATACACATATATATATACATATATATATACATATATATATATATACACACACATACATACATACACACAGAGAAACAGGGAGAGAGGGAGAAACACACACATATATATACATATATACATATATATGTACTTATGTACACATAAGTACATATATATGTATATATACATACACACAGAGAAACAGGGAGAGAGAAAATCCCAAGCAGGCAGTGTGAAGCCCAATTCAGGGCTCAAACTCATGAGCCATGAGAGCATGACCTGAGCCAAAATCAAGAGTCTTAACGGACTATGCCAACCAGTCTCCCCATACATAGGTTTCTTTTTACTAAGGCATCAGTGTGACAACAAAGGCAAGAGTGATGTTGCTTTCTTTTCAAATGTCTTTAGGATGGTACTATTATTTCTTAGAATAGTGATGGGTATGACTTCCTCTCTAGAAGTTTGTATCATTCCTATCGATACCAATAAGACATGGTAAATAGCTTTGAGAAAATAGAGATTGCTAACATATTCATTTGTTACACATAACAGCCTCATTTGGAATATAAAGTAAATAGATAAAGATTTACTGACTGGAAACTTTACCAAATGCATTCAAGAATTTTTTTAGGTCTGAATTACGTAGAAAATAAATGATGTTTTTTTAGTTTTGATACATCATTGTGTTTAGACTTTTTTTTTATTATTCCTTGCTACCACACCAAGAATGTTAAGACAGAGCTGTGAACTTAAAAAAAATTGTTAAGTTTATTCATTTCAAGAGAGACAGAGAGCACGTGGTGGAGGGGCAGAGAGGGAGGGAGAGAGAGAATCCCAAGCAGGCTCCACATCATTAGTGCACAGCCCCACGTGGGGCTCGAACCCATAAAGCATGAGACCATGACCTGAGCTGAAACCAAGAGCCAGACTTAACGAACTAAACCACCCAGGCACCCCAATGCTGTGACGTTCAAAACAAACAGAAATACATGCACAAGGTGTAAACAGAACATACATACAACTGTTTTTTTTTTTTTTAACATTTATTTATTTTTGAAACAGAGAGAGAGCATGAACGGGGGAGGGTCAGAAAGAGGGAGACACAGAATCTGAAACAGGCTCCAGGCTCTGAGCTGTCAGCACAAAGCCCGATGCGGGGCTCGAACTCACAGACCGCGAGATCATGACCTGAGCCAAAGTCGGCCGCTTAACCAAATGAGCCACCCAGGTGCCCCACAACTGTGTTTATCTCAATGTGGGTTACAAATGGAGAGAAGGAGGAATATTCTAGGAAGGAGCACATTTGTGAGTGGATTTAGATTGAAGAATGGTAAGATGGGACTTGACAGGTAAAAACGTACCTGGCCATGGAGAATGTAGAAAGCAAAATGGAGTCTCTCAGGTCAAGCAGGGGCCTGTGTCCAGCAATGACACAAGCAGTTAAAGGTACTGCACTAGGAGATATCGCCGGGACCAGCATCAGCTGACACCCCAGAACTGGTAACAGGCAGAACCAGAGGAGGTCTGCAGGGACCCAAGACAGATTAAATCCCTTTCAACGGGGGAGGACTTTTGCAGCAAACTGCCAGACTCCTCAGACCTGACCCCTCTGTGTCTGACCACTTAAAAAAGACAACTGCGCTGAAATCTCTGCTTGACTCATTTCCGAATGCAAATGAGAGCCTTCACTGCTTGAACAAAATAAGCAGTAAGCGCAGAGAGCTGACCCGGCCCAGACAGAGGCCTCATCTCAACTGCGCACCCACAGACTGACTTGGTGTTTGGTTCGTTAACTTCCTGCACGCTTCTGTCATCTTGTTTGCTGGGCGGTTGGTCTTCTGTCCTGCTCTGCGTGCCAGGTAAGAAGCCAAGTTTAATCACATGGTGAAATGTCATTGAGTTGGGAATCCTGAACCTGCTTTATAATTGTGAGTAACTTTGCTTTATGAGTGAATAAAGCTGACGCGGTGGAAAGACACATCTCGTGTGTGCACCTTCATAGCGTGCTCATGACAGACAGTTTAAGTAGCGGTCCCAGATATCTCTGCAAGAGAGAGACTTGGACTCCACAAGGGATAGTGATGATGGAAAAAAGCAGGCAATTAAAGAAATACTTAGCATGCAGAATGAGTAAAACTTGTGAGTAATGTGAGAAGGGAATTAGACAAGAGAAAACAGAAAGGTAAAGCCTAAAGTGTTCTGAGGAGAGATAGATTCGGTGATTTTAAATTTAATTAAACTCATTAAATCATGAGTTTAATTTTAAAAGTGTTGAGTTTTATTTGTATATGTCCCAAGAGGCAGTTAAGATACACATCTAGAGATCAGAAGACTGATCTTACCTAGAAAAGAATGAAGTCATAAAAGTACTTAAGATTCCTAACAGAGTATATGTAGAGTAGTAAAAGAGGATGTAGATATGTATTTTTAGTAATACTAATATTGACAAGCTGTTCAGAAGAATTGGAAGAGAAGGAACCAGATAGGAGGAAAATATTGTACTCCATAGGCCAAAGAATAGAAGCTTTCCAGGAAAAATTGGTAAACGACCATTGCTTCATTCAGTTATGCACAAATACTCATGAAGTTCTTACTTTGCATCAAGCACAGGTATGGAAAAGCCCTATATGGGCTGTACCTTTAGGGAACTTACAGAAACATGGGAAAACAAATGTAAATGAAATAATTACACAAATATTTCATTGTATATTTCAATATGTCATAAAGAGTAAGTGTATTATAAGGAGCTATAAAAATACAAAGTAGGTGTACTTCTGAGGTCTGGGAACCCCTATCTGAAGAGGTAAACTCTTGATTTGAGATTTAAGGAATAATGTAGAAGCTAGTAAGGCACGAAGCAGGAGGGGGGCAGTTCTGACAATGAAACAGCAAATGTTATGGACCTACTATGTGAGGGATTTGGCCATGTACCCGGAGCCCTACAAGTTAACCTGAAGCTTTATTTTAGCATGAGAATAATCTCAGCTTCCAGGAGTTTTTTAAAAAAAAATAATTATTACTTTTAAGCAATCAACCATGCAGGGAAGGTGGTCCTAGATAGGACAGGGATGTTGGAGTTTGGTACATTTCCATTTTAGACTGAGAGGTAATTATGGGAAATATGAACTTATTTATTAATTTATTAATTATCCCATTACCTGTAATATGTGTGAGATACTATGGGGAAGAGTGAGTGTTATATTTTTAAAAATCATCTTTATCATTATAATTTGAGGGATAATTTATATAGTTACCCATTTTAAGTGCATAATTCAAAAATTTGCTATTTTGCCAAGTTGTCACATTATCTTTAATCAAATTTTTATACATTAATCAATACAATTTTCCTCCCAGTATGGCAAAGGACTCTTATCAGCCTGAACAGTGAAATGTTGCCCTTGTGAAGCCTTTTACTAGGGCCAATGTTAGATGCTTGATTCGTCTACCCCGGCAACAAATAGCAATTCTATGCCCTCAACTGAAAACTGAAACGTAGGGGTGCCCGGATGGCTCAGTCAGTTGAGCATTGGACTCTTGGTTTCTGTGTGGTCACAACAGAATTTATTGATTAAGCTTGCTGTGTTATACGGTGACAATTCGTGGCACCCCAAATGATTACAACAGTAACATCAAAGGTCACTGATCACAGGTCATCGCAACAAATATAGTAATGAAAATGTTTGAAATATTGCCAGAATTACCAAAATGTGACAGAGACATGAAGTGGCAGATGCTGTTGGAAAAATGGCCCCGAAAGACTTGCTTGAGAGGGGGGTCAAACCTTGACAGGCCTTCAATTTATAGACAAAGGATACTACAAAGCACAGTAAAGCAAAGTGCAGGGAGACAAGATGTGCCTGCGTATAAATGTACATCAATATTTTTAATGTGATAAAATATTCGGATTCTAATTGGGTAGGGTACATAATCACAGCATAGGTCATCTTTATCTTTGGCATTCTGCATGCGGTGCTTTTTTTTTTTTTTTTTTTTTTTTAACGTTTATTTATTTTTGGGACAGAGAGAGACAGAGCATGAACGGGGGAGGGGCAGAGAGAGAGGGAGACACAGAATCGGAAACAGGCTCCAGGCTCTGAACCATCAGCCCAGAGCCTGACGCGGGGCTCGAACTCACAGACCGCGAGATCGTGACCTGGCTGAAGTCGGATGCTTAACCGACTGCGCCACCCAGGCGCCCCGGTGCATGCGGTGCTTTTCATGCCTAACTTTCTTATGCAAGTCCAGTCACCTAGTATGTTCTCCAGTGTAAGCCTTTTAATATGTTGTAGAAACAGTCACCCCTGGTTCTGATATTATAATGGCATGTCACAGGTGGCCATTTTTCTTTTTCAAAAAAGAAAACACAGCAATATCCACTGAAAAGAATGTTTTCAATCACATATATGTGCAAGGTTTAGTTCCAATCTGATGAATTTAGAAAAGATGAATGTCTCTCAAATAATCACTTTGCTTATAGGTCTCATTTATTCTTTGTTTCCTGAAGGGTGTCAAAGTTAGAGAGCCCTGACTGTCCCGGGAATTAAATTAGGGCCTTTTTTATTTCCTTTTTCTTTCATGTGACTGTACTTATTTCTTAACTAGTGTGACAAATGTGGCTTAAAATAAAAATTGTGCTATTACTAATGAAACACGTGTTTGGCAGCAACAGGGCTGGTAACAACAAAATGTCACAGGGCACTTATTTTCTTGTTGATTTGGTGGAGCGGCGATTAGGGAAAAAGTTGTAATAAACACAATAATGGGATGCTTAATGTGATAGCCGGGTGGAATTTTACTTTGATTTATTGAAAAGAAACACATTAATAAGCAGCCATTTAATTACTATTCATGAAACCTAGTGGTTAAACATCAAATTATTTTTCTCCTACATTTCTCTGTAAGCTAATCAAGATTTTAGACACAATATTTTAGAAACAATATGGAAAACCACACTGTACAAAACTAATGATAACTTAGATTTAAACAACAGGTTCAAAATGTCAAAAAAAAAAAAAAGAAATTAGAGCATGAGAAAAGACTAAGTATCTGTATATCACGAAACAAATTTGGACCTATTTCGATAGATTTGTTATTCACAGATTTGGCTCAAATAGTGCACATTATGATTATCAGAAGATGATCAGATCCTACTGACCTGGGAAGCACAACAAAGTTATATTTCTTAGTAGGATTTTATTATCTGTCTCATTAAAGCTGTTGGCCATCTAAATTTATTATTTGTGCAACATTTGGGTAGAAAAACACATGATGTTAGTGTGCCCCCATGTGGCTGGAGACTAGTAGCTAAGATTGTCAGGAAAGGCCTAAAAAGAAAGAAGGCCCCAGCTGGTTAGATTATCAATTAATTGAATACTTACTGCAACAAGATGGAGGGTCGCCTCTCCTATTTTTAAAGTTATTCTAAGTGAGAGGATTCACAGTTGCTCCTATAGTTCTTACAAATATCTTATTTTTAGTAGTTGACTCATGTTAACCAGCTCATCCACTGCTGATTCTGAAGTGATGTCACAGAGGAAAAACCTATGTCCACACACAAAATTTATTTTTCCTCACATATTGTTTGACTAAGTCAAGCCTGAATGATTCTGTGCAAATATTTGAAAATATATTTCGTGGTTAAATAAGATAATGGATCAAGTAAAAAAAACAAAAACAAAAACAAAAAAACCCGTGTTAGGACAGGCCCACAGCCTGAAGAATTAGCTTGCCAATTTGTAGGATACACTTGAAGACTGGTGTTGGTTTATAAATTCTGTTAATCAATAGGATATGGGATATCTATAATGTATGTGGTAGATTTCCTAGAATTTGAAAACCCTTTTCTATAGAGCTTCTTTTTAGAGTCACCAACTTTAATATTTGATTCAAGGGTATTACCAATTCATACTCTTCTTGAATTAATTCTGTAGTCACTAGTCCCAAGGTGCAAAGACTTATCTGTTCACCAGTCCACACTTCTGGAAAAACTCTGCAAGGATTAATTGTTGGTGACCCCATTAGATGGAAGCCTGCCCCAGATCTCTGAGGTACTGTAGTGTGTCCACAGTTGGGCACATTTTAGAAGTGAAAGAGTTGGGAGTGTTACGAATCTAAGGCATGAGGATTTGAGAACATTCTGAGTGAGGAAGAGAGACCTCAAATAACAGAAAAGGAAAATATCAGTATAATAATATTTGAACTTTGACAAAGGCTAAGACTGCCTCTTTGAGACACTAGCAAAGCAACAACACTAACTGTGCAGTTGGAATATTGAATTCTAACCAACTTTAACATTGCTGGTCTCAGTACAAGTTTCTTCTGGGTAAAGCCAGAAGATTTTTCCAGATTTCCCAGATTTTCCATTTGTTACTCTAATTAGTTCAAAATACTGTGCTTCTACGCCAACCTTTTCAATTAAAAACTTAAAAAGTAAAATCACAAATGGACTCAATTTTAAGGAGGGTGATCATTTAAGAAATAATGCAAACATCTATTTTCTGTACTAAAAATGTCTCTTTTTAATGTAAATGCATTGTTTAGCATAACAACAATTTGTGATTGTGAAGAAATTTTTAAAATTCCGAGCATAGGGTAGGAAGGAATTTAAGGGTTTCCCCCCTCCCATAATCCAAACTGACCTCTAATTTTGGCTTGGTCATTTAACATATTTTTAAAATTTCTCACAGAATGGTATTTTACAACGTTTCTACTTGTCATTTTTTTTTGCACAGATTGAAATGAGTTATGTATTTGTAAAAGATAAAATGAACCATTTCTGACCCCATGCTTTACACCAAAAAGAGAAATCCTAAGGGTAAGACAGAGTCAAAATCCAAATAATAATAGTAACATTTCACAAAACATCTTGCTCATTTACTGGAAATTGTCTTCACACTGGTAGAGAAAAGCAGGCTAAAGGAGAATGGGAGAAAATAAAAAGATAAAGCAATAGATGAAATGATAGCATTTGCAATCTTAATGTAAAATCTCTTAACATTGAATATCTCCTAGCACATTATTGGTTTTAGTCATATAGATATTGGTTCAGCCAGAAAAATTTATTAAATTCTCACACTAAATGTTTGCCTTTTTTTTTTGTCCTTGCTATCTTAGGCTCCTTAAAAATTTATATTCTGCAAAGAAATTTCCAATTAATTTTTCTTACTATGAAATTTTTGTAGGAATGTATTTGTTGAAAACTCCTTTATGGTTTTGAAAATAAAGCCACAGACACTCCAGTCAAGGCTACTTATGGAATAGTGATAATTCTTAAGTGTTTAGAATGGAAATGTTACAGAACCATGAAGAAGTGACATTGAGACAAAACTACCTGAATTCATCAGATTGGCAAATGGGTTAATTTACCTTTTCCTCATCTAGCTTGTAAAAACCTAATTAGCTCTCTTTTCAGGGTAGTTAGAAATCTCATGCATTGACCTACTATTCTGACCTATGTATCATCTTTTTCCCATGGTAGAAGGCAAACAGTATTAAGACCTGTTTGAAAAGTATATGTTATAAATGTTACACACTTCAAGAAAGGAAGAAGTCATCTTTTTTTGCAATTCATATGATTAGGTTTGTAAGGCACCAGATTAGGTTTTAAAAAAACAGGCTTGACCATTAGCATACTGTATAGCATTTAGAATGGACCTTACAGTACTGAAAAGCTCAATGTTTCTCTTCCACAAAATCTCCTAATTACTCACTCTTACTTCCTACTTCTTATTCATAAAAGCAAAACATACTAGTGTTAAGAAACTGAATTATTTTCCTCTCTGTGGTTAAAATTGTTGTTCCTAAACCATCAATTGTAATAATGCTCCATGCCACTCTGGAGCAAAATGTGAGAATAAGTACTCCATTAAGGACTGTTGTTCAGCCTGAACAGCCTTATGCTATATATTTGACCATACACGGTCCCATTTTTTTTTTTTTTAATTTTTTTTTCAACGTTTATTTATTTTGGGGACAGAGAGAGACAGAGCACGAACGGGGGAGGGGCAGAGAGAGAGGGAGATACAGAATCCGAAACAGGCTCCAGGCTCTGAGCCATCAGTCCAGAGCCCGACGCGGGGCTCAAACTCACGGACCGCGAGATCGTGACCTGACTGAAGTCGGACGCTTAACCGACTGCGCCACCCAGGCGCCCCTACACGGTCCCATTTTTAACTAGGCTGATACAAAATGATATTGTGTTAAAATCTTCAATATAAGGTAAAATTCAGCATTAATCACTTTTTTCAAAGGAAAACATGACAGATAAAATTACGTGCATTTCTTTTGCATATAAAATTTCCTATCAACAAGTACATGTAGAGTGAACATTTCATTAGCAGCTTACTGAATAGGAGTAATGGGCCAATAATAAATAGTCTTTATAGTACAGGCACAATTACATATCAGTGAAAACAAATGCCTCTCAAATTCTAGCCAATGAAAATAATATGGGATACTTTGCATTTTTTCATTGTTCTATAATTAAAAATAGACCACAATACAGAAATTTCCTACCAAGAAAATTCAGTGTCAGTGATATGTACTGATAGAGCTTTACCAAAATGTATATTTTCAGACCTAAGGACATCAGACATCAAAGACACCCCCATCCTCACGGTGCCAAAGAAACTGAAACATCCAGAGAGAGCTGACAGTATATTAAAATTTTTATATGAAAAATTTTTGTTTTATAACACTAGTTATATTTCTAGATAAGTTAATATTATTAAAACTAAACACATCACACAGCACCTTTCCTTTTATATCTTGAAAAGTGTACAAGAACAAGAGTGGAAGAAAAAAGGGCTGATTAGAAAAGCCCACAGTCTTTTAGATTCTCTTTGATAATTATATCTGTAACCGCATCAAACACGAACTTGACATTTTGGGTATCTGTAGCACAGGTCATGTGGGAATAAATTTCCTTATCTTCTTTTTTTAAATTCAGGTCTAGAAACTGGTTTTTGATGTAGTTCCCTGCATCTTCAAATGTATTTGGTCCTTGTTACAAAAAGAAATAAAGAAATGTTAATTGCATTTAAAAATGAATGAAGTTAGAAATAATATCAGTAGGTTTTAGCATTTTACTTTGTGTGCTACTATTTGATATACTCACTATTGAAAAATCAAGATGGCAATGGTCACTTATCAGGGATTCATGCAGTGTTACGTTGCTGGGAACTATGCTTACCCAGCTGGGTAGGGACTTCATTTGGCTGAAATGCTCACAATACAGTAAGAATACAAACATATATACATAAATAAGCTAGTAATGAAGCTTATATACATGGCAAAGGCTGTGCATGTCTATGTGTATGTGGGTGTGTGTATGTGCTTTAATATGAACTAAAAGAATAGAAATTGGAGATGAGTAGAATACAGAATGAGGGTGGTATTTGAGCTGGATCTTGAGGGGTAGCTAGAAGAGAGAAGGAAATAGCATGAGTGAAGGCCAAAAGAGGGAGAAGGGCCTGTGTCACTAGCCTTGAAGGTAGGGTTGAGCAGCAAGTGTGCACTTTGCAGAATCTGGTTGGAATTGCAGCAAATCAAGTAGAAAGGATGGCATGGGTCAGATTAGAGACTATGTTGCTAACTAAACAAAGGGCTTGAAATGACCTATGTAAAACTAGAGACAGCTGTTCTTTTTTTGAAGCTTATTTGTTTGAGAGAGAGAGAATACACAAGCAGCAGGGGCAGAGAGTGAGGGAAATAAAATCCGAAGCAGGCTCCAGCCTTTGAGCTGTCAGCACAGAGCCTGACGCAGGTCTCTAACACACAGACCGTGAGATCATGATTTGAGCCAAAGCTGGATCCTTGCTTCACTGACTGAGCCACCCAGGCACCCCAAGACAGCTATTCTTGACTGATGCTTTAGTAGAACTAAATGGAGAGTCGATGAAAGGTGGGCTTGGGAATGTTTAAACTGGAAGCAGAAGACACAATGGATCAATAAAAATACAAATGGTAATAAACACAAGGTAGCCAAAAGTGATCTGTTGGTGGGCTTTATAACAGAATATACTTGGTGGGGACCTAACACACGATAGGGCAGTAGCATAAAGATTTCCCAAGGAGATGAGATTTTGTTCCCCACTTTATTGTATCTAGGAGACAAATGCCATGAGGGACAATCGTTATAACCATGTAACATGGCTAAAATCCAAAACACTAACAACACCAAATGCTGGCAAAGATGTTGAGCCATAGGAACTCTAATTCATTGCTGGTAGAGATGAGAAATGGTACAGCCACTTGGGAAGGCAGTTGGGCAGTTTCTTATAAAGCTAAACATGGTATTAGCATACAGTCCAGCAAATATGCTTCTATGTATTTACACAAAAACTTATGTGTGCACAGAATCACGAAGATAGATGTTTATAGCAGCGTTATTCAGAATTGCGAAAAATTGGAAGTAATTCGGGTGTCCTTCTATAGGCGAAAGGTTAAAGAAACTAGTTTCTTTATGGAATGGAATACTATTCAACAATAAAAGGAAATGGACTATCAACCCATGAAAAGTGGTGGAGGGAATTTAAATGTATATTGCGTTTAAAAATGAAAGCAAAAATAGTCTGTCAGAAAATGCCATATATTGTATGATTGCAGCTATATGCGTTCTGGAAAGGGCACAGCTATAGATAAAAAGATCAGAGGTTGCCACGAGAGAGAAGGGAGGGGAAAAACATAAATTTATAGTGGAACACAGATGATTTTTATGGCAGTGAAATGATTCTGTATGTTACTGTCATGGTGGATACATGACATGAATTTGGGAGAGCATACAGAACTGAGTAACACAGAGAGCCCCACTGAAAACTATAGACTTTAGTTATAGTGTATCAATATCTATCAGTCAGTTGTAACAAATACACCACATCAAGGCAAAATGTTAATAATAGGGGAAACCAGAATGTGACCACAGAGGGAGTATATGGAAACTCTGTATTTTCTGTTCATTTTTCCTGTAAACTAAAGACTGCTCTAAGAAATAGTCGATTAGTTAGAAGAAAACATAAAGAGCTTTACTTAGTCTATATTTAGTTTGTAGTATTCAACATGGAATCGTGACTATATTTAATCACATGATACAAGTGTTAACACAGAAATTATAATATTCACAAAGCTAGAGGAAAGATATAAGCAACTGTTTTAGATTGGCATATTTACTGCAACCGAATACCATGCCTGGTAACATTTGGGTTACCCAAGTATCTCAGTGGTGGAGTTGGGCTTCTATTTGTGTTTAAATCATGAAAATTTCCATCTTACATAATATCATTAACAACAGAACATTTAACTATATATGAAAAAAAAAGTTGTCTCTGAGGGAAAAACAACCCACCTATAGACCTGACATTTATAGTCACTGATTAACAGAATCAGCACTAAAATTCTAGGATCTAGGAAAACTGGAAAGAGAAAGTGTCACTATTCTCAAAATCATTCAAACTGTCCTTCGGGAAACTTAATTCTGACTTTGAGAAACCACTGTATTATAAGGTTTCATTGGGGAATATGTAAAAAAAAATGTCAATTTGGAATATATTGTTTATAATGTTTAAGGCAATAAAATTTGCAATGTTGTTTAATACATAGAGCAGCAACCCTGGTCTACCTAACCTCCTGTTTATTGACTAGAGCTTTGCTTTAATGTAGAAGGTTTTCTGTTTATCTGCAAACAGTTTGGATTCTTCCAGTTTGGATCATACACGTGACTCAAGCAATTATCATAAGCCTCAACTTCATAAATGCTACCTGTCAAGATGCAGATAGGAAAATATAGGTCTATGTAAGAATTTAGTGGGGCACCTGGGTGGCTCAGTCGGTTAAGCAACTGACTTCGACTCAGGTCATGATTTCACGGTTTGTGAGTGCTAGCCCCACGTCAGGTTCTGTGCTGACAGCTCAGAGCCAGGAGCCTGCTTCAGATTCGGTGTCTCCCTTTCTCTCTGCCCTTCCCCCGCTTGCACTCTCTTTCTCACTGTCAAAAAATGAATAAACATTAAAAAATTTTTAAAAAGAATTTAGTATGGCATTAAAGAAAGAAGATCTTACCAGTGTATTCTGGAAAGCAGATACTAAGATGCACTTTGGTTACTTTTTCTTGAAAGAGATCCTTTTTATTGAGAAACAGGACAATGGAGGTGGTTGCAAAGTACTTGTGATTACAGATACTGTTGAATAGGTGAAGGCTTTCATGCATTCTGTTCTGTTAGGTATAAAAGATGAGAATGTGTAGGATTATTATTTGCAAAATATTAACACCGGGTATTATAAGCAAATCTCTAGAAATGACATCTATGTTTGGAAGGACTTCACTGAGTCGGGGAGTGTGGTAGTAATGTCGGAAAGCACAAATGCTTAGGTGTTTGTTTGTTTGTTTGTTTGTTTGTTTGTTTTACCTTGGCCTTGCTTTCCTTATAGACTTACCACTTCCTCATCTTCCACTAGGACCATGTCATAGGCACTGAGCGCAGCACAAAATATAATGCATGTAACGCCTTCAAAGCAGTGAATCCATTTCTTTCTCTCAGATCTCTGTCCTCCTACGTCGAACATTCTTTAAAAAAAAAAAGAATAGCAAACCTTAGAGGTACCTATCAAAATTTACATTAATATTAACATTTCTAGTTATAAATGAATGCTCTCCTATCTTTAAAAGATTTTATTTTTATTGATTATAAGATACTTTAATTGGTCAATTTGCAGCTCAAGGACTATAGAAAAAGAAAGTTCATCTTTTTTTCTTTCATTTTTTTTTTTTTGTATTCATGAAAACTAGATAAAAGATACAATAACTCACATACTGGCTTGGGGGGACTGAGGAATTTTAAGCAGCTTATGGTTTTAGTAAGAAATCTATTAGAGTCGAGAAACTTTGATCAAAGGCTATGCATAGTGTGGAAGTGTTGAAGCACTATATTGTACACCTGAAACTAACAGAATGCTGCATGGTAACTGTACCAGAACAATAACTAAAAAAAAAAAGTCTCTGCATAATCTTAAAAGAACAGAACCTACAAAAAGATTGGAAGCCACCATAGTTCTGATACTACAATCCCTGTTTCTTCTCTTAGCTCTTGCTACATTCGTTCATTTGTTCATTCAAACAATTACTGTTTGCATTTTATGTGCTACACACTGTGCGAGGACTACAAACACAGAGATGAATAGATACAGTCACTATCTTCAAAGAGCTCTCTGTCATGCAGAGAGAAAACCAATATGCTATTACAGTATTATATAATAAATACTCTAAAATGCAAGGCAAAATGTGAGCCCAGAGGAAAACTTAAGTCAGCCAGAGTCATCATGGAACCTACTCACAGGAAGTGTTTTGGAATTTGGCCCTCCCCCTGTGTTAGTATTTCGGCAAAAGACATCATTGTGGACATAGCAACTTGGTAAAGAAACTAGGAGTTTCTACTCTTAAGACCTCCCTTTCCCTTACCCTCCATATAATACACATACAAAATGCAGTTCCCAACTCATCCTCTTCTTTCCAAGTCCCCTTGTCTTGTGCAAGCCACCAACATTTCTTTTTTTTTTTTCTTTTAAGTTTATTTATTTATTTTGAGAGAGAGACAGAGAGCAAGTACACAGGAGAGGGCCACAGAAAGAATCCCAAGCAGGCTCCATGCTTCCAGTGCAGAGCTTGATGCGGGGCTCAATCCTACCACCATGAGATTATGACATGAGCCAAAATCAAGAGTCACATGCTTAATTGTCTGAGCCACTCAGGTGCCCCAAGCCACCAAGCTCACCAACCTCCCCAACCTCCCCAACTTGCCCAAGTTCCCCAAATTCCCCAAGCTCGCCCTGCTCACCATAGCCACTGCAAAACTCTGTGATTTGCCACAGGCTTCTTAGCCATGGAACCAAAACACAGACTGGTTTGATGACCCTTCAGGCTCTGGCTATTTTGGTTCCTGCTTACTTTTTCCAGCTTAGTTCATACCACTTTCCTCTTTAATCCAGTCCAATCACAAGGCTATTCTTTAAGTGACTTTAGTATAAACCTACTTTTTGCTGCTTCAGGACTACTGCACAGTAAGTCACTTTTCTTCCTCACATAACTCTGCCTTTTTCGCAACTTGAAGGTCTTACAGTCAGTGTCTCCTTCACAAGGAAGCCTCCTTGGTCATCTATGTAAATGGTCTCTCTTCCTATCCCCATTTAATTTCTATCGCATCACTTTCTTTCCTTCGTAGTGATTGTCACAACCAGTAATTAACTAGTTTGTTTATTTTTTATGGGTTTAATATCTACCATCTTCCTAATAGAATAGCAACCTCAGGGCAGGGACTTAACTATATTAGTGACAACTAGATTCCCAGTACCAGGCACTATGTCTGACCTACAGTAGACATGCAATAAATATTTGCTGACCAAATGAATATACTGCATGTTACTGGGATGGAGGGTGGATTTCGACATCAAGTGCAGGCGCAAAAGTCATGAAGGAATGAGAGGACGTGACATGTTTAGGGTAAGCACGTAATTTATACTTTGGGGAACATGAAAACTTAGATAAAACTATTGAGATATATGGCCTGCTCATTATTCATTTATTCAATAAATATTTATTGATCATGCCAGGCATTAGAGATTCAACCTCAAGAAGCTTCTAATTTGCTGGTGGCAGAGAAGGCAGTGGTGCATGTTGTGTGTTTGTGAACAGATATAGGATATACAGATAGAGAGTGTAGGGGTAATTGGAACTGAAGTAATCAGAAACTGCAGTCATTAAAATTTTAGGATGGGGGGTTGAGGTAAGTGGATGTCTGGGGAAAACGTTCCAGGTAAAGGCAGCAGAGAAAACAGCAAGAGCAAAGGATTTGAGCAGGCAGGAGTAAGGCTGATGAGTCAGGCCAGAAATAGATGAATGAGGCCTTTTATATCACATGAGAAGATATTTATATTAGAATCAGTGGGGAATGATGTGAGATTTGGGGGCAGGGAATTAAAATTGTTTGTTTGTTTGTTTGTTTGTTTGTTGTTATATTCGGTCACTTTGATCTGAGTCCAGAAGATAGATTTGATAAGAAAGAGACTAGAGGCAGAGAAAGGAGTTATGGGGCTTTCGTAATAGCTTAACCGCAAGACATTAATTACTAAGAAACATCCAAGCTGCACAAAGATTACAAAGGCAATAACTATACTTGGGATAATAAATGTCAATCAGCTGACATTACTGAAGATAAAAGTATAATACATTGCCCTTCTTTACTACTGCACACTTCATATATGAACCAGGTAGGGAACAAACATATGGAACTGAAATTCCTCAAATACACACACACACGCACGCACACACACACACACCAGTACAAAAAGAGTTCAGTAGTAGATTGAAAGAGAAGATGCTCACAATATTCAAGATAGTGCTTAGGAGTTCAGTGGTTATGTGATTTGGAAATTTAAATCCAGTGTCAATAAAGACTGTTACAGGTGCTGGTAATACCAAGCCCTCTGCAGTTTCAGACTTGCAGTATAAATGGAGGAAGAGGACAGCATTTTGACTTCAAGGTTATATTATGAGTAAATCAATCAACAAACTTAATTGTTAAAAACCAGTCAACACTCTTAGGGAAGCAAGGATAATAAATACGCATTCAGACATTTAAATCTATAGTTTTTTTGATCTATAAAGTAATCTTAGTCTTTTTTTCAGAATTTGAAAAGTAGTTTTATCTATTGAAATTATAACATGTAGTACAAATCGAAATAGTTGGGATCGCGACTTTTATTTCCTCCATAAATGCTCATATCACCAATTGTAATATCTTAATTTTATTTTTTTATTTTTTTATTTCTTAAAATTTTTTAATGTTTATTTGTTTTTTTGAGACAGAGAGAGACAGAGCATGAATGGGGGAGGGTCAGAGAGAGAGGGAGACACAGAATCCGAAACAGGCTCCAGGCTCCGAGCTGTCATCACAGAGCCCCTCACAGGGCTCGAATTCACAGGCCGTGAGATCATGACCTGAGCCGAAGTCAGATGCTCAACCGACTGAGCCACCCAGGAGCCCCAGTAATATCTTAATTTTAATGTAACATACCTAATAAGAGTTTATTTGCCAGGCATGTAAGCAATCTATAACAATTTACTCAAATTTTAAAATAAAAACTTAAAGTTTATACCTATACATGTAAATATACATACAGTTTATGTACCACTATTGTTTCTCTTTTTCAGATGAGACATTAAAGCAACTTGCCCAAGGCTTAGTAATTCAACTAATATCTGTAGAGGCTATTATGTACCAGGCACCATGATAGATTCTGTGGGTATGACAGTGAACCTCATCATGTGTCAGTCTATTTGCTTAGACCAGAGATCCCCAACTAGTACATAGTGTCCACAGTTAGCTTTAAAACTCTTAAGCTCTCACCAGTGGCCCAGAATTACCTTCACTGTAGAGTCTATCCTTCTTCCCCTAAGCCAAACAATAGCTCTATGTATTGTCAAACTGGGCAAAAATGTAGAACTCTCCCCTTACCAGGTGTTTTGTTCCATTATTTTAATGGCGATGGTATAGACCTCCGGGAATCTAGCTGTTGTGTATATTCTCCACTTGATCCTATGAGTATATGATGGATCATATCTGGTAAAAAACTGTGATACTGTGACTGAACAAAGATGCATCAAGTTGTGGGTTTTGGTGCACAGAGGACTGAATATACATCAGAGTTTTAAATTCCCTGTAGGCTTTTCAAACTAAAACAACTCCTTGTATCTCCACCCACTAGATTTTAACATGAAAATATCTCCATAATTCTTGTTTTCTCTTGTGTTCTAGTCCTCTCTTCAGGGTTTGCTTCCATACTGGACATCCTATAATGGAGAACTAACCAATCATGGAATGAGGGCAAAAGTTGCTGGATGAATAGAATGTTTGTGCTAAGACAGCCCAATCTTCAGTTTCCACAGTAGAAATGATATTGCTGCAGGAACCAAATTCCAGGACACCTTGATTAAGTTTTCCCCACTAAATAGGACTTGGATGAGTCTAATTACCATTTGTTTTTGAGCTTCTGTATCTCTGTTTTTATGGCCAACTAAGTAAGCTATCTGTCTGATAATTTCTTTTTTATTTTTATTTTTTTCAAGTTTATTTATTTAAAGAGAGAGAGAGGGAACAAGTAGGGTGGGAACACAGAGAGGGGAGAGAGGGAATCCTAAGCAGACTCCACTCCATTAGTGCAGAGCCTAATGCAGGGCTTAGTCTCACGAACCGTGAAATCATGACCTGAGCCGAAATGAAGAGTTGGACCCTTAATGAACTGAGCCACCCACACCTGATAATTTCTTTTTTAAAATCACTTTTATATTTTCAATTAGATTATATTCAAAAGTTACAAATCTGACAAGGTGACTTAGTATAACTGCTCAGATTCCTAGCATGGTGGTCATATATTTTACCTCAAAGAGGGTAATCTCATATTAATAGTTTTGAATAAGAAAAAAAATTTGCAGGGAACCCCTTGCAATGAAAACGGTAATAAGAATGATCAAGGTATGAGTATTACCAATTTATGGACTCCTAGGGGAATATAAACTCCCCAGGAAAAGGGAAAAACAGAAATTTCATATACTTCCCATGTATTTCTTTTCTGCAATGTAATGATACCAAATGGCTTTCCCCAAAAATAAATGTTTGCAAAACCTTTGAGATGAGAGTCAAAGCAAGCCCAGCAATCTCAATGGCTCTCTGATGAGTTTCTCTGATCATTCAGCTTCTTCAAAGCCTACTGTTGATATTAACATCTTTGTGTAAGGGTAGCTCTTCTCTTCAGGTAAATGTATAAAATCAGCGAGGGGTATAAAATGTAGTATGACCCTTAGCCGACAGTTCTTTTAACCTATCATGCAGCCTCCACTAAACACATTTTAATAGGCTTAGCTTTCTCCCAAGGAAGGGAGGACAAAGATCTGCCCTCTGAGTGTTTTGTTATGTTGATAAAAGTGACTTTTGAAAGGCTTAGATTGCATGCCAATAACCTACTCATGTTATGACTCACTTGATAAACAGTGGTGTGTGTGTATATATGCATGGGAGCAGGTTGACATTAGAGACAAAGGTCCAGGAAGCATTGGCCATTGCTCTGATGTCATCTGCCATTACAGAATTGAAATGTTCATTAGCAGATCAGACCAACATCTGGAGTTTTGTTTTCATATTGAGTGTACTGGATATAATGTTAGCTCTAAGAAGTTACATTTTGTTTTCCTGCTATTGTAGTCCTTTCTTGTCATACATCTCTCTTCACTTTTAGCTCTTTCTCTAAGTTTTAATTTGGGGCTTATTTTAGAGGTGTAAAGCATTACAATCTATTGAAACATTTTCAAGATTCCCAAAGTAGAAGCATTTACTTATATATTTCATTGAATAAGTATTCTTCTATATAAAAATATATTTAAGAATGTATATGAGTATATATAAATATATAAGTATATGGGAGTATGGATACATATATATATTCCATCATGACCATTCTGTGAAAAACAAAAGTAGAAATCAGAGAAAAACATTCATTCCTGCTGACTGAACATTTGGATTCGTCAAATCTACGTAACAATGAGGTAAATGTACATGTGATACAGATTGAGTATCCTTAATTCCTTGAGCAGTTAAGGTAACCAGAGCCTTAATGATATTGAATAGAATATGCAGTTCTCATTTTGCATTTTGCATGAATTTTTTTAATGTATATTTTGGTAATACATATTTTCTTATTAATTCTGATATTTAAGTCAGAATACTTAAATTAAAAAAAAAGGGTTTTTTTGTTTTTGTTTTTTTTTTTAACGTTTATTTATTTTTGGGACAGAGAGAGACAGAGCATGAACGGGGGAGGGGCAGAGAGAGAGGGAGACACAGAATCGGAAACAGGCTCCAGGCTCTGAGCCATCAGCCCAGAGCCGGACGCGGGGCTCGAACCTGCGGACCGCGAGATCGTGACCTGGCTGAAGTCGGACGCTTAACCGACTGCGCCACCCAGGCGCCCCCCCAAAAAAAAAGTTTTTAAATGCCTGAGTTGTGTGATACAATTAAAAATCCACAGGCAAGGCTTTTAGGTGATAGCTGAACATTGATTATTTGTTAAACTACCCATGGTATTAATATAGGGCGAATTGCCAGAGTTTTATATTAAATAGTTGGCTTTACATTAAACAGTTGTGTTATATAATCTATTTTAAACAGTTTGGAAAGCTATTGAATTTTATGGGTTTGTGTCAAACAGTTGGCTAAATATTTAACCACACAAGATTATTCACAGTTCATATTAGATAGATTATAATGAAATAATCTGTACTTCATAGCAATTAAAAATTATTGCATAATCTATGCTAAAAAAAAAAAGAAAATCTAACCTGATTTGGAATTTATTTTAAATTATTCTGTTCGTGGAGATTTTTTAAGATATTTGACCATATAATATTAAACCATCTTAAGATGGCAACATATTAAAGGGCCAGGATAGATCTGTGTCACCACCACACAGCCATCACAAAATAGCCTAACCGAGTCTTTCTCTGGTGCCAAGTTCTCAAAATAGATTAGGACAGATATTTGCAGACAAAAGAGATATGCACAGAGATCATTCTAAATCCCTTCACTGCTTGTATATAAAAAACAGAATCAAAAGGAGTTATAACCATAAAACAGTCAGGGTCTCTAAATGCTCATAATTGTTAATAACATTATATACTTGCTACAAAATGTGTGTGTGTTTGTTTGGAACTTGATATGCCCACTAGATAATTCTCTAATTATTGAATAGTATAATTCACAAAGTCATTAAAATATATCACTAGAATAAATTAGACATGTTACATAGCTTATTGTCTTGATAATACTAACCATGAACATACTTGAAACAAATATATAGCTATACATGAGTGATTGCTCTGTGAGATCTAATAGAGAAGGACAAAGCTAATTTGAGATCTAGCAGCTGAGTAAACAATCAGACTCACTCCTAAACTGACTTATGCCCCCACAGAAATAAACAGAGTGCACATGATCAATTTGAAATTTAAGAAAATTATAATTTATCTCATAGATCCACTCAAACATTGTTGAGAATAGTTATGTTGAATTTATAAAACCTAAAACTCTATGTTGTAATAATTGCTGACCTCTCTTCCTCGGCTTCCATATAGTTTTATGTCCTCTTAATTCTATTGTTTAATTGTGGCACAATTAGGGAGAAAGTGGCTTCTCTATCATTGTTGGATAAATCATTATAAATCTGTAAGTTCTTCGTCCCGAGGGATTATTTTATAACAATAAAAGAGCTCACACTTGTGTTTTCCATTTACATAGTACTTTAACATTTGTAAAGATAGTTTATTTTACATTTGACTGTTGGAATTCTGGTTTGATAAGAGCTCTAAGGTAATTTCCATTAAATTAGGTGATACAGGAAGATGATACAGTATCTTAACAGACAGAATTTTTCATTTTGATGTTCCTGTTTAAAATTCTAGAGTTCTCTAGTTTAGTATGCAAATTAAATCTTTAGTTTTGAATAGTCATAGGATGATTTATGCTATGTGAATTCAAATCAATGCTAATGCAATATATTTTAATACCTGGGCACTTACTGAAATGAAGTTGGAAGGTATCTTATTTTTAGACTTTCTATTTTGAAACACTACCAAATTTTATACTATAAAAGTCTGTGTACTTTTAGATAATCCTATTCAGCACTTCAAAAAAAAACCAAGTGATTTAACTGTGGAAATTATTAAGGGATTAATATATCTCAGTTGCGGTGACTAAGCTTAAAAACGTAATTAAATGATTTTAAATAGCTCCTTAAGAAAAAAGCATAGTTGCCTTTTTTATATTTTGTAGTAAAATTTAAATACTTTCAAAACTTCATTGCTTAAATACTTGTTTTTAAAGAAATTCCCTGCATTTGAGTTATTATCCTTCTCCATTTCCTAACAGAAGATGCCTTTAATAATACACCCTCTTCAGGAAGAAGAAAAACAAAACATTAAAACAAAAGAGCTGCAAACCTGTTTGAATGAATGCAAAGAGGTTGTAGTTGTGTGGTATAGAAACTGTTACGTCAAAAGAAATCCTAACTTGGTTTCACAATCCAACTCACAAACACCTTCCATTTCAGCATTGATGCTGTCATAGAGAATTAGCAAGTCCTTTTCTTATTCCTTCAAAAGCGCCGACAATATACGAAAGCAGCGTAGGCAATCACCTGTCTATATGACTTACGACAATGCCTCACAAAACACAGAACTACAGGGGCGCCTGGGTGGCGCAGTCGGTTAAGCGTCCGACTTCAGCCAGGTCACGATCTCGCAGTCCGTGAGTTCGAGCCCCGCGTCAGGCTCTGGGCTGATGGCTCAGAGCCTGGAGCCTGTTTCCGATTCTGTGTCTCCCTCTCTCTCTGCCCCTCCCCCGTTTCTGCTCTGTCTCTCTCTGTCCCAAAGGTAAATAAACGTTGAAAAAACAAAACAAAAAAAAAAAACAAAACAAAAAAAAACACAGAACTACAAAAGGACGGGAAGATGGTACACCGATAGGGGTTTAAAGGTAAACTCTGAAGAGGTCTATTATGAGGTAACATATCTTTAAAATAATGTTTTATTTATTAATCGCCTTTTTTAATTTTTAGAGAGATAGGGAGCATGAGCGGGGAGAGCGGCAGGGGGAGAGAGAGAACCTTAAGCAGGCTCCACACTCGGCACAGAGCCTGACACAGCACTTGATCCCACGACCATGGGATCATGACCTGATCAAGAGTAGTGTGCTCAACTGACTGAGCCAGCCAGGTACCCCTAAAATCATGTTTTTAATATTAATGCAAATGCTGTATTCTATTTAGGATATAATTTTTTAAAATTCTATGAGTATTATTTGCTACTGAGTGAAATAGATGTTCCAAATAATGGACATGACTTTCTGAGGTTTATGTGTTCATTGGCAATCGTCATGTCCCTGGTTTCAGAAGCACAGATGTGCAAAGGTACTGAGCCTTGCCAACTCAGAGATATCTCACAAACAGGCGGTCATTTTTTTCTCCCTTCCCTCTTCTCTCTGAAGGGAGTTATGAATGACCAAAGACATTTGAAGAAGCACTTACTCTACAGAAAAAAAGAATGGTTTCTTTTTTTTTTTTTCTAATTTGTTTTTTAACGTTTATTTATTTTTGAGGGAGAGAGAGAGTGAGTGAGTGGGGTTAGGGCAGAGAGAGAGGGAGACACAGAATCCGAAGCAGGCTCCAGCCTCCAAGCTGTCAGCACAGAGCCTGACGCGGGGCTCGAACTCATGAAATCATGACCTGAGGCAAAGTCGGATGCTTAACCGACTGAGCCACCCAGGTGCCCCTAAAAAAGAATGGTTTCTGTCCCAATTTACCTAACAGCCCATAATGACATGCAGTGCAAGAAGTGTGGTTTTTGAAGTTAGAAAGATGTATGTTCTAATCACATTTCTAACACTTCTATGTATGATATTGAGGAAATCTTTCACCTCATTTTAGCTTTAATTTTTTTCTTTATCCAAAATAAGGACAGCAATATTCAGGTCAACATGTTATAATGAGCATGTAAAAATAGGGTATATATAGTGCTTGGCATCACACATTTATTCATCTAGCAAGAACTGACAGTACGCCTACTCTGTGCTGGCCACTGTGATAATCACAGGAGACGGCACTGTAAACAGACATGACCCTGGCCTCCAGGAGCTCAGAGCATAGGAGACAGAAACAGAAACAAAGGAGGAAACAAATAAAGAAACAAGGAAACTTCACACATTAGTAAGTTTTTGTTTTTGTTTTTGTTTTTGTTTTTTAAGTAACAAAATAGTCTGATATTTCAGTGTTGTAAAGGCATTGGCTCCCACTGGTATGGCTAGTGAGAGCTGTTTACATTTCTTCCCAGTGCCTCATTCAGTGACCTCACTTTGCTAGGTTGCAATTAACCATTGTTAAGGTATTTATAGCAAAGGAATCCTCAAGAGCCATACATCAGGCTTTCCCTGTGTCCCAGAGAGCCTATTGATATGTTTACCAGTACACTACTGGGTGTAGTAGTGACAGGGATGTGAGTCGATGGGTAATAGAATGAATAAGTCTCCATGAGGCGATAGTATCTGATTTGGGAACCTAATGATAAGAAGGAGCCAGTCCTTCTCATCCAGGGTCAGAGCATTTTAAGCAAAGAGAACAGCAAGGTCCTAAGGTTTGGAATGTTCAAGGAACAGATATATATAGATATATAGATATAGATATAGATATATGCCATATATCTATATCTATATATATGGCAGATAATTTGTGAAAGTGACTATTTCTGAGAAGATACTAAGTTGGTGTTGCAGAGAATGACTGAGTTATAAGCTTCTAGGTATTCATTATGTGATACTAATTTTCATAACTGGTTTATGGTCCAAGCGATCTAAAATCCAGAAAATTCCATTAGCTTGTGTAATGCTTTGACAGGGTTAGGAGAGGCAGAGGGTCCAAGCAATTGGACTTGGACTCCCATGGGAAAACCTTAGAAACTGGATCAAAAACCAGAAGCCTGGAGAACGTAGTTGCCAAAGAGGAACAGTGATGACAGGACCGAAAACAAACTGCTTACGTTTGCCAAGAGTGGATGTGGTTCCAAATCTTTGTGGCCCCTTTATCCTGGTTTGATCTTTGTGTCAGCTTTCAGAAAATTAACTATTGGTGGACCTGAGATTTGGGTGTAAATTTTGAAGGGCTTTATTTGATATTAACTTGAAAATATCCTGGCCATCTCTGTAATATCTATTCTAATTAGATATTACGTCTCACCACTTCTAATACTAAAAAAATTTTAAAGCTTTTATCCCACTGAAGTGAATTTTGCCTCACAAATGGATACAGATAATTCATGTCACTTTTGTTCAGTTTTTCTACTTTTTAAAAGTATTCCCATTTTGTGTACATGAATGGGTTTACTAATTGTATTTTTATTAATTTTTCATTATTTAGTGGTACATCTGGAACCTGGTTTTAATGTTTAATAGTCCATCTCATCAACAATCCATAGGGAGAGGCAGTTAAATATGATGATGTTTTATAGCACTATGGTTTGGATTTCCAATTCCTGGTTCAAAAAATGAGTGGTTTTGGGGTGCTTGGGTGGCTCAGTTGGTTAAATAAGTATCTGACTTCGGCTCAGGTCATGATCTCATGATTTGTGGGTTCGAGCCTGCGTCAGGCTCTGTGTTGATAGCTCAGAGCCTGGAGCCTGCTTTGGATTCTGTGTCTTCCTCTTTTGCTGCCCCTCTCCTGGTTGTGTTCTGTCTCTCTCTCAAAAATAAACAAACATTAAAAACATTTTTTTAGAAACTGAATGATTTTGCACTAGCATTTCTAGAAAGGTCTTGATAATGTGACAGCAATAAAAATACTGGACTCATTTTCATACCCAAACCATGCTTATAAAATAGGTCTTGTTATTTCAGTAAATGGCATCACATTCAAATAGTTCTCCTCTCAATTATTTGCATCATTTTAAATTAAGGAAATGAATTAATAAGAGTATTTCAGGCAAATGAGAGAGTAGGAAGGCAAAGGAAATAGTATCCGTGGCACCTGTTACTTAAATTTAATTTAAATACATTTTCTTTTCTTTTCTTTTTTTTAAGTAGGATATCAGTTTCAAGTAAGAGGAAAATAAAATCTAGCTACCACCTGGTCAATACAGAGGCATTTTTCTTGGAGGAAGTATTGGGACTTAGGTTGGGGGTTAGGGTGTAGGGCTATAGGAAGGCAATAAGGGAAAGTAGCACTGACAGTGAGCTAGGAAGGCCTAGAAAGTATGCCTGAGGTTCACTGGGCTTGAATATGGGTTAGACCTTTCTCTGTAAAAAAAAAAAAAAAAAAAAAAAAAAAAAAAAAATATATATATATATATATATATATATATATATATATATACACACACACACACACACACACATATACATATATATTCATATATATATTCATATATATGAAAAATAAAAAAAATATATATATATATACATATTGAATATTTCAGTTGATGATTAGAAAAGACATTGTTCATACCTGAAATGCAAATCTTTGAAGGAGAATTGAGTTTCAATGATTCCAGTTGTTTTCACTCGAGAATGTAGAACATCTTGCTCATTTGGGACATATCCAGGAGCTGTGATTCTATCTACATCATTAAGGTAGCTAATACAACAACAAAAATAGCATATATTTTTAAAATTTGCATTTGAAGATACCAGGATTCAGTACAAATGAATTTTTACTTCAGGGTCCATTAAAATTATTAAACTCCAGACTGGTTCTCTCTAACCCTGCTCATCAGAGCTTTGTGGACGGATGCTGCAGAATACTAAGTGTGGCACACACATGACCAATGGAGGCCTCTTGTAAAGACATCTAGGTCTGGGTGCCTGGGTAGCTCAGGTGGTTAAGCATCTGAGTTTTGATTTCAGCTCTGGTCATGATCCCGGGGTCATGGGATTGAGCCTGACCTGGAGACCCGGGTCAGGCTCCTTGCTAACTCATGGAGCCTTCTTAAGATCCTCTTTCTCTTTCCCTCTGCCCCTCTCCCCTGCTTGTGTACCCTCTCTCTCTAAAAAAAAAACAAAAAAAAAAAAAAACAAACAAAAACTAGATCAATACTACCTTAGCCCGCATTTTATGAGGTGTATGTAACAGAATTGATGTTATATAGATATATTTCAGAGAAAAGTTCTGTTTCCAGGTTTTGATCATCCCCCAAAACGTCCTATCTTGTAATGGTAGTCACTAGATTATCTTCAAAATGCTGTAATTTGAATTTAGGCATTTTGAATTTTAAGGGAGTTATTGGTTTTCATAACTTGAAGTTTGTCCTGTTGTTCTCCATGGATTGTCTAGCTTAGGACTCTGGACCATGTGTATGAAGTGCCATGATTATATACAGTTAGCACAATAAAAGAAAATATTTTGATTTTCTTGCTGGTTCACGATGGAACTAACTCATGTCATTGCTGAGCCATTCAGGGGACAGAAGGCTGAACTTAGACATTGCACCCACTCCTACCTCTCTTCTCTTCCACCAATGTGTCAGTATCCTTACCTCTTTCCTGGACCACATATTTAAAAACCCTACTGTTAGCAAGCTGAGTACTGCCCTGGTTTTGCCCACAGGATCTAGAGGTGCTGAGAAGCAGAAATAGATCTGAGTAAGCTGTGTGCTCCACAAGAGTCTGTTAGATTAGAGGAAAGAAGCTGCTCTTTGCCTCCTTCTTGAAATCAGATCATGTCTTTAAACTAAAACAAAGTATCCCATTGCTTTAAAAACAGTTGAAAACCACAATTCTAGACTTTGAATATAAGGCTTTAGTAGTTTAGCAATATGGCTATTTCTGTGAAAATGTTTAATAGTGACAATAAAAGCCTGGTAAGGTTTTTATGGCAAAATTGGTCACTATATTAAAACTAAGTTTACATGTATAGCTAAATAGGAAGATTATGACGGGCATACATCTACCAGAAAGAATTTGAGAGGTAGAATCCAGCTAAATATTAGTTATCATTCAAAAGTTGAATTTTTCAGGGTCTAAGTTGAAGAGTTGTTATGTGTTAGCACCTCACATCATGCCTTGAAAAGCAAAACTATTTTATCCTTTTTTAAAAAATAAATTCAACAGCAATATGGGTAATTTATTCTCGGAGGATCTTTCTGCTTTTGAGCTGAAACAAATTGAGTGAACGCCTCAAAGGGATTTTGGCTAAATGACAAATAGGTGACCATAGTTCAGAAACACATTTATGTATGATAGGAAAATTTATTACTGTGCTTTATTCTAATAAAGCTTAATTTTTCTTAAAAGCAAGGGGCAAATCAAGAAACAGATATATCAGCAGAAAATATTGGAAGCTTTTTCCAGTTTATCTATTTTCTGTTTTGTGAAGCAAGACCCTTTGTGAATTCTCTGTTGACTAAGTGCACATATGGCTGGTCAGTTGATTCATGCAAGAACAACAAAAACATACCTGTCAACATAGAGATTCAATTCATTTTAATGATAGCTAAATGAATACTTTGGTAAAGACACTTTTAATGTACTTTCATTTGCATGTGTAAATGATTTCAAGCAAAGCAGAAGCATTAGCAGAGTGACAAATTTGCATGTAAGAGGCCTGCTTTTAATGAATATAAGATTTGAATGCTCAGGCCTGTGGTCTAGAACTGAAACCAGAGGCCCTAAATACATATAGCTCAAACCAGTTAAAAAAAAAAAAATACCTGATACTTTTTCTAATCATGTAAAAATAATTTTTTTTCTGGTAAAGTCTTTGTTAAATATTAAAGCTTCCGGAATTTAAACAGCACACTAGATGGCCTCAATCAGTAAGCCATGAAGTATTAATAAAACTCTTTCCCCTCTTTGTCACTGTCATGCCCTTTTTCCTTCAGCTTCCTAGTAGTACAGGTGCGAGCAGGGAGGTGTTATGTTGCCAACAACATTCCCTTCCCTACTCTGATTAAGATTCACTACTTTGTTAGCCTAAACTTGAAGGGGCTCTAGGTTTGAGAATATATAAGTATCCTATTTTGACCAAAACAAAACAAAACAAAACAAAAAAGGAACAATGCGGAAAAGGGCGAGAGGGGGAAAGGGAGAAGAGGAAGAGAAAGGAAAAGGGAAGGGAGAAGGAAAGAGGCCATTGCTCTATAAAATATGTATGAAATAGACATGAGTGTGGGACTGATCTAATATGATATTTAGTTTCAAAATGTGAATGCAATTCAGTATTTGAAAAAAACTCTGTTAATTTTTGGAAGCAAGCAATGGCCATTCAACTATTTTTCTTAATAAGTGTTTTCTTTAATCTTCCTTTTAAGGACCTCTGAGGGCAGGGAGTAATAACAGTTTAAATTTTGGGTGGTTTTCTTAATGAAAATTTTCTGCAACAGAGGTTGGGAGTGAAGGTGGAGAGGTGTTTTACTACTCTCTAAATCAATCAGGGTATTTAAAACCATTATTATATGGGCAACATTCACAAAATAGGTGCAAGTAGATACTGTGTAATGATGTTTAACTTGAACAGATAAATACTTTTAATATGAATCTATAACATGATAGTTCTGTAAAATATTTATTTTGTGTGTCAAAACAAAAAATCTGAAACTAAAGGCTAGAAGGTCTAGAAAATACAATACAGGGTCATTTCATCTTCCCATTTTGACAACACAATATGTAATTTTTTCTGCTATTAAAGAGTAAAGTATTTGGTAAACATAATGATTAATATAATTGCAAATACACTTCTTACAATATTTGAATGGAAAAGTCATGCTTAATTGATAATGTATATCCAAAACCAAATATATTAATTACAGCTATTGAAGGGGTTCAGGACAACACCCCAGTTCCCCCAGAATGTGTCACTTTGGTATGTGGATTATTTTGAGCTGAAGGCACTTGAGACCCTGCAGGCTGAAGAGAAATCTTGCCCCTCGTTTAACTGTATAGAAGAATCAAAATTGGGGTTCTTTCCCAGAATAAGTGTTATTAGGAGAGATAAATTTTATGAGTGACCGGTCTGTATGGCAGGGCAAACCTCTAATTACCAAACATCTGCTGTTATCCCCCTTTGAAGTTGATTCCTTCCCTCTGAAGTCCCAGGCCCCACCCTCTTCTCCTTAGTTCAGGATGACATATAGACCTCATTTTGCCTGTCTTTGGAATTTCCATGTCTATGTGGGTTCCCTGTATGTATACCAATTACATTTCATTTTTTCCTGTTAATCTGTCTTGTGTCAATTTGATTCTGAGTTCAACTAGAGGGACCTTTGAGGGGATAGGAATTCTTGCCCCCCAACACTATCTCTCCTTCCTTCTCTAGCGTTTTGTTAAGCAAAATTTTATGAGAATATTCCACAATTAAATATCTTATTGTGACTACCCTTATCAATGATTCATAAAGAAAAGTAGAGTTTTCTATACTGCACAGAGTTGTCTTAGTATTAAAATATGGCTAGGCACTGGGACACATAAAACAATTAAATGAGTTTAATAATCACATGATGATATTCCTTCTCTACTTCATCAAAGAGATGAGAGCAAGACTTTCCTCCAAGGGCTTAGGAATTTAAAATGAACATGAGTGACTAATCACAGAAGACTGTTGTTGTTAGCTTTTCCTAAAATTTATATAGTTTGTTTTCTCTCCATAATCCTTCTGACCATCACAATTAGAAAGCTGAAGTATCATGCAAGTTTCATTGTTCTATCCTCAAATAATCTTTCATTTGCTTCACTTTTACATCACCTTTTAAGTAGTACTAACATCTTCTGTTGTGAGTTCATCAAAAGAACTGTATTTATACCGTTTTATATATGAGTATGCATGGACAGATACATAGAATAAGTAATTATATTAATTTGCATACATGTACACACATGCGTGCAGGCTTATAACCAGAGTATAGGTTAAGAACTACTTACTAAAATAGAAATTTAAAATAATTTTGATAATGAAATTACAAATGGTATCATAACCTCCTAATTTTATTGTGGCTGATAATTGCCTACTGGATGATATTAGCTGTGAAAATTATATAATCTTTCTTGAGACTCAAACAGTATCCCACAAAATACAAATGTTTTGAAAATCATTACTTTCTTCTAGAATTCTGTATCATGTTCCTCAAACCAATGGAGTCAAAGAATGTGTCATTAATAAAATTATTTTAGAAGAATATTTAAGTAATATGACGAGAGACGAATGAATAGCCCAAAACATCAGTGTGTATGCCACCAATCTGTGTTTACATTGAGAACAGTGCACACAGATGAGTCCTTTTCATTTGGGAGAAAATATTTGCAAAATGTGGGTATTTACAGGCAAATACTTTCAAAATTATTTTAAATGCTCCTTTGCTTATAGTTTTACATTTCATGATGTCACCTTGATCTATATTTCTCTTCAACTTCTTTTTATTTTAGTGTAACAAAATGTAAAGCTATTTACTTTCCTCATTTGTGATGACAAATGTAGAGTCTGAAGAATTATAGTTTATTTATTTATTTATTTAAATTTTTTTAAAAAAATGTTTAACATTTATTTATTTCTGAGAGAGACAGTGTGAGCAGGGAAGGGGCAGAGAGAGAGAGGGAGACACACAATCCGAAGTGGGCTCTAGGATCTGAGCTGTCAGCACAGAGCCCAACATGGGGTTCGAACTCACGACTGTGAGATCATGACCTGAGCTGAAGTCATCCACTTAACTGACTGAGCCACCCAGGCGCCCCTGAAGAATTGTAATTCTTGACTTAAATGTTTCAACTATAATTCTTGTTAAATGCATTCACTTACTAAGCTGCTGAGTCATTGAGGTGATATTCAGATGCCCTTTCAAAGCAGATCTGAACTCCTGGGTCTCTCCAGAGTCTTTTTATCACCTCAGCCAGTTCAGGTGTCATGCCACCATCTTGCAGAGTGTTCGCCATCACACAAAGTTGTCGTTGGTCTTCCTATAGCAATGTTTTTAAAAGAATGATAAAAATGTGTTGTTATTTGGAATCACATATCCTTTTAATAGGGCATTTCAATTTTATTCTTATTGGTTCTTTACATGTTTATTTTTGAGGGAGAGCACAAGCAGGTGAGGAGCAGAGAGAGAGGGAGGATAGAGGATCCAAAGCAGGCTCAGTGGTGACAGCAGCAAGCCCGATGTGGGGCTTGAACTCACCAACCGTGAGATCACAACCTGAGCTGAAGTTGGATGCTTAATCAACGGAGCCACCCAGGCACCCTAAATTTTATTATTTTCATCTTATTCCTTTAGGTAATAATTCTTTTAATGCAATCTTAAATTTCCTTATTTTTAAAAGTGTTTATTTATTTTGAGAGAGAGAGAGTACACATAAGTGGGGGCGGGGCAGAGAGAGAGGGAGAGAGAGAATCCCAAGCAGGCTCTGCACTGTCAACTCAGAGCCAGATGTGGGGCACAATCTCACACACTGTGAGGTCATGATCTGAGCCAAATTCCAGAGTCAGATGCTTAACAGACTGAGCCATCCAGGCTCCCCTGAGTTTCCTTATAATGGCTGGGTGAAGAGTCCTCTATTGTAAAATCTATGTAACCTGATATGGTAAATTTAGGATATTTTAGGATATGTCATTAACTTCTGAATGTAATGTCAGAGGGGATAATGTAAACCGATTGAGTTTTCAGAGTCAAAATGCAAGGACAAAAGGGTAACAATTCTGATATAATCTGGCACTTCTCATTTTGATCATTGCCATGTATTTTCCAGGAAATAAAAATACCATGAAGGAATTAGAGATAACATGGAAAATAAAACTCAGTATAATTTACCAACAAGTATTGTTTGCAATCATATAAATAAAGCCGCGATAAGTATTTTGATATACACATGGTTTTTGGACATCTGTACAGGTGTTGTTTGCATGACTTTGAGGCGAATCAATAGGATAGAGGTGAAGATTTCATTAAGAAAATAGAAGAGAAGGGAAAGAAGAAAAGAAGAAAAAAATGAAATAAAGGGGGAAAAAAAAGCAGATATTGTGTTAGTCCTGATGGGATATTTGAAGGTGAGAAGGACAGAAGAAAATCAAACTTTATCAACTAAGTAAAATAGTCAGCAGTTTATCTAAACTAATAAAGCCATTTTATGACAAAAAAATTAAGGTTAATAATTTAAGTTCCAAAGGAATTAAGTTATTGACCATGATACTGGACCAGGCAAATGAAGTCTGGTTTCAAATCCTTGTTGTCAGACTCCAAAGCTCATACTCTTTCTAGCACATAGTATTATAACAGGTTATAAGACAGCGCCTATAATATCTCACAAAATCCTCACAGCACTAGTCTCATAGACAGCATTTTTCTCCATTTTACAAATGAATCTAAAACTAGAAGGTTGATTTGCCAAACCAATAAGGACAATGAGCTTCAGAAGAAGAGTCAAACCCAAACTACTTTGTACAATGTCAGGTGGCTACCAGTGAAGAATTATCAATGGGAACTTGCTGCTTTTCTGGTACAAGTCAATTTATTATTTTAAAATAGTAAAAATGGCTTATTTCACCATTTTATTAAAAATCTGTTCTTTGTGGGGCGCCTGGGTGGCTCAGTCGGTTAAGCGTCTGACTTCGGCTCAGGTCATGATCTCGCAGTTTGTGAGTTCAAGCCCTGCATCGGGCTCTGTGCTGACAGCTCAGAGCCTGGAGCCTGCTTTGGATTCTCTGTCTCCTTCTCTCTGCCCTTCCTCTGCTCATGCTCTGTCTCTCTCTCTCAAATATAAATAAACATTATTTTTTAAAAAAAAAATCTGTTCTTTGCATTAAAAACTAAAGTTTTGTCTCTCCTTCTTAAAGAGAGGTTCTGTTAAGACTAAAAATCTTACTACATCTTTCTTCATATTCAGATTTTACAGCTAATCCAAACAGATTACATAGATGAGCATTAACCAAAAATTGTAAAATGGCCAAAATCTAAGGATTGAACCCATTTTCCTATATTGGCATAGCGTAAAGTTTTAAATCCTTCTTCCCAATTAGTTAGATGTGAGAGAGCACTGCAAATCCAGCGAAATATGACCCAGCCAGTTTAGCTGGCATCATCCCATGTGCCTCCTTCACTATTAAGGTGTCATTCAGGACAAATGATGCAATGAAACAGCTGTTCGAACCAGTTTGTCCTTAAAGGGAAAAAAATGACATGCCTTATTAACATATCTTTACGAACCAAGCTAATTTCTAATATACTCTTTCATTTAAAATTTTTTTCCAATTTCAACCTAAATACACTTTATTTGAATAGATAACCATCATGAAAATCGTCTCACCTTGAACATGTAAATGTCATAAAGTGTTCTTCGGCCACCATTTCAATCCTAGTACTTCCCTCAAGGGCAGGCCATCCTACCAGTTTGGTTTTGTCTTTCAAGACCTTTTATTTTTTTAGTTTATTGCTTGCATAGAAAAGGCAATGATGGCGATTTTCAAACAAGGCTGTGCATTAAAAGCATGTGAGGCACTCTTTAAAAATACTGCTACAAGGAATTCAACCCAAAGAAATGAGGCAGGAACTCTGGGTGTCAGGTTCTACAAAGGTATTTTCAAAAATCTTCTGGGTGACTCAAATGAGCAGCCTGATTTGAGAATCCCTGGCAATACATAGTTTTCTTTAACCATAAATAATATGTTATTGGACATACTGTATTTTAATTCTGGAAGTTCTTCTGCAGTTATTAAAGGGCTGACATAATAATTCAAAGAATCAAAATTCATGTGGCTAAGGAATTGGACCCACCAATAACGTTTGAATTTTTTAAATATATGTAATATCAAAATTAACAAGTATTATGAAAAGTTGTCTTTTTTTTTGAACAGTTGTCTTCTACATAACTGCCAAAGTGATGGAAAATTGAACTCCAACTTATTATCTTACTCCCATATTTTAAAACCTCCAGTATTTCCCAGAACACTCAAAACCCAAATCCCATGTCATGGCTTGTAGTGTTTCACAAGTTTTGACCCATGTATTTTTTTTTCAATTTTATTTCTCCTTCCCTCCCTCCCTCTCCCCCCCACCCCCGCTCTGTCAATCTCTTCCTTCCCCCACAATTTGTCTCTCTTTCCTCAAGATGCACCAGACTTCTTACTGTTTCTCAAACTCAAGAGCCCCCCATTTGAGAGCATTTGAATGGCTGTTCCTCCATGTCTTCCCTGTTTCATTTAGGTTTCTTCCCAAATACCAGCCCTTCAAAAATGCCTTCCAGAGGCACCCTTTCTTCCATTCTTTCCTTATTCTCTAGCCCCCTGCCCTCCTCCGTTTTCCTTCATAGCACTTGTTACTACTTACATACTGCATATTTCTTTATTTTGTATCTTTTTTGTTAGACTATCACCACATGAAGGTGGTGATATTTTTTTTCTGTTCATTTCTACATCCTTAAGACTTACACCAGAACCTAATGCATAGTATTTGTCCCAGAAATATTGTAGAACAAATGAATCAATAAAATGAAATGTGTTAATTAGCTCAGACCTCATGTTCTAAGGAAGCTTTAAAGGTTCTCCAATAATTTCTCAAATTTTTCAAATAGCTCTGAAGAGGTTTGAGTGGCATCCTGAAGAAATTTTATTTCCTTGTGATATATTTGGAAAAGCTTGGGAACTATGATGGCTCTGGAATGGCTCATTCTCTCAAGTTTGCATAGCTCTGGAACTATGTTGCAAAGAAAGAAAAATATATACTGTCTCTACAAGTTACCCAGAATTTCTTCATAAATGTTAGGGACCTCAGGTGTTCCTAGAGTCTTGTGGAACTCATTCTAAACCCTTGAGTCATATTTCCAAAGATTGCAGAAAAAAATATATCAAGGAAAGAAGAGATATCACAACCTTATCATCTTGGGAATATATGTATATATATATGCATATATGTATTTTAAACTTAGTTGATCACAGAACTTTATCCTGGAAAATTCTGAGAAATCACTGTTCTTTGGTTCATATTATAGGGTTCACTTTGTAGGATACTATCTCACAGATGGTCACAATACCCAAATCATGAGATAAAGTACTAAAACATTCAACATTCATTTAATGTTGGTCTAGAGGATGTTCTAGATGCTATAAAATGGAATATGATAATATTCAGAGAGAACAAGTAGAAATTTACTAAATGCCTGTATTATGTCCCCTTCTTGTTTCTTCAACTTTACCCTTTACAAGTTCTATATTTATGAAATTAGTCTGTCAAATATTAATATAAGTAAAAACGAGCCCTCTCTTAGATGCATTCCCCTTCAGCTTCAGATACTATTTCTCTTTACATTCCTCAGCTATAGTTGCTAAAATGTCTTTAAACTGTTCCCATATCTTCTTCTCATATCTCAACATACTTCATTGGATTCTGCATCCACAACTTTTCTAAAACCTGTCTCATGATACCCCCAGTGATCTTGGTATTATTAAATCCTGTAGGTTTTATTTTTTATTATTTTTTAAATGTTTGTTTAATTCTGAGAGGGACAGTGCATGAGTGGGGAAAGGGCAGAGAGAGAAGGAGACACTGAATCCAAAGCAGGCTCCAGGCTCTGAACTGTAAGCACAGAGCCTGTTGCAGGGCTTACTTGAACTCAGGAGCCATAAGCTCATGACCTAAGCCGAAGTCTGACACTTAACCAACTGAGCCACCCAGGTGCCCCTGTAGGTTTTAAATATACTTCTTTTTGACCTCAAGACCTTCCAGCTTAGATAAGTACCCTTTGTAATATTGAATTATGTGACTCCATATAACTTGGTTTTCCTCTTACTATCCAGCCATCTCCTCCAACTTTCTTATTCCTCTCAAATGACCAGAAAATGTTAGTTTTTCAACACGGACATCTAAGTCACTACTCTTCTTTACACCCTTCTCAGTCGAAGCATTTGAACTTTTCCATCCCGCCCATTTCCTTAATATAAATTATACGCCGTAGTATAATGCCAATGATACTGAGATTTAGATCTCTCATCAAAGTATCTCCTTTGAACTTTAAATGCACATTTCAACCACTTACACATGTGGACGTGTTACAGAACTTATAAACTCAACATTTCTTAAAAAAACTTTATTATTATTATTATTATTAATTTATTCCCCATCCCCACTGGTGATAGTACTTCCTTTCTTGGTAATTCTTTCCACAAATGAGGATTTAGCTCCCCATTGAGCTGTACTACCCTTTTGCAATAGCTGATGCTTTGCAATTACTTGTTCAGCATCAGTCTTCCCTCTCTTTAGGGCAAATACTATTTCCATTTCATTTACTGCTGATTCCTCAGTATATTCCCAGTGTCCAGACCAGTGTCTGCTGTATAAATAAAGTTTAATGAAATACAATTTTTTTCAAATGATGTTGGATGTGTAGACTTCAATACGTAAATTTTAATGAGCTTATATTCAAAGTGATTATCAGAGAGTAAATACTCAATATTTACTAGGATCTTACAATATTTGGAGGGGGGTTGTTTACTTATTTTGAGAGAGAATGAGAAACAAGGGGAGGAGGGGGCAACAAGCAGGGGAGGGACAACCCCAGCAGGCTCCCCACAGTCAGTACAGAGCTTGAGGTGGGGCTTGACCTCACGAACTGTGAGATCATGACCTGAGCTGAAATCAAGAGCCAGACACTTCACTGACTGAGCCACACAGTTGCCCCACAAGATTTTGTTTTTAAGTGGATTTCCTATATTTCTGTTTCCTTCTGTAATAGTCTTTGAAACTCAGTGAAAAAAACACTAACATTTCATGGATGAAGAAACCAAAATGTACAAAGATTAAGTAACTTGTCCAAATTTACAGAGCTATAATCAATAAAGCTCATGGAAACTTTTTTTAGGGTTCCTTCTCTCTCTGAATGGTAATCTGCATGACGTATGAATGATAATATAAAAATATAGAAATTATATAAATATACAGTTAAATTGAAAGCCATAGGACAACAGAACTCTGAAAGCCACACATAGGTGAGATGCTTAGCAATTAATCTGTTAAAAAGTTTAAGGCAGGTATAGAGTATATTGATCTTAAAATCAAATACTGTAGAATTGTCACCAAAACGACTGTAGTTTTCAACAATTGACATCAAAATTTGAGTTATGTAGTATCTGCCAGCTGTGATGTTTGACACTTGAGGACAAAGGTCCTCCTGAGAAGTCATGTCGGTTGTTCAGCGCTGCATAAATCACTCTGTGTTTACCATTTAATGTACGCTTTGAATAAATTACATTCTTTTTAATTCTCAGCCTACTGGCAGCAATCTACAAAGTCTGTTATTTTTACTCCACCTGCATGCAAGGTCATTAAGACTCTAACCAGTTGCAGATTAGCAATCACTTCTGACCATTAACAGTATTTTTGCAAAAATCCTTGCATAGGCAAAAGCACTCTAATGGAAGCCCCCAAACACTAGCTATACAATGCTGGCCACATTGCTCATCCTTTTTGACCCTGATTTTTCACATCTTTAAATATTAGACTTATATCAGGTTGCTTCTGAAGGGCTCATTTAAAGTCTCAGATTCTTAGGAACAGCCAGCGTCAGAGCTGTAACCAAACTACCCTTACATAAAAAAAAAAAAAAAAAAAAAAAAAAAAAAAAGGATCATCAACTCATGGAATGGTAAAGAATGCAAAGATATTGGAGTTGAGTTCCTCCTGCAAGTTCCTCTTTTACATGTGAGAAGGAAACTGTAACTTAAAGAAGTAGGTGACTTACTGGAGCCAAGTTTGAGGAAAGCTAAAAATGGAAGGACAGCCTAGCGGAACTCCTGACTCTGCCTTACAAATGATCTGCCCTAAGAACATACTTAGCATTTCTGTGCTCTTTGTTGGAAAATAGCAGAACAAGAAGAGGATTTACCATTTCCTTTAAAATTAACAGCATGAAAGTATTTTTGTTTTCATCCTGGCTTCCAATGGTAATTTACATGGTCGAACCCTAAACTCCAAGAGGAGTATAGGGAGAGGAAAGTACAAATGTCACATTCTTCTCTATACTTAAAATGCTGTTCTTCTCTTTTTTATTGTAGTATAACAAGGTATCTAAGAGTTGCACTGGCAACAGTTCAATTGATATCTTCTGGAGGCAACCAGCTGCTCTTGGACGGGACATGTAAAAATAAGTGAGTTTTTCCTGTTGATTGTACACTATTACTCCTCTTTTGGGTGTGGGTAATTATTGTTCTTTGGAGAATACTATATAGTTATAGAATTATATTACAAAATATAAAATAGAATGAAATGAAACAATTTAGATGCTACCTTATAAACATAACTCTGTCTATCTGAGTCTATTTATTATAGGGCTTACTTAATCACACACTTTGAATTATTTTTTAAAAAATTGACATTATAAAATAAAAATTTCCCTGCCCCACATTGCCTTTGTAATTATTGAACAATAATGAAAATTGTAATTTTTAGTAATGTTAATACTAAAAGTCTGCATGAAATGACTCATAATTCAACTTGGGAAATAAATGTAGAGATATTGTAGTTTGATTTTATGGAATAAATTCTTTTATATTTAGGAAACATAACCAATATTTTTCTCTAATACAGTATATTATTTGATATTAGATTTGATTCCTAGGAAACCAGTTAATATTGAATAAGATTATAGCACACACTCAAAAAGAAAAGTTTCATGTAAAGAAAAAAAAAGAAATCTCACACTAAACAGAATTAAAGTTTCCAAAATTCATAATTCATATTCTTAAATTTTTGGTGTAGATTAATACTAGAAATTTACTTCTACCATTTTAGGGCTCAAACTCCATTGTCGGACTGCAACGGTCATTATTTGCATACTTACTGCACTTCTGGGATTCACATAATCAATCCCAAGGGTAGTCATGGCTTTCACAATAGCTAGGATGGATTGCAATATGTTACTGTAAATTACTGCTTTGAACTCCATGCATTCTTGCTCACTGTAACCGTTCTTATGGATGATCCTACAATTTAAACATGAAGAGCTTTTGTGAGTTGAGCAATTGATATTTTTTATAATATTAAAACACATCAATAATAATTTGCTTGAATAAAATTACAATATATATTTGTTACAAAAATGTTGTCCATATGTGTATGTTAAATCTGAACAGTTTTATGACTATGGATTTTTATTATCATTGGGGTCTAATGCACTATTTTTTGAGCTCCCCATGCCAAATATAAAGAGGAATTAAAATTTGCTCTAGATAAACCACTACTTAAAATTGGTAAATCATGAGCATGTTACTTAGAACACTTGTTTATTTTCAAAAGAAAAATTTCCAGATTCCCAGGACAAAGATACAGAGTTCTCAAATTAGTCTTTATAACATGATGTCTAGAGGAAGTGAAGTACTTTAGTAGAACATTCATTTCTTTTCCTATCACTTAAGACACACTGGAAAATAGGAGTGCCTGTTTTCTATTCATAGCATTAACAAAGGCATCTTTTTTTTTTTTTTAATGTAGGTAATTACCTGCTGCTAAATTCCTTATTTTTCCATCTGTGTACGTGCCATTAGCTCTCATAGTGGAAATGCTCAGACATTTATTTGGCTGAACTCTTCTTTTCCTTCCACTCATTCAATCAGAACTCAGTTTTACTTATCCTTTTGGAATAATAGATTAAAATAGATTTACCTTCTAAAAGCTAAAATCTCTGCATATGCTTATTACTTTATTGTCTATTGTATAATATGTTCTTGTTCCTTTCTAGGTTTGTTTGTTTTTTGTTTGTTTTTGAAGTGTCTTACATTCATTAGCCATCATTTTGGATGTCATATTATGAAGGATTTGTGTTTTATCTATACACAGAGAGACGTTAGCATGAGGAGGAAAAGAACACTAAGGCCCTTAAAGATATTAAAACCTTCAAATATAACAATTTCTGAAGTAAAAAGAGTAGAGGCAGAACCTATATCCATTATTTGTTGTTTTTAATGTTTGATTGCCAATAATTGCTGTGTTTCTATTTTCAACATGGCCATGTTTATCTTGCTATATTAAACAAGCAACTTTAATAAGTAAAAAAGTAGACCACTAAAGGTTGTGGAAAACATGCAGTAAAATGTCTTTATAGATAGCTCAAGAATAAGTTCATTAAAGAAATCTCAGTTCTTTGTCAAAAAAGTGAAATTGGGAAATTATTTAATTATTAAATTAAAATGGCAGTCAGGTTTTTCTTTCTGGAATAAGTTCTGATTCCTATCCTTTCATCACAGGATAAGGAAACATCACAAAGCAAAATGGTAAATGTATACTTTAAAAAATCCAGCTATAGTGGGACTTTAAGTAACACTGTTTTTCCAGGGAATGCACAAATACATTTCTGTGACATAGAGCTTTCTATCTGCCAGTTGATTCCTAAACCTGTTCAAATTAGTGAGCTTCTACTGGAAATTTTCTGTAACATACTGCATTGTGTACTGAAAAGAATTAATGAATGACACTTTCTCTCCTCCCCCAAAACATATAGACTAGAGCTCCACTGTCTAATAGAGTAGCTACTAGACATTATTTAAAAGTAAATTAATTCTGGGGCACCTGGGTGGCTCAGTTGGTTGAGCGTCTGACTTCGGCTTAGGTCATGATCTCACAGCTCGTGGGTTCGAACCCCGTGTCTTTCCCTGTGCTGACAGCTCAGAGCCTGGAGCCTACTTCTGATTCTGTGTCTCCCTCTCTCTCTTCCCCTAACCCATTAGCATTCTGTCTCTGTCTCTGTCAAAAATAAATAAAAACAGGGGCGCCTGGGTGGCTCAGTCGGTTAAGCATCCGACTTCGGCTCAGGTCGTGATCTCGCAGTTTGTGAGTTCAAGCCCTGCATCGGGCTCTGTGCTGACAGCTCAGAGCCTGGAGCCTGTTGCAGATTCTGTGTCTCCCTCTCTCTCTCTGACCCTCCCCCGTTCATGCTCTGTCTCTCTCTGTCTCAAAAATAAATAAATGTTAAAAAAAATAATAAATAAAAAAATAAAAACATTAAGTAAAAACATTAAAAAAAATAAGAGTAAATTAATTCCTCCTTTACACTAGCCAAATTTCAAATGCTTAATAGCCACATGTGACTAGGAGCTTCCATATTGGAAAATGCAGATAGAATCTTCCTGTCATCACAGAAAGTTCTATTGGAGAGTACTGGATTATATAGGAAGGTAGGGCATAAAATTTCACTTTTGTACAGTGTGAGAGTGTATTACAACAATGTCTGAATGTGGTACAATAAAGTAGAAAAGAAGAAGCAATAGACTTTATTGGGAGGAAGCCTAAGAGACTGGGGGGAGACTGCCTGGGGCAGTGATTGATGATCGGTTCATTATTCAAGGAGGAATAGTTATTTCCAGATAGCGAAAAGGAAGAACATTCTAGGAAGAACAATCAGTACGACCGAACAGATGGCTACAATTACCAAACTTTCAGTGTATGCCAAGCACTGTTTTAAGTGTTTTATATGACTTCTCATTTCTTGCAATAAGTAGTTTAAGGTAGGTAAAATTATTACATACATCTTACAGGAAAGAAACGTAGGCATAGATAAATGAACCCCCACCCCTAACTTAGTACACATTTGAGCAATAAACGCAGTCTGATTTTGGAGCCCCTGATCTTAGCTGCTAAGCTGTATGCCTTCTGTCATACATTAGTCCAAAGCATTATGTAAGTTCAGCATCTGATGTAGAAAGCATGAAGGGGGAGGGAAGTCATAGGACATAGGACATAAGAATGAGGAGGTAGATAAGAGCTGGATTCTGAAGTGTCTTATGTATCATGCCAAGCAGTTTGATCTTGATAGTTTGTGAACAGTACGATTCAGGAAAGACATACACTCTTTTTAAAAAGCGATCAGTTGGTGTTACTGTGGATACTGCAGTGGAGGAAAGAAGAGGGAGATAGAAAGTTCTTAGCAGATTATTGCATTAATCCACTTCAGAAATGTGAGGTTTTTAAACTAAGGCAGTGACAATAGGGATAAATAACACCCTTGAAGATGTAACTTGTGTAGATGTGACAAAACTTGGTGAGAAGGTGAGCGTCTTCATATCTACACCCAGATTTATTGCTTTAGAGGCTGCTGCTGCTGCTGCTGCTGTTGCTGCTATAATTAAATGTAGGGAAACAGGCCAGATGGAGAGATAAGTTAGTGTTGTTTTTTTGAACTGGACCTATCCACAGAATATGGACGTAGATATACCTGCTTCTCTAGTTTAGACAAAGTGAATTTGAAAGAAATATTCTAGGACAGTCTGGGACAGATGATAGCAAAAATCACTGGACCTTAGCAGTTTTCATCTGAAGGTATAGAGTAAGCAGAGAAGGGGACCTAGTACATTAGAGGCACCAGCAGTTAAGATGTAGTCAAAGAATCTGGGAGTAAAGCAGGTGGTTAGGAGGTAAACTGGGAAAGAGTTATTTTAGAAGCCAGAGTAAAGTTTGAGAAGAGAAAAGCCCAGTGCAGTCAAACAATTAAAATAAGGACTCATGAGCATTCCATACAACATGGCAATTGGGAAATAATAATTGACATTTATAGGGGCAATTTTTTTGGCATGCTGGAGGCAGGCATGATGGAAATGGTTTAAGAGTAAATGAAAGGTGGAAGAGTAAAGAGAGCTAATGTTGACTATTCCTTATAGAGTCTGCTGAGGAAAGGAGGAATAAGTAGCATCAGGAGACTCTGTTAATAATAGAAGCAATATTTGCTCATTGTAGAAAATGTGAAAAACCCAGCAGTGTTCAAAATGAAGGTTCAGTTTAACTTTAAATCCCAGTATTGAGAAGCAAATATCTTTGAACATTGTAATATTTTCTTCCATTTAAAAAAATTATCTGTTTTATTATAGTTGAGGTAAAGATGTTTATGGAATCTTGTATCTTTGTGGTGCAGTGAATATAAGTATTTTCTGCTATTAAAACTTTCTCATTTGCGTACAACTTGTAAATGGGTGTAAAATATTACAGTTGAAAAGTGGATAGTCCCATACTTTCACAATCCATTTCCCTATGTTTTATTTTAATTTGGAGTATTTTGTTTTACTTCATATATCATTATTTTAAATAAGACTAGTCCAAATCTCTCGGTGCATAACTGTTCATATTTTCATGTTTATATTATTTTATTTTTGTACTTTTAACAATTTAAGGGGCGCCTGGGTGGCTCAGTTGGTTGAGTGTTCGACTTCAGCTCAGGTCATGATCTCGCAGTCTGTGAGTTCGAGCCCCACGTCGGGCTCTGTGCTGGCAGCTCAGAGCCTGGAGCCTGCTTCAGATTCTGTGCCTCCCTCTCTCTCTTCCCCTCCCCTGCTCATGCTCTGTCTCTCTCTGTCTCAAAAATAAATAAAAACATTAAAAAAAAATTTAAATTATTTTATTAAAATTCTCGGAAATATAATTATTATTTTCCCAGGTTGCAGTGTAGATTGCAAGAGTTATTTCTATAAATCTGCTTTAACAAATAATTTTACAAGTAGTAATGAAAAATATTAACTTGTCAAACCTCACCCTTATTGAGTAATATTATTTAAAATTATTGTTTGCTAATTTACTAAGATGAAGAATAGCTCATTATAGATGTAAACAGACATTAATTTTGTCTTTGTGAATTGTCTGTTCATAGTGTCTTACCATTTGTATTTATTGGGCAGCTTATTTTTTTTCTTACCAGTCTATATTTTCTTACCAATCTATATATTATATATCTCTCTATATATCTATATATCTATATGTACATATTATTATAGTCAGTTATCTATTATATTTACTATAGATTTTTTGCTAGTTTTCTATTTTTGTTTAATTTTATTTATGGTTTAATATATTTAAAAGTTTTAATTTTTAGATAGCCAAATAATTGATTATTTCTTGTTTTACTGCATTTAACTTCACAGAGAATGGACAGGTAAAAAGGATAGGGGGAACTCAAGCATGATTTTAACGAGAAATAAAATAACAGGTGAATTCAGTGGTAGTGTTACAGGGTGTGCAAGATGATTTGGGATGCAAGGATGGAACTGAGAACACAAAAGCAGTACGAGCACTGGTCAGGATAGAGGCGTGTCCTGTTCTTCAAAGATGGGAGAAAAGGTAAAAAAAAAAAAAAAAAAAAATTGGTTGCAAGTACAGGTATCAGGGAATTTGAAAAGTGGGACTTATATAATTGCTGATATGGAACTTACATGACATTAGTACCTAAAAAGAAAGGAAAAAACTGCGTTTTACATTCTAAATAGACAATTGTATCATTAACTGGGATGATTTCCTCACATGACCTATTCCAAAGAGCAAGATCCTCCAACAGGTAATTAAAAATAAGCTAAAAAAAATGGTCATTTTCTCCTATAGCAATAGTTGTCCTTTAGAATTCTCCAGCAGTGACAGTCATGAAATCTTACATAATCATCTCCACTTATCAATTGAAATTTTATTTGTTCAGACATCATATTCTTGGATTTTAGCACCTTTATATTTGTTGTCTCATCAAGAAATTCATGCCTACTTATTTCATTATAAAGAGGAAAGAAAAATGCAAAAAAAAAAATGAAATCCATGATAGTAATAACTTTACATAAACATTTTATTCCCAGGTAGGTAAAATGCCAATTGGGTTGAAATTATAATTCCCTCCTAAATTCAAATGAATCTTTGACATATTTTGAAATGTTTATAGCTTATGGCCATCATATTGAAACCCTAGATTATACCCAGATTAATATATTTAAAACATAACTGCTTCTAGTAGGCATCTTGTTGAGAAGCAAAATAAAAAAAAATGGAAATGACAATATTACTCATCAATTATGCTCTCTGGTAAAGGGTTGGAGGGACATTTTCACAGGAATCATGACTGCTCTGCTGCTACCTGGATATATGGACCATCAATCAGATTTCAATCTGATTTCAATATTTTTCAATCAATGAAAAATATTTCTTTTAAGACTGGTCAACTACACAGACAGACATCAAATATCAAACATTTAAAATAGTGTGTACCTACTTCATTTGTTTAACAATTGTACTTTTTCCAGATTCTCCTGCTCCTGAAACAGAAAGGTGGGAGTGTTATCAATTGCTACCCCAAATCTATATAGATAATAAAACCTGTGATTATCATTTTCTGATGAGTAAATCTTTAACAGACAACTCTCCTATATAAAGAAGGACAATCATCTCTGTCAGGTCTTGAAAGGCATTAGCTGCCTACTTTCCAGGATAGCTGAAGAAAATAAAATCCCTCTATATAGTTGTTAATCCAGATATAGGTCTGGCTCCAAGATGAAGGGTATCTTCTGAAACAAGAAATGTATACTTTCAGAAAAAAAAATTATTATTGAGTTTGAACATAGTTTGGAAAGTCCATATCTCCTGGGTTTGCACCCCAAGGAAAGTGGTCCCAACTTGATAGTCTCTAGATCAACTATGTATCTCTAGATATACACTCCATATTGCCTCATATATCCTATTTGATTAAGTGGCAGTAAAAAAAGAACATGAGACAATAGTCTTTTATTTCCAGAACTGTTTGAAGCTATTCTAATTGAAGAATGGGCTCTTATCTTTATCATTATGTTTACCTTGGTGCACAGGTGTTTTCTCTTTAAATAAAGTAAGTTAATAACACTAACAACACTAAGCAAACCAAAAGAGACTACAGATGACAATGATGTAGGAATATCTGAAAATGGGATTCATGTTCCAGGGAAAGGAGCAGGGAGTGGCAATAATATAGAGAGCCAGTTGGATTTATCTGGAACATTTATTTTAGTTAATGATATACAATATACAACTTTATTTTGGTATGTTCAGCAAAGATAATATAGAGGGATGTAAAATTCACATAATTTTTAAAATATAAAACATGAACCTTTGATGAAAAAAATCTGTGATTGTTTCTAGCTGTGTCTCAAGGCCTTTTGAGTATATTTCTTGAGTCTGCCTTGCCATTAATGGGTATTTACTTGGGAAATGAAACTCAAGAAGTACTGACATGAAGTGACCTAGGTTTGTGGGATTGGCTCCGTCTCTGTGTGTGTGCATGCACATGTGTGCACTTGTGTGTTTGAGTATGGGTGAGATATCTTTGGTAATTTCTTTAGCCCCTTAATTTCCTTATTTACAAACTGAGAATACTGACCTCCCAAGATTATCAGAAGAGTATAATTAAGCATGAAATTATTTGCAAACTACAATGCAAAATAAAGCATAAAGCTTGTACTTAAGAATCCAAGGATGTAAGAAATTTTGCAGTGTTTTGTAAAGAGAACAGTGTGAAGATACCCTACATTTATTAAATAAATGATGCCAAAGCAACTGGATGTTCATGTTGGAAAAGAACACTGATTCTTACATGACAACGAAGCAAAAATTAATTTGAATTGATTCATAAACATATATGTGTTTGTGTATATACTAAAACTATAAAAGTTCTGGGGCAATACGTAGATGAGAAATCTTTGCAAACTTGAAGTAGCCAAAATGTTCTTACATAAGTTTAAAAAAAAATCCCAAACAACAAAAAGTCAAATATTGATAAATTGGACTTGATCAAAAATTTTTAAGATCTAATAGCACCATGATATCATTAATATATGGGTGTTTTATCAAGTAGGATATTACATATATATGGTTATTATATGATATATATAGTTATATTTTAAACAGGATAAATGCAATGGGACTCAGGAGTATTCAAATAAGAGTGTGTATTATAATGATGGATAATAAAAGGATGACTACCATGTTTAGATTCTAAAACGGATATGACTCTTGAGAGTGAAAATGATGAGAAAATTTGGTTAAAATTACTACAATATAGCGGTGCCTGGGTGGCTCAGTCGGTTAAGCATCTGACTCTTGATTTTAGCTCTGGTCATTATCTCATGGTTCATGGGATCAAGCCCCATGTCGGGCTCTGCACTGACAGCACAGAGCCTGCTTGGGATTCTCTCTCTCCCTCTCTTTCTGCCTTTCCCTCGCTCACGTGCATGCATTCTCTCTCTCTCTCAAAAAAAATTACTACCATATGTAGAACATATTGTATAGAGTATAAAACGGAGTATAAAAACACACTTTTTAGTGTATTTATCTATGAGTCCTGGACATGTGAAGGACGAGGTGGGGAAGGAGCAAATCAGGCAACTACTTGAACTTTGTATGTTCTGATTTCATAGACAGGAGGAAAGCAGAGTCAGCAAGAGTTGGTAAAGCCTGATAATGCAGAGTTGTTAATAAAATTTTTAGATACAATCATCAACAAATCTTGAAAGTATTGGGAAATTAAGTATTTTATAATTGATATGAAATCATATCTTTTAGAGTATATCCTCAGGTTACAATTAACCCTTATCCATAGATATATGACATTGAAGTATGGTATTGATCAAAGACCTCAATTAAAATACCAAGAGTATATTTTTAGTTTTATCTTCCTAATTTCTGTATATCTAAGAGAGGCAAAGGGCTTGGTATATCCCTGCAGCTCCAGAAATTGGGTCACAAAACATGTTCGAAGTCTCAGTGTGCCTGTTAATTTTGGACAGATTTCAAAGTAGCACAGCTAAGGCATTTTTAAAATGTCCCAGGAAAAATCCAAAATCAGGAAAACTCATAGACCTATGTCTCTTGCCAGCATGGTAGCCAACTGCCTTGTCTTACCTTTGTTTTTATATAAGCAAAAGGAATATGACTTTTGGTAACCCTGAATCTCAGAATTATATTTAAATTTATATCAAAATACATATTGAACCAGAAGACCCTGACTACTCTGTTTAAAATTTCAACTTTAATGTCACCCACTTTGTTCTTCTTTCCCTACTTCACATTTTCCTAGCACTTACTTTATTCTACAGATTTACAAATTATTCACATGCTGTTTTAAATTTTTCTTTTCTGTCTTCCAACACTGAGAGGCAAACTGCACAAGGGCAGAGGTCTTTGTTTTGTTCACTGATGTATCTGAAACACCTAGAAAAGTGCCTAATAGTAGACTCTCCATGCAACAAATGGATTCTTTAAACTCATATTTCAAAATTTTGCCCTCTCTGTTGTATATTATATTTTTCACATTGAAACATTTCTGCCTGACTGGCACTGTTTTCTTAAGCTGTGATAAACAGATATCACTGCACCCAGGTTTAATTCTACTTTACAGCAAATTTGTTTTATCTCAGGCCTATCTCAATGTATCTAGTTTCTGTAGTTCTCTGAAATACCTGCCCACCTTATATACCAAGGATATCTAGAGGAAAAGCCACAGGAAATAAAATTTCATTGCCTGGTGGTGATGTGTGGATTCCTCCTCTTGGGTAAGCCTCCAGCATACTTCTTTGTGTGGTTTTATGCAAGTGTGGTCTACATCACACAGTGTAAAATTTGACAAATGCAAAATCAACCACAGCAATTGGCTAATCGTTCTTCATAGACTTTTAAAAATATAATCAAACATGAACTGACAGATGGGGCACAGCCATCTCATTGAATAGAGATTGCTATGTCCAAGAGTAAAACCTTTGAAGATAAAATAAAAATCACATTGAAATATCACCTCACCAATTTTCAGAAGACAACTGGCTATATTATTTTGCATGGCTGAGCATTGTTTGCAAGAGTTGTAAGAACAAATCAATGAGCTTTGTACACTATCTCGGTTCGCTGGCTTCGGAAAATTTGCTATTTCATTCCAGGCTGTGAATCATTTTGAAAAAAAAATTATCAAGCAAGATTATAAAAGTGTTATTGGCAGCCCGATACTGGATGTACAACTCAAAGATTTAGAAAAATGGCAGAATAATCTGCCCCCATCCCACTAGTTTGCTTTAATTGTTCTGACAACCACAGCTGGCATTACAGACCATGAAGAAGCAAGACAAAAAAAACACACAGGAGGCAAAATCCAAGGTTTCTTTTTCTAGGGATGTAATACATTCATGCAAATAAAATGCCTCGATGGAAACCACCCCCCCAAAAAAAATCTATTCTTGGTAGTTTTTGTTTTAAATTCTCTAATAGTAGTTGTGGACAGTAGAAATTATAGCATCTTCGTACACAGGTACAGATTTGGAGAATATCTCACTTTTCCAAATATTATATATAATACACACATATATATATGGAAAACATATAAACATATATATACATATATATGTATATATATATGTGTGTGTGTGTATGTGTGTGTGTGTATATATATATATATATATATATATATATGTACATTTTGTTGTTGTTATATGGAAAAATATAGACTTACAGGGACATGGGAGCAAAGCCAATGGGCCCAACAGAAACTCCATTGCTTGTTCATGCAGGTGTATTTAGTGTTGTATTTTGTTCAATCAGAATGGAGATACTGGGGGGAAAAACTTCAGAGAAAATCTGAGACTCTTGAGAAAGAAAACTCACCTCTATTAATTTAATTGGTAATCATACTGATAACACTATGATCTGCCAGTTTCCAAAATTATTTCTGAGGCTATAGTGTACCGTATTATATATTCTTTATAGTTTAGCTGGTTATTCATGACCTTTCTTAGGTAAGCAGAATAATCACATTAAAAAACATAGTACGTAGTTTTTTTATGAAACTTCAAATGAAATAGTATTTTCTTTGGAAGATTTTACAAAAGGTATCTGGATCATTCCTTGCTCTACGTAGTGACTTCGGTCTTCTATGAGAAGGCTCAGGATAGTTAGCTACAGCATTAACAGGAAAATTCCTGAAGAGAAGTCAATCTCTCTAAAATCTTATTTTTTGAAACTCTATTATAAAGTCATTTCAGAAAGAAATTATCAAATCCCATTCTCACAATGATTCTGGGCGTTAGTTCACAATAGCCATTCCATTCTTGTACGATTAGATCATGTTACAGAGTCAAATATAGCATCAAAACGGCATGTTCACATAGAGCGTCCTGAAATAATCTCTTCCTTCCAAACTGCTCATCACTAAAATTATTTTCTGGGTCAAGGGGTACAGAGGGAATTTTACTTCTTGGGAGTAGATTATGTCTCAAATAATTAAATATTTAGGTTTATGCTTCATATTTTGACATTCAAATTATTAAGAATTAGAGATTTTATTCCACATTTTTATTTGCAAATATTAAAAAAAAATTAAAGCTATACAGTATCTATACTTGTAACTGAACTTCAGCTGAACACATTCCAGACTTGCTTGTTCAGTTGTACACCTTGTTAAAAGAGGCAAAATGAGAATAAACACTTCAACTTATGGTCATGCATAAGATTTTTTATGGGTGGTTTTAAAAATCACATAATTGTACAGTGGAATCAAACCTTACAAATCAACCAACTATGCACATCTCTTTTATGAATGAGTAGAAATTATGATACTCATCTAAAGTTCCACATCTACCTTAAAACAGAGAAACTGTGTCTTCTGACTCTCATATTAATGCCTTAGTGTTGCTTTCTTTTTAAATATGTACTGGTAATGTCAATATCAAAATTATTTCACATAAATTATTTTAAACTCCCTCACTTTAAATTAACATGAAAGCAGTGTACTTTTCATAGATACTGGAATGCAGTGTCTGCTCGTCATTCATTTATAGACTGTAGGCATGGGAGACATTTAGGTTAGCCCTTTTGAACCAACTTAATTTCAGTGCCCTCACTTTTCCTCTTCCATTATAGAGCACCAACAAAATCATCTCTCTCTTTCACAGGAAAACCCTTCAAATAATCTAGACTGAGGGTGGGAAAATGTAATAAGCATAGTCACATTTTATAATTAAACAAATGTGGGCTTGCGGTTGTTTCAGACTTTGGGTATCTTGATCAAATTTAATCAGCGTCAGTTTTTTCTTTCATAAAATGGGGCTATTAATACTTCCCTCTTAGGGTTTGGGTAGGTTAAATTACAGATATGAAATACCTAGGGTGTACTCTAACATACAGTAAGTTCTCAACATTTTCTCTTAATTGAAGCATGCTCTATCTCTTTTCTAAGAGAATTTTGAAGTTTATTATATTCCTTCAGTCCTTTCTTGTGGAGCATAATATTTAGACCCCTTACACGGGTAGCTATACCCCACTTGAAAGCCAGAGTCCTGACACACTGGTACTTAAAATGGGGCCATAGATATCAGGAGATTTATCACCAACACTGATATTCTGATGTGGTAGGATAGGAATGCAACCTAGGCTGGCCTTGCTCTTGGTACTTGTTTTTAAATAGAACACTTAATATGGACCATGAATCATTTGCTTTCTTCTTTTTTTCTTTGTACTTTTATCATATTATTTACCTATATTGAGTTTGTAGTAGTTAATGTTTTTCTATGTGTTCTTTTTTTTATTTTTATTTTTTTTTCATATCACCTCTTAGCAAACAGATTCCTTCACATACTTTGCTGGTGTTGTTTTTTGTTTTTTTTTTTTTAACATTAGTCGAAGATATCTTTTAAATTCCATTTTGCTCATTTGGACCAATTGTTTCTGCTAGTGGAAGTCAGTTGCCATTTTGACATTGTTTGTCACTATTTCCTGCCAAACCCTGAATGCTGCTTATCCACCTTCACCCAAATCCCTGGTAAGAGCATTGAATAGGAAAGGGGCAGGGGCAGGAAACTGTCAAGTCCATGAAGCATCTTAAGTCCTTGTTCACTATTTGTGGTCAACAGTAGTTAGCTATCACAACCTCTGAAGGTTGTTGTACATGCTGTTTATCTGGTTAAGAGAATTGCCTTTATACTTTGTTTGATAAGAGGTTTTATCAGGAATGGATGAAAGAAGTTTATTATTTATTTTTGCTTCAGCTCCTAACAGAATTAAAACGATTTTTTCTGTTAATGTGATAATGTAGTGGATAATAGGAATTAATGTCCTAACACTATTTTAACCATGAATTCCTGGGATAAGTTCCCCCCACATACACACACTCACATACACTTAAAAAACATTTTACACATTATTAGAATCAGCTTGCTAATATTGCCTTCGGATCTCGTATTTATGTTTGTGAGGAGGAGGATTGGCCTGTCACAGTCTTTGTTAAGTTTTGTTGTCAAGGTTATCAAATAATGCATTAAGAAGTATTTCCTAAAGAAGGTTTATATAATTTAAAAATGATTTGTTCATGAGATAATTGGTAGGATCTACTTGTAAAGTCATATTGAATTTGCAGATAAATTTGTACAGATAATAAATAATATCTCAATGTACACTTGCTTTTCCTGAATATTTTATTCTAATAATCTTGAAACCTGCAGAAGTTTGAGAAAATAGTACATTAGGAGCCCCTATTTTAGTTTTTAAATTAAAGCATAATTAACATACAATGTTATATTAGTTACAGGTATATGATATATTGATTCAACAATTCTATACATTACTCAATTGTATATATTGAATATATAATAAATACTCACCAAAATAGATATAGTCACCATCTGTCACCATACAATGTTATTACAATAGTATTGACTTTATTCCCTATGCTGTACTTTTCATCTCTGTGACTTATTTTATAATTGGAAGTTTGTTATCCTCTTCATCTCCTCCCAACTTGCTGCTCCTCTGACAACCCCAATTCTCCGTATTTAAGAGTCTGTTTAGTTTTTGTTTGTTCATTTGTTTTGTTTTTTCAATTTCACATATAAGTGAAATCATATGGTATACATCTTTCTCTATCTGACTTGTTTTACTTAGCACGATACCTCTGGGTCCACTCATGTTGCACATGGCAAGATTTCATTCTTTTTTGTGGCTGAGTAATATTCCAATATATGCACCATACCTTCTGTATCCATTTATCTACTGATAGACACTTGGGGTGATTCCATATATTTCCTATCGTAAATAACGCTGCAATAAATACAGGGGTGCATATGTCTTTTCAAATTAGTGTTTTCATTTTCTTTGGGTAAATATCCAGTGGTGAAATGACTGGATCATACGGTTTTTGTTGTTGTTGTTTTGTTTTTGTTTTGTTTGTTTTTGTATTTCATAAGCATTTTACTAATCAGAGGGTCATCAGCAGACCCAGCCCAGGAAAGCGATCACACACAGGGTTCGGGAAGTCAGCAGCTGGCTCCTTGAGCCCACCTGAGCCCCCTCCAGAGATCTGGGTCTGCAGAGCATCACTGGAGTACTTGCGGCAGGCTGCTGTGCGGGTGGTCACAAACACAATAAATTTGCTGAAGTTCATCTTCGCATCCCTGTTCTCATCCAGGTCCTTGAGCTGTTGGTTTATGGTGTATTTTTAATTTTTTGAAGAAGCTCCTTGCTGTCTTCCACAGTGGCTGCACCAGTTTACATTCTCACCAATAGTGCATGTGTGTTCCCTTCTTTACATCCTCACCAACACTTATTTCTTGTCTTTTTCATACTAACCATTCTGACTTGTGTGAGGTGATATGTCACCATGGTTTTTATTTGTATCTCCCTGATGATTAGTGATGTTGAGCATCTTTTCATGTGTCGGCCATCTGTACACTTCTTTGGGAAAATGTCTACTCAGGTTCTCTGTCCATTTTTTAATTGGATGATGATGATGATGATGATGAAGATTTGGTGTTGAGTTATATAAGGTCTTTATACATTTTGGATATTAACCTCTTATTAGAGATAACATCTGCAAATATTTACTCTCACTCAATACATTGCCTTTTTGTTTTGTTGATTATTTCCTTTGCTGTGCAATTTTTATTTTATTTTGGTATAGTCCCAATCGTTCATTTTTGCTTTTGTTTCCCTTGCCTGAGGAGACATCTCCATAAATAAATTGCTAAAAGTAAAGGCCAAGAGATTACTGCCTATGTTTTTTTAGGAGTTTTATGCTTTCAGGTCTTACAATTAGGTTAGGTCTTTCATCCATTTTGAGTTTATTTTTGTGTATGGTGTAAGAAAGTGGTCTGATTTCATTCTTTTGTATGTAGCGGTCTGGTTTTCCCAGCACCATTTATTGAAAAAGCTGTCTTGGGACACCTGAGTGGCTCAGTCTGTTAAACATCAAACTTCAGCTCAGGTCATGATCTCACAGTTCGTGGGTTCAAGCCCCGCATCAGGCTCTGCATTGGTAACATGGAGATCATCTGTCTCACTCTTTCTCTGCCCCTAACCTGTGTGTGCATGTGAGTGCTCTCTTGCTCTCTCTCTCTCTCTCTCTCTCTCTCAAATAAATATTCTAAAAAAAGAAAATTTCTTTAAAAAAAGAATAATTTCCCCATTGTATATTCTTGCCTCTTTGGTCCTAGATTAATTGATCATATAGATGTGGGTTTATTTCTTGGCTTTCTATCCTGTTCCATTGATCTATGGGTCTATTTTTGTGCCAATACCATACTGTTTTGACTACTAAAGCTCAATAGTATATCATAAAATCTGGGACCATACCTCCAGCTTTGTTCTTTCTCAAGATTGCTTTCCCTATTCTGAGTCTTTGTGATTTCATACAAACTTGGGGATAATATGTTTTTGTTCTACGAAAAATACTATTGTATTTTGATAGGAATTGCACTGAATCTGTAGATTGCTTTGGGTAGTACGGGCATTTAAATGGCATTAATTATTCCAATGCATGAGCATGGTACACCTTTCCATTGGTTGTGTTGTCTTCAATTTCTTTCATCAAAATTGTATAGTTTCCCCTCCCCAAGGAGGGGAATATAGATCTTTCCCCTCCTTGGTGGAATTTATTTGTAGGTATTTTATTCTTTTTGATGCAATTATAAATGGGATTGTTTTCTTACGTTCTTTTTCTGCTACTTCATTATTAGTGTATAAAAATGCAACTGATTTTTGTATATTAATTTTGTATCCTGCTGTTTACTAAATTCATTTATCGGTTGTAATTTTTTGGTGGAGCCTTTGGTGTTTTCTGCATACAGTAACATGTCATCTGCAAATAGTGAGTTTTACTTCATCATTAACAATTTGGATGTCTTTTCTTACTTTCTTTCCTTTTTTTTTTTTTTTTCTGATTGCTATAGCCAAAATTTCCAGTGGTGTGTTGAATAAAAGTAGTGAAAGTGGACATCTTTGTCTTGTTCTTGGTTTTAAAGGAAAAGTTTTTAGTTATTCACTCTTGAGTATAATGTTAGCTATTAGTTTTTCATATATGGCCTTTATTATGTTGAGGTATGTTCCCTTTAATTCCACTCTGTTGAAAACTCTTATCATGGATGGATGTGGTATTTTGTCAAAAGCTTTTTCAGATTGTCATTAACTTTTTATCCTTTCCTTTATTAATGTGATGTACCACATTGATTGATTTGTGAATATTGAACCACCCTTGCATCACTAGAATAAATTCTACTTGATTGTGATGAATGATTTTTTTAATATATTGTCAAATTCAGTTTCATATTTTTTGAGGATTTTTGCATTTATGTTCATTGGAGATACTGGCCTGTAGTGGTTTTGTGTGTGTGTGTGTGTGTGTGTGTGTGTGTGTGTGTGTGTGTGTTGGGGGTGGTTTTGTGTGTATGTGTGTATGGTGTCTGGTTTTGGTAGCAGGTTATGCTAGCCTCACAGAATGTATTTGGAAGTTTTCCTTCCTCTTCTATTTTTTGCATTAGTTTGAGAAGAATAGTTATTAACTCTTTAAATATTTGGTAGAATTTACTTTTGAAGGTGTCTGGTCCCAGAATTTTGTTTGCTGGGGGTTTGGTTTACTGATTCAATTTCATTAATAGTAATTGGTCTCTTCAAATTTTTATTTCTTCCTGATTCAGTTTTGGAAGATTATAAGCTCTATGAAGTTATCTAGTTTTTGTGGTCCTTCTATTTGTTTGAATATTTTAAATGATATTTTTTCATAATTTGTTGCATTTCTTTGGTGTTGGTTATTTATCTTCCTTCTTTTCTGATTTTGTTTGAGTTATCACTTTTTTTTCCTGAAGAATCTGGCTAAAGTTTTGTTAATTTTGTTTATCTTCTCAAAGAACCAGTTCTTGGTTTCATTAATCTTTTCCATTGTTTTTTCTTTGTGTGTGTGTATGTATGTCTATTTCACTTATTTCTTCTCTAATCTTTATTATCTTCTTTCTTGTATTAGCTTTGGGTTTTGTTTGTTCTTTTCCTAGCTCCTTTAGATGTAAGTTTCAATGGTTTTATTTGATATTTTACTTGTTTCTTGAGGTAGGCCTGTATCACTACACACTTCCCTCTCAGAACAGTTTTTACTGTGCCCCAAAGATTTGAGGTCATTGTGTTTCCATTTTCATTCATTTTCATGTATTTTTTTAAATTTCCATTTGTTTTTACCAGATCTTTTATCTTGTAATTTATTTCTAGTTTCATGCCATTGTGGGGGGAAAAACCCAAAAAACAGATGCTTGATATGGTTTTAGTCTTCTCAAATTTATTGATAGTTGTTTTGTACCTACTATGTGATTGATCTATCATGGAAAATGTTCTACATGCATTTGAAAATAATGTATATTCTGCTGGAGTTTTTTTGATATAATCAAATCAAATCAAATTCTGCTGGAGCGTTTTTTGATATATGATCTGTATATATCTGTTACATTTATCTGGTTTAATGTGTCATTCAAAGCCACTTTTTCCTTTTTTATTTTCTGTCTAGATGTTCTATCCATTTATGTAAAGTGCTGTTAATGTCCTCTACTATTGTGTTACTATCAACTTCTCCTTTTATATCTGTAATACTTGCTTTGCAGTTAGGTGCCTCTGTGTTGGGTGTATAGATATTTAATATATTGTATCTTTTGTTGGGTTTATCCCTTTATCATTATGTAGTTTCTGTCTTTGTCTTTTGCTATAGTCTTTGTTTTAAAGTCTATTTTTTTCTGATATAAATATTGCGACCCTGGCTTTTTATTTTCACTTCCATTTGCATTGTGTATCACTTTATTTTCAATCTCTGTGTCTGTAGGTCTGAAATGAGTCTCTTATGGGAAGTATATAGATAGGTCTTGTTTTTGTTTTTGTTTGTTAATCCATTCAGTCATGTTTTTCTTTTGATTGTAGCATTTAGTCCATTTACATTTAAAGTAATTATTGGTAAGGTATGTATTTATGGCCATTTTGTCAATGGCTTTCTGGTTGTTTTTGTAGTTTTTCTCTGTTCCTTTCTTCTTCTCTTACCCTCTTCTCAAGTTATTTTATGGCTTTCTTTAATGTTATGTTTGAATTCTTTTTTCTTTATTTTTTGTGTATCTGTTATATGTTCTTGATTTGCGATTACCTGTAGGTTCATATATAATATCTTACATGTAGAGTAGTCTATATTAAGTTAATGGTCATTAAGTTCAAACATATTCCAAAAACACAAAATATTTACTCCCCCTTTGATGTCATATATATATATATATATATATATATATATATATATATATGCATATATATGTATATATCATCATATTTTATATCTTTTATTTTCTATATCCCTTGAGTAAGTCTTGTAGACATAATAGATTTTACTGCTTTTGTGTTTTAACCTTCACACTGGCTTTATTAGTGATTAATCCACTGCCTTTAGTATATGTTTACTTTTACCTGTAAAATATTTTCCTTTCATAATTTTCTTCTAATAATGGCCTTTTCTTTTCACTCAAATAATTTCCTTTAACATTATTTGTAAGGCTGATTTAGAGGTGATGAACAACTCTAACTTTTTTTTTTTTTTTTTTTTTTTTGGTCTGGAAAACTCTTTATCTCTCCTTCTCTTCTAAATGATAACTTTGCTGGTTATAGTATCCTTGATTGAAGGTTTTTACCTTTTAGTACTTTAACTATATCATGGACTCCCTTCTGGTCTCCTATGTTTCTACTGACAAATCAGCTAATCACCTTCATGGGGTTTCCCTTGTATATAACAGTTTTCTTTAGCTGCTTTTAAAATTCTCTTTTTATCATTACTTTTTGCTCTTTTAATTATTATGTGTCTTGGTGTGGACCTCCTTGGGTTAATCTTGTTAGGGATTTTCTGTGCTTCCTGGACCTGGATGTCTGTTTTTTCCCCAGATGTTATTACTTTGATGATGTCACTGAGTTCCCTTAACCAATGTTCATTTTTTACTCTTTTTTCTTTTTGCTCTTCAGCTTGGTTGCTTTCCATTACCCTCTTCCAGATTGCTGATTTGTTCTTCTGTATCTTCCAATATGATATTTATTCCCTCTGGTATATATATATATTTTTTATTTCAGCTATTGTATACATCATCTCTGACTGGTTCTTTTTTATCCTTTATCTTTGTGAAAGTTCTCAATGAGTTCATTCACTCTTTTCAAGTCCAGTATCTTTATTACAATTACTTTGAATTCTCTATCAGACACATTGTTTATCTTTGTTTCATTTAGCTTTTTTCTGTGATTTTTGTCTTAATATTTCATTTGAGACATATTCCTCTGTCTCCTACTTTTGTCTAACTCTTTGTTTCTATGCATTAAGAAGGTCAGCTACGTCTCTTCAAAATAGTGGCCTTGTATACAAGAGGTCCTGTGGTACCCTGTATTGCAATGGTCCCCTGGTCACTAGAATCAGGTGCTCTAGGGTTGTCTCTTGTGTGACTTCATGTGTCCTACTGTTGTCACTGAGTTGCACTTGTTTTCTGCCCAGCCCAGCTATAATGCATTGGGTGCAGACACACTCAATGCCAGGGTCTGCTCCCTATGCAGCAAGTTAAGAAGCTTAGATGCAGGAACTGTGGGTGCTCTGGTGCATGAAATTACCTTCCCTTCTCCCCAAGACAGGAATCAGTTTGGAGTGGGGCTGATCTCTGCTGCGGCAGATTGCAAGATGTGGTGGGGGGCTTAGTTTCCTATTGCCTTCGTGCCTCTCCTGGAGTTAAGGCCACTGATTTTTAAAGTAGCTGGAGTTAAACCCTGCTGATTGTAAAACCTCTCAAATTGAAGCCCCACTGTTTTTCAAAGTCAGACCTTCCAGAAACTTGTCCTTCCAGTGCAGGTCCCCAGTGTCTGGGGTGCTTGGTGTAGAATTAACCCTCTTGCTTCACTGTGCTTTTGGCATCCCTCCTGTTTGTGGTTAGTCTTGCTAGGGGTTTTGTTCATAACTGTGTCTCTATCCCTCCTGCCCTTTTCGATGTGGACTCCCTTCTACAAATAACTGTGGAAGGTCTGTTCTGCCAGTCTTCAGCTCATTGTCAGAATTTGTTGTATACGTATAGCTATTATCTCAGTGTGTCCAAGGGGCAAGTGGGACCGAACACCCTCCTACTCTACTATCTTCCATATACTCCCCTGAAAACCTATCTTTTATACCCTTCACCTTTAGCAATTATTAACGTTTTGTCATGTTTCCTTTCTTTTGTGTATGTGTATGTGTATGTATGTGTGAATGTATAGGAAATAATGTTTTATATATATCTAAATTATATTTAGATATAAAATATATATATTATATGCATTCAGATGTATATAATATCCTTTGTTTTGCTGAACCTTTTGAAAGCAGACACCTCACCCATAAATACTTCAGAAGGCATGTTATAAGAATAAGATCATTGTTTTGTATAAAATCACAATACTAGTTTCATGCTTGACAAAATTTATATTAATCCAAAGTGTTATTTAATATACACTCTATATTCAAGTTTATCTGATTGTTCCAAAAAATGTTTTCATACCATATATTTCTTGGCTCCCAGATCCAAAGTTTACATGTTGCCTTTGGTTATTATGCCATTTAAATTCTTTTAATTTAGAACATTTCCATTTTTATATTGTTTCTATTTTGCTTTCATGATACTGGCATTTTTCTAAAGTCCAGGATAATTTCTTATATAGTTCAATATTCTGTATTTATCTGATTATATTCAATGTTAATGTTTTAGCATAAACAATACTGGCTTTTTTTGGTGTATCACATCAGTAAGCATATGGTGTCAGATATATTTCTATGACTATTAGTGTGTCTGAAAAACTATTTCTGTGATAGAATACTAATAAGCATCACAAATCCATAAAATTCCTAAATACCTTAGCAGGCAAACTGAGCATTTTCACTTGTAAGAAATATTGTGGCTATGTACTATCTTTTCTAATGAAATTTTATTTAAATACTTCCAACTTTTTACTTGTTTTAAAACATAATATTTAAAAGATTACATGATACATTTTAGGCTAAAAAAGGAAGAAACTAAAATGCAGAATTATGTAGTTTTCCCCAAACAGGCCTAAACTTTCTAAACTTCCATTAATTGTGGAATAGGCATGCACACACATTTTTGTATAATAGAGTTTTTTTTAAGGCCTTAGTTAATTACATGGTTATTTTATACATAGTTGATAATTGAGCAAAGGAAAACAGAGGCCTGAATATATCAAATCTCTAGTACTCACTTGAGTTGTCCCTCCTAATTTCCAGACCCATATATTCATTTAATAAATATCTCCACTTGATTGCGTTACAAATATCATACATTTGAATGTCCTAAATTATTACTCCTTTCATATCTTCTCCAATCTAATCTTTTTTCTTGTATTTCCCATAGTGATGAATAAAATGATCATTATATTCAATTCCACCTTTAATCATTCCTCCCACTTAAAACCCACATGCAGTCAGCCACCATGTTCTCTTCACCTTGTTGCCTAATGTCCCTCAAATCATACTTCCAAACTTGTAATTTCCACCTTAATTTTACAATCTCATCAAATATTTGCATAGTACTAATAATGGCTTACCTACCTCAATCATTCTCATAAAATGTTTGTCTCATAGTATGGTCAGGATGGTTTTTGACCAAAAAAAAAAAAAAAAAAAAAAGAAATCCAAGTGTTTATCATTCTCATTTGCATTCTGAAAACCTACCAGTATCTTCCTATTGACTTAAAGAAACAAGCTCTTTATGGAATGATGTGGCTTTTTTTTCACAGATCGAATGTATGTCTATGTTTTAGACACTATGAACAATATACAGAAATATTTTAGATCCTGATTCTGTCATTCTTCCATACTCACATCATGCATGCATGCATGCATTCCTATGCTAAGCCAAAGGAATTCAATGAAGAATAAAACCTGACATGTTGTTTGTTTTCATAGATCTTAGAATACAGATAATTTACAACTGACACAGATAAGAATAAAAGGCTTTGTTTTCTTGTAAACTAATTTGTGATCTTAAAAACTGAATTACCTTCTTAAGTTCTTATTTTCTTATCTATATAATGAAAATATCTATCTCATAGAGGTGATTTTATAGATTGAAAACAATAAACAGTTGAACAAGAGAAATATGAGACACATTCTGTGAGATAGAGATAAAACTCAACTTTGTGACAAAACTGCCTTAGGGCAAAGGGCAGAGAATGATCACAAAGGAGTTAAAGAAGATTGAAATACAGAGTTGATAAAATGGGAAAGAATGTAATGGGGAACCTCATAAAATTCAAAGCCTGGGGATAAATAGGCAGCAAGATAAACATGAAAAATAATTTTAAGGTCTCCCAAGATGCAATCAGTTTGCTGATAAATAAAAGAAATTTGCAAATATTGATCAAGACATGGGCAAAAGGAAATATATTAATGTCATTCTTCCAGAGGAGATAATTAATTTCTGATGCAAGGTCCTTAAGAGACAGTAGACATTGCAAAACACAAAGGCCCAAGACAAACCTCGATAAGTGAAGGCACTTAAGAATGGGGAGAGGAAGGGGCGTCTGGGTGGTTCAGTCAGTTGAGCGTCGGACTTCAGCTCAGGTCATGATCTCGCGGTCCCTGAGTTCAAGCCCCGCGTTGGGCTCTGTGCTGACAGCTCAGAGCCTGGAGCCTGTTTCAGATTCTGTGTCTCCCTTTCTCTCTGACCCTCCTCCATTCATGCTGTCTCTCTCTGTCTCAAAAATTAAAAAAATAAATAAATAAAAGAATAGGGAGAAGAAGCAAGCCTCAATAAGCGAGGAAGGAAGGGATATAAAACACTTGAGGGTATTGCAAAGTTACAGGATGAAGAAAGAAGAGAGATGCAGAGTGACTGAGGTCTGACTTTTGAGAATTGGAGGTTATCAAGGCTCTTTGGGAAATAATGTTTTAGTAGAGAGGAAGATACACAGGTGAGATTATAATTAACTGAAGAGAATATAGAGTGTAAGAAAATAGAAGTCAGAGCATACACTACTTTGAGAAGCGCTTCAATACAAAAACATTTTTTTAATTTTTTAAATGTTTATTTTTGAGAGAGAGTGCATGAGCACTTGTGTGGGGGAGGGGCAGAGAGAGAGGGAGACTGAGGCCCCTGAGCAGGCTCTGCGCTGACATTAGAGAGCCCAACGCAGGACTCAAACCCAGGAACTGTGAGATCATGATCTGAGCCCAAGGCAGATGCCACTGAGCCACCCAGGTGCTCCAATATAAAAACATTTTTTTTAATATACTTATGTATGGTAAATTCAGGGAGATTATGGACTCAATGTTTTTCAGGCTAATAGAAATACATATGTCAAGAGGAAGAAGGCAGTAAGAGAAGAATTTTGAAAACGGAACAGAAACAATAAATCATAAAGCAAAATTCTTAGGATATGGGAAAGGATAAAATTTACAACACAGAGGGCAAAATTAGCTTTAAATTATTTATTTATTTGCTTTGAGGGGGGAGAGAGAGAGAGAGAGAGAGAGAGAGAGAGACAAGAAGCAAGGGAGGGGCAGAGTGATAGAGCAGATAAGCAGATGGATTCTGAGCTTGAGTCTGAAATCTTAACGGGAGGTATATTGCATGTGAAATGTATCATGGGGTCATTATCCCATCAGATGTTCATGACCTTCCTCAGGCAGGCTCCACACTGTCAGTGCAGCGCCAGATGCCAGGGCTCAACTCATGAACAATCAGATCATGACCTTAGCTGAAATCAAGAGTAGGTCGCTCAACCAACTGGGCCACCCAGGCGCCTCGGCTTTAAAATGAAAAGCAAAAGTTCAGTGAGATTTGGAGACAACGTTCTATCACTGGCATGTGGGTGTTCATCTCAGGTGAGGTGGGGGAGCTGGGAACAGTTCCAGGTCAAAGTGATAATGGGAATCCAGAAACAGATATCCTTGGAGGATTATAGGAAAAAACTAAGAATAAGTAGAATAATTATTAGCCCAGCTAAAGTCAAAATAGAAATTTGTCAGCCAGGAAACAGAAAAGGAGATACCGTTTTATTCCACATGTGGAAATGACGAAAACTGGGAGTATGCATGGGGGTCAGGATTAGATAAGCCCTAAGGGTTGACTCCAGCGTGTTAGACAATGGTAAATGGGGAATTTTGAGGGATTTTCTGAAGTTGAAGTTGTGAATGTCAATAAGGCAGAGGATTAAAGGGACAGGGTATTTCAGAATTGTCAGAGGAACACAGCTAAAATGGCTGATTCTAATTGAAGGGGGCAGGGAAGTATACGAAATTGAAGAACTAACTCAGCAAGTGTCTAAACGAATGAGATACAATAGAACATAGAATGCTGGTCAGAGATGGAAATCTTCAGATATCTTAAAAAAAAAAACAATTCTAAGTAGCAAATTTATTCTATTTGAGTGTAAAATACTGAGGCAGGAATGAAAGCTGTGGAATGTGCTTTAAAGCATTGGGATCTAATAAAAAACATGGTTGTTTTTATGTCTTGATGGGTCTCTTCCTCAGTTTCACCTTGAATCCTATTTGTGTAGGTTCAGATCTACACTGATGTATTTAGACATTAGTACTTGGAGAAAACAGATAAGCAGATGGATTCTGAGCTTGAGTCTGAAATCTTAACGGGAGGTATATTGCATGTGAAATGTATCATGGGGTCATTGTCCCATCAGATGTTCATGACCTTCCTTTCTCTCAAAGATTATGCAGGGGTTAATAACTTTTTGTTAGCTGTTCATAGTGCTTATATAAATGATTTTAAAGATACAGTATTGCTTGCTCTTGAATCAATAATTCAGTTTGAATGAAAAAAGTGAATATAAAACTGTTCTGCAATATTATTAGAGAGGTTCTGCTAAATTAGAGTTAACAGGAGTCCTTTTGAGATTATTTAATCTCATTAACAAATAACCATCATTTGACTAATATAGAGTGCCTTAATAAATGGTTTGCATCTCTTATGTGGGAAACTTGAGTCTATGTATAAGATTTGCTGATTATGTGAGATAAATTAACCTAAAACAATCAAATATATGCAAAACATTTGTGGAAGTTCTCTTTGCCTGCTGGATGAATGGACATTACACAAAGCTGTTTGATACTGCCATTTGCCATTTTTGTAAACAAATACAACAAAGGCCTTGCCTTTGAAATTGTTATGGTGCAAACAGTCCACTGCATTTTGGAGAAAATTTGAAACTCCCCAAATAGACTTTTTCTGCCTATTTTCTCTCTACTGAAAAATAATTTTAAACATTTGTCTTGAAAATATTTGTGCGTCCACAAGATTGAATATCCTTAGACATAAAATAAATTATTTTATAATATTTTGAGACAAAAATACATTATTAGAGCAAGGAAAGGATGGCTGTAATTTGAATAAGCAAAAATTGAAAACATGATTTAGGAATGTGTCCTACCTCTTGTTCACTTATCACTAGTGATCAGAAAGAAATTTATTGGTTGATCTTAAAGTAATGATCCCAGGGGATCTGTTTGTCTGATCACATCCATGGACAGGCATTGACTCTATTGGTGTAATGGAAATTCAGAATAGAATTTCTTACACTTGACGAATTTGTACTCTAGCCAATGACTCGGGAATACCTCCAGTTTCCTGCATACTCTCCCTCTCATATTTAGAGATACCTAAATAAAAATAAAGACCTACTTGAAAAAAAGAATAAAAATAAGAACTTTGATTTAACGTACATAAAAGGAAACCAAAAGAAAGAAAAATTGTATACATTTATTGACATTCAATTTATTTCAGCTTTGGAAATCTGTTACATAACAAAAATCACATTTCTCTGGATTTTTACAATTTATAAAATATTTTGACACCCTCCATTTCTCTGAAGTTATGTGACTAGCCTGAGGTCACTCAGAGATGTGGAAAAAGCATAACATATGATGAAAATATTAAATCAATTTTTTATCGCAAATGGCTGCAAAACACATTCTATTCATTTGGAATTATATTCTCTCCATTCTGCCAGATGATTTAGCCAATTCTGCTATGCAGATTTTATTTTACCAATTATTTTGTAACAAGCTTTTAGACAGTGTCAGCATTATAATTCTTCCACTGTCAAACTAGAAAAATGACACGCCTTCTGAAATATCCATTTGTTGAATAAGTGGGACCTTTTGGAAAATTTTAAAATGTTGATTAGCTAAGTAAACATAAGCACATTTAAAATAGATATTCTTTTATCTTTGAACCCTTTTCAAGTTTATGTTTTTAAGAGTCAGATGATTGCATTAATATTTTAAACAATAAAACCCAACACCACCATTAAAAAAATTATGTGATGTTTGTAACATAGCACATAGAAGAATAAAGAATAAGCAGGTTAGATCTAAAAGAAAACTAATGAATAGTCCATGATAGTGCAAAATCACTGGTTAAAAGCTAATTTTAATATCAAAACTGAAAATTGTAGAATGAATGTGACAGTGTTTCAAATATGAAAAAAAAAAAAAAGCAAAGCCAATTTTCCTTATACTTCCCACTGAGCTCTGAATCTAAAAAAGTATAAAACATAAAGACAGGGACATAGAAAAAATGGAAACAATCCACAATGATTCTACAATTAAATGGCAGGTAACTCTTTTGAATAGAAATGAAGTTTAATCAAACATTTGTAAATTGTCTCTAAAAATTAACTAAGGAATTCTCCAAAAGAGAACATATTCTTCATTAGAATTTGTTCTTCTTATTAAAATGTACTCTTTCTGGGGCTTGTTTACAGGCTGATTTTTTTTAAAGCACATGACATTATTATTCTGATAGTAATTCTCAAGTGTGCCATGAATGTTTGAGTCATCCCCACTGTTTTCTAGAAGCCTAGTTTTTACTAAGGAAAAAGATGTGGCATCTCTTCTGTAATTTTACTAAATGTCTGAAAGGCATAATAAAGAGGGAATCTGTCTGCAAGGTGATCCTTTATTTGTAAAATAGCTATTAGATAGCTCTAAATTCAGTGAAATCTTGTGTCCAGTAATTCCAAATGGTACCTCTACTTAACAGCACATGTTAAATTTGGTAAGTTGTGTTATGTCCTTAAGCACCTAGAATTTATTGGATAATAAGAGGATCAGTATAACAAATGGATTCTGTCAAAAATATTTTTCAACTTGTATTTTTTACAAAAATTGGGTTAGATCAGGATCTGATCATTACCAAAGCTTAACTGTTTAGTCCCACATGATATACACTCATTGGTAAACTTAAAAGCTGTTGTTTGGACTGCTTCGATGAATGGGAATCTTGTTTCAAAGATGGGAGAAATGAAACAGATTTCATTCATGAGGGGATTTGAGGGTAGGAGGGTAGGAAGGTTTAGGTTAGTTCCACTGAATACTTTTATGTCTTAATGAGGCACATTTTGTATAAAAAATTATAGTTTAGAGAATTTGAGTTTAAGTCAAAAATAAGAATTGAAGCAGAGTTGTTACAAAACTTTGTTGTTTTGAACTTGACAATTGAATGATCATACATAGAACTCAGAGTCCAGAAAAAACAAAAAACAAAAAACTTAAATGTTTGGAGTAAAGTGGAAGAGGAAGCCTTGAAAATTTGATTCATCTTGTGTAAATAAGAAGTTCAGTGCACATACCATTTGAACCCAATAAATCCATACATAGTGTATGTTAACTTTGGAACTGAATTTATGAAGTTATGATTGCCTTGGGAAAGTAGAAGATGAAATAGTGTTCATGCCTCAAGAGAGTTAACCTCTCTTCTTGATCTAATCCAACCACTTCAATCTAAAATTAACTAGTATAGGGGGAAGGGGAGGGAAAAAAATAGTTACAAACAGAGAGGGAGGGAGGCAAATCATAAGAGACTCTTAAATACAGAGAACAAACTGAGGGTTGATGGAGGGTTGGGGGAGGAGGGAAAATGGGTGATGGGCATTGAGGAGGGCACTTCCTGGGATGAGCACTGGGTGTTGTATGTAAGCGATGAACCACGGGAATCTACCCCAAAAACCAAGAGCACATTTTACACACTGTACGTTAGCCAATTTGACAATAAATCATATTAAAAATAAATAAATATTCCTATAGACAAAAAAATTAATTGGCATATTGAGAATATGTCTATTCTTTTGACATTTTATTCAAACATAGGGATTTTAAATATATTTTATCATTAGTCTTATACCACTGTTCTTAGTACAAGAGGGACACTGAATACATTTGTAGGAATGCTTGGCTTTCCCCCTCAACCTTTATTTGCTTTTTCTATGTCCACATTACTTTTAGTCTTGATCAAAGCCTCAGAGAATGCTCTGCAGTGTGAGGGAAAGTATATTTGCTGCTTTCATAAGAACTGGCCCCAACATCCTTGTAAGTTACCAACCCCTCGGTGGTTCCTTGCAAGTGCTGTGGCCACAGAACTTGTGCATAAGGGGAGAGAACATTCTCTTTTCTTTGAGGAGCAATTGCTGGGAATCCCACGTTGGGTTTCTGAGACACTCTTGCCACTGGGAGCAAATGAGACACAGTAAAGGGGCACTTAAGATAAAGATATTTTGTGTGAAAGATACACAATTCTGAATAAAATGAAGTCTTTTTGTGCTTAAGCAGGAGGAATACATAACTGATTACATTTCTTGTTTTGATTTCTTTATATAGGTCTTATTTATTTTTATTTCAAAAACATATTTATCTTGTGGCGACCACTACATGTTAAGATTTTTTTGTTTAAAAAAATATGCAGCATACAGATTTTCATTCAGTTCATCCAACATTTACTTTATAGTTCTGGTAAAACATTGTTCTGAGTTTTAAGAAGATAAAAAGATAGAAGGAACATAATTCCTGAGCTGAATCAATATATAAATATCCTAAAAGGCTTTAAATGGACTTTTTTACAAATATACAGACAATATCACAGCCAATATTCAGAAACCTGAACAATGTTATTAATATAACTTAAAGTACCTTACCATTAACTGTATAAATAAATTGAGACTAATTGGTTTTAACAGCAAAAGTAATTAAATAACATGTTAATTTTGATATCAAACAACATATTTCTGTTCAAACAAAATAACCTAACTCTTTATAACTTATAATTAAAAGATTGTTTTCAATATTAAATAACTGATATTCAGAAAATGATTAGGGTATGATAAAATAATAAATTCATATGCGTTTTCTTTTACTAATAGTAAATTGTATTATTGACAAAGAAGAATTTAATTATCTCAGAAATATTTGTCTCTGCTTAACAAAAAAAAAAAAGTAAATCCTAAAGAAAAAAGTAAACATTTATAGAGTACATTTATAGCCTATTTAAGTTTCCAAACATGTATTCATAATAAAGCCCCCATGTGGTAATATACCTAAAATTAAAAGTTGAGGAAAGTAAATATAGCATAATTGAAAACACCAGGGTTTTGAAAGAAAGAAGAAAAAAAAATTACCTAATAAGAGCAACTTTACAGTTCTTGCATCTCGCTCCGCATCTTCTTGAAGCTTTTTCTCCAGTTCTTTTGATCTTTTGGCTGACTCCTTGCTCTCTGAACTAATTCCGCTTCCCATTTGGGTAGTTTATTTGCCCAAACTTTTTCAAACGGACAGCACAGCTCTGGCTTGGACAGAGGCTGCAGAAGGAGTGCTCTGCTGAGGCTCCTAACAGCCCATCCCCTCACTCTCTGAGATTCCGCTTTGACTAAGGAGATACTTTATGAACTATCACCTGATCTAAGGGTAAACCTATACATCGCTATGGTTGTACGGCTGGAAGCAGAGGAGGAAATTCATTATGCTTTCAAATTAAATGACCATTTATGGCACATCTTCAAAAACTTGGTCATCTTTCTTAAAGAATAGTGTATAATAATGTAGAACATGGTCGAAATCTATACACTAAAGTTAGTGTGCAGTGAACAGTTCAAGTGCATGTTTCTCACTAACAGGCAATATTTATTACTGTGATTTAAAGTTATTATTACTAACCAACAAGCGTGTATCTTCATATATTTGAGTCTTCAAATTCTAGATAATCATTCCAATATCACTCTCCGAATATTTATACTGAATCATCCAAATTTATACTCTTGTATGCTTAGATTATCACTCAAAATTGTTGGGAATCTTCTAGTATTAACTAGAAGACATCCTTTTTTTAATTTAAATTATAATTTTTAAATGTAGTTCTTATATTTATACAGACTGTTGTATTGCCACATAGAATTCAACACACGTTGCTCTTAAATTAATGATTTTAACCTCATTGAATCCATCTCTATAAAAGGAGCTTTTACTGCTTGTGAGAAAACCAATCCATCAACATTACCTGAGGGCCCACTTGGTGTAGACACTGAACTGTGTTCAATTTAGGCAGCACATTAAGTCTTTGGGGCCATTAAGCAACAGCTGTTGTGCTGGAAAGACGTTTATTGATTTGGTACCAAGGAAATAAAAAACAATGTTCTTTGAAACAGTAGGTAATTTGGTTCTTCCTGAAAAGTAAAAACAGTAAATACATCTAAATATGTTCCATGCCTTTTAACTACCCCACTAAATGTCATGCACTTGAGATCTGCAAGGTTGGGGACAAAGATTAGATTATGTTGTACAACTTTTTATTTATATGAAGCATAAAGCACTTGTTAGGTAGTGTGTGTGTGTATATATATATATATATATATATATATATATATAGAGAGAGAGAGAGAGAGAGAGAGAGAGAGGGAGAGGGAGAGAGACAGAGAGAGAGACTAATTGGTTTTAACAGCAATGTCTATATCTATCTATCTATCTATCTATCTATCTATCTATCTATCTATCTATCTACATTATAAATAGAGTTGACCCCCTGTGACAGCAGGCAAATCTTTCCATGAATACTTTGGGATTTGTGAATGTGCCCTAACCAGGAAATGGTAGAAGACAGTCAATCCATCAACATGTCAGCACTAGTCTTCTTTCAAGTTCTTGTGCAAAGTTTGAACAGGTGGGGTTTTGCATATTCATAAAACAAGGAAATTTTAGGCTGCCAAATTACATACATACTCCTCATTTGTTTACTTTTTCCCATAAAATATCAGGCTGAAGGTACATAAGCATAGTCAAAACTCATGGCTTTCATCTCTCCAAAGCCATGTTATGATAGTATAAAGATTTGGAAAGGTTTGCAAGGGTTTGTGCAAATCATGTGGTATTGCTTTTACAATGCAAAGAGCCTGCCCCAAAGGAACAAGATTTGCACCCCTTAGTTTATTTAGACTCACCAGTGAACACAGAATTCACTCTGACAGCAATACAAAATAACAAATATTAAAATAAATTTGTTTTTGCCTATTGTTTTTATATCAAAATCAAATACATTTAGTACCTTGAATACACAAGATTCTTGTATGTTTTATAACAATTATGAACTAAGATCATATAATTTGCATTCAAATATATATACCCCACAACTTTTTGGTGGGGACACACCTGTTGAAAAAGTGTACATTTTACTAAGACTATCTAGGTTATTAACTTAAACTGAGCAGCTCTTTCAGGACTGTATACAACTTTCTGCACTGTATGAAATGATAAACATCTACTTTTCTGTAACCCAGAATGTTTAGTCGTTAACGTTGAGATTATTATCTAAATTTTTCATCAGTGACTAAAACAAGCTTGATATAAAATTCAAGGCGTGTCTATATTTAGGGGAGGCAGGCTGGGAAGAGTCTGGCAGAAGAGGAACGTTCCTTTCTCTGTCTTCTCCCCTGGGGACCTGGGAAACATCTTCACTAATGAGCTGGGGTTGTTAATACAGCTATTAGTCCTGTTGTTGCACTTCGGATTATTACTTTCTGGACCTAAGAAAATGTTGAAAATAAAATAGCGAATTCCACTAGAGTGGGGACAAGAGCTTACGAGCTTTGATGTATTCCACAGTATTTGGCAGAGTGTTAGCCATAGGAAATGATCAAAAATTATTTCTTGGTAACGAATTGAGGCCTGGGGTCCTTTCTATTTCTTTCACTCTGCTAAGGTGACTGTACAAGGGCTCCTTTTCGAGGTTCAATGTGGGTCTATCTCAACACCTTAGAAATTTTAGAGTGTCTCAAAAAAATGAATGAAAAAGCTCACTTTTGGTCTGAAATAGTGTCAGTATATACAATTACAACTGTTAGCACATTTACCTTTTTTTTCTAAGCCTTAAAAATAACATTAGTATACTCCCTTTCGGTGGTTAAACTTCATCTCATAGAGAAAATTGATAAAAGTTGACAATGGGAAAAGGTAACTAAATTAGATGCTTTTTATTCAGGGAAAAAATGCAGCTAAAAATTTTGTTCTTGAAAACAAACCTAAAGCTATCCAAAACACTATAATGTTAGAGTTCTATGTATTAGTCAGCTGAAAGAGAGAGATTGCTCTGTGTATATCCACACACCCCGGAAGCGAGAGACATTGTATTGAAATATCATGGTCTTTTAGAATAATAATTGAGAATGACTTCTAAGAACCTTGTTGCTTTTTGATTTTTTTGTATCACAGCATCACCCTGAATGGGAATATCTTCTTTTGGAACCAGGTTGTGAAAAAGAAAATTGACTTGAGGTAAAGTACAGAGAGAGTCCTCAGCTCTAAAGGTCCCTGAAATATCACAAGTTTGTAGGGGGTGAATAATTTTTTTTGGTATTTTTGGTCATGATCTCTGTGTAATCTTCAGAAGAGGATATGAGTCTTTAAAAAGGCTGAGTAATCACTATTTTACATTTATAATTCAACATCTAGCTTGGGATGACATGCAATTATCCCCCACCTGCTTTTCATGATGAGATTTCAAACAACGTTTCTGTAGATGTCTCTTTTGCCAGTATTACCTGGGCTTCAAGCTGGAGTTCCTTTGAGAATGTGATATGTGGCTGACTTCAGTGGCTCAGCTCCTTCTGGAAGTTGTGAATACAATTGTAAATACAAATCTTTATTACTCCTTATTTTGTTTCCACATGTTATTGGAGGTGTTGACTTCAGGCTTTGAGTCCCTGGGTGGTTTGAGTCCTGGCTGCCTTAGCAATGACCTTTATCCTTGTATACTCCCATGAAATTTGAGGCAAACCATCTCTCCTTTGCTAATGGTACTCAAATGTGCACTTCTGGGAGCTCTATGCATGGTATCTCCAACAGAGAGTTCACATCTTTGGGGACTTCCTGAGAGGAGTCTTGTGATCTTGAGGGAATAGGACAAAACTTACTGTTTCAAGTTAGTGCATTCATGCAGTACAATAAGTTTACAATACCAGCATTAAGCAGCTCTTATGTCTTCAGAGGTAATACAAGTAGGTATTTTTATTCATTGGAAATGACTTCTACCTTTAATTATTCTACATGTTCTTCTTTTTATATTAGAACATGATTATATATAACTATTATTAGAAATATAAAAAAGATATAAGCCTAACTGACAAAGATGAGATTCATAATTATTTCCTAAGGGGCCACTTCCTGTCCTAAATTCTGATCTTGTTTAAGATGTTTTTTACTGTCTCTTTAATGTAACATTTCTACTACTTCCTTCCTTCATCTTATTTCTCAGTCACTTCAGTTCTGATTATTACAACCACGTTTTACTTAGGTTTCCTGATTCTAGTCTCTGCCTTATTCCACTGTAACTTGTCTGATTGTGCCAGGTTACATTTCCTCAAGCCCAAATTTCATTATTATACTTCTCTTGATACAAAATCCAAGAACTCCTTAATTGTTATTCTATCCTGCCACCATATACTCAGTAATCTACTTAGCACTAGCCAACTATCCAAATATATCTCCCATTACTTCTCATAACACGTTCTCTATTATAGCTGGGATTTTACATTTTTCCTAATTAGATGTCCCAACTTAGCTTTCACACATGCTTTATTTCCTCACTAGGAATATCTTGCTCTTCCACAGATGACTTTTCCATAGTACTTCTTCTTTTAGAAACTAATATATAGGGGCTCCTGAGAGGCTCAGTCGGTTAAGCATCTGACTTTAGCTCAGGTCATGATCTCACGGTTTTTGAGTTCAAGTCCTACATTGGGCTGTCAGCAGCAGATCCTCTGTCCCCTTCTCTCTCTGCTCCTACCCTGCTCATGTGCCTGTTTTCTCTCTTTCTCAATAAAATAAACATTAAAAAATAACCTACTATGTGTGTGTATATTCTCCATTATACTTCACAACTACTATCACCCACGAGGTGATCCTTTACTCTCCAAATTCCTATGAGGAAGATGCTACTGGTCAGTTTGTTCTTCCTCAAACTAGGAAAGATACTCTCCAGTGACCTTGCCCTCTGCTTCTTTTCTGTTTGCAAGATCCTAACTAAGAGTACATTGAAAAAAATCTTCCTTATTGAAATAATTGGTGAATAGTGAGTAATTGACAGATATATGCATAGTGTTTGACAGCTCTTTGCTCCATATTGGAAATGCATGATTTTCCTTTTCACATGATGGCATGTATGAAATACTACCTCTGGAATTGCAGGAACTTACTTAACAATTGATATATTCAACAATTGTTATGTACCAGGCATGGGAGATTCAGCAATAAACACGTTAGATAACACCTCACAGGGCTTAAATTCTACTGTGTGAGTATCTATGGGGGCTCACACAGACAATGAACATGATAAATATTTAAAGTACATAGATTTATAGATGGTTACAAGTGTTAAATAAAACAGAATGAACACAAGGGGTATAGGAGTCATGATGAGGATGAGAGATTAGAATTTTATATAACTTTTCCAGGGAAGATCTAACGAAAAGGTAATAATTTTATATCGTTTGCTAACATCTGACTTTTTTTTTCTCTTCAAATTTTATTTTAAATTTTAGTTAGTTAACATACAATGGAATATTGGTTTCAGGAGCAGAATTCAGTGATTCATCACTTACATACAACACCAGTGCTCATTATAACAAGTGACCTCCTTAGTACCCATCACCCATCTGGCCCATCCCCAGCTCACCCCCCTCCACCAACCCTCAGTTTGTTCTCAATCTTTACGAGTCTCTTATGGTTTGTTTCCCTCTCTCTTCTTTCCCCTCCCCATACGTCCAACTGTTTGTTTCTTAAAATCTGACTTTAATATGAAAAACACATGCGAAAAGCTTACTAGAAAGTGTTTTTTGGAACAATCCATGTAAGTGAGTAAAGGAAGCAATATTGTCAGAAGGAGAAATTATATTGCAATGCAGTTGCAGCAGAGAACTCAGCTCGGAGAGCTCAAAGGCTGACATGGTCCTTCAGGTTTATATTGAAATGAAGCACAAAGACTGGACTAGTATGCCTTCTTTAAGGACCATAGCAGCTAGGGACTGAGTGGGGCAGTACCACAGGCTTCCGTTTGATATTCACTGAGTTAACCCTTACTGTATAAACCAAAAACGTGATATGAGGATTTTGCCAACTGCCATGTATATTCATTCTAATTATACATTTAGGGACTTGAGAAATGACTACTGGCTGAGTCTGTGAATTCAATGGATCCACCTTGATATGGTCCAGGATACCATTTATTACCTGGTTTCCATATGTCTCCATTCTAGCATGATGGCCATTATGCTACTGCTGGTCCCCGAGTATCAAGATTTACTCAGAACCCATATTATATTCATTCTATAATATAGCATGGTGTTGAAGTTTTCTCACTCATGGGGATCTTTCAATATTTGGGTACTGGCTCTGAGAAGTAGCTCAAGTATAGAAATAGAATAAGGGTTCATAACATTTTTTGAGAGCAGTCATTCTTATCCTCCTAATGAATACCCTTGATTTTTCTGGTTGTTTAACCTGAGCAATACTCATATTGCGTGCTCATTTATTTGGGCTTTAAGAACATTCTGTTTTATTAACTATTTTCATAGGTCTCTGCCTGTAAAGGTCTCCTGGCTGCCACTCTGACTTTGACTTTCATTACAGTATTACATTTATTTTGGTTCTCATAATTAAGTGCTAAAACCTGGTCTCTCTTATTTTGGGATCTTATTACTCCTATTGATTTGAGGAAGCCTAGGTCTGTAATTGATATTTTAATAATCAACCCCTGCCTATAAAGAATTATCTCAATAATGCTGAAATCTTCACTAGAGCTTTTCTCATTATTTTAATACATGGAAAGTTTTTTGGTCACTTCTTAAAGTCTGACTGGTTATCCAATGTAGGACATCAACTTCTCTAAGCCTCCTATTGCCCTTCTCTACCATTATCATGGGACAACACTATATCTGGTCTGCTAAGAGTCATCCTAGAAAACATGTTAATACCATCTCCCAGGGTATTGGCACCCTGTATCATAGGAACAAGCTTTTGTATGATACCTTTCCTGTATCCAACTTTATGTCCTCCCTTCCTTTGATCTTGTATCATTAGAAACCAGTCATATGTATAGGTATTCCATATACATGTTGGTTAGTTTGTATATATGTTGGTTAATTTCTATAGCTCTTTCAGTATGTGGGCTCTTTCTTCTGACGCAGGTCCAGAGCTTCCCTGGCCAGGTTACGTCATAAGCAGATTTATAGTTATCGGTCTTTAGGATAAGTGGGTATAGATCTTCAATAGGTTGAACATTATAAGACAAAGGCCTCTGCATTATTGCCATGCAAGAGGGAGTACTAGCCTTTTAAAAGGAAGAGTATACCACTGTTGCTAGCCCAGAGGGTCCAGATCTAAGGATTCAAGATTTTCTGATGCATCAGACCAGGCATTGTTATTCTAAGTCTCTGAGTTTCACTTCTTTCCAATGACAACTTTGATTTTGGTGGAGTAGTCTTGCCAAGGTTGAAAATTCAATCTTCTTTGGAACTCTCCTATTCTTATAATTAAGTCCTACACCTGATCATCACTTTTTCCACGCTTTTCTCTACTACATGATATGAGAGACTCTTTTTATCCAGCACAAGGTATCTGTTGGCTTTTGCACTTTGCATTAAATTGGTGATCAATTGCTCTTGGCCTTTCATTGTCTTTCTCCAGTGAATAGATAGTCCACAGCTATAGTCCTTACAATATCTATTTTTCTTAGCTCAAACACTAAGATTTTGCTCACCTATACATTGTCTATCACTGGTATGCCATCCCAGGTGAAAAGCTTTATAAAGTAAACTGCTACTAAAGCCAACGGCTATCAGTGATAGGCTTACCACCAACAAAGGGAGGTCTAATTGTTCAGCTGGCTAGAGGTTGAGGGTGTGGGGTAGGTAATCTTTCTCCAGTATGCCATTTTAGAGTGTGCTTCTTAGGAACACCCCTGGTACCAACTCTCTTAGATTAAGTTTCCTGGAAATGGAATCAGACAGATTTACATGACAAAGTGCAGCGGGCAATACCCTTGGCAGATATGCCAATATGGAGTAAGAGTAAAAACTTAGCAAGAGGAATGGTTGAACTACAGTGCATTTACAAGAGGGGATTCAGCTGATCCTGTAAGAAGTCTTTAGCTAGAATGACTCTTCAACTCATAACTGAGAAGGGAGATGAACCCTTATGTTCCCAAGTTTTCCAATCACTGGATGTGGAAACCTCTGAATTGTACTCAGGTACAACTTAAATAAAGCCTTGGGAAATACAGCTCCTTTTGGTCAAGGACAATTTCTGAGGAGGGACTCAGCTGCCAACACTCCCAGTAGCTGAAAGAACAAGTGTCACAGTCATGAAAGGAATTCTAAGTGGTGCAGCAGAAGTGTTCACTTCAGTAACATTTAGGCAAGGACATCAAAGAGATGAGGAATAAAAAGAAAAGACATCTGGAGAAAGACAAATCTGAGCAAAGAGAATGGTAAGTGTGAAAGCCACGAGGCAGACACTTGTCTAATGTAACTGAAGAACTGTAAGAGAACCATAATGGCTGAATAGAGTAAGTACATGCTATTTATGGGTGGGTAGAAGAATAAAGCAGAATTAGTAGGAATGGGGTGGGTGGTCCAGATTATTAAGAGGCTCCTAGTTTAGCTCAGGAGTTACTCTCAGATACTGGAAAAACATTGCAGGGCTAACAGAATTCTGGATAGCATGTTGAAAATTAATTAAGAAAATTTCACAATAAATCAGGTGAAAGGCAACATGATTTAAGGCTAGATTATCACCACGGTAGCAAATGGTCAGATTCTGTATACAGGTTACAGGTAGAACTGACAAGGTTTGAGAGATGAAGGGTTTGTGAGAAATAGAGGAGCCTGAATAATTGTAAGAACATAGTTGCTATGTACTGAGATGGGAAAGACTGTGAAACAAACAAATTTAGAAAGACCAGGAACTCAATTTTTGAATATCATATATTGAGATAGCTATTAGCCATATTAAGTGTTCAAGCAGGCCATCATACATGAGTCTATGAGTGTAGGACTGGCTAGAATAGAATTCTGGCTAGAATATAATTTGAGACTCATCAGCAGATGATGGCATCCAAACCATTCAAAAGTAGATGATATAATGAAGGGCATATGTAAAGATAGAAAAGAGGTTCAGAGGTTGTATCCAAGGTAATTTAAAGAAGTCTGGGAAGTTGTTGCTAACGTGGAAGAAGTATCAGGAGAACATATCTCCTGATCAGGAGAGATAGTCCACGCTCGTGGATCGGAAGAACCACTATTGTCCTCCTAGAAGCCAAGGAAAGGCATGGGGTCTTATGAGATGGGAGTGATTCACTCTGTCAAATGCTACTCATCAAGTCAAGAAAAAAAAATACTGAAAATTAATCCTTGATTCCAGTCAGGCCTACCTCTTACATTTTCAAGCCAGAATATTATTCACAGCACACACACTACACATCTAAATATTAATTATAAATCAAGCTAATAACTTTTTCTTTAGTGTTTATTCACTTTTGAGAGAGAGACAGACAGAGAGCAAGCGGTGGAGGGGCAGAGAGAGAGTGAGACAGAATCCAAAGCAGGCTCCAGGCTCTGAGCTGTCAGCACAGAGCTTGACACGGGGCTCGAACTCACAAACCAGGAAATCATGACCTGAGCTGAAGTCCAGCGTTAACCAAATGAGCCACCCAGGCTCCCCAAGCTAACAACTTTTAAAAAAAGTATTCTTCCTCTTAAAAAAACAGTAACTTCATAGTGCTGTGAAAAGACATGTCAAATTTAGCCCTCTGAGTGATTTTTAATACCAAAATATGAAAGAATGAAGATCTTGCCTCTCTTCTCTTTCCACCATTAACTCTGAGCTCTGCCATGACAGAACTCTTGCACAGGCAAGCTCTGGCCAAGCTCTCTTAACAACATACAAACAGCTACTTCTTGGTAATCCCTCTGGACTAGGGATATGTATACTAGTGCTGTGTTCAACTCTTGAGGGGTCAGACTCAAGAAAGAGGCCCATGCAGATCCTGAAGTGGGTTTGAGTGATTTTAGCAGGAAATTATGGGATTTTGGTTTCTCGGAATGTGGTCTAGAGGAGGAGCATAGGCTCCAGGTGGGCATTTCCCCTTGGCCTCATGAACTCCTTCCTCTGTGGGAGGTGAGCTCAGACATGAAGGGCCAGAACAGGGATTTCTAAGTTGTGGGGCTCATGGAAGTGGCCCCTCTTGACTGAATATAGAGGTAGTACATAATTTAGAAGTGTTGACCTGGATAACCATGGTTTCAAAACAGTGTTATAAGTGAAAAAAATGGGGTAGAGAAATCAGAGACTGCAGTGGACATTGCTTTCAAGGTTTTCATCTGTAAAGGGAAGGGAAGGACTGTCATGGCAACTGGTAGGGACGTTGGTCAAAGAGGATGCTTTTGTATATAACCTATGAGAAAGAAACAGTGCAAAGGGGAAATGGTAAGATTTGATAATGCATAATAGAAAAGAGACTGTGTTGTTGAAATGATCTTCTTGGGTAGGTGAGAAAGAATGACACGTAGTGCACAAATGGATGGTAGTTTTCTATTAGAAGACTAGACAGTTCATCTACAGTAACAAGAAAGAAGGAAAAGAAAATAAATATTAAAGCAGACAGATGTTTGGTATAATGCTGGAAGGATTCCCATTTACAATTGAGTCCAAAATAATGATCTATCTAGGAATAAACTTAACCAAGGAGGTAAACGACCTGTACTCTGAAGACTATAAAACACTGATGAAAGAAACAGAAGATGACACAAAAAAATGGAAAGATATTCCATTCTCATGGATCAGAAGAACCACTATTGTTAAAAATGTCCATATGACCCAAATAAATCTACAGATATAATGCAACATCTATCAAAATACCAACAACATTTTTCATAGAACTGGAACAAATAATCCTAAAATTTGTATGAAGCCATAAAAGACCCCAAATAGCCAAAGCAATCTTCAAAAAGAACAAAGCTGAAGGCATCACAACCCCAAACTTCAAGATATACTACCAAAGCTTTAGTAACTAAAACAGTGTGATACCAGCATAAAAATAGACACATAGATCAAACGAACAGGATAGGGTACCCATACATAAACCTGTGATTATATGATCAATTAATCCATGACAAAGGAGGCAAGAATATGCAATCGGTAAAAAACAATCTCTTCAACATAGGTGCTGGGAAAACTGACATGTGAAAGAGTGAAATTGGGCCATTTTCTTGTACTAAACACAAAAATAAACTCAAAATGGATTAAAGACCTAACAGAGAGATGTGAAACCATAAAACTTCTAGAAGAAAACACAAGCAGTAATTCCTTTAACATTGGCCATAGAAACATTTTTCTCGATATCTTTCCTCAGGCAAGGGAAACAAAAGCAAAATTGAACCACTAGGAATACACCAAAACACACACACAAACAAAACAAAACAAAACACAAAAAACATTTTTGCACAGGGAAAGAAACAATGAACAAAAACAAAAAGGCAACCTAATGAATGGGAAAAGATATTTTCAAATGATATATCTGACCAGGAGTTAATATACAAAATATATAAAGAACTTCTACAGCTCAACACACACACACACACACACACACACACACACACACACACACACACACACAAAGCAAATAATATGACTAAAAATGTACAGAGAAATTTGATAGATATTTTTCCAAAAGATATACAGATGGTCAACAAACCCCTAAAAAGATACTCAACATCACTACTCTTCAGGGAAATGCAAATTAAACTCACAATGAGATATCACTTTATATCTGCCAGATAGGCTAAAATAAAAATCACAAGAAATAACATGTGTTGGAGAGGAAGTAGAGAAGAGGGAACTCTCGTGCACTTTTGGTGGGAATGCAAATTAATGGAGCCACTGTGGGAAGCAGTATGGAGTTTCCTCAAAAAAAATAAAACTAGAATTACCATATGATCCACTAACTGCACTAACAAAGAAACAAAAACACCAATTCTAAAAGATATGTGCACTTCTGTGTTTATTGCAGCATTATTTACAGTAGCCAAGATATGGAAGCAACCCAAGTGTCCATCCATAGATGAATGGATAAAGAAAATGTGGAATTTATACAGAATGGAATATTACTCAGCCATAAAAAAGAATATCTTGCCATTTACAATAACACGGATGGACTTAGAGAGTCTTATGCTAAAGGAAATAAGTCAGTCAGAAAAAGAAAAATACCATATGATTCCACTCATATGTGTAATTTAAGAAACAAAGGGAAAAAAGACAAAACAACCTGACTCTTAAACACGGGGAACAAAATGGTGGTTGCTAGGTGAGGAGATGGGGTGGGAGATTATGGGTGAAATAAATGGTGTTAAAAGTATGCTTACCTTGATGATCACTGAGAAGTGTATAGAATTGATGAATCATTGGTAAGCACCTGACTTCAACTCAGGTCATGATCTTATGGTCTGTGAGCTCAAGCCCCACATCAGGCTCTGTGCTGACAGCTCAGAGCCTGGAGCCTGCTTCCAATTCTGTGTCTCCCTCTCTCTCTGCTCGCCGCCCTCTCCCCCCACCCCCATGCTATGTCTCTCTCTCAAAAATAAATAAACATTAAAAAAATAAAAAAATGAATTGTTGAATCATTATGTTTTACACCTGAAATTAATATAACACTAAATGTTATTCTTGAATAAAAAGATAATAAAAATAAATGTCTCTTCGGATGGCTTCTTTTTTATTTAAATAGGAAGCAAGAGAGGGAACATGTATTGGAGATACTAAAAGAGAGTGAAATAGTCATCTAATTTGTTACCAGTTCAACCTAAATAACCCTTTATATCAGCCATAAAACCAAAGATGCCTCAGCAGTCATTGTGTTGTACAAATCCCCGAATCTTTTCCTTTAGGGGTTGTCCTTAAATTCCTCAGGAATTTGGAGATTGCTAACAGCTCATTTCTCTGAAACCTCTCTCACATGGACTTTCATGTTCTGGCTAATAACCTTTTATGCCTTCACACCTGGTCTTCTGTCTTCACTGAATTCTTTCACTGTTTCTTTTTCTAAAGCAAGATTCTTTCACATTTCTGTCTTTAAATCCGATGCTCCTTCTTCAGACAGCCTCATTTCCTCTTCAGGACTTAAGGATTACTGTTTCTTATCCAGGTACATACTTCACCCTCTCTCCCTGATTATTGGGGCAGACTCCTAAAGAATTTACTTCCTCTTTTCTTTCTACCAAACTCTCGCTCAATCTCATATCACACAGATGTAAGAGTTCTCTTCCCAAGGAACAAATGACTCTGTCCTTTATAACATGTCCATTGTTTAAAGTAAAAACTTTTAGAAGACCCAAAGGACATAAACTAGGTTTTTTATTTTTATTTATTTTTTTAGTAATCTAAACAGTAGGATTTGAAAAACTATTATCCTAAAAATGTGAAATACTGAACAAATGCTCTTTCTGGAAATTACACAATTTCCACCCCCCACTTCTGATCACACTTTCCCAGAATAATTGTTGAGTTACAAGTTCAAATAAAACTGAAGTTCGCCCTACACCAAACACTTACCAAGACCAGGGAGCTATAAGCCTACAGAAATAATCCACTGTACAAGACCCTCCACTTCCAAATATTTCTCTGTAAATATTTACTTTGTGTTTCCAGCTTGAAGGAATGTCTCAGACAATAAAATGTCTTGTAAAACTTTTAAGTCTATACTAGTTAATCCACTTTTCTCCTGAATTTTACATTTGTCTCCTATATTCTAAATCCTAGTTGAATTTTTTGTTTTTCATACCTTTTTTCGCTAGCTCATCATGTCTTTCATCATTAACCTTGTGCTGTTCTTGTTGCCTCAATGCCCTTTCTCATCTCAAAAAGGTTTAATGCCCAATTCAGTGTCACCACATCCACTACACTCAACTCTAACAACACTTGAAAGCTCTTTACATATTCTCTGAAAATATAAAATTTTACTGTGACCCATTTTTTTTTCTTCTTCAACGTTTTTATTTTGACTGTGACCCATTTTTTTAAAAAATGTTTATTTTGAGAGAGAGAGAGTGAAAGAGCGAGTGGAAGAGGAGCAGAGAGAGAAGGAGAGAGAATCACAAGCAACCTCAGCACTCTCAGTGCAGTGCCCGGTGAGAGGCTTGATCCCACGAACCATGAGATCACCACCTGAGCTTAAATAAAGTGTCAGAGGCTTAACCAACTGAGCCACTGGGGTGCCCCTACGAGGACCACTTTTACAGTAAGTAACTGAACATATTGCAATTCATTTAAATAATTTATATATCTGGTTTATTGTTGGTTTGCAAGCACCTCGGGGGCTTTCCAAGTATAATCTGAAACTGGCCCCACAACGTGGAAGGCAGGGAGAGACTGAAGAAAGAAGTAACTCCAGATTGGTAGTTTTTGCAGGTGACAAACTTCCAGTTTTTGTCACTGTCCAGGTGTCCAACTTCCAGATGGAAGTTTTAAGAAGCAAAGAAACTTACATTCAAGTCTTGTCCTGGGTGGCTGCAAGACGAGTAGCTTTCTGCACCTGCCCATGAAATCTTAAAAGTGTGCATAGAGGTTTTAACTAGGTTCAGTCACATATTCCGGCCAGATGGTCTCAACCATTTATCATTATCTCAAGGCTATGTCCTTGGAGCAGCCTCTGGGATCAGGGAAGGCAAGTGGACCCCATAATCCAAGGACATGGGGAGTGGGTAAGGAACCTCCAATTGCTGGGTCCAGCTCACAGAAATCAGGTCTTCTTGATGACCCACCCCCAACAATTACTCGTACTAACTGAAAAACTATAGGCTCCAGAGACAGAAAAATCTGAAAAAAATACCGCATGTTATTTGTACTTTAGTCAGAACTATGCGACAGTCTTCTGCAATGATGGGAATATTCTGTATCTGCACAGTCTAAAACTATCCATTCGCTGCATGTGTCCACTGAGCACTTGAAGTGTGTCTAGTGCAAATAAAAACTACATTTTAAATTTTTAAAAATTTTAATTATTTTGGGTTTAAACTTAGATAGGTACAAGTAGCTACTGGCTTTAGTTACTACATGTTCGGCCTGCAGGTGTACACACTGAGATTTCTTGTGTAAATGTCACCTGCAAAATCCCTTCATCTCACCACATGTAAACCCTTGCTGTGAATGCTGCTATAAGATTCATATCTGGGGCACCTGGGTGGCTCAGTCAGCTGAGCGTCTGACTTCGGCTCACGTCCATATCTTGCAGTTCATGAGTTCAAGCCCCGCGTCTGGCTCTGTGCTGACAGCTCAGAGCCTGGAGCCTGCTTCACATTGTGTCTCCCCCTCTTTCTCTGTCTCTTCCCTACTCGTACTCTGCCTCTCTCTCTCTTCCTCTCTCTAAAATAAACATAAAGGAAGTTAAAAAAAATTCACATCTCATCTAGCCATTGCCAAACTGCACTGTGCATACCAACTTGGGCCTTCTCTCTATGACTCATGCTGCATAATCCTAATCTGACTGTTTCCCTCTTTATCCCCACACTTCCCAAAACACACAAAAGCCTAAAAACAGCCACAAAGCCATTACTCTCTGAAAATGAACCCATGATCCAGTATTTTCATTCTTATTTGTTGCGGTTTCTATTTGTTACGCACATATGAGTCAGAGACATTACTGGATGCTTGATGGTAGCAGGAAGAAAAGTTAATGTGTTTCAATGACTGTGCATTTTTCTCATCCTTTGTCGTACTAGCAAAAGAATAATTTCATGTCTCCCTTGAATTATCTTTTCCCTAGAAAATCCTCAAATGATTTATCTGCCTATTCAACACACTTTGTATCTCTCCTGAAATTTTGAGCTACAGTTGTACCACAGAATGATATTCTTAAAGAATATTAAAAAAATGGTCAGGACAGTAATCCAAGTGCACATGAAAAAAGAACTGTGGTGTAAGAGGTTTATGGTTAATGTCAGAAGAATTGTATAGATACACAGGCACACAGAGACTCAGGGAGTTCAGAGGAGAGACCTATTGCTTTTATATGCTTTCATATGTAAGGAATCTTATATAAAAAAGTTAGGATTCTAGCTATGTTTTGAATTGTAAGTAAAATTGCACATGGATAAAATAAAAAGAAAGCCAGAGCACTACTGTGTTTGTAGTTGTGTCATCCTGTGCTAATTTCTTAATATTTGAAAACTGATTTTCTTCCCTTGTAAAATGAGATACTTACTACATCCATTTTTTTAATTTGAAGATTAGAAACAATGTCCTTAAAACTCCTAGCATGGTGCTTAGAGGATCACAGCTTTTTAATACAGAGTAGCATTTATGATTTTTGTAGATGAAGGAAACTGCATGTTCCGAGAACCAGAGGTGAGAATTCCCATAGACACAAGAGAGTTTAAGAGACAGTGTGGTGAGATACCATGAACAGATCAGTTTGGCTCAAGGACTTTGTATATTTGGGAGCAATATGAGACATATATAGAAAAATATACTGAAACAAGATTGTGAAAGGCATTTTGTTTCAAGGTAAGGAGTTTATCATATAGATTGGAAGGAGCCAATAAATGTTCTTCAGTAACATGGTAGCCAAGTAGATGTGGTGTTTTAAGAATAGAAACTTATGTACTATACTTGGAAAATGGAGTAGATATAGAGCATCAAGTCAGGAGTCTGGCACGGTAATTGAAACATCAAAAAATAAGGATTAGAATTAAGGTATCAAAAGTGGGAAAATAAAAGTGATGTACAAATTGAAAAAATAATACCTATATAAAGGTAATAGATGCTTGATCAAAAGAGGAACATGGAATGAAAATTTGGTGTAGTAAAAAGAATTTTTTGGAGTTAGTCTTGAGCTCAAAATCCTGCCTTCACTTTTTGCATGAACTTAATCATATACTCAATTTCACTGAGCCTCTGTTACCTCCTTTGTAAAATAAAACTAATGATATCAGTGAATTTGCTGTGCAGTTATAATATGGTGTAATAGTAATGTATTTTTTGTTCTGAATTGGAATGATGATGGTATAAATGAGCAGGATTTGGAAAAAAGAACAAAATATTTGAAACAGGAAATAATAAGACTAACATTTATTTGATATGAATTGAAGGATCTCCTTGAGGTAACATATAATAGGCATTTGAAAATTCATGACTAGTACTGAAGAGAGGGACCATTATTTAATTTTGAAAACAGAGGATGTTTTAGAAGTATGGGGTAGAAATCTAGGCCTGAGGTGTCAGAATTGTAAGGTTTCCGAACCTACAACTCTGTATCCCTGAGTGTAGTTCATGATGAAATCTGATTTAGAGCATGGGAATAGATTTCCTAGCCTGTTGCTCTTACCTTTCCCATTGAGTCTCTACAATATAGCTAAATATGGTTGTCTAAGCCTCATTTGAAAATCTCCATTGATTTTGAGATGTGGCATTCTCACCTCTCTGCTAAACAGCTCCAATATTCCCATTTAGTCTCATACATTATCACATTTCCATAAGTTATTTGCTGTTCATGGCAAAATTTCCCAGGACTTTGCAGTCTTCCTGAAAACCAACCCTTCTTTGCTTTAGCTTTCTGTTTCCTGGAGTTACTTCTTTTTTAAAGTTTATTTATTAATGCTGAGAGAGAGAGAGAGAGAGAGAGAGAGAGAGAGCATGAGGAAGAGAGCCAGAGAGAGAGAGGGAGAGAGAGAATCCCAAGCAGGCTCCATACTGTCAGTACAGAGCCCAATGGGTGTTCGATCTCACAAACTGTATGAGATCGTGACCTGAGCGGAAATTAAGAGTTGGATGCTTAACTGACTAAGCCACCCAGCTCCTTCCCTACCCAGATGTAATTTCTATGTGGGATGTCATTATGAATCCCAAATGTGTCCAGGATATCAGGGTTATGCAACATTCATTTAAAAGTTGAAAATATGGAGTATGTAAATTTGAAAATTTGTTTTAGGAAGTGCATATCTAGGAGTCAGGGCAGTGGATTTATATTGTGGTTGCGTTGACTCAAACAATCTGTGTCAGATGCAAAAAAGTTAGAGTCAGACTTTCCTCTCTCAGCTTTAAAAAATAATACAAACTGAAACATTTCCCATCAAGGGCCATAACGGGTCATTGGCAGAATGCAGAAAAGTCTTTATTATCCATCATAGTGTCTACCTAGAATGGGGAGCCAACATTGCTAAACAATCATTGCCCTAAATTCTGTTTGACCTGAGACCAATCCCTTTAAAGAGATTTACCCTGATATGAAATGAGTGACATTATTATTTACCCCAACCTACCTCCCCTTTGAGAGTTTCTTTCCTTTCCTATCTCTTGGTGCATTCTTCCTTCAAGCTCAGAGACCCACAAAACTTCCCATTTTCTAAATGACACACTTCCTTCAAACCCTCCCACTAAGCAGAACCTTGTAATTCAGACCTATTCTACCATCTAAAGATCAAGCTATTAAATCTGTCTTAGTAAGCAATACAGGGGAACGGAAAGTCAAGCAGATCTCACTGAGCTTAAGTCATCTTCCCTAAAAATAACAATAATAAAATCTATAGTCACAAGTGAACTAACACATGAGAGGATATTAAAACAGTGTCTTGCCTCTGGCAGTATTTTTTTTTTAATGATATTCTTCCTGGTCCTGCTCCAAAAAGAGATGTTCTGATAGGACTTACCTAAGTAACCAGGGATGATTATATCTCCAGAACAATTCTTTATCCTGCGGGGGTGGCCTAATGGACATGTTTACTAGGATTTTGCATAGATATCCTTGGGTGGACCCTGTGCCTAGTCACCCACACCCTTATTCAGGATTGAAAGTTACTCTCCTACTTGCTAGAATGTTTCTGCCTAATGATAGCTGGGAGCTTGTCACTTTTCTCCAGAAATTTCCCTCAGCCAAAAATATCTACCTCACCCAAGGTCACACATCCCAAAGGGGATGTGCATCCAATGATTGGGGTCTCCAGTCAAGACAAATCTGAAGAACCATCTCAGCTTCAGAGCTCCCTGCCAACTTTGCTGAAACATTATTACTGCCCAGCACCCCAACATCTCCTCCTACCTGATTCTGATACTTTTACTTCCCCCAAAAATGTTGATCCTGGGAGCCCTTCTTAATAAGATTCCTGTACAATCATCTGTTCCAGAGTTGGCTTCCCAGGGAACCACACCAAATAACATGCTCCACACCAAAATGGACGACCACCAATAACAACAGCACAACTTGTAGTAAGCCTGTAGTTCACATGGCATTTCGTGTGCTGAACAGCACACTGAAGCTCAATAAACCAAGGTATTTTTGCCACTTACTCTCACCGTATTCCCACAGCCAAGGAAACAAAGAATCTACTCAATTTTTAATAGACTTTATTTGTTAAAACAATTTTAGGCTTATAGCAACACTGAGCAGAAAGTACAGAGATTTCTCATGCACCTCTGTCCCTATGTGCATAGCCTCTCTCATTATTAACGTCCCCATCAAAATGGTAAATTTGTTACCATTAATGAACCTACAATGATACAGCATTATCCCCCTAAGTCTATAGCTTAAATTAGGGTTGACTCTTGGTATGCTACATTCTTTGGGTTTGGACAAATATACAATGGCATTATCTATCATTATAGTATACAGAGTAGAGAGTAGTATCACTGAGCTACAAATCCTTTATGTTCTACCTATACATCCCTCCTTCCCCCTAACCCTTGACAACTACTGATTTTTTTTTTTACTGTCTCCATAGTTTTGCCTATTCCAGAATGTCATATAGTTGGAATCATATAGTACGCAGCCTTTTCCGATTGGCTTCTTTCACTTAGCAATACGTATTTAAGTTTTCTTCATGTCTTCATGACTTGAAAGTCCGTTTCTTTTTAGCAATGAATAATATTCCATTGTCTGGATACACCACAGTTTAATTTTTCATCACCCACTGAGCAACATTTTGACTGCTCCCAAATTTTGGCAATTATAAATAAAATTGTTATACATCCATGTGCAGATTTTTGTATGGACATAAGTTTTGAAGTCCTTTGGAAAAATACCAAGGAGAGAGTATAATTGCTAGGTTTTATAGCAAGAGTATGTTTACTTTTGTAGAAAACCACCAAAATGTCTCCAAAATGGCTTTACCATTTTACATTCCTACATGCAATGGATGAGAGTTCCTATCGCTCCACAAGCACTGTCTCATTTTTTAATTTGCATTTCCTTGATGACACACAATGTAGAACATCTATTTATATGCCTGTTGCCATGTATACATCTTCTTTGTGTCTTTTAAGGAATTGGCCTACCCTATCAAATTCACTGAAGTTGTCAAATTTGTAGGCATACAACTGTTCCTTCTAATGTTAATTGGATCTGTAATGATGTACTTTCTTTCATTTCTAACATTAGTCATTTGTGTCCACTCTCTTCTTCTGTTAGTCTGTATACAGGCTTATTCATTTTATTGATCTTTTCAAAGAACTAGCATTTCTTTTTTCCAGTTTTTGGTTTAGTGATTTTTCTCTATTAATTTCCTGTTTCCAATTTCATCAATTTCTGTGGCAATTTTTATTATTTATCTTATATTGCTTACTTTGTATTTATTTTGCTCTTTTTTTCTAGTTTCCTAAAATGGAAGGCTGGATGATTAATTTTAGATCCTTATTATTTGCTAATATATGCATTTAATGTTATAAATTGTCCTCTAACTATGACTTCACTGTTCTCCAAATTTTGATACGGTGTGTATTCATTTTCATTTAGTTAAAATATTTTTAAATTTCTCTTAAAATTTCTTCTTTGACCCATGTACTATTTAAAAGTATGCTGTTTGATTCCCAATTTGGTATAATTTATACCTTTTTGTTATTGATTTCTCGTTTAACTTCACTGTGGTCTTACAGCAGTCATTGTATGATTCTACTCTTTTAAATTTGGTGAAATGTGTTTTATGGTGCAGACTGTGGTCTATCCTGATGAATGTTCCACATAAGCTTGAGGAGATTATATATTCTGCTGTTGTTGGAAGACTTGGTCTATAAATGCCTATTATACCCAATTGACTGATGGTATTGTTTTCAACTATGCTCTTATTAACTTTCTGCCTGCCGGATCTGTCCATTTCTGATGAAGGGTGTTGAAGTCTCTAACTACGATAGTGGATTCATCTATTTGTCCTTGCAGTTCTATTTTTGCCTTGTTTTATTGCTAGGCACATACCTTAAGGATTATTTTGTCTTCTTAGAGAATTGACCCCTTTACCACTATGTAATGACCCTCTTTATTATTATTTCTCCTTCAATTTTGAAGAATGATATCTCAGAGTACAGAAATTATACTTTAAATATTTCACCCCACTCCCTTCTTGTTTACATGGTTTCTGAGAAGTTGTACATAATTCTTATTTTTGCTCCTTTATACGTCAGGTGTTTTCTGCCCCCTCCACTGACTTTTATCAGGATTTATCCCTTACCTTTGATTTTCTGTAGTTTGACTAGAACAGGTCCAGGTGTAGTTTTTGTTTGCTTCTTTGTTTGTTTTGTCATTTATCCTTCCTGGTGTTCTCTGAGCTTTCTGGATTTGTGGTTTGGTGTAAAATATTAATTTGGGGGAAATTTTCAGTCATTATTGTTTCAAATATTTCTTTCGATCCTTTCTTTCTTCTCCTTCAGGCATTCCCCATCACACATATATTATACCTTTTGTACTTGTCCCACAGTTCTTGAATTATGTTCTGGTTTTTATCATTCTTTTTTCTTATTATTTTTCAGTTTTTGGAGACTTCTACCAAGATGTCCTCAAGCTCAGACATTCTCCCTCCCTTTTAGAGAGCTTGCCTGATTATTACTCAGTTCAATAAGCAGCAGTTCAGTAAAAAGCAGATCTTCATGATCCAGCTCTTCCTTAATTCCCCAGTCACATTTCTTATTACACGGCACCCCCACTATAGTCATACTTAGCAGCTTAGCCTTAAAGGCATGATATTCTTTCTCTGAACTCCAGATGTTTTGTACAAACTGCCCCCTGTGTCTTGCCTTATCTTGCTAATATTATTCACCAATACATGAAATTGCATAGTTTTTAATTCATCCAATTAGTTTCCAAAATAACTAGGGAAGATTCTAAGTATTATTTACTATTTTAGTCTCTAATCTTGATGTAATGCCTGACATGATATACATTCATCTTTTTTTTTTAATAAGGGATTTCTCAGGGCACCTGGGTAGCTCAGTCAGTTAAGTGTCAGCTCAGGTCATGATCTCACCATTCATGGGTTCGAGCCCCACATTCAGCTCTGTGCTGACAGCTTGGCATAGCCTGGAACCCACTTCAGATTCTGCGTCTCCCTCTCTCTCTGCCCCTCCCCCGCTCACACTCAGTCTCTCTCTCTCTCTTTCTCTCTCTCAAAAATGAATAAACATTAAAAAAAATTTAAAGTGATTTTTCCATTTGCAATGACATGGATGGAGCTAGACAGTATTATATTAAGTGAAATGAGTGAGTCACAGAAAGAGAAATACCATATGATTTCACTCATCTATGTTATTTAAGAAACAAAACAGATGAACAGAGGAGGAAAATAAAGAGAGGCAAACCAGAAAAGAGACTCTTAACTATAGAGAACAAACTGAGGGTTGCTGGAGGGGCGGTGGGCAGGGGGATGGGTTAAATGAGTGATGGGTATTAAGGAGGGTACTTGTTATCATGCGCACTGGGTATTGCATGCAAGTGATGAATCACTAAATTCTACACCTGAAACTAATATTACACTGTATGTTAACTAACAGGAATTTAAATAAAAACTTGGAAAAAAAATAAGTGATTTCTATGTTGAAATGAGTACTTTGGTGGGGGGTTGATAACTTGATATAATCAAATCATTTTGAAAGTTTTTTTTTTCTCTTAAAGTTATTGATATAATTTTAGGACTCTGCATCAATCAAAATAGAACAAGAAATAATGTATTAAAAAAAATGACAAAGTTTCACGTACTTGAAACAACAATAATTTCATAGTCATTACATGGAGACAACATTCATGGAATGAAAAGACTAGAATTCTAAGTACAAGGTACTGGGGAATGTTTAGCAAGTAAAATAAAGAAGAAACTTCTTCTCTATTCTAGTATAATTACATGAAGATAACTATTTCTATTATTTTCTACTGCACAGAAATACATTTATATTCACCTATATGGGTTTATGAATAAACTCATACATATAAATAAAGCTTATAATGGAATGTTTAAGAATATTTAGATATTTAATAGCCAGTTATTAATTACATTTTTCTAGAGTGAGATATTTATATTTTGAGTTATATGACTATTTTCTCTAAATCACTCTAAAAGAGTGATTATCTATTTTTTTTCCTAATAATATTCCAGAATGAACATACCTGAAGGGTGTTTTCTTTTCAGATGAATTAGCAAGAATGAAACTTTCTCACAGAAGACTTTAGTGATAGTTTGTGAATTATATGCATATTTTTCCAGGTTTTATGTTTTAGATTAGTACTAATCAAATTCTAAGATCTTATTATTTTTATAGTTTTTTGTTTAAAGTATTTGGTTGTAGCAATTATTCCAGTTATTGAAAGGATTGTTGGGTTTTTTTTAATTTTTAAAATATTTTATTTTTGAGAGAAAAGAGAGAGAGAGAGAGAGAGAGAGAGAGAGAGAGACCATGAGTGGAGCAGGGGCAAAAAGAGAGAGAGACACAGAATCTGAAACAGGCTCTAGGCTCTGAGCTGTTAGCATAGAGCCTGACACAGGGCTCGAATTTGGGAACAAGACCATGACCTAGGCCAAAGCCGGACACCTAACTAACTGAGCCATCCAGGCGCCCCAGGATTGTTGGTTTCTAACTGGTGTGCTAACATTCTCTGACTTGTTTCCCAGAAGTGGAGAGAATGTCATACTTTAGGAATTTTATTTTTTCTGTCTATTACTACTGAGAAGGCAGATTATAACACTTCTGTTAAATGAAAATATACGTTACCTCCTATTCTTGCTCAATTTCTAGTAGCTTATTGCTTCTTTCTGTCGCCAATATTCACAAGAAAGGATCCACTCTGCTCATGAGTAGAATAAGTAAATAGATAAACATACCATATCATTTGAGTAGTTCTGAATTTCTCCACCAACCAGTTCCAATGTCTCATGTTCCCACAGGCCAGGCTTTTCAAGAACAATTATTTTGGCACATTTATAATGTGAACTCACACAAATGTTTGTATCTGTTTTCTCTGTGTTGTTGCTCTGTTGTCACATTTTATTTCCCAGAATATTAAGGAGCAATGGTAAATTGTTGAGTTATTTTAGAACCATAAATAAAAAGGAAAGGAAGAGAGAGGCTTTAGTTATAAGCCAAAAAGCACAGATCAAGTCAACCAGTCTCTTTCTTGTTCTATAAAAATACTGATCAAGGGAAGATTAGAAAGGGTCAAGGAAAGCTATCCTTCTTGCATGCCTTTGGAATACATCTTTTCATCTATGAAGGAGGATGTGTGTGTGTGTGTGTGTGTGTGTGTGTGTGTGTGTGTGTACGTGTATGCATGCATTTCTTAATCTTATATATATTTATTCACTTATTTCAATATCTTCCAATACAGTATTTCTCTAATCCAAAAGGTAAATGACAGTGGAAGGGACTCAGTTCCACTATAATTATTTCCACCTAATCTTGCATAGGTGGGATTATGTCTCCTGAAGTGGACTGAGAACTTTCTGGGTAGAATACTTCCATTTTTTTTTCTTTTAATTTCCATAGTACCTGGAACATCAAGGCCTTCAATAAATCTTGTTTAGAGGAATGAATGAATAAATACGTTATTGGATATACTTTCTTCAAAAGAATAATCATTTCCGTGCAAATTCAAAAGAAGACTAAAAAATTCTTACTGTGTGGATTACTATCAGACCCATCTGAGAGAAATGCAAAGGAATCACATGAAAGAGAATATGAAATTAGAATTTAGGAAATCAAAGGAATGTAATACCTTATGCTAATTTATTTTTAATCACTCATGCTCTCATTACTCTCCAAATTGTCATGGACAAATGAGAATTAAAACATTTTTGTTTTTGCTATCATTTGTATGCTGTGCTATTCTGTAATAATATAGGTAGTTTTAAAAGTTTGGCAAAGAAATCCTACGTAGTTCATTTATATCCTTTAATGTATACCTTGAAATAAACTTTCTTGGGTTTTACTCTCTTAGAGGCATTGTAAGTACAGAGGAGGATACTGGGACATCCCTGGACCAATCAGAATCTCTATTTTTTTTTCCTTGACTACATCTGCTATTTGCCTATAACCTGATTTCTTTAAGGCTTTCTTCCTATTGACTCCTCTCGACAACCAGCCAAAAGGAATTTAAAGGCAAACACAGTGAAAAGGCGCATTCAGCTTTTTCTTCACTCCTGATCACAAAGCTATTCTTCATTTCTTTTAGTTAAAAGTCCCATCTATAAAAATTTATGGAGTAGAAAATCTGGGGGTTTGGGGTTTGAAACTTTTGAAAACTTATATGTCATCCTGAGGCTCTAATCTTTGAAACACCCTCTCCCTCACCTCCACCTGCCTTTCCCGTCAGACCCCAGTAGCTTCTTTACTGCTTCATCCTCAATTTCCTGGAGAATCAACTGTGGAAGTTGGGAACTGGAAGATCCTTCTAAGCAGGAAGCATGATTATGTATCTTTTTTTATTTTGTCTCCTTTAGAGTCCCTGAGGTATAGAAAACCTTTAAAATGTACTTATTGATTTTTCTGACTGCTTTACTACTAGGTGTCCACATAAATAAGAGAGTAAATAAATGCGTAATCATAGTTTTTATTATAGATAATCTCCTATTTTCCCTCTCCCCTTATTCTTTCAAGTTCTTTTAAGACAAGTCAATGTAATTAGCTTATTATTCATTATATTTTGAAATATAATAATTCTTTTTTTTTTATTTTTTTTTTCAATATTTATTTTTGGGACAGAGAGAGACAGAGCATGAACGGGGGAGGGGCAGAGAGAGAGGGAGACACAGAATCAGAAACAGGCTCCAGGCTCTGAGCCATCAGCCCAGAGCCCGACGCGGGGCTGGAACTCACGGACCGCGAGATCGTGACCTGGCTGAAGTCGGAAGCTTAACCGACTGCGCCACCCAGGCGACCCGAAATATAATAATTCTTAATATCTTTATGGTTTATAACCTACTACTAGTTATTTTGAACGCCTCAATTTTAAGAGTAAACATTGAAGACTAGTATGCCCTTATAAATATTTGATACTAGCATTGTTTTCTTTCTCTTGTTTTCTTTGCTTTCCTTCGTATTTCAGAAACAGTACGCCCAAAGAAAGCCCATCTTGTTCAGGTGAAGGAGGCATTTCTCAGAGGGAATATAGTCTGCTTGCTTGTGGTTCTTTATCCTTTCCTATAAGACTTTCAGGAAGTAATGTCCAGAATCTGCTATCCTTAAAGGCAATTGGGCGATGCTTTATTTTTACCTATTGTCTCATACCAGGTCTATGGCTCTGTAGGTAATAAAACGGGGCACCTGGGTGGCTCTGTTAAGCCTCCGACTTCAGTTCAGGTCATGATCTTGTGGTTCAGAGTTCAAGCCCCTTCAGCCTCTGTGCTGACAGTTTAGAGCCTGCTTTGGATTCTGCGTCTATCTCTCTCTCTTTGTCTCTCTCTCTCTCTCTCTCTCTCTGCCCCTCCCCCGCTGGCGCTGTGTCTCTCTTTCTCTCTTTTTCTCCCTCTCTCTCTCTCTCAAAAATAAATAAACTTTAGAAAAAACGTTTTTTAAAAGTGTGAAAACTTACCTATTGGGGTTGCAAATAAAAAGAATGCAATAAAAAATGGAACTTTTACTCTGAATGGAATGAGCAAATGAGCAAAATGCAAATAGAGTACTATGCAGGAAGATATTAATAAATTGTTGACATAAAAATATGAGACAAGCTGGCGAGTTTATGAAATCTGGAGGAAAACAGAAGCTTGGAATTTTATGGCTAGATGATATGAGAGATTACATAATGAAAGGTTTTATGTCATAGATTAGAGACCTGAGGTGTTTTGTTTTGTTTTGTTTTGTTTGTTTTTCAATGTAATTCAGTAAGTTCAGAGCCAAAAGAGAAATAAAATCCAGGTTTTCCTACATTAATCCTAGTTCTAGGGGGACTTTTAAAATATTGTTCATATTGGGGTTCCTGGGTGGCTCAGTAGGTTAAGCCAAGACTCTTGATTTCAGGTCAGGACGTGATATCAAGGTCGTGTGATGGCAGTGTTTGGTTCCCATGTTGGTCATGGAGCCTGCTTAAGACTCTCCCTCTCCTTCTCCCTCTGACCCTCCCCTGCTTATGTGCATGCACACATACTCTTTCTCTCAAAAAGTAAAAATAAAAATAAAAAATAAAAGATTGTTCATATTATTAATACATGCTCTCTGAGACGGAGGATTTTTGCCTTCTCCACTGTGGTACTCCTAGTGTCTAAAACAATGCCTGACCATATTAGGCACTCAACTACTATTTATGGGATATGTAAATATGTACTGAATCAATATGTTGATTCATTAAGACTTAACTTTTGAAGGGCTTGCAACAAAGTTTCTATGTAAAATGATAATGTCCAAAATATGAAAGCCCTAAAATATTTGAAATTATTTTAAATACTCATGAATTTTAAGTAGAGTTAAATTATATGTAACTACTGATATTTGAACATTTTGACCTATAAAAATGGCCAATTCCATGTTTCAGTTGAGAAATAACTGACATAAATTCAATCATGTATAATTCCAAGAATATGAAGAAAAAATAATAATGCGATATAATGTTGGAAAATAACATATCACCTCTGCTGGTGATCTCTGCCAATTTCAAAAAGGTTACTTTATCTTATTAAGCTGGGTGATTTAACATTAGAATCATCCCGGAAACCTGATAAAATGTACAATTCTAAATCCTTGCCAGCTACAATTATGGACTAGATAATCGAATCTAAACTCCTTGTCCTGGCATTCAAGGCCCTTTGTGGTACCAGGTTATAGCTTTGGTATGGCACCATCACCAGTCTCATTCTACCCCTTTCGCTCCCAATTATTCATTATATATCCTTAAGTCTCCCTGTCTTTGCTATCTCTAACTCAAATTCTGTACCAGTTTGTCAAATTAAATAATTTCCAAGTCACTTCTTTACAGATTTATTTAATTGTTTATTATCTATATCCTCAGTAGGTAGTAAAATTTCCCAGTGGCAAGACCATTCACCAACATTTTCCATGATCCTAGTAAATTTTTCTGGTAAATAAAATGTGATCAATAAATACCCACGATATCCATAATTAAATGACGTGTGCCTACTTGACTATGGTATGAAGCATAATTACATAAATATGAAATACAAATGCGGATTTCATGCAGTAGAACTGCACAGGGTGGGTCTATTAGTTCCCCTGGGGTAGAGAGTGGCTATTAAGGAAAGCTCCATTAATTGGCGCCAAGTCAAAGTTGAGTTCATAATCGAAGGCTAGGGATTCTCTATGGGCAAGGACTAACCAAGATTCTTAGTTTTAGTTTTCTCTCTCTCTCTCTCTCTCTCTCTCTCTCTCTCTCTGTCTCCAGCTCCTGCTATAATTCTTTCTCTCTCTCAACAGGAAAAATTTCATAAATACAGGGTTTTTTTAAATTAATTTCTCAACAGTTACTATCTACCCCATATCAGAGTTTGATAGCTCATAGTTATCTTAATTGGTAGTTATGCCTTTTATATATTTGTTTAATATAACCATTTTATTATATGATGAGTATTTTTCTCTTTTATAGTAAATTTCTATTGGCTCTTTCTAATTCTCTTGGTATTTATGCACAGTATAAAAGGGAGTTGGCTTTTGGAAGCATTCTAGAATCTGTGACCTATGATTTACAACATTTACTTAATAACACAAAAGAAAACAAACAAAAGAACGTTTTTGGATGTCCCTAGAGACTTTCCCCATCAACATCTAATTTTAGATTGTTTCAGTTCCTGCTCTTGGCAGGTCTAGAAGCTGCCAGTTCCCATAATGCGTTCAAATTTACATGAGAAAGCATTGAGGACGTATGGGACCAAAGCTCTGGTTTTCATATTCTCCATTTTAACCTTTCCCTTTAATATTTAATCAGCATGAGAGGAAATAAACACTTTTTGCCCCCATTGTACAATGGGAGTGACATCCTCCTCCATTTCCCCAGTGATAGTCAGGTTCCAGATAGCTGCCTTAAACTGCACATTTTAAATCAGGTTGACTCCTAAGAGCAACTTGGCCAGTATTTTTGCCAAGTGGAAGCCAACTGTTTGTTTCTTAAATGGTGCCAAAGGGCTAAATACTAGTCCAAAACTATTCAGAGGACTTACAATTCAATTTTGTAATAGGGTAGCATGTGTTGAAGAACTATGTTACCTTTCACCTGAGACCTAAAAGCAAAAGTAATAAAGAGAAGAAGTCAGGATTCACAGAGCATTATGTAGCTGTCAAAAAAAACTGGGACTTGTACTACAGATTATCTTTTGAACAATTAGTGAGATGTAAAATTTAAAAGGGAAACAAACAGAATTATTGAAAACTCACTGCTTTTTCTGAGCCATATCTTCTGCTTCCTGGGGTAGGGACAGAGGGAAGGGGCAGAAAGTTGTAAAAATCCATAGATCTTAAAATTTTTACACATTTTTGTTTTTTATAAAAGGAAAACCAAAATTCATTAAATATTAATTGCTTCATTCTGGTTATGTATGAAATGGAATTTTCTAGATTAGATATTTATTCTCTATGGTGTTCAGATTTAATGGTGGTAATGCAGTTCATTAATATCAGATTTAAAAACCAAAATTCTCATCCTTAAACCTTAGAAGGGAAAAAATATTCTAAATCTAAGAGAAGCAAGTTTTTGTTTCAATGATTACACTATTTTGATGAATAATTGAGTGTCTTTAAAAAAAGTAAATACTTGACAAATTTTATCACCTTCTAGTTCAATAAGAATAATCAAGTAAATATCATTAGGGTTTTCCCTAATTATTTGTTAAGATATTTTCTATCTAAATATTTTTGTGCTACATTCTCTTTCTAAATAGTTTAGCAACTAGATCAGTTCATCATTTAAAAACTTTTTTCAGGGGCGCCTGGGTGGCGCAGTCGGTTAAGCGTCCGACTTCAGCCAGGTCACGATCTCGCGGGCTGTGAGTTCGAGCCCCGCGTCAGGCTCTGGGCTGATGGCTCAGAGCCTGGAGCCTGTTTCCGATTCTGTGTCTCCCTCTCTCTCTGCCCCTCCCCCGTTCATGCTCTGTCTCTCTCTGTCCCAAAAATAAATAAACGTTAAAAAAAAAAAAATTTAAAAAAAAAAAAAAAAAAACTTTTTTCAACAGTAGAAAATACACGGACAATATTTTAAGTAGCCATGATCTTGTTTTCTGAGCTCTGCTTGTATATGAGGGACCATGGCAAGACCTTTGCACACACTATAACTTATTAAAGTTTTCTTATGTATAAAAGGGAGTATTACCTCTGGTGGTGGTGTGCAGAATAAAGACTCATGAATGAAAGCACTTAGGACAGTGCTGGCCAGATAGTAACTCTGTGTGCATTAGGTTTACATAATATAATACCTAATACGTTTGTATTACCAAATGACTTAATAGAATTGTCCCGTGAGGTTAATATTTAAATGTTGAGAAAATTAAAGGTTACGAGGTTAAGTAACTGGCCCAAGTTCATTAAGTAGAGAAGTCAAAGTCTCGAATCCAACGCCCAGGTTTGTAAGCTGCCTCTCGTGTGGCTCCAGTACCCCTCCCACCCCACACCCCGTCTCCCAGAACATACAACGTAAATATGAGGGAAGACTGCAGCGCAGGCACGTGCTCAGTTATGGAGGTGCCTGTCCCGCTTACGGGAGAAGCACTTGCTGAGATGTGCTCCACACACGAGATCCTTCTTTCCATTTTGCACTTATTAAATGCTACTCCTTTCTTCAAGTCTTGTTGCTTCCTGGCTCTCCTGCTCATTCTCCTCCTATTCCATCTTTCTTCTCTAAGCTCAGAGGAGGAAGGTTATCCTATCCAATGTCTCACAGTGCAAACCAGAAAGTTTCTCTCCCACAGCATCTCAGTCACCAGCAGGCACGGCACAACACTTGCCTCAGTTGCCCCAAAACCTTTTTTTTTTTAATTTTAGTTTGCAATTTTTAAAAGTGGTTAGGAATACCTCGGGTGACTCTCAAAAGGTTGAGATAGGTTCCCTTAAGCAACGGTGTGGATTTACGTTGGAGAAATGAAAACACCGATGCATTTTGGGTGAACGTGGTACTCAGAATCAAACAACATGATTGCTGTGAGGAGGAAAAGTTTATCCTTCCATAAAACGACTGACAGAAAAGTATTTTATTTCACTTAATGCATTACACGATCTTCATAAAAGTAAAACCAGACAGAAAGAAGTAAATGTTTTTTACGCCAGACCCACAAATTCGGAAGAAATTGGGGAAGGGCAATTTGAGAACTAATTTTCATCTTTGATAGTATAGATATAGCTACTTAGCTAGGTGAAGAGACACTTCTGCCTCTTTAATTAACAACTTGTAAACATGTAATTACTGGGATAAAAATCAAGAGGAAAAGTCCCCTGGCTACTTCCTGCTTTTCAATCAGGAATATAGGCAGACTTTCCGTGACTCTTCCTGTCTCTCAACATTAGCCTTCATTCTAATGACCCAGAGATAACCTTTCCTGATAATAAAATTTACCAGCAAGAATAAATGAATTATAATTTTTCCTTCAGAGTTTCTGTGGAAACAGGGGCTACCTCTACTAACATTTCTAAAGATACTGCTCTAAAATGATTACATTGAATAATTTCATGCTTTAAATGTGCTAAATAATCTTTTGGGGCATAGAACTTACATTTACATGAGATTTCCAAAAATTCACACTTGTCCATATACAGTAAGGTTTCTTTTGTTCTTGCTTTGGGCCACAAATCCTTCAGTGGATTGATCAGTTAGCTGACCCAGCATATCTAATTTGGGAATAACTGAAGGAGCTAAGACTGTTGAGAATGACTAAATATTTAGTGTATATTTATAGAAGTGACTTAGGAAGACTTTTTTATGCACACTGAAAAACTATGTCGAAGGTTCTGATTCACCTTCCAGGTCCTCATCTCTCAGTGATACTTTTTTTTTTTTTTTTTTTTTTTTTTTTATTTTTGGGACAGAGAGAGACAGAGCATGAACGGGGGAGGGGCAGAGAGAGAGGGAGACACAGAATCGGAAACAGGCTCCAGGCTCTGAGCCATCAGCCCAGAGCCTGACGCGGGGCTCGAACTCACGGACCGCGAGATCGTGACCTGGCTGAAGTCGGACGCTTAACCGACTGCGCCACCCAGGCGCCCCAGTGATACTTTTTATTTATGAGACAAATATATTCTTACATATTTAGAAAATTAAGTCATTTTTCTATGCATCTATGTCTCCTCATTTTAGTCAATTTCTACTTCTCTAATAAACATTTTTTTTTTAGTTTTGCTCAACTTACCAAATTTTATGCTCTTTAATTCTGCTCTCATGACTCAGAGTTTTAAGACATGCATGCACATGTTTGAATATGTGATATGTGTGGCTCTAGAGTTTGGGGAAAAATTGGTTCTGATTTTAGTGGCTGAAAACTCTGATTCAAGTCTCAATAGATACTTTTGAAATGTAAAAAATGATGTAGCAGGGAATGATGCTAATCTCCGGAATGTCTTCAGTTGTCTAAAAAATTGTCAATAATGTGTGGGAAATTTTAAATTTTCTAAATGTTTCACTAGCTTCTCATTTTGAGAACTATATCTTTATAGTGTTTTATGTTTGCTTTTGCTGTTGTCTATGTTTTACTTTTCTTCACTAATTCTTAATGATGCCAGTTCAACTCACAGACAACATGTGCTATAAGTAGGTATCTCTCTTTTTAACTTAATTAAATATTCCAGATATGAGGTATTATGGACTGAATGTTTGTGTCCTCCCAAAATTGGTATGTTGAAACCTTAATTTCCAATATGATAGTATTTGGAGATGAAACCTGGAGGAGGTAATTAGGTTTAGATGAGGTCATAGGGGCATAGGCCCCATGATGGGATTAGTGCACCTATGAGAAGATGCAGAGACCAGAGCTTGCTCTCTGCAAAAAGGGAACCATCTATAAACCAGGAAGACAGGGCTACACCAGGAACTTGACCAGGCTGGCACCATGATATCAGACTTCTAGCCTCCAGAAATGTGAGAAATAAATGTGTGTTGTTTAAGCCACTCAGCTTATGACATTTTTGTTATAGTGTTCTGAACCGACTGTGATATTAGGGTTTACTGTCTGAGTGTCCTGTTTTTGAATTGTTTATATTATATGCATAGAGGAGTGAGGCACGCTCTAAGCCCCCATGGAGCTTACAATCTATTAAGCAGAAATCATATATATACTCCATTTGCCTACAATACAAGCTAAAAGTTAAGAGGTAGCATGACAGCCACATCCCACCTGCTGTGTAAAAAGAAAAGAAAAAAAAAAAAAGAAAGCAAATATATTTCCAGCTTGGAGGGTTGTTTAATTCTTCAGGAAAACCAATTGGATTTCTTTAGAAGTTTTTTTTAAATATTTATAATCAAAATTTCAAAAATACAGAAATCAGCAAGAACAGTACAGTGAAACGCATAGATCCAATCCTTTATGTTCAACTATTTTTTAACATTTTGTCATGTTTGCTTCAAAGATTTAGAAATTGATGGTGGAAAAGCTGGAGTGCACATTTTAGTTAAACTTGATAGGGAAAGGCATTGGGTAAAGTCATTCAGGGGTTGTTTAGAGATAGGGCATAGGGACAAGAAGGAAACTAAGTTTATCTTATAAGGGATGTTTAGATCATATGAAGACCAAGTTCAAGAACCCGTGTATGTAGAGGGATGGTGGGGATAGAAGGCATCTTCTATCTAGGTGGGCACAGAATTACTCTGCATGCTGTCATCTGCACTACCCATTTTGTATAAGACATTCCGACCTTTTTCTATACGTAACAGAGATCTTTTCCTTTAGAGTTTCTACTTGAAAAGACATTCTAGCATGCTGGGTTGAACGCTTTCACGAAAGAAAGAATGAAAGCATAGAGGTCCATTTAGGAGGCTAGCGAATGATACCTGTGTGAGTGCTGATAAAATAAAGCTGAGCACAGGGCTTTCCATAGGGCTTTTCCTTCCATGGAGAAGGAAAGGAAGTTACAAATACACTTTTGGGTTAACTTTCAAGACATGTCAACTGACTTTGGATCCTGAAGGGAAAGGAAGAGGCAAAACGAAGAGAATAATAAGCTAATATTTACTAAATACTCTCTCTGTAAAGTGTGTTGCTTAATGTTTTAGATGTTTGCATGCAAACAATGTTTGTGAACCTCAAGATCACATGCCATTGGGTCTCCTATTTGTAAAAAGAGGAAGTTGAGACACAAAGACATTAGAACATTTTTATTAATAAATAGAACTTACAAGTAGAAGACTATGTTGCAACTCCAGTCCTATTTGATTTCACAGTCTCTCCTTTTTCTACATTACTTCCCTAAACTGCATTTAACAGTGAAATATTTTGAGTCTTAGTGAAAGAAAAAAATGACACTATTAATGATGACAAGAGGAAAAAGTAGCCACGGAGAAAAATAATGAGTTTGGTTTGGATACTGTAGCAGAAACTCTGGTTGTCATACCCACTCTCCTTCCATAATAAATTACTTTCCAATTTTTAACTGGTACCTGGCTGGCTAGAAGGAAGAGTACATTTTTCCAGCTTCTCTTGCAAACAGGCGCTGACATGTGACAAAATCTGGCCAGTGGGAAGTAGGTGAAATGTTAAATTCGGTGTCCAGGGAATGCTATTAAGGAACAAAGTTAGGCTCTACTTCTATACCTTCTGCCTCATAGAGGGAATGCAGAGGCTGTGGCCTCATCAGGAATTCTGAAAGATTTATCTTTTGGGCCGTGAGACTGGAAGCCACAACAGAGAATAGGAAGAGAAGCAGCTTGGATCCCTGCCACTGTGAAGTGAAAGAGAGAATAAACTTGTTTAAATCATGATTACTGTAGAATTTCTGCCATGTAGAGCCTAGTCCTGTCCTACCACATATTAACATACTGATTATGATTCTTCTTATATTGCTTCCTCATTCCTTTTTCCTACTGTATAAAAGTAATGAGTACTGTCAATGTGCAAACACCTGTACTTTACCTGCTATTCAACATCTTAGATATGTTGAATTATTGTTTTTAGACATATGGTTATTGTTAACATTCTGTCCTTCTGTGAAAGTATTTTGTGTACTTGAGAAAAGCTTGAAAATCAGATGTAATTTAGAATTTAATCCATCTGCCATATACCTAGCTGTATATCCATGGAAAATTCCCCCATCTCTCCGAAAATCATTTTTCTCATCTATGAAATAAAGACATGAATATCTGCCTCAAAAATTGTTGTGTAGAGTAAATAAGCAAATAGGGAGTAAATATAGAGTAAGTGTGGAAAATACTAAATAAATTTTAGTTATCTTCTAGCTCATGAACAGTGCCTGGAACACAAAATGTGGTATTTGTTGAGTGAACTCCAGTTCTACAGATTGGAATCCCAAAATAAATGTAGTTCAAGAATTAAACTCAAGACCATATTGTGAAAACTCTGGTCAAGAGAGGCTGAAGAGCCTTCACCCTTCTTTTTTCTAAGACTTGGCTATAACTAAATGCTTTATGTATCTTTTGATTTAAGTTTTTATAAATGAAAAGGCTGCACAGAAAAATAAGCTCCTGGGTAAAGGACTTCAATTCCTATGTAAATTCCTCAAAATTTATAGAGTATACTTTTGGATAATACAAAGTAACATAAACACTTGACTCATGTAATATCTCAATTCTGATTCTTAGTTGAACTCCATTGGACTGCTCCTATAAATTTGTAATACTCTATCAGATTTAAAAGACGGTGGACATTTTGAGCTAAATTTGAGCTAGTATTAGATGTTGGATGTTGGGAAGAATTTTGATATGGAAGGAGGAAGAGCATAAACAAAAAGGAAAATGACTTACTAAGGAATGTCACCTCAGTTCCAGGAACACAATCTTCTCTTGATGTCTTGGGAGGGCAGTTAAGATTAACAATGCTTTAAATTATTTTATTTACTGGAATATGTTCACTTGAATGTGGCACTGAACACTGGGTGGGCTAGGTACTGCTTGGCATTTTATTTAAGTTGCATGATGGTTTTAACCATGGAAAGGTATTCAATTATTATTTCCTAATAAAAGTGGGTTTTAACTATATGTAAAGCGATATTGAGACTAGTGAATTCTTTTGCTCAAATACGCATCTGAAACAATATAGAGACATGCATTGTTGTTGTATTAGACGCACGAACTCTGGAGCCAGGCAGAAAAAGAGGATTGAATTCTTGGTAAGTAACCTCAAACTGCTGCATCTAGGTTTTATATTCATTCCTAGTATCCTTTAGGAGAGGAAAGTAAAAGGACTTAGAAAGGAAAATATGAGGATGTTTGTAGATATAGACCTTGTTCTTGCTCTAAATGGCAATGTAGGATCCCTCTAGTTAGGAATCAGGTTTCATTTATTCTTAGGCTTAGACTAGAATTTAGCATGTAGGTATATTATGCAATTATTTATTAAATGAATAAAAGCACAAATGGTGTATTTAAATGGTCATCCCACATTATGCTAAAATATCTCCTTTTCGGTTTTACGTATATGTTAATAAAAACAATGAGTGAGAGTTCATATATATGTAAACGACATCTTTATAAAGATGTCTAAAAGATGAAATGAACAACTATAATGTACTGCCTTTTTTTCATGAACCAAAGTATGGTTCATGTATAATAAAATGTTTAAAAATGTTTTACTTCTGTATTCAGCCACATATACATGCACAGAATAAAGAAAATGATGTGTCTTTCTCACTATCACAGTTATATCATCTCATCTTAAGCATGTTGCTCTAAAAGTGGTAGAGAGCGCACCAATGAAGTAGTTCACTTTGAATGTGTTCAGAGTAAATTATAACTTTTTTTTTTGAGTAAAGCAGGAATTTGATCCCTAGTGGTATTTTATTACCAACACCTATACAAGGACAAAACCAAGTATTATGTAGAATAAAAATGTATCATTTATAAAATATGAAATCGGATTATTTTGACCACTGTTTTGTTGGTTTGGAGTCATAGAATTGACCTCCAGTTAAGTCCTTAGTCTGTGAAAACTCTTAACAGGTTTCTCAGCTCGTAGCCTGGACATCCTCCAGAGTTCTCTCATGTTCTGGACTCTACTCAAAAGTGGCAGCCTGTGAGTCACCTGATAAATTCGTTAAGGCAGTATTCTCAAATGTCATGTAGGCTGCTTCCAAAATCCAAATAGACTAACCAAATTGGGTACCTCTTTCTTAGAGGTAGCAAGTTCAAGGTCTAATAACCTGCTCTTTACCTTAAAGGAGATATCCTGAAAATCAATACCACTAGACTCCTAAGACCCTCTCTGATGAACCCATTTATCTTTGTGGGTTTATCTTCCATTCTCTAACTCAAATGTGTCTAACTAGGCCACACAGAGTACTTGTGCTTTATACACCAGTTCCAATTTGCATATTCTTTCTCTATGAAACAAGAGTGACATTCTGCAGCCTATGAAGATGAACAAGCATCCTGTGTACTATTATGACAGAGACAGCAGACAGATTTAACATGACTTTGGACTGTGACTGTAAAAGTTCATTGTTGCCCTTCCTGTGTAAAGGCAAGCTGAATTTTTTTTCAATTATCTTTACTGATGGAATTGAAAAATATGTTTTCCAGATCAACAGACACATTACCAGATCAATAGATACATACTGTTGTGTTGATATATTGATATGTTCAAATAAGAATACACACCTACACTGCAGCTGCAATTAGAGCCACTTGGTTAAGTTTATGGTATTCTATTGCCAGCTGTATAGTTTTTGCAAGAGCCATTCAAAAGAGATAAATGGGGGCGCCTGGGTGGCTCAGTTGGTTAAGCATCCGACTTCAGCTCAGGTCACGATCTCGCGGTCCATGAGTTCGAGCCCCGCGTCGGGCTCTGGGCTGATGGCTCAGAGCCTGGAGCCTGCTTCCCATTCTGTGTCTCCCTCTCTCTCTATCCCTCCCCCATTCATATTCTGTCTCTCTCTGTCTCAAAAATAAATAAACGTTAAAAAATTTTTTAAAAAAAGAAATAAATGGAAATATAATGGGAACCACTATACCTATATCCTTAAATCTTTAAGGATGGCACCAATCCTTAAAATTCTACCCAGATTATGGTATTGCTTTTGATGTTACATGAATAAGAAATTTCAATGGCTTTCACTTAGTTTGTTTTTTGTTTTTTGTTTTTTTTACACTACATTAATGACTCTTACTCTCAGGTCAAGGAATCAATCAGTATAGGGTTTTTCCCTCTATAAAATGTATCTATCCCAGTTAGGCACTGGAGTGTTAAGGAAATAACCACAGAGTGAGTCTTTGGTTTAGGCCCTAGACCCTTTTCATTACATGGTCTATTTTAACCCACACTTTAACTGGGAAGCCATGCTTGCTTTCATGGCCCTGATATCAGTGTCAGATTTCATATATATTTATTTCTTGAAATGAAGAGTATCAAATAGTTTGTGGGCATATTTTAATCTGGCTACATTGTGATGGTAGGGAGCCCATGTTAACTACGTATTTTTATTTTGTTTCAGAAAATATTCCTAAAATACTCCTTAATTTATAATCCATTTATCCTGTTTGGTGCTTTATTTCTCTTAAAATTGATGGGAACCACAAAAACAAAATGACTTCCTGACCCTGACTATCCTTAACATTCTTTGGCTAGATATTGCATTTTTCCTATGTTTAGGATAGATTACTTCCAGCTGAATCACCAGATTATTTCAAATGGAAATAATTTATCCTAAACATAGATACTCTTAATTAGGTCAGTGTTTTTAAAATCTGGTTGTGGACACGTGTTCAATTGTTGCTTTTGTTTATTTGTTTGTTTATTTTTTTGCCAATATCTCTGCTACATATTTAGCCAAGTAAACAGAATTTCCACGCAGTATGTCCAACCATCTGAATTTTTAACAAACTCCACAGCTGATTTTTGCTCTATTGGGTTAAAAACTGCTAACGTCAATTAAGCTTCTCTTTATTTTAAATTCTTTTTTTTTTTTAACGTTTATTCATTTTTGAAAGACAGAGAGAGACAGAGCACAAGCAGGGGTGAGGCAGAGAGAGAGGTAGACACAGAATCTGAAGCAGGCTACCGGCTCTGAGCTGTCAGCACAGAGCCCGACGCGATGCTCAAACTCAAGAGCTGTGAGTTCATGACCTAAGCCAAAGTTGGACGCTGAACTGACTAAGCCACCCAGGAACCCCAGCTTCTCTTTGTTTTAAATGATCACTTTCAAAGTTCTGCTTTCGGGTTCCTGGTCATGATCTTATGGTTTGTGGGACTGAGCCTCGTGTTAGTCTCTGTGCTGAGAGCTCAGAGCCTGGAGCCTGCTTCAGATTCTGTGTCTCCCTCTCTCTCTGCCCCTCCCCAACTTGTGCTCTCTCTTTCTCAAAAATAAATATAAATTAAGAAATGTTTAAATATAAAAAAATTTCTGTTTTGATTTTATTTTCCCAGTTTATTAACCATCATGAGATAACAATTTGAGATAATAGCCTACAGCCTAATAATATACATCTCAATTAATTACTCTTATTATTATGTAATTATGGTCTCTCTTTACAGGACTCTGTGGCCTTCACACAGTAAAATCCTCAATTCCTGGCATTGGTTTCCTTAAATAACGGACTTCTTCCTAAATTTCTTTCTTAGAATTTAAGTCCATATGGGAAAAGAGATAAATGTTACTGAGGGCTTGAATTGTATTCTGTGATTTTTAAGTTATGGTTCTTTAGCTCCAGGCTTTTCCTTCTAAGCACACTTCTAAGTATTACAGAGGGTGGTCATGGAAGTACTTGAAGTTCGAAAATGAGTCTCTTGATACATGAAGAATCATTTTATATTTATGTAAAAGTTTTTGGGTCTTCTTGTTTTGCTTAGTTTTGTTTTTAATCCTAGCAGAGAAACTGAAGAACAGAAGAAATGCTTCATGTGGTCTGTTAGGCTAATCCAAATATATTCACATTATTCACTGTCATTCAACTGATATCATGCAATACCATTCAACCCTTTTGTTTTTATCTTTTTCAAAATTGTATTTGTTGGTTTAATTTTAAATGATATTTGAAATTTTTAAAAAAATAGACAATATAGAACCTCTAAAAAGAAAAGGTACAATCTGTGTCCCATTTCTGCCTACCCCCTGGCCCATTTCTCTGAAATAACCTGTTTTAACCATTTCTAGTTTTAATTCTTGTAGTAGTTCCTTCTGCAGCTGTATGTACAATTAGCATAACATAGTGGCTTCAAGCATGGAGGCTGGAGCTAGACTACTGGGTTCAAATTCTGGCTTTACCGCTTACTAGCTGGACAACCTTGGGCTTGACTTTCTGTGCCTCCATTTTCTTATCTATAAGATGGAAATGCAGGTATCAGGTTTAGAAGTTGTAATACAGTAAAGTATTTTTTTTACATTTTTTTTAACGTTTATTTATTTTTGAGACAGAGAGAGACAGAGCATGAACAGGGGAGGGTCAGAGAGAGGGAGACACAGAATCTGAAACAGGCTCCGGGCTCTGAGCTGTCAGCACAGAGCCCCACGCGGGGCTCGAACTCACGGACCGTGAGATCATGACCTGAGCCGAAGTCGGCCGCTTAACCGACTGAGCCACCCAGGCGCCCCTACAGTAAAGTATTTTAGAATACTGTTTGACATGTAGAATGTTAGCCATTCTTAGGAACTCTAAATTTCTAAATATTAACTAACTAATTGCTATACTGCTACTTTTTAAATTATCAATTTAAAATATTTTCTATTGATGAGATGAATATTTAACTCACATATATTGGCTCATCTGTCTGGTCCACTGCGGCCATTTCTGTATGTATTTTAGGCCATGGCTTCTGGGTTTTTACTTTATCTTTTTAGTAATTTCTGATCCCTTTACCCTTTTCCAGAAAACTGTTGGAATCCTGTAACCTGAAAGTTCTTCTCCCATTCATTTTACTAGGTTTATATATTTGTTAGGTTCTTACTATTATTTGAGTGAAGTTTGGGAGGAAAGGAGGTAAACAATATGAGTTTCATGGTGTATTTTCTTTAAAAATCAAGAGTGAGATAGAAGGCAAAATGATATATACTTGTATGTGAACAGGGAAGATAAAAAATTTCTTACAAAATTACTTTATGTTACCTAGTATTTCTGATACTTAATTTCTCATCTGTGAAATAAAGTGATTGAGCAAAATGACTTCTAAGTTCCTTTCAACTTGAACATGTTATTATTATATTTGTTTCTTTTTTCCCCCCTCTCTGTTATAAATCTCTACCCTCCTTCACACTTAACTATTCTGGCCTAGTTAGTTTCAATGAAATGTAATCTACACAAACTGCCCTTCTCCTTTGTTTCCTAACTATGTTCATGTCTATACATGAAATTTGAAAGATAACACATAAACATTCTGCCACCCTTCATAAATAATCAACTTCTTTCAAGATTAGCAAATCAACAGAAATACTTTATAAGCTTTTTTTCCGATTGCTGTTGAAGAAATAAGCTCAAAAAGCCATTTTAGTGTAATTGGGCAATATTTAGTTATGTGTTTGGGGGATATATCTATTAGAGGCTTCTGCATGTTTTGACCTAATAAAGCTGGTAGAACATGACTCTCTTCAAGAAAGCTTGTTCACCAAGGTTGAGTTAAATAGCCCTTCAAAGACAAACATCCAGGATTCATCATGATTTTTCCTGTTTCTTCACATCCTACATCCAGTCAGATCATCAGCAACTATGCTTTACCTCATATACACGTGTAAGAAGTTGACCCTTGAACAATGCAGGGTTAAGGGCACAAACCCTTGCCCAATTGAAAATGCATGGATACCTTTTGGCTCCCCAAGAACATAATTACTAATAGCTTACTGTTGACCAGAAGCCTTACTGATAACATAACTGGTCAATTAACATATATTTTGCATGTTGTATATGTTATATACTGTATTCTTACAATAAATAAGTTAGAGAAAAAGTGTTATTAGTAAGGCCATAGGGAAAAACATTTACTATATTTATACTGTATTGTATTTATTGAAAAAAATCCACGTGTAAGTGGACCTGTGTAGGTCAAACCCATATTGTATGTATGTATGTGTGTTATTGTATGTGTGTAATCACGTGTGTGTGTGTGTGTATATATATATATACATATATATATATATATATATATATATATACATATATATATATATATATATATATATATATATATATATGTATAAAATCCAGCCTTTTCTCAACAACTTCACTAAGACCACCTTCTGTCAGGTCAACCCTATACCCAGTGCCTCCTACACTGGTCTCCTAACTAATCCCTTTGCTTCTACTCTTTCCCCTATATTTCCCTATTTTGAAATGGCTTCCCAACACACATAGAATACAATCAAAACTCCTACCATGACCTATAAACCTTGCTTAATCTGACCTGGCCTCCTCCTACCTTCTCTTCTATCAATTCTCTCCTTTTCCTTTACTCCATTCCCACAACATTGGCTTTGTTGTTCCTCTAATACACCAAACCCTTTCCATCCTTTGGGCCTTTATGCTTGTGGCAGCTCTGGAATGTGGACCATCTGGACTGGTCTCCCAGATCTTTGCTTCAATGCAACACCTCAGAGCAGCCTTCCAAAGCAGCCATGCTCTTCTTCACCCCCTGGCATTCTGTTCCCTTTATCCTAGCTTATGATAATTTAGGATAAGCACTTACTATTTTGTGACATCATATAGAACTATTGATACTTATAGATACACATTTATCTACATTTTACTTCTGTCTCTGTCTTTCTGTCTCTTCATCTGTCTATCTTTCTGTCTCTGTATTTTTCTCTTTCTTTCTCTTTCTACTTCTCCCAACCCAAGGAAGGGTAAGGTTAGGTGTGTGGTCAGCCTCCTTCTCTGCTGTACTGCTGCTTATAGCACCTAGGATAGTGCCTGAAAAATACTAAGCATTTAAAATATTTTTATATTGAATTCTCACTGGCTATTTAATTGCTTCTAAATTGCTAGTCTGGAAGCAATTACAAAGTAGGAACCATGTATATCTTACCATTTGATTCCTAACACTGACTAGAGTGCTTGGCAAAAATAACACTGTGTTAAAGACAGAAGGAATAAAAGTTCTGAATTCAACAATGAGTCTTATTTGGAAACCACCTATTATGACATTTATATGAAGTATTCTAAAAATTATAATAAATCACTGGCTTCATAAAATTTCTAGGCTTATGAGCACTTTTTGAATAATTTTTTAAAAAATGACAGCCAACTTTTGAAATTCAAAATCCATTCAGATTTTGTGATGATCACTTTTCAAATATCTGTGGTTTTCTATTATATACAAGTATCTTGCATTTATCAATGTCCTACATTGCAATTGGACACACTGTATTAGAAATGAGGACATTTTAAATAACCATACGAATTTGGGCAAGTCCCTGAATCCCAGGGTATCCCATTTGCTTCATTTGTAAGTTGAAAAGAATCCTATACATGACATGCAAAATGCTGTTATTCTTGTCATACCACATGTGTTATGTCATAATAATATTGGCTTTTTATAAAAGAGTAGTGAGTCATCATTAATCATACAGGCACACTTGAGTACCACTTGGAGATGGGCTTAGTTCTGCATAACTGTTTCAGGAACATTGTTCTGGCATGTGGGCAATAGTGAACTACTCATGAGCTGAGTACATTAGCATCTGCTGTGCTGTCTGTATGGAAAATATAAACAGAGCCTCTTCAGTTCAGTTAGGCAAGATTTCTGACCCTTGAATCTATTTCCCTGTTGGATTATCATATCTTATGAAGGCAGATGACTTTCTTTTTTTTTTTTTTTTTTAATTTTTTTTTTTTAATTTTTTTTTTTTTCCCAACGTTTATTTATTTTTTTGGGACAGAGAGAGACAGAGCATGAACAGGGGAGGGGCAGAGAGAGAGGGAGACACAGAATCGGAAACAGGCTCCAGGCTCTGAGCCATCAGCCCAGAGCCCGACGCGGGGCTCGAACTCACGGACCGCGAGATCGTGACCTGGCTGAAGTCGGACGCTTAACCGACTGCGCCACCCAGGCGCCCCGAGATGACTTTCTTTGAATTAAAAAAAAAGATGTAAAAACCATGTTCAGTGCTTTATTGTTTCGCAATGTTTACAGGTAAAACAAATTTATTCTTTAGATTAACAAATCACATGTCCAGTGATGGCTTCCACTCAAATATATTATTTACTATGTACACATTCTTTATTTTTGAAGAACTTGAGAGTCGATCAAGAGAAAGAACTACAACATGACTTGCAAGCAGAATAGTGGCATTTAGAGAAGTGAACAAATTTTGTTTACTTCTCTAAATGCCACTATTCTGCTTGTTAGTCATGTTTTGGTTCTTTTTCTTGATCTAAAGTTCTTCAAATTCTATTTAATATAGAACCCAAACTACAAAGATAGGGCAACAAATATGGTTAATAGAGACCATAAAGGAACTCCTTTACAAGGCATTAATTTTCAAGGCTCACTAATATTTCAATATTATCCTATTTTTTAGAAATACCCAAACATTGGTGATACAAATTAGAGCTTTACCAAGAGCCTATTAGTAGGCAGAAATAGATGTGGTAGGCTACACATAATGATTACGGGAATGCACTTTGCTTCAAAAGAAGTAAAATAAACCAAAAAAAAAAAAAAAAGGAAAAAATCAACTAAAAAATCTATGCCACCATTACTGTTTCCTTTATAACTTTAAAGTGTTTTGGTTTTATAAAGTTACCTTTAAGTTAAAAACATCCTTGTATTAAATTATGGAGTATTTGAATGTTAGGAATAATGGGTATTTAGTTTTAGTTTCAAGGTTTTGAGTACTAGACAGGCATTGTGCTGTATCAATATCAAGATAAGACTAAATCAAGAGCAAAACAACAGAAAAGGCTAGAGAAATTGCAGATCAGGATTAGTACTCTTGGTAGATATAAAGTAAAATATGGAAGTGAAATCCTGGAAGATTAGCTTAGACTACAAAGACAGAAAAGCATAAAGACTTAAGAAAATAGTAAAATTCAGGAAAGCATAAAGACGGGAGTAGACATTAGAAACATGAAATTGAGGAGCTGAGACCCGATAATCAAGAGACAGGACCAATGATCATATGTGATGGGGAGTCTTTATTTCACTGAGGAAAGAATATTGAGTTCAAAGGGGTAATATAGCAGAAGCCCTTGAGTTAGGAGTAACTGATGAACATTTCATTACTCACTGGGAAGTTCACTTACTGTGTCCTTATCACCTTATCACTTGGTAGGAGTTACCAGAAATAGGGTTCATGGTAGTGACCTTCAGCATTTGTAGGTATGTCTTGCAGTGGATATGGCTTTATAGCCATAAATCAAAGAGTGAGAAGTATGTCATATTAATATGGTTCTTTTTATCAACTCAGATTCTGAGTATCCAGTCCACTGGGAAGTAATTCAATCTCTGTTATTATGTTCCCCTCCTTGTCCAAGTCATGGGTAAGTCCTAGAGGCTTAATCTATACTAAAGCCCCACAGGCTGCGCTTTTCTCCTGTTCTGATTATCACTAAAATATCTAATGACCAAGTCTCATAGTGCCCTGAGTTTCTAGGCTTCTTTTTGAAATTTTGGATACAAAAACCTCTGTAGAAGGCAAAAGTCCTGGAGATGCTTGGAGATACTTCCCTAGGCACAGCTCACAGCCATTGAGATCCTACCCCTTTAAAAAGTCCTAATGTGGAGTCAACTTCAAAGGACCTCTATTTGATGCTCTGCAAGAATATTCATGGTAAGAGCATTCAAATGGCATAGCAAAATGTTTAGAAATAAGGGAAGTAAAAATGGAGATCAGTGACATATGTACCTCAATATTTTATCTTGTTACTTCCCCCCACTAGTAAACCTCTATGTCTTCTCAAACAACATATGTTTCCCATTCCTGTGTGGCCACATACTATCACCACAGTCAACATCTCCACCACCACTAGAAAGCTGAAACATGTGCATGTTATCCCATAGGGGGATGTTACCCCCAGCATAGTGTGACACATGTGCAAAGTGGTGCCTGTCAACACCTCAAGAACTAAAATGATGAGCTTGAGCACCAAGATAATGTTTGACAACCCCTTTTAGGAGCCCATTTTTCTTAATTTTCCTTCTAAAATAACTTTACCCTACCCAGGTTCTCAGTCTTAGGCTCCGGGGCCCCACTTGTCCTCAGAGATAGGTGAACTAAACATGAGCAAGGCTGACCTAACGGCAGCTGTATAAAGTTTCTATTTGCTACTAGTAATTACAGCAGCCACTGAATCCTATTCTCCAGCAATACCGTATCATCTTCCTAACCATTTCCTTCCTTTTACCACACCTATATCAAGACCTCCTGATGATATCTTCCTAGATTAAGCCAGCTGGGTATTTTTATCTGACCTGTATGAGGTCCAGGCTTTCAAGGGCAAGAGAAGAATGGGGATTTATGGAGAATAATTCATATAATATCATATGTGTAGTCTGCACCTGTGTTCTCAATAGAGGGTGGCTGGATTGCTCTGGCACATAGGAGGCTCTCAACTAATTGTTGAATGGGTTATTTTCCTTATACTCCTGTAGCTTCAGTCTCTGCCTTTCTATGGACTCCTTCCCAGTAGCAGTTCACCATACTGTCTCGCCACCCCTCTACTTCATCTTCTCAAATCCTTATGTTCTTCTCCACTGCTTGATCTCCCTCTGTCAGCCAAATTTCCCAGGAAAGTTCCTTGTGCTTGGCCATCCCTTTCCAGTTCTTATCCCTCTCCAGTCTGACTTCCACCCCCATAAATGCCTCTGATTGAGGTCAGCCATCGTCCTACTTGCTAATCTCACATTTCTCAATTCTTACTGTACTTGCTCTCCCTTTGTTGAGAAATACACTTCCATCAGCTTTTGTGACCTTAGCATCCATTTGTTTTCTTCTTCTTCCTCCCCCTGAGGATGTTCCATCTCAGTCTCCTCTGCAGGTCCCTCTTTCTTTGCCAAGACATTAAATGTACTAGGTATTAATATACCCAAGAACTCTGGCCTTGTACTTCTTCTTGCTCTCCATTTTCCCTGGCACATCTCACCTTCTCCTTTGGCTTCAGTTGTATGCTGATGCTTCTCGATCTACTTATAATTCAAATACATCCCCTAAGGCCAGAGGTATATATTCTAGTACCTATCAGATGTCTCTATGTACCACTGGCACCCCAGACTCAAAATCGCCAAAGCTGAACTTATCATTTCTCCTTAAAACCCACTGGTTCTCTTATTTTTCCTTCTCTCTCTCTCTTTTTTTTTTTTTTTCATTCTGATGCTATTATTGTCCTTTTACCTTTAGACTCCCACCATTTCTCCCACTTCTGGCAACCACCAGTCTTTTCTTTGTATCTATGAGTTATTATTTTGTTTTTAAGTGTCTACATACAAGAGACATTATATGGTATTTGTTTTTCTCTGTCTGATTTCACTTAGCATAATGCCCTTGTTGCAAATGGCAAGATTTCATTCTTTTTTATGCTGAATAATATCCCATTGTGTGTGTGCATACTGTAATATGTATACTAGATATACAGTAATATAGACACATACACTCTCTCTATATAATATATACTCTAATATATCTGTATATATATAACAAATTTTTATCTGTTCATCAATCATTAGTCTCTCAGGTTGCTTCCATATCTCAGCTATTATAAATAATGCATTTAACCTTTTCAAGTTGTGTTTTGTTTTATTCAGGTAAATATTCAAAGTGGAATTGCTGGATCATATGGTTGTTCCATTTTTAATTGTTTAAGGAACTACCATACTGTTTTCCATAGTAGATACACCAATTTGCATTCTAAACGTGCAAAGTATTCCCTTTTTTCCACATGCTTGTCAAGACTTCTTATTTCTTGTCTTTGTGATAATAACCATTATAAAAGGTGTGGTTTTGATTCATTTCTCATTGTGGTTTTTACTTACATTTCCCTGATGATTAATGGTGTTGAACATATTTTCATGGGTCTATCATGTGTATGTCTTTTTTTAGATAATTGTCCATTCAGGTCCTCTTGTCCATTTCTGAATTGGATTATTTGGGGTTTTAATGGCCATTGAGTCTTATGTTCTTCATATATTATGAATATTATCCCCTTATCAGATATAGGATTGGCAAATATTTTTGCAAATAGTTTGCCTTGTCAACTTGTTGATTGTTTCCTTTGCTGTGCAGAATCTTTGTAGCTTGATATAGTTCCACTTGTTTATTTTTGCTTTTGTTGCTTGTGCTCTTTTAAATTTTTTTACATTTATTTATTTTTGAGAGACAGAGAGAGACAGAGCACAAGTGGAGGAGGGGCAGAGGGAAAGAGGGAGACATAGAATCTGAAGCAGGCTTCAGGCTCCGAGCTAGAGCCCGACGCGGGGCTCCAACTCACAAACCTCGAGATCATGACCTGAGATGAAGTTGGATGCTCAACTGACTGAGCCACCCAGGTGCCCCGCTTGTGCTTTTGATATAAGATTCAAAAACTCACCACTGGGGCACCTGGGTAGCTCATCAGTTAGGCGTCTGACTCCATCTTGGCTACAGTCATGATCTCACAGTTTGTGAGTTTGAGCCTCACGTTGGGCTCTGCACTGACAGTGAGGAGCCGGCTTGGAGTTCTTTCTCCCTCCCCCTGTACCCCTACCCCACTTCTGCTCACTCACTCTCTCTCAAAATAAATAAACTTTAAAAAATTAAAAAAGAAAAACCAAACTCATCACTAAGACTGATGTCAAAGAGCTTACCACTTATGTTTCTTCTAGGAGTTTTATGGTGCCTGGTCTTATGTTCAAATCTTTAGTCCATTTGAGGTTAATATTTTGTGTATGGGATAAGTAGGGATTGAGTTTCATTCTTTTGCATGCAGCTTTACGGTTTTTCCAACACAATTTATTGAGAGTCTGTCCTTTCCCCATTGTATACTCTTGGCTCCTTTGTTGTGAATTAATTGACCATGTGTACAAGAGTTTATTTATGGGCTTTTCATTCTGTTCCATTGGTCTGTGCTTCTGTTTTAATGCCAATACCATATTATTTAATTACTATAGCTTTGTAATATAGTCTGAGTGAGGGAGCATGATGCCTCCAGTTTTGTTCTTTATTTCTTTCTTTTTTTTAATGTTTATTTATTTTTGAGAGAGAGAGAGAGACAGAGCATGAGCAGGGGAGGGGCAGAGAGAGAAAGGGAGACAAGGAATCTGAAGCAGGGTCCAGGCTCCAAGCTGTCAGCTCAAAGCCTGATGAGGGGCTCGAACCCACAAACTGTGAGATCATGACCTGAGCCAAAGACAGATGCTCAACCGACTGAGCCAACCAGGTGCCCCCCCCCCAATTTTAAATATTGCTTTTCAATATTTTGTTATTAGTGTAAAGAAATACAACAGATTTTTGTGTATTGATTGCATATCCTGCAACTTTATTGTATTTGTTTATTAGTCCTAAAAGATTTTTGATGAAGTTTTTAGGGTCTTCTATATGTAATACCATATCATTTGAATATAGTGAGAGTTTGACTTCTTCCTCCATTCCTATTCATACATACCTTTAAAAAAGTTTACTGATTTTAAGCCTGGGATGCTCCCAGTTTTGAACATTGAGCAACCCAAGAAAACCTGACTGCAGACAGAGTATATAATAGCATTTTATCTTCTGTATTTCCCTTCTCTGTGCTATAATCTCAGCTCTGCAGACCTTCCTACTTGCATATCTTATGTTCCCATCATCTCCTCACACAGTCCTCTCTGACCACTTTCCTTGGCTATCAATAGCTGAGCTGAGATTACACTTCTATCTGTCCTTTTACCTTATTTTGAATTGAGCAGCATAGTGATAAAACATGGGTCTACTTACGAAATAAAAGGAGCCCATTCTGCAATTAAAACCAAGTCTTAAGATACTAATATCCTAAAGACACATGATTACGATTTGCCTATTTTACTTTTTAAAGTTTATTAATTTATTTTGAGAGAGGAGGAGAGAGAGAGAATGGGAAAGGGACAGAGAGAGAGGGAGAGAGAATCCCAAGTAGGCTCTGACTGTCAGATGCAGAGCTTGATTTCACAAACTGTGAGATAATGACCTGAGCCTAAATCAAGAGTCAGACTCTTAACCAACTGAGTCACCCAGGTGTCCTGCCTATTTTAAATATTAAGCAGTATAAGTGTAAATTTTCAAAAGAGGATACAAATAAAAATGACACAAGAGCATTGTTTAAAAAATAATTTATTTATTTTGAGAAACAATGCACAGAGCCCAATGCAGGGCTTGAACTCACGAACCATGAGATCATGACTTGAGCTGAAGTCAAGAGCCAGTTGCTTACCAGACTGAGCCACCCCGATGCCCCAACACAAGAGTTTTTGATCGGAGAAGGGAAATACCAAATCTAAAATAGAAGAGTTTCACAAGGATGGGAAGCCAAGGAATCAAAATAAAACTTCTACTCCAGATTTTTGCCTAAAAAGGAGCTCTAGGAGTTTCTGTCTTGCAAGAGTTCCTATCTGGGTAGACACAGCTGTACTGAGCCCCTGCTTGTCACCAGGCTTTGCTGTAGACACTGGACCATTCTGCAGTAAACCACAAGGCTACCGGATTAGTAAGGCAAATACTTTTATTTCAATTTAACAGACAATAAAACTGAGGCCCAGAGAACTTGACTGAGTGATTTTCCTGAGGTTCTTGGAGACAAAGAACTGCATCAAGAATTCGAGTCTCCTCATTGTTCTTAGTAGACCATAACTACAAATCAGACTTTAGCTACAGGATTCTAATAAACCTTGTCACGGTTTCTTACTTCCTGCACCCATCTGTTCTTCACTTACTGGAGTATCATTCTCCATTTTTCTCTGTCTTTTCCTCTATTTCCCAAGAACGTTTTGCACTTTGGCCTTGAGATTATATGCATTGCTCCATTATCTTAAATAGACCCAGTCAAAGATTCACATGATAATCTCTGCTGTATGCACATTGGTCAAGGTGCGAGGGAGGCAGGAAGTGTGCCAATACATTGCATAAGTGCCATGAACATGTAATCGGATAGCGTGACATGGGACAAAGTGACCAAGGGAAACAAAGAATAAGGCAGAATAAAAGCAAAGGGGAGAAAACCACCGGACTGTTACTACAATGTACTAGAAGCAGAATAGGCTAGGATTCTTCTGTAACCACAATGTTGGAGAGTTTACTGACAGAAGGAAGTCTAAATAAAATCCAGAATCTAATTACATGAAAAGTTATTAGGCCATTTGATCCATGATCAAAGACAAGAAATAGACATTTCCCCTGCAGCACAGAGTATGTGATCTCCCTATGGGTGCTGAGATATACAAAGCGACATGGATGTCTGATTTGCTCACTAATGTTGTTTGTAGTTTGTTTGTTTTTTTTCTCTCTGAAGTGTGTTGCAGTTTTTTACAAAAGATCATAGAATTGGGGAAAGTCTTAGAATATTCTTTTATGCAGTCTCTGAAATGCCATGTTTTAAAAATGTAAAGGAAAGGTATTCACTTCGCATGGTATTTTCTCATTTTAGGAACCATTTTCTGCTCACCCTCAAATGATTGTTTTGTACTATCTTTGCATGTTTAGCAAAAAATGGGTGATCTGTACACTCTAACTTTATACATAGCAAAGGTTGGAAAACAACTCTGGTAAGGATGCCTGGGGAAGGTGCTAACATCTCTACCTTTCCCTTATAGAAAAGTCTAGAGACGATAGTTTTTCAAATCATCTTATTCAACTCCTGCTGTCACACACCTTGATGTCACCACTTATCAGTATCCAAGATTTTCTAAATAGTTTTTAGACACATTCTTGGAGTGAGTGTACAAGAGATGTCTGGATATTACAAAAAGAAATGTTCTGGGAGTGGGTATACAAGAGATTTCTGGATGTCAGAGAATTTAGGATATGAGCTCATTCTGTTTATTTACAGCTTGGTTTCTCTTGGGAGGAAATGTACTCCCTTTTCACTTACAGGATCTCCTACGTGGAAGACAATTGTTCTTAAGTCCTCCTGTTTGTCCTTTCAATCAAAGGTCTTGGGCTTGAGATTGATTTTTCTTCAAGGCTATATAAGTCTTGGTGTTGGCAGGATGATTTTAGAGAAGGTACAAGATGGAAAAAAAGGAGTACAAGTTATGAAGGCAGTGGGTTGACATGCTATTTCTTGTAAGTCCTTAAGGAATCTTCAACTGTGATCAACTCCTCCCAACTGAATGAATACCACTTTTAAATTGAATTAATATCATAAAGCAGTTGTAAAAAACAATAGCAAGTATATTGTTTATAAGGCAATGCTAGTTCTATTTCCTATTCTACTATAAGAAAATGAACATATTTTATTTCTTATACTCTTATGTTAAAAATATAAGTATAACCGGCAGGCTGCATAAACTAATATTTCCTTGGAACACTATTCAAACCATGGTTTTAATATTGTCTTTCTTGATATAATTTTTAATTTTTTAATTGATTTTTTCTGCTTAAAGATGAGAATGTTCTTCAAATGTAAATAAATACTTAAAAATGAAATATATATATATATATATATATATATATATATATATATATATATATATATAATTTATTCCACTAAGTAAATGTGAGCACTTTAAAGGTTTCATTTTTTTTCTTCCAATGAAAACGCTATTTCTTTTCTTTTCTTTTCTTTTCTTTTCCTTTTCTTTCCTTTTTTTTTTTGTTTTGAAAATGCTATTTCTTATTGCCTAAGAGTGATTCAAGACTGACTGTTGTATAACATCAAAATATTAAGAAATTCAATGTCATTAATTAGGATTTAAAAGGAATGATTAGAACTAAGATGGACATATTACATTCATCATGACAACTTAGTTCTCATTCATTTAGGCTTTTCCACTATTCATATATATGTATTTTTTTTTGGTTGGGATATTTTTCTGATGTTCTAAATACATCTTATTATAGTTCATTTGACTATTATTCCTAGATATTATGACAACAGATATCTACAGAGCATAGTCAAAAGACAAACAACTTTGATTATGATGGCAAGCTTTTTTGTTCATTTTTTATGTCTTCTAAAGTCAAGACATATGTTTAATTATCTTTTTTTTTCTTCTAAGATTTTATTTAAATTCAAGTTCATTAACATATAGTGTAGTATTGGTTTCAGGAGTAGAATTTAGTGATTCCTCACTTATATACAACACTCAGTACCCTCCTTAATGCCCATCACCCATTTAAAACATCCACCCCATATCCCCTCCAAAAACTCTCAGTGTGCTCTCTATAGTTAGGAGTCTCTCAGGGTTTGCCTCCCTCTCTGTTTTATCTTATTTTATTTTCCCTTCCATTCTCCTATGTTCATCTGTTTTGTTTCTTAAATTTCAAATATGAATGAAATCACAAAGTATTTATCTTTTTCTGACTGACTTATTTCGTTAAGAATAATACACTCTAGTTGTATCCACATCATTGCAAATGTCAAAATTTTATTCTTTTTGATGGTTGAGTAATACGCACACACACACACACACACACACACACACACACACACCCCACAATCTTCTTTATCCAAAGACAGTCTCTTCAGTAAATAGTGTTGGGAAAATTGTACAGTGACATGCAGAAGAATGAAACTGAACCACTTTCTTACACCACACACAAAAATAAATTCAAAATGGATGAAACACCTAAATGTGAGACAGGAAACCATAAAAATCCTAGATGAGAACACAGGCAGCAACATTGACCTTGGCCTCAGCAACTTCTTACTAGACATGTGTCCAGAGAAAAGAGAAACCAAAGCAAAAATGAACTACTGGGGCCTCATCAAGATAAAAAGCTTCTGCACAACAAAGTAAACAATCAACAAAGCTGAAAGGCAGCCTACAGCATGGGAGAAGATATTTGCAAACGGCATATTGGATAAAGGGCTAGTATCCAAAAATCTATAAAGAACTTAGCAAACTCAACACCCAAAAAATAAATAATCCGGTTAATAAATGGGAAGAAGACATGAACAGATATTTCTCCATGAAGACATACAAATGGCTAACACACACATGAAAAGATGCTCAACATCACTCATCATCAGGGAAACCAAATCAAAACCACAATTAGATACCACCTCCCACCTGTCAGAATGGCTGAAATGAACAACACAGGAAACAAAAGATGCTAGCGAGGATAGGAGAAAAGGGAAACCCTCTTACTGTATTGTTGGGAATGCAAACTGGCACAGTCACTCTGGAGAACACTATGGAGGTTCCTCAAAAAGCTAAAACTCATTCGAGTTTTAACCTATGACCCAGCAATGGCATTACTAGGTATTTGCCCAAAGGATACAAAAATATTGATTTGAAGGGGCACATGCACCCCAATGTTTATAGCAGCACTATCAACAAGAGTCAAATGTAGAAAGAGTCCAAATAGCCTTTGTATATTTCAATTTCAAATTTATATAGTGATAAATCAAGGAGAATTTTAGAATCCATATAACCCATAATCTAACTTTCAAAGGCCCAGGATTCTGATATCTCTTGTTCATAGCTGAAAAAATGTTTTATTTAGGTTTTATTAAGTCCTCAGTCTTTCAAAAGGCAGTCTTAGTTGAGGCAGCTGAGTATTGGGAAATCATCCAGGTGTTTGGAAAATATAGAGTTATGGGTAATCCATTAGATATCCATTTCCTATTAAGAACTATAGTTGTAAGAGTAAAAACATAACAACTGATTACGAGGATAAGAAAGGATGTTACAATCAAACTACATTTTGACAATTGATAAGGAGTGGTTCTAGCAGCAAGGATAAATAATAAAGCCTGGCTGATAAATGACCATTTCTTTTTCTAGTAGTTTATCCGCACTATAGTGTTCTTTACATGAGACACTTATAAGGCTTAACTGAAACGGGTAAAGTAAATAACTGTAAGGTGGGGTGTCATAGCAGGAACCAGAGTAGTCAAAGAGTACGTATAAGCTATACCTTGAGGGAACATAAACCCTGAGTTACCCCTTGGAGACATAAATTCAGTGTAGTGTAAAGATGAGGAGTTTGCAGTGGAGTTATCCACTAATAGCAGTATAGCAGTGACCCGGAAGAAGGCATTTACCTTTTCTCATCTGCCATCTGTGTGACTTGAGTTAGCACTTATGGTTTGAATTCATTTTGAATAAATTAGTTCATGTATATGTGTCAGCTAGTCTGGTTTTTATAATTACAAGTCATCAGAATAGTTGCTCTCAAAAGTCAGCCTTGCTCGAGAGAATGCAAACATAGAGGTCCTTAAGGATGGCCTGATATTGGAGAGAATTCTGAGACCCAAGGGGAAAGATAGGTTAACTTGACTTGAAAGCTAAGCTTCAAAATTGTTTGATTGTGAAATAGCAAATCCCTGTGCATGATGGAGGCTCACTGTTCGTGATTCTGATACTACAGATGATCAGAATTCCATCAAACTTTTGATTGATAATTATTACATTATACAATGCTTTGATGAATCCATGCATTAAAAGTACCCATTGAGTACCCACTATGTTCTAGACACAGCGATGACTGCAAATCACTTCCCTCCATGAGCTTCCAATTTAGTGGATAATGATAGTTAATAACACAAGGCAGCATTTGTTAATTTTCAAATGAGTGTCATTGACAGTAAATTCTCCAGGAAACAATCTTTCTCAACAGAGAGGCTCATAAAGCCTCTTTGCTCCCTGACATTAATCTGTCCATCTTTCATGTGAAACCAAACATTCAACTAAATTTACATTCTTCTCCAAGGAGAACCAGCTGGTGTTTATAGTGAATCCTTTTGGCTTGATTATTGCCATGTACAACTTATTCTTTATTTCTATTTTATAACATGACTGGAAACAGCAACAAATTTAAACAGAGACATTAGCAACGGTCTCCAAACATAGTTAATTTATGTCTTTTAAAAATATGTATTTTTAAAGCATGGTGCAAAATTACCAGAAGTTTCTATAGCATGATTATAAATGTGAAATACATTTTCATGAAGCCACCAAAATATTTAACCTAAATACCCCTTTCTGAGAGAAACTGATAGAAAAGCATATGTGGCATGCTGTTTTTCAGGTCGTTATTCAAAGGACTTCGAAAGGAAGTTTGTGAATTCATACAATTATTTGCAGAAAGTTAGATGACTGTAATGTTCATTAATCCAATGAACCTATTCAAAGGTATCAGAGGTATCTCACAGAATGTAGGGATATAAATATCTTTCCTGGCTCTTATGTGTGCTGTGTCGTATGGGTTAAGAGGATATCTAAGTGTTTCTCGGTGATTTAAGATAAATGAGACAATTCTTGAGACTGTCCTTAGAATATTTTTAAGATTTTTACAGATCAGATTGCTGCCCAAGATACTTATTTTCTATGATTACGAGAAGAGTAAGGGGATCCGGAAATCCTACTTAGTTGTATAGTCTGAAAATGTTTTCAGAGATGAAGGGAAGCAAGGTTTGGGTAGGGAGGAAAGGAGGATGGAGAATCACTGGTCACATACACCTTTTGTTTTTAGGACCTCTTTGGTGCCCATTGGAGTGTGGGAAGATTTGCTAATGTCACCGGTAAGCTAACCTAGTTCTCTCACAAGCCCACCGCTGGCATGGCTCCAAAATGTCAGGTGGGTGACTTCTATCCTCAGAGTCTGATCAACTCCCCCTTTAATGATTCTTTATCACCTTGGTAACACATCAGTCTCTCAATGTAACCAGCAACATTTTGTCATAGAGATCTTAGAAATAATTTGTCCAATTTCCATAGAAAGCCTTCAGTGTGACAGGCCCTGAGCCAAACAAGGGGCAACTCACTAATACTGAGTTGTTACTGGCAAATAACTGAGCCAAACTTCCAAGGGCATTTATATGATAATGCAACAAAGGCAGTGGAATACAGTTCTCATTTTGGGTATCATGAAGAAAAGTAGAGGTAACATTCTTAGACTCAATGATTTATGTTATCTCTTTGGTCCTATAGATTTCTAAATTTCTATTATAGCAAAACGAACCCGATCAGTTTCTTCTGTCTTGTAAACTGCCTTTCAGGCAATACAAAATTTCACTACGGCTTTTATCTACTGACCCCCAACCTTAGTCTTTGCAATTCTAATCTAATCTCTGATTATGCTTTCAACTTTCAATATTTGCATGTCCATTCATTTTTCATGTGTCCTCCATAATTCCCTTCCCTTCATCAAGGCCTTTTGGGCAAATATATCAAAGTGATCTGCTGTCCAAATGGCAAAATGTTGATAAACGCTGAAGCTGGGGAATGATCCTGTAAGGTCATTAATTATACCTTTATTTATACTTTTTAACTTTTTTTTTTAAGTTTGTTCATTTATTTTGAGGGAGAGAGAGAGAGAGAGAGAAAGAGGCAGGGAGAGAGAGAATCTCAACCAGGCTCCGCAGGACTTGATCTCATGAACCGTGTGACCATGACCTGGGTTGAAATCAAGAGTCAGATTCTTAACTGACTAAGCCACCCACATGGCTCTATTACAAATTTTACAGAAAAAAGTTTATAGGAAGACTCACAGACTTAAATGTGCTTCTTCTATCCATTAAAGAACATAAATACGTCCATTAAAATACATAAGTATTTTCTGTATTAATTTCATGTGGAATCAAGTCTTTGTATGAAAGTCTGTGGGTCTCCTATGGTTTCTAAGTTTCCTTGATGAGGTGATGTCCATGTAAATCTTGATCAAGAGTTAGGCCCTGAAGTCCCAACTGCTAAATTCACCGTTTCTATGTGGGAGTCATTGTTGTTAAATTTAAAATTCCACAAGTCTGTGACTCTTTTTGTAACACATCACTAATGTTAGGGACCAGATGTTTCCTTTAGATCACATTAGGGTTTGTTATGGGTTTCCCTTTTTTTTCTCTTATGATACGTATGTAGCAATATGCACACTGAAGGCTGTTGTTTGAGGAACATTACAGTGTAGAGTCCTTCAGGTGGAAGCTTGAAATAGTTTCTCAGTGACAAGGAAGGGAAATGTGACAAGGGGAAAATGTGGAAAGGAAAAAAAAAATAATAAGAGGAACAAGCACAATGTATATACCAGATGAGGCTAAGGAGAAAATAGAAAACAATCTCTAACTTGTTGAACTACTGTGATCTTAATGCGAAAAAAAAAAAAAAAGGGGGGAGAAATGTTCCAATTTGCATTGTTAGTTTAATATTGAGAAACACTTTTAATAACTGTCTTTTAGGATGTGAATATATCTCCATGGCTTGATATTCTCACTGTAACAGTAAATTTTCCATTATGTATCATTTAATGGGAAAAACAAAAATACTGATGTTACTCACTGTGCTTCTTTTGATGTAACTTTTGCTCCCTATGATCAAGTAGAAAATATGTACCAGCAAAGGGCATTCAGGATTGTCATGGCTATTATAAAATTCAAGTTAATTGAATGGTTTTATTAATATATCATCTTTTTGCTGACTTTTACAAGTGATAAAATTAAGATTTAGAGAAGTTAAGTGACCTGTGATCACATGTGTTATAAGTGGGAGAATCACCATCCCAGATCTCCTCGGTCAGAATTGTTTAATTTTCAAGGACTCCCATTATATGAACAGCTCATTTTTTCCCTTTGATACTAAAAAAATAGCATTTAAAAATATATTTTGAGGGTTTTTTTCAGCTTTTCAAGTCTTCCACATAAAATTTAAATGAGTCTCAACAAATTGTCATTTAATTTTCAAACACTGAATTGTTGAATCCTATATTTCATCTAACTCTCATTGCAAGTGGTTACAAGTTTTGCCTGATAAACATTATTTCTCGAGATCTCATTATATTTGGAAACAGGATATTTCCAAAGGAAAGAAATGACAAGGCTGCATCTTTTTTTAATATCTTAAACAACTGCTGTATTTTAGGGATGAAGGCCAGCTTCTTCAAAGTCTCATGAAAAATCATGATGAGGAATCACATGTGACTAGGAAAAAACAGGCACTAAATTTTGTTTGTATGCATGCCAATTCACAGCCCAGAAAGGAACTGGTTGGTTTATTTTGCTATCTAGTAACTTTATGTATAAGCATATATACAGAATATAAATAAATTCTGAAAATACCTTTAAATATTCAAATGTCTGTTTTAAAATGCATTCTAATAGGTGATGTATGAATTCAAGAGGCCTAGATAGACTTCATTTTAAATTCCAAACTGTTAAACACAGGCTGGTCATTTGGGACATCATCTGAGAAGATTTATTTTTTCAAGGGTCGAGACCTCATTGAAAATATCCCACTCAAAAACTGAGAAACCCTAAATGCAGATGAAATGAGCCGAAGCAAAGTCAGTAAGATAAGGCTGAGATCCACGTTCCTGGCCAAGAACCTAGGCACACCATGGTCGGTGGTGAGGCTTGAGGATAAACTCAGAGAGCAGTTTCAGAGCTGGGTGTGAGAGTTAGGAACATCATGAATACAGACTGGAAGTGAGCAGGCCGGTCTGAGTTTCATAGGCTGTGTGAGCTGAGCAGTAGAGTTCAGATACAGCGATGCAGACGAATTTCTCACAGATTCTGAATAGAAACCTATGTCGGTAAATAGATAAAATGACGGGACAATTTTCTTACCTTCCGGCTGGGCTTTACCTCTGCTGTCAATGAGGGCCTCACACTATGAACCCCACGGCCGCGCACCCACACAGCCGCTAGGATATTTAAACTGGGAGTCAAGGAAAGAAGTTCTGTGATTACATGCTGTGATCAGTGTATTGGCCTATTCTATTGGCACGTGTGTGAAACATACCTTAAGCACATCACTTAACAATGTATAATTTCTACAATCTTCCTTCATTGCAAAATTCATGGCAGGCACCCCGTTGAGTGTGTTTGTCACTCCCTGTGGCTGCTCTTGAAATATTTACGGGAACATTAAAGAAAAAATATCCTCTATCACGATAAGTATGGGATAATGAAGACAATTGTTGAATTTTATATTGTACACATGAAAATAAGCACTGTATGTTAACTCTACAGGAATTAAAAATTTAAATGTAAATATGAATATAAAAATAATAAATACATACATAAATAAACAAACAAACAAACATACATATATACATTCTCAGGTTCCACAATCTCAGAACAAAAAGTCACCCATGGATAGGTTGCAGGGACCCAAGGTTAAAAACCATGGTAGTGACTCATATCAAATACACTGCTGAATGAGCAGTCATACAAATGAATACATTAACAGTACTGGTGGGATCAGCAAAAAGAAAGTTTCCACGATTGCACAGATAGGGCAAATCTATATACTATTTTCAGACCTTTGACCTTTGCTCAGATATGACCCAGCTAGTCTTCTATGCCTTGGCCTTTGTATTTTATCTGACCCTTTACTGCTAATAGACATGAAACAAATCGACAGCCTTTTCTTAAAATTTTCCATTTAAGTTTGTGCCCTTTTTTCCCTTAGATTTTTTTAAAATTTATTTTTAAATTTACATCCAAGTTCTATAATGATTTCAGGAGTAGATTCCAGTAATTCATCCCCTGTGTATAATACTCAATGCTCATTCCAACAAGTGTCCTCCCTAATGCCCCTTACCCATTTAGCCCATCCCCCCACCCACAACCCCTCCAGAAAAAAACTTCAGTTTGTTCTCTGTATTTAATAGTCTCTTATGTTTTGTCCCTCTCTTTGTTTTTATGTTATTTTTGCTTTCCTTCCCTTATGTTCATGTGTTTTGTATCTTAAATTCCTCCTATGGTTGAAGTCATATGATATTTGTCTTTCTCTAATTTCACTTAGCATAATACACTCTAGTTCCATCCACATGGTTGCAAATGGCAAGATTTTATTTTAAAAAAAAAATTTTTTAATGTTTATTCATTTTTGAGAGAGAGAGCAGAGACAGAGCATGAGCGGGGGAGGGGCAGAAAAAGAGAGAGACACAGATGTGAAGCAGGCTCCAGGCTCTGAACTGTTAGCACAGAACCCGACGCGGGGCTCGAACTCATGGACCACGAGATCATGACCTGAGACGAAGTCAGATGCTCAACTGACTGAGCTACCCACATGCCCTGAGATTTCATTCTTTTTGATTGCTGAGTAATACTCCATTGTGTGTGTGTGTGTGTGTGTGTGTGTGTGCGCGCGCGCACGCGTGCGCACGCGCCCCACATCTTTTTTATCCATTCATCCATCCGATGGACATTTGGTCTTTTTCCATACTTTGGCTATTGTCAATAGCGTTGCTATAAACATTAGGGTGCATGTGCCTATTTGAAACAGCACACCTGTATCCCTTGGATAAATACCTAGTAGTAAGTTTGTGCACTTTTAAATAGGATTTGAAGTAGCCTATATTAAGGCACAATGATCACTGCTTCATTTTGCCATTTTAACCACCATTAGTGATCAGAGACAATAGTATGCTTTGAATACTGTGTATAATTTAGTCAATCTGCTTATCGGTGCTTGAAAAGGCAAAAACAAAACATATAGCTGCTAGAGACAAGTAAACTAAAAACTCCAATCAACGATAAAAATTATGGCGTGAAATGAAGACTAGAAAGCTATTAGTGTTGTGTATTTTGAATGTATTCATAACTACAAATGAAAAGGCCAAGGTTAAAATCAGTTAACATAGCTTACTTCTTGCAGGAATCTATGACAACAGTGTCTAAATAAATAATAAAGTATGATCAGCAAACATACAGGTTTTCTTTATAATCTTGTAACAGAGACTATTGTAACACATTATGTAACTATAAAATTATTTGAACTTTCATACAAAAATATAAAAAAACATCTTGTTACATAATATTATTATTAAGTCTTTAGGCTTTATGCCAAAAGTGTTACAAGTTTGATAAATAGGAAATCTCTTTTCCTTGTACCTTTATTGTTACAACTGATGTCTGGCTACATGTTGACTATATAGATAACAATCAAATCATGGGCATGACCAGTAATTATGATCTTAACTTGGTACAGAGATGTCGTGGGTTTGGTTCCAGGCCACCACACCAGCAAATATCACAATAAAGTGAGTCAAATGAATTTTTTTTTTTACTTCTAGTGCCTATGAAAGGTATGTTCACATATACTATAGTTTATTAAGAGTGCAATAGCATTACATCTAAAAAACCCCAATGTACATGCTTTAATTTAAAATGCTTTCTGGATAAAAAAACATTAACTATCATCTGAAGTTTCAGCAAGTAGTACCCTTTTTGCTGGTGGAGGTTTTTGTCTTGATGTTGACGGCTTCTGACTGATCACAGTGGTGGTCGTTGATGAAGGGGGTGACTATGGCAATTTCCTAAAATAAGACTATGAAGTTTGTTGCATTGTTTTCCTCTTCCTTTCATGAATGATTTCTCTGTAGCATGTGACTCTGTGTGATAGCATTTGACATTTGACCCACAGTAGAATTTCTTTCAGTCCTCTCAAACCCTGCCACTGGTTTATCCACTAAGTTTCCGTAATATTCTAACTCCTCTGTGGTCATTTTAATAATCTTTATAGCATTTTCATCAGGAGTAGATCCCATCTCAAGAGACCACTTTCTTTCCTCATACATGAGAAGCATCTCCTCATCTGTTCAACTTTTGTCATGAGATCACAGCCATTCAGTCACATCTTCAGGCTCCGTTTCTAGTTCTCGTGCTATTTGCACCCCATCTGTAGTTACTTTTTCCACTGAAATCTTGCCCCCTCAAAGTCATCTATGAGGGTTGGAGTCAATTTCTTTCCAAATTTCTGTTGAAGTTGCTTTTTTGGTCTCTTCCCATGAATCATAAATGTTCTTCATGGCATCTAGAATGGTGAATTCTGTCTAGAAGGTTCTCAATTTATCTTGCCCAGATCCATCAAGAAATCACTATTTACAGCAGCCATAGCTTTACAAAGTATATTTCTTCAATAAGACTTGAATGTCAAGATTGCTCACCAATCTTTGGACTGCAGAATGGATATTGTGTTAGCAGGCATGAAAACAACATTAATCTCCTTGTCCACCTTCATCAGCGCTCTTGTCAAAGAGCAGTAGTATTTTGAAAGCAATCTTTTTTTTTTTTTTTCCTGAGTAGTAGGTCTCAAGAGTGGGCTGCAAATATTCAGTAAACCATGTAAACAGATGTGCTGTCATCCAGGCTTTGTTGTTCCACTGATAGAGCACAGGAAGAGTACATACAGCATAATGCTTAAAGACCCTAGGATTTTCAGAATGGTCAATGAACACTGGCTTTAACTTAAAGCCACCCACTGCATTAGGCTCTAACAAGAGAGTCAGCCTCTGTCCTTTGAAGCTTTTTAAAGTCTTTTTTAGAGTTTATTTATTTTGAGAGAGAGAGAAAGGGTGAAGGAGGGGAACCGAGAGAAGGAGAGAGAGAGAATCCCAAGCAGGCTCCTCACTGTCAGCACACAGCCCGACACAGGCCTCAAACTCATGAACTGTGAGATCATGACCTGAGCCAAAACCAAGAGTTGGATACTTAAGTGACCTAGCTCCCCAGGTGCCCCTGTCCTTTGAAGCTTTGAAGCCAGGCACTGACTTCTCTCTAGCTATGAAAGTCCTATCTGGCATGTTTTTCTAATATAAGGTTGTTTTGTCTCTCTTAAAAATCTGTTGTTTAGTGTAACAACCTTAATTATTTTAGCTTGATCTTCTGGAAAACATGCTGCAGCTTCAACATCAGCACTTGCTGATTCACCTTTCACTTTTGTTATATGCAGATGGCTTCTTTCCTTACACGTCATAAGCCAACTTCTGCTAGCTTCAAACTTTTCTTCTGCAGCTTCCACAACCTTCATAAAATTAAAGAGAGTGAGAGCATTGCTCTGGATTAGGCTTTGGCTTAAGGGAATGTTATGGTTGGTTGACCTTCTACTCAAGTCACTATAACTTTACATCAGTAGTAAGCTGTTTCATTTTCTTATCCATGTGTTCATGGGATAGCACTTTTAATGTCCTTCAAGACTTTTCCTTTGCATTCACAACTTGGCTGTTTGGTACAAGAGTACTAGCTTTTGGCCTATCTTAACTTTTTTTTTTATTTATTTTTTATTAAAAAAAAATTTTTTTTTCAACGTTTATTTTTTATTTTTGGGACAGAGAGAGACAGAGCATGAACGGGGGAGGGGCAGAGAGAGAGGGAGACACAGAATCGGAAACAGGCTCCAGGCTCTGAGCCATCAGCCCAGAGCCTGATGCGGGGCTCGAACTCACGGACCGCGAGATCGTGACCTGGCTGAAGTCGGACGCTTAACCGACTGCGCCACCCAGGCGCCCCGCGGCCTATCTTAATTTTTGATGTGACTTTCTAACCAAGCCTAATCATTCATAGCTTTTGATTTAATGTGAGATATGGGATACTTTTTCCTTTTACTTATCACTTACAGGCCATTGTAGGGTGATTGATTGAAATAACTGACATACAATGTTATATTAGTTTCAGGTGTACAGCATAGTAATTTGATAATTTTCTACATTATGCTTACCCTGATAAGTATTGTCACCATAAAATGTTATTAGAGTATTATTGACTGTATTCCCGATGGTGCACTTTTCCTCTCCAGGACTGATTTGTTTTATGACTGAAAGCTTGTACCTGTTAATCCCTTTCATATATTTGACCCATCTCCTACCCACCTCCCCTTTGGAAACCATCAATTGTTCTCTGTATTGAAGATTCTGTGTGGTTTTTGTTGTTTGGTTGTTTCTTAGATTCCACACGTTAATGAAATCATATGGAATTTGTGTTTGTCTGACTTGTTTCACTCAGCATAATTCCCTCTAGATCTGTCCATGTTTTCACAAATGGCAAGATCTCATTCTTTTTTATGGCTAATATTCCTTTGTATATGTATACCACAGTTTCTTTATCCACTCATCTATGGATGGACAATTGAGTTGCTTTCATGTCTTAGCTATTGTAAACAATGCTTCAGCAAACACAGCGGTGCATATATCTTTTTGAATTAGTGTTTTTATTCTATTTGGGTAAATACCCAGTAGTGGAATTACTGAATCATATGGTATTTCTATTTTTTAATTTTTTGAAGAGCCTCCATACTATTTCCACAGTGGTTGTGTCAATTTACATTTTCACCAACAGTGCACAAGAGTTCCCTTTTCTCCACATCTTCACCAACACTTACTTCTTGTCTTTTTGATACTAGCTATTCTGACTGCTATGAGGTCATATCTCATTGTGGCTTTGATTTGCATTTCTCTGATGATTAGTATTTTGAGCATTTTTAATGTATCCGTTGGCCATCTGGATGTCTTTTTTTTGGAAAAATGTTTATTCAAATATTCTACCCATTTTTTTGTGTTGAGTTTTGTATGTTATTTATACATTTTGGATGTTAATCCTTTGTCAGATGTATCATTTTCAAATATCTTCTTCCATTCAGTAGGTTGCCTTTTTGTGTTGTTGATGGTTTCCTTTGATGTGCATAGGCTTTTTATTTTTTTTTTTTTAATTTTTTTTTCAACGTTTATTTTTATTTTTGGGACAGAGAGAGACAGAGCATGAATGGGGGAGGGGCAGAGAGAGAGGGAGACACAGAATCGGAAACAGGCTCCAGGCTCCGAGCCATCAGCCCAGAGCCTAACGCGGGGCTCGAACTCACGGACCGCGAGATCGTGACCTGGCTGAAGTCGGACGCTCAACCGACTGCGCCACCCAGGCGCCCCAATAGGCTTTTTATTTTGAAGTAGTTCCACTAGTTTATTTTAGCTTTTGTTTCCCTTGCCTAAGGAGACATACCCATAAATACATTGTTAAGGCTGATGTCCAAGAGATTATTGAGTATTTTTCTTTTAGGACTTTCATGCGTTCAGGTCTCACATTTAGGTCATTAATTCATTTTTAATTTATTTTTGTATATGGTGTAAGAAGAAAGTGGTCCAATTTCATTTTTTTTTTTGTACATAGCTGTCCAGTTTTCTCAACAATATGTATTGAAAAGACTGTCTTTTTCCCATTGTATATTCTTCCCTCCTTTGTTGTAGATAAATTGGCCTTACAAGTATGGGTCTGTTTCTGGGCTCTCTACCCTGTCCTACTGATCGGTCTATTTTTGTACCAGTACCATACTGTTTTGATTACTATAGTTTTGTAATATATCATGAAATCTGTGATTGTGAGTAGGGTTATTAATTGGCCTAATTTCAATATTATTGTGTCCCAGGGAACAGCGAGGCCCTAAGAGAGGGAGAGAAACCAGAAACAGCTGGTCAATGAAGCAGCCAGAACATAAACATTTATCAATTAAGTTTGGTGTTTTATATGGTGGTTTGTGACACCCCAAAACAATTACAATAATAACATCAAAGATCACTGGTCACAGATAACCAAGAAAAATATAATATAGGTGAGGTAAACAGCATTTTCCCTATCTATTCTTCTGAATGTTAATAGTAACAAATTTGGTTGGACTTAATTTATGATAATAGCATATTAAGTGCAGGAGACAAGATTCCATGAAGGCCCCCAATATTCCTGGTCCTGATATACACACCTTATATGATTTCCTGTCCCTGTGAATATTGTAATTTTCACTCCAGTGATAGTATGTTTTATTGCAAAATTGAAGGGAATCAATCAGAGGGAGGCCTTAAAAAGAGACAGATTTCCAGTGTGAGAGATTCTCTTGCTGTTTTCAAGAAGTAAGCTACTGTGTTGCGAGAGGGCCACATTCAGTTAGGGTCTGAGGGCAGCCTCTAGGAGCTGAGGACAATCTCTAGCCAATAACAAGCAAGGAAGAATGAGCCTTAGTCCTACAACCACAAGGAACTCATTTTGCCCAACAAACACATGAGAGTAGAAGATGACCCCAAACCTTAACTGAAAATGTAGCCCAACAAAAACCTTGATTTCATCCATGTGACCATCTCAGAAGAGAATTCAACAGCCCCCTGCCCAGACTTTTAAAATACACAACTGTGAGATAATAAATAGGTACTTCTTTAAGCCACTAAGTTTGTGGTAATGTGTTATGAAGCAATAGAGAAATAACTCGTTAAGATTTTTTTGTATTGTCTTGTTTTGTTGTTATTAATTCTCATCATTTCTTGTATTCAAAACAAAACAAAACAAAAACATGAAAGCTATTTCATGAAATATAAATATTCTTTCCTCCACAGAAATTCTTTCATGGACTTAGGGTTCAATTTTCAATTTTAAACATTTTAGTTGTGGGCTAATGTGATAAATAAATATATGACAAATAGTTCATTTAACATGTTAGTAAATATTTCCAGTATGCCTTTTGTGTGCTATGTAGTATTCTAAGCAGCATGGAATATGGCAGTAAGCAAGACAGTGAAAATTCCCTGGCCTCAAGGAGCTTACATTTGCATATGGTGGATACTAAAAACTTAAAAAATACCAAATAGATATTTTGGAAAATCAGGAAGCATAATAAACAGAATAAAGAGGAGTTGGAAGATACAGGATGATGAGAAATTAGTAGTTCAAACACATTGGCCCTGAGAGAGGTAACATTTGGGCCAAGGAGCTGAATGAAGAAAGGAAGCAGAACCAGCACACAAGTATCTTGGAGAAGAGGGTTTTAAGTAGAGGGAACAGCTGTGGAAGGTCCCAGATGTAGTCTGGCATGTTCCAGGAAGGCCTGTATGGTTTCACCAAAGTCCATGAAGTGGGACATAGTAAGAGACAGGCATGAAGCAGTGGTCAACATCAAAACCATAGGAGGTCTTTTGTGTTTTGTTTTGAGTAGGCTCTACACTCCATCTGGAACTCAAGCACATGACCTCAAGATCAAGAGTCGCATAATCTACCAACTAAGCCAGCCAGGAACCCCCCTATGAAGTCTTTTAGATTCTGAATCTTTGAAGATATTTTCTACTTCTCAACCTTTTGTTAGAGCTCTTTGGAGACACTGTCCCTTTTAATGTCTATCTCATAAATGTCTACTTAATTAAATTAACTTACAGTACATGAAGAAGTTTGATGTCTTCTGAAGGACTGTAAGTTTTCTTTTAGGATGAAAGCTGTGATACATATCAGCATTCCCTTGTGAGCCTGGCTGCCAGGAGATACCAAGCTTGACTTGAATGAACTAATTCCTCAGGTTGGCTTTTGGGATAAATCCATCTTTCCTCCTTCACAGTTGCCTTTGTTATTTATTTATTTCATGTATCCATGGATCTTATGTTGTTTATCGTTTTTAGAAATAGGTACACTGAAAAGGGGGGCGGCAAAACTACCACATTTGCCAATTAGAGATCTTTCTTTCTAAAACTATGATTTGTATAATACTCATTAAACAACTGGTTAGAATCTAGGGACTATGGATTAAATTTAAATGAAATAAGCCCTCAAGGTCATCAAAGAGATTAAATATGTATGCTAAGTATGATAAAATAAGGTTTAAGTTTACAGGGAAGTAAAGGGTCACATACAATACTATGGGAGGTCAATATAAGAAAAGCTTATGCCAACGGGAATTGATGAAGACATGACAGAGAGGAGAGGCTTTCATTGAATTTTGAAGCAGAACTACTGTAGGCTGCTACATATGATAATGCTTATTGTACACTGAACAATACTAAGGGGTACCGTTTACACCGTATATGTGATAAATTATATATAAATATAAATATTATGGTATAAGAAATATTATATATATGTATATGTATATATATATGTATATATATGTATATGTATATATATATGTGTGTATATACATATATATATATATATATATATATATATATATATATATATAATATGGCACTTTTCTTGCAGAGTGCAGTGGAGTGTCTTGAAGAAGTGGTTCCTTTCATTTGCACAAAGTAACCATATGGGCTAATAGCAGCATTAACAGTAATTTTTAAACATGGGAGTATTCATTAATTCTGATTTAATTTGTCTGGGATGGAAATTGAGCATGTTATGTTTTTTAAGGCTTCCAGTATACACACCATGTTAAAGGATTCATTGATTTTGAAGAGTAACATTTAAGTAGAACATCAAAAATTCTAAAGGAAATACCTGAAGCAGTGGGAAATGCAAGGTGAGAATGCAGAGACCATTTCCCTGAAGGACAGACTTCATGCAGGAATAGAAATGATAGTTGAGAGCCTTCAATGGTGGTCTAAAGAGGTTAAAGTCCATTCTCTGGGCATTGGCTACAATTAATGTTTTATTGTAAATAAATAAGTCATAAAATCTAATTTGTTTTTAGAAGATTAATCTATAAGCAGTAGGAAGGATAAATGAGAGAGGAGTAATTCTGCATGCAAGAAAGTCAATTAGGAGACCATGGCAATAGTCAAGGTAGGTTGGAATAGAAACCTGACTTGGGTAGAGGCAGTTAAAATAGAACACAGGAGACAAACGGAAGATACATGGTGAAGTTAGAATTGTTAGGGACTGGAAGATGATGGGGTGCATGGGCAGCAGTTTCAGGCTGAGTGACAGGAAGCACAATGATATAAGTGCAGAGACTGGGGGCACAGTCTCAGAGATAGGGATGTGGAGACGTATGTTTAGGGCAGCGGGGTAGAGATGTCCACAGAAATGCAAGAGTATTATATCACTGTGGGTCAATTACAGAACAGTATCTCCCAGCTCAAGATTTGAGTCTATGGAGAGAGGAACTCAAATCTGGCTACCTGGAGCACTCTAACCATGAAGCAGGTAACTTAACATTACTAAACTTCCATTTCAACTTGTTAAATGGTAAATATTAGTTTTATCTTCAAAGTTTTTTTTTTTTAAATTACATGACATAATACAGACACTGTGCTAGTATATAGAGAATTCTCAAAATGCTAACTAAACTTACTATTAAGATAGAAGTTTGGGGTAAAAAATAGATTTGGGGATTAACTGGAAAGGTGCTAAATCAAGCTCATAGAGTTGCCAAGGAAGAGAAGATATAGGAGGAAAAGAACAGGGATAGGCCTAGACCTTCTTAGATGCCTACATTGAGAATGCAGACAGAGCAAGGGCAATCCAAAAATGGACAGGAAAAGGACAGTTAAGAAACTGGGTATCAGATCTTCACATGAAAAAAAAAACAAGACACAGAGAAAAAAAAAAAAGAATCATGTGAACTGTGATCTGAAGAGTGGCGGTCTTAATTCCAGAACTTTGTTAGAACCTTCTGACTGACTCAGGATAGTCTTATTTAATCCTCCCATTTCTCTTAAAGAGGATCCCACTACAGTGTACTAGACACTGCTTTGTACAATTGCTCACCAAGAAAGTACTAAAGGTTGCTTGATTATTAGCTGATTATTATGTGATAACATCAAAACAAAATACTACAAACAGAAAGTGCTACAACATGGAAGTAATAATTACAGCTACCAAGGCTCTGTCTGGTTTTAAAAACCGATGGGACATCTGCTTAGCTGCTAACCATAATTGGTTACCAGCCTGTTGTTTTGTTGTGCTGGAAGAAGGACTTTATGTTCTGTGGATAATATTTGCTCTTGGTCCAGGGGGACCCAAGTTTCCATTAGATTACAAGCTCTACAGACATAGCCACATGTATGCAAGACACTTGCACAGTTTCTGTAGTCACTTTAAATTTCCTTTTAGTACTGGATTCTTTCAGGGGCTTTTTTGGTTCCTCTTCTGTTAGAACTAACAATCCCATGAACTTCTAGTCTCTAAGGTGTCACTTTGTGTCTTGTGACACCTCCTGTCATAGCTTTGGGAAAACTTCCTAGGATAACCTAAACAAACAAAAAAAAAGATAGATGATGTTACAATATAACCATTCACTCCTGCTCACATTGTACTTAATTCCACTCATTGATCTCTTCATTTATACTATCTTTAATTCAAGAAATATTATTTCAGCATTAGCTCTGGGCCAATCACTGAGCTAGATGTATTCTCACGTTATCTGTAGAGTAAGTGTTCATGATAGGGTGCAGAATGACTTTTGGAATAGCTTCAATTTAAAGACTTCCTCAATGAATTACTCTGCCCCTTTCTTCGTACACCACAACTACTACCATCACCAAAATCTGTTGATTATACCTTCCAAATATTTTTTTAAATCTATGTGGATATTTTCCTCCATTTTTCCTACATCCATTTTTGGCCATGTGACCATTCAAGTCAGTAATAACTCCCTGACTAGTTTCCCCACATCCATTCCTACCTCTTTTCAATCCCAGCAGCCATGATGCTATCAGAATTTGTTTTTTAAATGTAATTGAGATTCAATCATGTATCTCTCTTGAAATTCTTCAAAGTCTTCCCATTGTTCTTGGGGTAAATCCCTGCAAATATCTATGATATCTGGCTCTTTCCTAACCCCTCTGCATCATCTCCTTTTACTTTTCCCTATCCTCGCTCATCCAGCCACATTGTCCTTCTTCTTTCCTGTCCATGGCAGGCTGCTTACAGTTGCTGGCTTCTTACCTCTGAATGCTTCCCTAATCTGCTGCTTCTTAAAATTTATACTCACTCTTAGAAATTAGTGTGTGTCTGTGTGTATGTGATGTATATCTATATACATTTGAGCTCAGTGATAAATAAAAAGCCAAAGTTTGTGCTCCCAAGTATTGTTTAGTGAAAAAAGTCAGGCATTATTTAAGAAATACTAATATACAACCATAAACTGAAGTAAACTGGAATAAATTGAGAAGGGATGTTACATTGTGATAAGATAAAGCTGAGAGGTCAGAGTTGCTTCCCTGATAAATAACACACACACACACACACACAGTTTCTTAAATAATATGTATATATCTGTATATAGATATATATCCATATCTATATATAAACAAATGCTTACAATTTATATACACACATATATATGATCATACATATATATAATATATACATATACACACATACATATGATCATACATATATATATAATATATATACATATATATGTATATTAGAGAAACCTCTCTGTTCAGTTTAGCTTATCACAATGACACTTTCATTATTTATCACAGTTTATGATAATGCATTATGATTTGTTAAATCGTGCTTGTTTTCCTTCACTAAACAATAAGATACTTGAGAGCCCAAAGCTTGGCTCTTAATTAGCCATTTTCCCCCAAAGGAGAAGCACAATCCTGTATACATCAACAAAATTTCAATATATCTTGCTGTTGAATTAACAAATGATTAAATGATGACCAATCCAACTTAAACAGGAAGAATGCTGGGGCTATAATATTTCATGTAAATTCTTGACAAAACTTTTATAATTAATGCAGATGACATTGGAAGGGAGATAAAAATAAGGCTATGAAATTTAGCAGTAATTTGAAGCTTCAAAGACTTAAAAAAAAAAAAGCAAAGAGAACCACTCTGTTAGATTATTTTTAATGGTATAAATTACAATTGATCCTCATTACTTTTGAATAACAGAGCTAGAATTCTCTCCTAAAGTCAGTTTCGAGAATAAATGGTAAGAAAATCTTTACCCTAAGCTGATGTTCAGAATAAAAGCATCTCATACACATACAGATTTGAGGAGAGCAAGAGAAGTTTACTGTGAAGTCTTTTCACAGCTTTCCTACAGGTAAATGCTCCTTATGGAGAAGGTCTTTGAGTGAAATTATTCATTACATGCTAACATGGGAAAGCAAACAGACAAACAAAACTCTGGTAAGAAGAGTCTGATAATAGAATCAGTTACAAATGAGCCCCAAAATGTCTTTCAGATCCTGAAAATACACATTAAGTAAGCTGATAATAATCCAAGGGCGTTTTCCAAATATGTTTTTCCTAAAAACAAGTTAGCAAGGTTAATGTGTTGAAGTGTCTTGAATATTTTCATTGTTTTCAAGTGTGGACGGGGGTTTATGCCAAATTTCCCCAACAAGGCCACAAACTGTTCTTTCCCTGTTATGTTACAGAGCCAGGGACTCAAAAGCGCTTTACTGTTAACTCTTACACAATGGACAGAAATATGAAATAAGGGACAAATCTTTGATTTAAAATTTGAGTTTCTCTGAAGAGAATTTTTTTCAAGCATATTATTAATTTAAAAGTCCTAAACATACTCGGCATGGCATGCTTAAGGATGAAGTCAGTACTGTTATTAATACTTGATGAAGCCCACTGGATGATGCTGGTTGGATAGAGAAGAAAGATATCTGGAAGAATAGCACCCAGAGGCATCAGAGACATATGATTGGGAGTTGTTGAGAGGGAGAGAAAATATGATTACTCTTAATGCCACTGTATTGATGATGCTTTGCATACCTTATTTTGAGATGAACTGCTTGTTTGGAGAAAAAATTTTCACAAAGAAATGGGAAATTCCTTAATAACATCTTGCGGGGAACAGTATCAACAGCTGTTAACAGCTGCTATTAACAGCAGGATTATGGGTTCAACTTTAATGCCTTAAAGTTCTGCCATGCAGCATGCAACCAAAATCAGAAGAGGTTTTGGTTTTGTCTGGTTTAAAAATTTAGGTTCATGATTTGTTCATTATAGCCACTCTGACTGGTGTGAGGTGAAACCTCAGTGTGGTTTTGATTTGTATTTCCCTGATGAGGAGGAACATTGAGCATCTTTTCTTGTGCCTGGATGTCTTCTTTAGAGAAGTGTCTATTCATGTCTTCTGCCCATTTCTTCACTGGATTATTTGTTTTTTGGGTATGGAGTTTGGTGAGTTCTTTATAGATTTTGGATATTAGCCCTTTGTCTGATATGTCATTTGCAAATATCTTTTCCCATTCTGTTGGTCGCCTTTTAGTTTTGTTGACTGTTTCCTTTGCAGTGCAGAAGCTTTTTATCTTCATGAGGTTCTAATAGTTCATTTTTGCTTTTAATTCCCTTGCCTTTGGAGATGTGTCAAGTAAGAAGTTGCTGTGGCTTAGGTCAGAGAGGTGTTTTCCTGCTTTCTCCTCTAAGGTTTTGATGGTTTCCTGTCTCACATTCAGGTTCTTTATCCATTTTGGGTTATTTTTGTGATTGGTGTAAGAAAGTGGTCTAATTTCATTCTTCTGCATGTTGCTGTCCAGTTCTCCCAGCACTGTTTGTTAAAGAGACTGTCTTTTTTCCATTGGATATTCTTTCCTGCTTTGTCAAAGATTAGTTGGCCATACTTTTGTGGGTCCAATTATGGAGACTATAGATACTGGAGAGGATGTGGAGAAATGGGAACCCTCTTGCACTGTTGGACGGAATGTAAACTGGTGCAGCAACTCTGGAAAACAGTGTGGAGGTTCCCCCCAAAGTTAAGAATACAACTACCCTATGACCCAGCAATAGCACTGCTAGGAATTCACCCAAGGGATACAGGAGTGCTGATGCATAGGGGCACTTGTACCCCAATGTTTATAGCAGCACTCTCAACAATAGCAAAATTATGGAAAGAGCCTAAATGTCCATCAACTGATGAATGGATAAAGAAATTGTGGTTTATATACACAATGGAATACTACTTGGCAATGAGAAAGAATGAAATATGGCCTTTTGTAGCAACGTGGATGGAACTGGAGAGTGTTATGCTAAGTGAAATAACTCACACAGAGAAAGACCAATACCATATGTTTTCACTCTTATGTGGATCCTGATAAACTTAACAGAAGACCGTGGGGGAGGGGAAGAAAAAAAATTACAGAGGGAGGGAGCCAAACCATAAGAGACTCTTAAAAACTGAGAATAAACTGAGGGTTGATGGGGGGTGGGAGGGAGGGGAAAGTGGGTGATGCACATTGAGTAGGGCACCTGTTGGGATGAGCACTGGGTGTTGTATGGAAACCAATTTGACAATAAATTTCATATTAAAAAAACAAAAATAAAAACATAAATAAAAATTTCGGTTCATCCACACTTGAAAAGCAACTGATTTGGGAGGAAAAGAAAGTCTTGGTTTTGACATTCTGTGACGAAATGTTTAATTTTGAAGATAGTTGGTTAAGAAAATTCCTGATGATTCTCTGGATGAAGGGGTCAGAGATCTTGTCCTTCTTCATTATCCCAGAGCCAGAGTCATTTTTTTTTTAGTTCACTCCACCACTATTCCTTCCTTTCCCTCACCACTACTCATAAGTTGGTGTCTAGCAGGGAGTGAACAATGGAATGACAATGAATATATAATTCATAGAAAGGAAACTCAGACTTTCTTATTCTTATTTATAGGACATAATCCATATTTCAAGATGATGGTGCTTAGAATGTTGAAGGCATTCTGATATTCATTGTGTTTCGTAGAAAATACGTGTGATCCTGAGTTTCATGGAAAAAATGCTTTGCACACATAGAACAATACTTTTTTTCAATGAACAGGGTCACATTTTATGATAGTTGAGAACGTGACCCCCTCACTTTCTCATGCAAAATTTCCCTGGTATTGGCTACTTGACCTTACCAGCTGACTCTGCCACATGGATATCCCTCCTCTATGCTGTTCATCCAATCTCTAACTGCCAGACATGCTATTATGGCTGAGAAATGGCCATCAGCTCTGGAAGGTCAAACTCTGCTTACACAAAATCAAGAGGGCATGGGGCATCTGGGTGGCTCAGTCAGTTAAGCATCCAACTCTTGATTTCAGGTCATGAACTCATGGTTTCATGGGTTCAAGCCCAGCTTTGGGCTCCACACTCTCAGTGTGGAGCCTACTTAGGATTCTCTGTCTCCTTCCCCCTCCCCTCTCCTGCTCTCTCTCGCTCTCTCAAAAATAAACTTAAAAAAATTAATGAGGACGAGTTGTCAAAAAAGAGAAATGCAAGAGATGAGAAATATTTCTGGCTAGAGTCATGCCTTACAGATCTATATTTTCCTTGTGCTGGAAACATAATGCTTCTGGGGATTTTCTGGTGTCATAGCAATACTCCACAGGGAACATTTCTGTATTTTCCCTAACTTTGTCTTAAATAAAGAAAGAAGCCTTGGAATTACTCACAGGATGGGTAATCTGATACAGATAAAGTATGGATGACACTCATTTTTAACCTGAAACTGTATTGTATGATGGGAAAACAACGTACTTTCAGTCAAAATCCTATGAGTTAGACTCTTATATGAACCACTTATTAGCAGCCATTGTCAAAATCTACCATTTAAGTTCTAGTTTTCTATTCCGTAAAATGGAACATAAAAACATTAACTTGATTTGAAAGGGTACTTTTGGATTAGGAAAAGAGAATGAAATGATATCTACTTAGCAAAGTGCCAAGAACATGGACAGTTCTCAATACATGGGACCTATTATTAAAATACAAAAACACTGGTTTTGGTAAATTGAAAAAAGAATCATTCTCCCTTCTGGGATGGCCGGTACGACTAGTTACAGATCAGCTTCATTTAGAAAGTGGTAACCCAAAATCCATTATTTTTCTTTAATGCTGTTCAGTAAAACATACTATTGGTTAAAACATTTAATACCTCAAAATCTCAGGGGAGCAGTATGGCTTTCCTAGTTCCTCTGTTCGATTTGTTCAAATATAGAATTAGAGATCCTTAAATTATGAGTCCCAGAGAGTGATTTATTGTTAGAAATCTTGCCATTATATCTTCAGAGTAAGAATTTTAATCATAGCTTCTCAGGCTGAAGGTAACTTCATTTATATGTTTACAAAGACTACTAAGCAAAATTCAATTTAAATTAGCTACACTATACAACTATACCAAAAGTTGAACTTAAACCAAAGCACCTGGCAATGGATGACACTTTCTGGCTCCATAATTGAGGCAAACAATAAAAGGACCAAATCACTATCTGCAGGATATAGGAGAAAAGATACTAGAAAGTTTACCAAATAGATGCTCACATTTAAGGACTCACCTGCCAAAGATCCTTTAAAAAATAAACAACTGAGAAAATAATTCTTAATGTTCACTGTTATGTTTCTTTTATACTTCACCAGGAAAGGAGAATTTGAGCCTGTCTCTATACTATCCCAAAGATGGTAATTATGGAGAGAAGCGAATTGATTATTAATGATTATTTGAATCCTCATGTTTCATAAGCACTGAAGCTATTTTTTAAGGGGAATAACAGGTTTTAACAGGAAAAGGATTAATGGTTTTATTTTCCTCAACTGAGGCACAAAATGAATGAGAATTTTCAAGCTAACGTTCCTTCCCTCTGGCTCAGGTGTCTGGGATCTATATTTATCTTGTGTCAGGCATGCGCCTGAAGTGCTGGAAGGCTCAGGCTGTCAATGGCTTTCAGATGTCAGGATAACCTTAAAGACAGATGAATGGCCAAGACCCCGTGCCTCATTTTTGAGTTCTCAGCTGCTGCGCTGTGGAAATCATGTGTTTATTTTCTGCGTCTCCTCCTACCACAGTCTCTCTGAAGCTGACTTCAGATCCTACATCGAGACAAGCCAGCTCCCCTAGAAGTTGGTGAGCAAAATCACTTTTGTTTAGGGGTCTGACTGTTAAGGTCTTTGTTGTTGATGGGTTATCATCGGGCAGGTATTAATAATTATTATTTTTAGCTGTTTAGGAAGATAAATATTATCTGTTGGAATAATTTCATCTATGATGCTTCTTCTAACATTTGTAAGCTTTCAATGAAATAGATGAATAGACTCTTGACACTTAAATTTAACATTTCCACTAGTGTCTAAATTCATCCTATGAAATTCCCATTTGCACATTTTCCTGGCTTTTATTTCGAAAGTATCAGAAAATGTAGAATTCTTATCAAAAGTATAATATTACTGGCAATCTTATTCCCTCAGATTATCTAAGTTGATATGGCTTGTCCTTATCTAGACTTCTTATTTAAATTGCTATTTGCCTTCTTATAGCATTTTTAAAATATCCTTTTGAAAAGGACACTGTAAAGCCTGATTAAATTTTTCTCTTCCAAATTGGAAAAACTTTATTTTAACTGAGACTAGAAGTTGAATATTGTTCATGATATTCTGAAAATGTTTTTTGGCACATTGTCATGACTAACAAGTATATTTAAGAACTAATTTAACATACCCAATCCTCTAAACAAACTGACTCTTAGAAGGAAAGAAGAAAATAATCTTTCCATATATAAACATATTGATCATTAGTGGTCATACAAACTGTAGTGACTGTGGGCACTGCATATCTTATTTTGGAGGGAGGGGGTTTTGTCACATAGCAGAACTTTGTTACACGGTGTGTTTCATAGTATGGCTATTTAAGGCCAGAAAACAGTGCAAAGAATGATAGAGGAGTAACTTATGCAGAAAGGAAACTTAGCGACATACTCATTTAGAGACAAAACCAGATGCTGATTAAAATCAGTAACCTGTGACTCCCCACATTATTTTGCAAAGTCTTGAAATGAACTGGGTAGAATTCTTTACCTTTTAAAGAAGATCATTTCCTTGTATTCTTTGAAGAAATGGTTGCTTGAAGCTGTGCTGAATTCTGGGGAAAGCATTCTTCACTGATACTTACAAAAGTGTCAACTTCCTGTTCCCTTCCTGTGTGAGAGCCCAGAACTCAGATGGGATTGGGATCAGGTGAAAAGGAAAAGGCAGCCTGTGTTTTTCTCAGGTATACCTGACTAAATAATGAAAGTGGGATTTGTGGGGCAATACATGAGACTCCTGTAATCTTGGCAAGGGAAGGAGAAATATTTTCAAATGATGTACAACACAAACACTAATTATTTGGAATCAGATCCCTTTGTAAAAGACAATGACAACTTTGCAGCTAACTGTTCTGAGAGTTTAAGGAAGAAAGCAAACAACTGAGGATAATAAAACAATTGTCACCTGGGAAAAGGTAAGCTCTTGAACTCAGAAGAATCATTGTCAGGCAAAAAAAGGAGGAAACAAACAAAAAAAAGCTTTCCAGTGGCTAACAAATCAGTGGCAAAGACCATGTAAGACTGCAGAGTAGGCCAATCAAATGGAAAAATACATTTTGTTTTGTTTTTTTAGAGTGGAGAAATACATAATAATCTACTGATGTTAATGTGACTGGCTAATTTTGCTTTTGGCACCGACTGCTAATTAAGATTACTCATTAAGGAATTTAATCTTCTTAGTTTTTAGCTAAATTTCACAGATTTCTGAAATTAAAAAAATGCTTTCAAATGTATGAAAAGGGAAAATTTTTTTTATTGGTAGTTTTCTTTAAAAATTTTTTTTAACGTTTATTTATTTTTGAGACAGAGAGAATCAGAGCATGAACTGGGGAGGGTCAGACAGAGAGGGAGACACAGAATCCGAAGCAGGCTCCAGGATCTGAGCTGTCAGCACAGAGCCCCACGCAGGGCTCGAACTCACGGACTGTGAGATCATGACCTGAGCCCAAGTCTGACGCTTAACCGACTGAGCCACCCAGGCACCCCATGGTTGGTTGTTTTTTATTGCTCTTCTGATGAAAACTGCAAAGCACATACCGCTTTACTATAGCTTCAGTACAGCTTCAAAGGAGTGGTGGGCAGTGAGGCACGGGGAGCTATCGCAGGTGGAGGAGGGACACTGTGTTTTTATCAGGGTCCTGGAATCCTAAATGATTCCAGGTTAAGAGTGATTCTCTCCATGACAAACAATGAACTGTTGTTCATCAGGAAAATGAAACTGTCTAAAACTAGCACAAGTACACAGAGAATATAAAAAGAAACCTAGGTTAGTAAATAATTAGTCTTACTGTTTGCTGTGTTGTATCACAGGGCAGAAATTGACTAAGACACTAAACTTTTACAAAAGGCTTTGAGTATGCCACTGGCTCCCCAGTGAACTTCCCAGCCATTTCTTTTTGAAGATTGGTAAGATGGATTTTGTTTTGTGTCTTCTGACAAATTTAGCTGTGTGGAAAATGATGAACACTTTTAAGGTGTTTGTTGGTACACTGTTGTGTAAAATGTTTTGAAATATACCTAGAGACCTTTGTCACACAAACACTGTCATCTCACAGAGGAAATGACAGAAGGTTGGCAAGCATTATTGAGGGGCATAGCAGACAGCTTGGCTCCATTCACCAAGGACTCCAGAGTGCCCCCAAATAGAAAAGCGTTGTTTTTCCTTGAATGCTTGTGAAGTTTACAAGTGGAATAATAACAGCGCTTTAAAAAGAACTACTAGTTTCATCTCTTAATTTCGCTTCCCTCATTAAATCTTCCAAATATAAATGTTAGATTTCTCCCATGTTAATTTTTAGGAAATTGGAAAGGATATTAGTATTCATGTCATAGTTTTAAAAATTAAGAACACAGTGTAATAGAAATGCAGGCAGAGGCTCATTTTGCTCTATTCTGGAATTTCATTATTACTCTTTGAAATGTAATAGGAGCCAGGGTAGAGTGTCCTTCTTGTATCTCAATCCAGGAAGCTTTAGAAATGAAATAATAAAAGTTAGTTTATTCACTACAGTGGTCCCATAGTATGGACCCTAAACACAAGATCTTTTTAGAGAAGGCATAAATTTGTAGTAAGTGAGCAGGATCTTTTCAACAAATATTCTTGCTTTAAGAGCGAACCCTAAAACAGCAAACCTATTTTGAATACCTGATGGAGTCAACTATCTTTCAGAGTCACTTATTCATTGATGCATTTGTTAAAATACATATGGATGAGCATTCACTGTGTGTAGGACAGTGTTGTAGGCTCTAGAGAACATTATTAACAATTTTCTGCTGGATGTTTATAAGGATCCTGGATCTTTTTACAGGTGGTGGTTCTAAATTTTGTTTACATGGAATGAAATCTTTTGATGAAAGTTAAAAAAAAAAACTGTTAGTAAATGATAAAGATGTAGGATGATTTTGTGGACATTTTCCCCACCATGCACACAAGCAAACCACTTAATGAACCATCCATCTCCTGAAGAAGATAGGCTGAATAGGTGACTGTTACCTTTACCGAATTAGAAGGAAGATGATGGGCACAGTTGCCTCCTCTGCCTGCTCTCAGCTTCTTGCCATTGCCCCTACAAATGAAAAAGCCATATTTAAAATGCTGAGTAACTTACATAAAGCACACGGAAACCCCTTCCGAATACACTAACATAACTGAGTGTGCACCCTAAGCTTTAATAGCCTATTTAATAGGGTTTAATAGCTCTTAAGGGTTACTTTTTGTTGAAATAATCAATATGAAATGGGGAACAGGCACAAATCCAAATTTTAGCTCAGTCTCTTGGAGGGGAAGTGGGGAAGACCTCTAGTTTTTACAGAAACCTCTCATCTCTAGGAGCTTCTCATGCTTCTAAGAGCTGCTTGGTCAAAAGTTAGATCTAAGCAGACACGTGGAGGGGCAATTAGAGTGCAGGAGGACACATGCTGTGATAAGGGTATGCACAGTGATCAGGGCACTGGGTACAGACCTTTGCTATTCCCTAGAGACAGCTCTTGGGCGGGGCTATAAACTTCAGGGAGGCAGGGGTCATTTGTCAACTGGGTATCATCAACATTGCCCAGTGCCTGACACGTAGTAAGCACTCAATAGCTAGATTTTATTCATCTATTCAAAATTATGTCTAAATCTTTTCTAACTCCAGTGTTCACCTTTCACTGATTATCTCTAAGCGGGTCAAGTCCATGGACCTCATTTATTTCACCTACTACCACTGATTTCTTAGTCTTCTTCCTCCACCCTCCACACCTTCCCCCCACAGTCTGCATGCAAAACTTAGATGTGCTTGCTTCTGCATTCAGCCTCAGAGATGTCTTTACTCTGTGTGCCAAGTTTTGGATAAAGCTAGAGAAAAACAGCACTGTCAGTTCTACTCAGGGTCCACTGGCCACCTTCAAGATTTTCTAACCTGGCCCCAGGTACAAGTTATGATTTCTCTTCTCACACTTTATGAGAAATCACAACATGCATAATAGTTGTTTGCCAGTCTAGTCACACAGAACCCCCAAAACCTTCCCTGGGCTTGGAAGCTGTGGCCAGCTAGTGGTAGAGGGGTGGTAATCATCTGTTGTCTTCCTCAGCCCCTTGGTCAGTGCTCCTCTGTGACTTTACTGAGAGCATCTTGCAAGTTTCTTCCTTCAGTCTGGCAAACCTCTGTGTATTGCGTCTGTACTCTGCACTCCTATTATGATAACTCAGTAGTAACATTTTATGTTTTACCAAATGAAGTCAGGAAACAATAGGATTAGGCAAGGAAAAAAGTAAATCTTGCTATGAAGAGGCATACTGCAGGAAGCTTACTATAATTGTGCCCATTATCTTCTCTACCCCATTAATATTCCTCTTAAGGAATAAAGGTGCCATTTTGTTTTCTCTCTAAAATCTCCCACACAGAACTTCTGTACATAGTAACGGCAAGAACATTTCTGAAGCTGAAATCCTCTAAAATAAATAAAAGCAATTGAAACTAACTGAATGGTCTTTTGTGAAAAGAAAACTACTTACTAATTATTTACCATGGCAAAGCAACAGCTATGAAGCTTGGCTTTTTTCTGAGGTTTAAAGCTGGAAGTTGACTTTCGGTGGCTCTCCCAATGTTTACATTTGTTCACAGCAAAAACTGCAAACATTAGAAGTCGGAATAGTTCTTAACATACTCTCAAACCAAGATCCGCTAATTTTATAAGTGAGAACCCCAAAGCCCATAGACATTAAATGAGTTTTATGCGCTTCCCTAGGCATTGGATTGGCAGTCCCCCTGTTTGCAGTTTTTCTAGGGTCCCCTTCCCCGCCAATATCTGTTAGGTGACCTCATCAACTTTTACAGTTTCACCAATAGTCTATATTTTGCAGAGAAGCCAAATCTACATCTCTTGGCCCCAGTGCCTGCTAGTCAAGGTCCCAGTGTGGATGCTTTATGTCCTATGTCAAAAGTATCTGACCCCTTTAAAAACATAATCTGGTTTTGTGTTTCATGATACGCATTTTATGTTCAAAATTAAACTGTAATCAGCCCCAAGATAGGTGTGACATCATACTTGAATTTATCCTAGTGTTTAGTAAAATATATGTACATCCATATACTCTGCAAATACTTTTCAAACAAATGCATAGGTTAAATAGTTAAGTATATCCTGCCAGTGAAACCAGAGATTATAATCACTCTGATAATAATTATATGAAATGGTTAGTATTTAATGAGAGGCACTGTAAACATTGGCTGAAGCACCCTCTCTATAGTCAGATTGAAGAGGTTTGAAATTTGGATCGGTCACTTCCCAGCTCCGTGGCCTTGGGCAAGATGGTAAACCTCTCTGTGCCTTTGCTTAATCTGTAATATAGAGATTATAAAAGTACTTACTTCATAGGGCAGTTGTTTAAAGTAAGCGAGTGACTGTATGCAAGATACTTACTCAAGTGTCTTCCTTGTACATGATAAGTGCTTAGAAGGGTGAACTATTATTTAATTGTCAAAATAATTAAAACATGTCTAATGTTATCCTCATTTTAAGAATGAGTAAACGGGTACCTGGGTGGCTAATTTGGTTAAGGATCCGATTTCAGCTCAGGCCATGATCTTGTGGTTCACAAGTTCGAGCCCTGCATCAGGCTCTGTGCGGACAGCTCAGAGTTTGGAGCCTGCTTCAGATTCTGTGTCTCCCTCTTTCTCTGCCCCTCTCTCTCCTTCCCTTCCTCCCTCCCTCCCTCTCTCTCTCTCTCTTTCTCTCAAAAATAAACATTAACAGTGGGTTAACAAAAACATTAATATGTAGTGGGTTAACAGTTAACAAAAACATTAATAATGTTAAAAACATTAACAAAAACAGTGAGTAAACAGAGAGATTAAGAAACTGTCCCAGGACCTTGGAGCTAATTAAATGAAAATGGGCCTAACCTGAGCCCACCCTCACATCTAGTCATATTGTTTCCTTTCTATTCTTTTCTTTCATCTTGTTACTAGACCTGAAACCTGGGACTCATTCTTGATTTTTTTTTCTCCTTAACCTAGCTATCTATTCACCAAGGCTTAGCTCTTCATGCTCCCTTCTAATATCTCCCCATCTCTAATAAGTATTTCTGAAATCTTTCTCAACTTCTTCTTCTCCAGCCCACTATAATTCAGACCATATACTTTTCTGCCTAGAATAGTTCAGAAGATTTCCTCTGGCTTTCTGTCCAATCTACTCTCCAGAGAGCCAGAGCCATCTTCCAACCCTGAATTTTATTGATTTTATCCCTAAAATCATTGAGTAGCTCTCTATTGCTTTCAAGAGAAATTCTTGACAGAAAGAATTCCTAGGTATTTAGGCACACGTCTTGGTGTGGTTTGTTTATATTAGGTCTTTGTGTTGTCATCTGTTCCTGCCTCTCTCGTGTCCTGTCTTGTCTTTCCAAAACTCATATGCTATACCAAAGCCTTCTCAAAATATCTATTTCCTCACTGTGTGTGTTCTTCTGGATTTATATATTTGGGGGGAATGGCTCTGATCCCTTTACCTTCTCCCACTTTCTTTACCTGGGCCTGTATTCTATGGTTCTCAAGGAAGATCACACTTCTTCTACCAAAATGTCCTTCATCTCTCTTCCCCAATCCACTATTCTTCTCCCCACCTGAGTGCAGGTGTCACAATGTATCATAACAGTCTGCTTAGGAATTTATCTTCCTAGCCATGCTGTGAGCTACTTGAGTGTGATACCAGGATTTTGTTTTGGTCATTCTCCTATTTTGTCCCAATTAGAAGTCCAGACCAAGAATGCCAGTGGAATTTATTTTACTCTTGCAAAGGCTACAGATTAATGAAACATTTGCCAGTGTCCTGGAGAAATAAAAGTATAAATAAGTGAAAAACGAAGTTAATGATAGGAAAGCATCCTATCATTTCCTATGATAGGAAAGTAGCTCCAAAAGCAATCTGAAATTTTCAAGAATGAGGAAGAGTTTGATAGGGGAAATGACCCAGTATTTTAACCTGTAGAAGTAACTGCAAAAAGCCTGGAGCAAGAATCTGCATATCCTCTGGGTTGTGACATGGAGGTGAAGGGAGCCAGATCACAACTTGGTTCAGGTTCCAGGCATGACCGCCCAGCAGGTGCTTGCTATGTAGGCAAAGGGTTGAGGGCACGATAAGATTAGGAAAGGACATGCACTACGATGTTGAGTCAAACTCCGAGTCTGATCTAGTTTTAAATCCTTCTTTCTTTTGGAAAAAAACTCCTGGCAAGTAAGGGCTAGAGATTAGAGAGTGAGAAGTATATCTCCTAGCACTCAGTTCAGTTTTAACAGCTATTTAAATCAGATTGGATTTAACACAGCTGTTCTCAAAAAAATTGTTATATATGTGAATAACCAAAAATGTTTAACTCAGTTCTCATAATGCTTGCTTTTCAGAAATCGTTGTTACATTGCTGTTTTAATTACCTTCCTCATCACCATCCTTAGGATCACTCTTGCCATTTTCTTAATCTACACTTGTACCCTGTACTTCCTACCCTGATTACCATAAAATTTTAATCCCTATTAAATACAGACTTTATCTTAATCCCTTTTAAGAAGTTGCTTAAAATTAACCGACCATTATCTTGATGGCCCTTTACTTGGAGGGCCATTAGTTCCCTAATTATATGACCCTATGCCTATGCTTTGTACATACCACAATAGTATATTATCTTCAATGTTGTGACCTAGACTCCTTCCCTTTAGTGGGATTTTAGTGAAAAAGACAACATTCTCCCCTAGCTTCTTTTGAAACAGGATTATAAAGCTCTTCAGTGGTTCAATGTCCTTCAGCTCTTGATGTGTCCTCCCCGTGCCCTGGCTTATGTCCCCTAGCTTGGCATATTCTTTTATTCTATATTTGATATGGCTGCTCTAACCTTAAGATCTTTGTTTGATGCCATTTTGCACACCCATAATCATTTCTCCTGTTCCTCATCCCTAAGGCATCTTCTAATTATCCTTCCTTTAAGTTCCATTTAGTCTTCCACAACATTCTGGAGTATTGTGGTACCAAATACGTCAGAGCTTCTTGATAACACTGGCAGGAAGAGCCAAGCTTGTGAGATACTTTATCACTGTCAATGGTCTTTAGCCAAAGACCTGCAGGAACACACCGGTAGTTGAACAAGTTGAGTTGATTATTCATCTCAAAGAGGGCAAAGTATATCACAGGGAAACAAGGGTGACTCAGTAAGAAGGTGGTAAAAAGAAACTCATATAGAATTTGGATTTGGGGTGATTAGATTGGAAGTGGGGTTAAGGAAACAGAGTTGTGCTCTGAATTGGATGTTGTGGGGAAGCAAGGTAATTTTACCACTGGGGGTCTAATAAACCTTATCTAGGAGTAGGGAAGAAGAGACTGGCTAAGGCTGTGATTGGCAAAGCAGCAGCAATGACCCATATTAGCTGGGAAAGGGAGTTATGTGGTATCTTAGTGTTCATAAATGCTCTGTGTTTAGACATCATTATAGAGCGCTTGGTTTTTGTCATGAACCATCATGATCATAGAGTGGCCTTTTCTAAAGTTGATGTTCTGTCAAATTGTTGATGTTCAATAAGAGGATACCAAGGCCTGGCTGTGAGTACCAGGCCAACGTCTAGAAACAACAAGACCTACCAGATAGCAGCAGACCAGGTCCTGGACATCAGGAGCTATTTTCTCTTTCACATGACAAAATTCTTTGTTGCTTCAGTAATGAAACTTACCTCTATGAAATCCACTTTCCACTACTTTGGTTATAAGATTCTAATAGAGTTTCTTTGTAATTTTCTCCCTAAGCCCTATGGTATAGTCACTGCACAGTGTTTTAATACAAAATCTCATTAATTTGATGCTAGTAATTTGATGGTCACTGAGAACCACAAGAGATCAATCTGTGTATAATAACTACAACATGCACAAACTGTTTAGGGAATTGATTCAGTTCCTTGCATTTACACTCTAAAAACTAATGTGTTACATAAATGAAAAAAATATACCATTGACAGATAAGAAATAAATGGAATAAAATCTTAATTTCATGTAGTGAAAGTTACTTGTGGAAAAATTAAGCAGTCTTTCCACTTACTATACAGGATAAGAATGTAATTAACCAGAGATTGTAAAATCTTGGAGTTGTGAATTATTGTAAATACAGTATTTCTGGAAATCTCCATCTAAGTTTAACTTAAATAAATGTGGTTTAAAATATATGTGTCAATTTTCTACTTAGATATTCTAGATGCCACCTAAAATAAATTGAATCATCTTTTTCTTTTACATAATAGAAAATCATCATAAATTTTGCTTAAAAGAACATCTAGTGAGTGATTCAAGTTCATGATCGAGTATTCAATGTTTTAGTAATGTGTGGATTTCAAATGAGTAGAAACATTAACAAATGACCCATGCTTCTAATTTGCTTAAGAACTTGTTATCAAGTCTACAGAGGAGGTGTTGTGGGTGGGGATGGGACAGGAGTGGGGGGAGGGCGTTAAGGCTACAAATTAAGCTTGATTCCATAAGTGAAAATTACCTTTCCATAATGTATATTTGAGACATTTGGATTTGGAATATTGTTAAATATACCACTCTCTTTATATGTATATGCTTTTTAAACATGAGCTGCATAATAAATGCAAGGTTTCAGTCCCATATATAAGGTTAAGATTTTCCACCTTTGAGTTTTTTCAATTGGTCTTAAAATAGAAAAAAGGCAATACAAAATAGAGATTTGTTATCCACCTCTGCTTTATTTATCATATTATTAATAAAGAGAAGCTATTTTCATTGAACTTTATAGAATTTGCCCTTAGTTATCTTTGAAGATAGGATCTAAGCAAACAAAGATGTGCATTTTTTACTTTCCCCTTAAGATTTACCCTTTTGCATGATCCTAGTTCATCTTTCCTGTTTTCAAGTGAAACATGTAGCTTTGTTTTATGCGAGACAGTAACTGAACAGGAAACTGACATTGAGAAGTTAAAACTCGAGTTAAACATTTCCACTGTTAATTAAATAACAAGGTTTAAGTCTTTTTAAAGATTACAGATGTCTGTTATGAGCCTAGGCGATGTGAGTTGATTCAAGTCTTGTACAACCACTGCCATCGTTTTGGATGCGACATCTGAATGGTTCAATAGTTAGAGCAAGGTCATGGTAACTGACTTAATTCCCTGTTAATAGTAATAAAAGGAGAACAATACCAATAAGTATAAAAAAATCCATTAGTTAGTTGGGAAATCAGTATTCTTGGAGACCATTCTTTATTTTTTGCAGAGTCAAATTTGCATAATGTACTCGGGGATATGTGTATATTTTAACATTACAATCTGGAAGACTGCTGTAAATAAACATAATTACTGCTTTTTGTGATGGTCAAAAGGAGTACTTCGTGTGCCCAGTTTAGCAAGAGATACCTATTTTAAATGGAAATTTAAAAATTTAGGGTCAATCACTTTTCTTACCTGAAACATTCCTGCACTTGGCGTGTTTCTGCAAACTACATCCATCATGGATATTCTTAAAATGATTGTTGTATGACTTATGCCAGAATAAAATGGCACCTTTCTCCTCTTACATCTGATCCTTGTTTTTCCAGGGCATATTATTAGCCTTAGGGGCAAACAGTAGTGATTGTTTTTAATTGCAAAAACCACACAGAGGGGCGCCTGGGTGGCGCAGTCGGTTAAGCGTCCGACTTCAGCCAGGTCACGATCTCACGGTCCGTGAGTTCGAGCCCCGTGTCAGGCTCTGGGCTGATGGCTCAGAGCCTGGAGCCTGTTTCCGATTCTGTGTCTCCCTCTCTCTCTCTCTCTGACCCTCCCCCGTTCATGCTCTGTCTCTCTCTGTCCCAAAAATAAATAAACGTTGAAAAAAAAAATTAAAAAAAAACACACAGAGTGTTTCTTGGAGAATATTCTTGTTTTCCACTAGCTTAGATTCTCTTTTTTCCCTTATCCTTTACCTCTTTAAACGGTCCTAATGCATTTACATTTTATGCAGGCACTGGTCAAACAACTGCACCAAAAAGCAGGTTCATGTAATCCTTTCATTTATTGCATATTCTTGACAAGGTCCTTCTGTAAATTACTGAGCCTAGTCTAAGCAAATGAAAGGATAAGTGTCTCCTACATATTGGTCCATGGCCTTTGCAATACAGACCTCCATCTCTTGACCTTTGTTCCCCACACTTACCTCCACATCTCCCCAACCCCCATGATGATGCTAAAGTGCTGCCCTGATTCCACACCACTACCTTAAAAGCTAAACCACTGCCTGGAATGTGAAGTGGGGAAGAGGAGAAATTAAGAGATTAAATACTTCCTAATAGCAGTGGAAGTGTGTGAGTGTTCCTGTTAACAGCTTAACTGCTGTGCTATTTGTTAGCATTATACTATATTTGACACTTCAACCGGTGCCGGTATAAGAGAAGTGTCCAGTTCTAGGTTCCTTTGGATTTTAGTGTTTTGTTTCTGCTTTTACGGGAGCTCTTGGTTCAGTTTTTACCCAGTTTTCATTACTTCTCCTATTCCTACCCCTGCTGTTATGCTCCAGAGCACCATCAAAAAGCTTTTCAGGAGAGTATTTCTCCCACTCAGGAGGAGAACTCCTGGGGCTGGCTTCGTTTTATAGCCCTCCTCGCCATGGATGCCACCACACACTGCAAGTATCTTCCTACTACGCCAAAAGTCTGTCTAAAGTGAGTCCATCTCCTCTTCATTGACTGAATACAAGTTTTAGTTCAGAGCCTCATGTCTTCCCAGTATTCATTAGTCTCCTGTGTAGACTCTCATCCCAACTTATTGCCTTTCATATGACCCTTTATAAGTAACAACTCTTATCTTGTCATTTCCCTGACTTAAAGTGACTTAATGACTCTATTGTGCTTACAGAATAAAACTCAAGTTTCTTAGAATCATGCAAAGGGCTTCAAAAGCTGGTTTCTGCTCATCTTTCTCACTTTGTGCCATTTCTCTGCAAAGAATTTTGTGGTTTTCCAAATACATCATTCCCTTCTGGCTTTGAATTTATACATGCTGTTCTTTCTACTTGTCCTGACTTTACAACCTCTTGGATGGTTAGAAAATGTCTACGTATCCTTTGACGCCTTTCCATTAATTTATAGTGTATCTCCTCTCAACAAAACCACAATCTCTGAAAGACATTTCTTTTTCATCTTTGTGTCCCGGCACCAAGATCAATGTCTGGTTATAGTCAGTGGTCAGTAAGTGTTTAAGTGAATATATGAGTTAATGAGTGTCCAAATACCTTTCCTCCTTTTTCATCCGAAGCTTGGAACTTTCTTTATTCTACTCTTTATCATTTCTCTCAAATAAGCTTAGGGGGAAAGCTTCATGAAAACTCTTGGAATTTTCTCCAATAGTAGTTCCCAAGTGTAAAAACTATAGGCTATATAATTATTATTTATTATTTATTAAATAAATCTGAATTCAAGTGCTACATATTTTGTGACATTGAATAAATTGTGTAACCTTTCAGTATCTTAGCTTCCCCATCTGTAAAATGGGTGCAAAGTTATCTTAGGGTTAAGATTTTAAAAGCCAAACTATACATATACATATATATGTGTATATGTGTATATATATATATATATATATATGTATACACACACACACATACATATTTATGTATATATATAAATCTGAAACTCCATTTCCTCATCTGAGAAATAAATCATTTAGATTAAATGACTTTTAATATCCCTTGCAGGTTTCAGATTTAGGGGACATGAACTTTGGTCCCTCTTCTCTTACTATCTGTGACACTGAGAAGATAAATTTTCAGGTCCTCTCTGTGCTTCTTGGCTAAAATGAGGGGGTTGTACTAGGTGATCTATAAAGAATCTTCCAATCTAAGTTTACTGGATCATCTGTTATCTAAATCTATACGTCTTTTTCCTTTCTTTTGTATATACTTACTACCATACAGCGTCCCAGGTTTGTTTTTAAAATTACTGACTAATGAATATAATTTCACCAGGGGAAAGTGTTCTCGATTTACAGATATACAGGCTGGGAGCTGGTAAGTAACAGGTTATATAATATCTTGGTCAAATTCCAAACACAAGCAAATTTCCGTGTGTTGACTTTCTGATCTACAGAATTCTATAGCAACTGTTTGTAAAGACTTCAAAAAAATTTCAGATTAAATAGGAGTAATGTCAGCAAAATAGCAGTTTTAGAAATTTCTAGCACCCATTCTGTCTCAGAAACCTCAATCTGAACCACTACCCACATGAAAATACCTTTATAAGAGCTAAGGTTTCCAGGTGATGATTTACGTATGTGTGTGAAGCAGGTACCATGTTTTTGTAGAGACATTGAGACTATAGCCCATGGCCTCAATCGTTTCCGTAAAGTAGAAAATAAAGCAGTTTCCTGAGCAGATACATTTCCTGGGAAATTGTTAAGAAAATGAAGATGTGGCACAACCAAGGGAGTGAAGGGAAGAGACACAAGGTAGGAAAAGAAGTAAAGGATTGGTAAGTAGTTACTGCGGACAGCTCAATTCAAATGTAATCTTGTTTTGGGCGCCAGGGTGGCTCAGGAGGTTAAGCTTTGGACTTTGGCTCAGGTCCTGATCTTGAGGTTCATGAGTTTGAGCCCCACTGTGGGCTTTCTGCTGCCAGTGCAGGGCCCACTTCCTCTGTCTCCCTCTGTCTCTGCCCCTTCCCTGCTCCCCTGCTCATGTGTAGGTTCTCTCCCTCTCCCTCTCCCTCCCTCCCTCCCTCTCTCTCTCTCTCCCCCCCCATAAACATGAAAAATATTAAAAGAAACAGATATAATACTGTTTTAAAATGTATTTGATTATCAAATGAATGTGATTGAAAAAAGTCAAATAGTATTTTAGCACCTAAAGAAAAAAAGACCATTGTCCTATTTTCCCTAGCTTCTCCCATTCCCCATGGCTCTTTCCAGGAGAAAAATATCTTGAACTATTTCTAGATAACATACTTACAGTGTTAATTCTTGATTTTATGAAAAGTATTCTCTTTTACACATGGCCTTTGATTTGTTCCTATGGAGAAGGATCTAGTTTTTACACTACACTACAGAACCCTCCCTCCATTTTACCCACTTGATATAGTGACCTTTCTTGATAGTATTGACGGTCTACCTTCATGTTACACATTTTCGTAAAAGGAGAGCCACAAGTTTGGAATGAGTGCTTTCTTTCTGGTAAAATTTATTTTTTCCTGGTGATGATAATCACCTCCTAAAATCCTGTCATCCTCCTGACCCAATACTAACTTCACCACCACCCCCAAGGCCTGTGACATAATTCTTATCCTAGAACTTCTTTTAAATTTCTTCCTGGAAATTCCTTTTGTCTCTCGGTTGTCAGACAAGCTATATTCTCCATCCTCTGTCTTCTGATTTCTTTGTTTACTTCCTTACTTTGGTGGAGTTTCTGTTCTGGGAGTTCTTTGAACTCCTTAGGAAAGGATAAAAGACAAGTAAAATTTGGGAACTTGCCGATATTAAAATTCTCCTTCTTGAAAACATGTTTGCATATAGAATTACAGTTGGAAATCCTTTTCCCTCAGATTTTTAAAGAGATTGCTCACATGTCTCCTAAATTCCCAGTGTTCTGACTTGGTGTGACGTTATTCCCAAGTCCCCCGGGAGGCTTTTAAGATCTTCTGTTATTCTTGATACTCTGCAAGCATGTGAAGACAGACAGGTAGGACAATGGCCTGTGGCCATTTCAATCCACCATGCTAAGCTGGCTGAGTTCTTGTACTCTGGAGACTTACATCCTTCAATTCTGGATAACACTCATGCATTCTATCCTTACCCCCCCTTTTTTTTTCTGGTTTTATTTTTCTTTCCCTGGAAAACCCTTCCTATGAATGTTGGATCTGTTCTGTTCCTCTGATGGTGCTCTTGTGGTTCCTGTACTGATGTCATGCCTGTGATATTCCAAATGCCCTGCTGACTGTGTTATTTCTACAACCATTGCTTAAATTTTCTTTATTGCTACCTTTTATTTCCCTTTCTATGACTTTATGATTTTCTGTTTCACTGGTTTCATGATGGAGTATCTTCCCTTAGTTGTCTGAACAGAGTAATCACAAAAAAATATTTAGTGTTTTTTATTCCCTTTTCTTATATTTGTCCTTATTGTCTCCTTGCCTGTTTTAAATACTGTCGTGCATGTCAGAAGTGTTCCTCAAATGTTTGGTGATTGTCCATTTACATTTAAAATTGTGGCATATAAATACGAATCTCATTCTAGAGTTTCATTGACCAATATGGTAGCCACTAACCACAGGTGGCTATTGAGAACTTGAAATAGACTTAGTCCAAACTGAGATGTGCTACAACAGTAAAACAAAAACCAGACTTGTAAGTCTTTGTATATAAAAAAAGTAAATTATCTCCTTAATAATTTTATGTCAATTATTATAATACATTATAATAATGATAATATAATTAATATATTAACACATAATTTATATATATAATTATTATATTAAAAGGATAGTATTTATGATATTGGGTTAAGTGATATATTAATATTAAAATTAATATCACCCATTTATTTATGCTTTTAATGTGGCTAGTGAAGATTTCAAAAGTATATATAACATGAGGCTCACGTTCTGCTTTTATTGGACAGTGTCCCTCTAGAGGGATCAAGTAAGCTTCTGGTCATTTCATTTTCCTCCCCCATTACCCACTTCTACTAGGAAGTAATGTAATGTGTTCTCTTGGACCAGTCAGTTCCCCCAGAAAGAAATCCTGTCATTTCTTGCTCACTAGAGCTCTGGAAGTGGCAGTAGAAAAGGAATCAGTATGTGGAATTTCACTTAAACTTATTTCTGCATGGATCTCCCTCATGCCCCTAACTGGGCCTTCTGTTTTTAAATCCAGAGTTCTTTGCTCAATATTGTCAAAGCAGAAACACCCTACTTTTTAACAGGGTGAGGAAGGAGAGTGCATTGGCTGAGTGGAGTATTTGAAGAGAAGATCTGGGGTTTAGGACTTAGACAGTCAACCAAGTTAGACCCTGCTTCCCATGGCACTCCATGCTGCTGGTTCATGACCCTTTCTGGAGTTATTTAGCAGATCCTTTTTGCTTCATATTGGCTTTCTGTTCTAGGCATAGATGTTGAGAATCTGACATTTTAGGGCCCATTATCATGAGTCCATTTGCTTTCTAAATATTGACTTATTTTCTGGATTTTGTCATCTAAATATCTGGGCTGAACACACGTGTTCATGGTTTTGTTTTTTTTTTAATTCTATTACTTTCATTTTAATGAAATTTCAGGTGCATGTGAAAATGGATTCAATCTTCCATGTTTAACCAGAGGTCTTTAAATCACTCATCTTTTCCTTCATTATTTTCTGTCAGATTATGCTCAGGCATTTAAGTTTCCCATAACCTGGTCTAAATATACTTCCCTCTACCTGAATAGGTCAAACCAGGCTTATATTTTCCACATGCCTTTTTTTTTCAACCATACCAATGATAGTGCTAAATGCTTTATGTAATTACCTAATTTTATATTCTGAGAACCCCACTTCCTTCTACTTATTTATATTCAACTAATCTTCTAGGGAAGATTAAGGATCTGTGAGTTCTGTGAACATACTCTTAGGACTTCATTGTTTCCTTGATTGTTTCCTACATTTTACAGTTTTTATAATATGATGAAATGATATTGTGAGATATTAATCCACATGATTTTATCCCTCTACCCTCTTCCTTCTCTTTGAACTGCAAAATAGGAAGCTGCAAATTGGGGAAGGACCTTGAGTGAAGACAAGAAATAGACTTTATGTGAATATTCAGTGTTAATAAAGATATGAAAAGCAGTTATGATCAAACTGACACATTGTTCTCAACATTATTTCAAAGTAGCGCAAAGGGCAATAAACTTGAATAGAGGTGGGAACAAAGGAGCTTAGATGTGGAGGAATCCCAGAGAGCTACTGTGGTCTGCCTTGCCGCAGACACATTCCTAAAGGCAAGCTTTCTCACCTCCATCCCCAGAGGCGAATATGAGGATCTCAGAGCTGAGGCATGCCTCAGAGAGAACAGCCTCCGAAAACACTGTGTCCATCATGGCTTCAGAGCAGTGGTGTATAATAGGCTGTGTGTGATGTGTAGGCAGCTATGTTTAGAAACAGATTCACAGAGCTCTTGGGGCCCTATCACTCTGCTCAAGGCCCTACACAGTTGCATAAGTAAACCGAGGAAAACAGGGCCATTACCTGCCAAGTGCTCACAACCAGGACAAGGAAAGCCACAGCCACCAGTTTAGAGAGGGTATTCTGTGTTCTAATCTCTTCGTCCGTTTTTTTGGTAAAAACATGCTTCTGATAAGATTATCATTTCACAAAGTAAATACAATGTGATAGTGCAAGAAATAAAAACTGTGATGTGATTATTTAAAAAGTCAACCAACACACATCAATGCTACGCGTCACCTGCCCTGCAATCAGATTCTGGAGATAAGTGCAGTGACTTTGGAAAGGACTCACTAGAAAGAACTTTGCTTGTACGTAGCCCAAAGGAGGAAGGGGCACAAGATACCCTTTCAGTGGTATTTAAAACTAGATTTGAATAATTATTTGTCCAGTTGTCTCATTCTAGGAGCTTACCCATATATCTGACACTTATTGTGGGTTTAAACATTGAGCTAGGTATAGTTCAGAGAGAGAGGAGTCCAGTCCCTGCCTCCAGGGAGTTTGGGAGTTACCTATTTGATAGAGGGAAGCAAGACTTGGCTTCCTATTACCTAATCCAGTTGAGCAATAAACAGGGAGAGACTCCAGGATAAAGTGCCTGACAGAGGTCAGAGTAGGGGTTGCATGTGAGAGAGTGTCCTGTCCTCACATAGCCTCTGTGTCTTGTAAGGAGAGCCTTGACATGAATCTGACCAGAAGGCTTTATATTTGAGTGGCATCTGTAGGAGTAGATTTTAAAATGATTAATCTGGGATTGGGAAAAGATTTCTAAAGTGGGGGAAATAAAGGATATAAGAGGATAATCAGTGCTTCTAGAAAGCCAATGTCCCTGACTTAATGCTATGATCTAGACTTTACAATTTCAAGAATGTTTTATTGTCAAAAATAGAAGGACTGAGAAATTTTTATTTAAAAACAGTTTTCCTCTGCTTTCAAGTGGAAACACATCTACTGCATTTAATTTCTTTATATAGGAATGCATCATTGAAGTTTTTATCTTCTGTGAATCAGTACTTGTACAACCTCAGGTTTCTTGTTTCCTGAGGCATGAATATGACTGTTTGCTTTCTTTAAAGCCTAACATTCATAGTAAGAGGATATGTTTTATCCTGAGTAAGACATACACAAATATACTAAGATCTTCTTAAAATTTACTTAATACAACAAAGAAATCTCTAAGTGTCATAAGCATGTACCTTTTGATATGTTCAGCCTGATTAGTTTTAGATTTAAGAATCATTAAAGTGCTTGCAAAGTTATATATACACCTTAACTTTCAGTCTTCATTATTTTCAAATCAAATCACTGAATCAAATTAAATTGGTATGCTTACCAATTTATTGGTATGTCAACATATTTACTCTCATTTTCTAAATTTAAATGACTTTCCACTATCTGTGAACGTATGGAAACACCAAAGACGTTATAAAATGTATCCAGTATGTTGTTACTCTTTTTTTCAGCATTAAGTAAAATTTGGGGGCTTTGAGGAAGAAGTTTTAGTTCCTTCTTGGACTTATTTATGCAAAGTTATAATTCTTGGCAGCTTAATACAAATTGCTTTTGAATTTTAAGAAGAAACCACATTTTTCCCCTAACAATGCCTGAACATAGCAGGCATGCAATTAATTTGAAATTAATTTCCTCTAATCTTATTTTGATGTTGCTGGCAACAACTTTTTATATTTTCTTCCTTGAGGTCACTAGCTTTTTGGTAGAAATTGCTCTTTTTAAAGATGGAGAAATACCTTCTGCCTTTAACCTTTCTCTGTGTTGGCCAATACATGGTAGTCAGTCTCTGACTTATGCTTGCGGAAGAAGCTGGAAATATTAATCCCTCTGTGAAGCTTGGCATCTCTCCTGCTGAAACTTCCCCCTCTGTATGTCCTCCGCTGTGCCATAAACCTTCCATTAAACCACCTATCATATTACTATAATAACTTTTCTGTATGTCTATCTCTCCATGAAGATAAGTTTTATTTACCTTCATAAACTCTGGACCCAGAAATACCCAGTGCCAAGAGGAATAGTTTAATAAGATAAATTTCTTTACATTCTTATTTAATGTAACTATCATCTCTATATAAGAGTGATGAAAATAATTTTAAAACCTCAGGGTAGCATAGCAAAATGTGTCTGCTGAGAGCTTGATGTTGGCAAAAGGTAAAGATTTAGATCTGGGCAAGGAAATGTTTGTATGTGACCATGTATCCTTATGTCTTCCTACTAATCTTTGCTATTGCTTGTTGTATGGATGCATAAACTCAAGGTCATCCATTTCATACTGATGCTGAAAATTTTAGCATTTATCTAATTTTCTTAGTTTTCCTTGTATTATCTCCTCTGTAAAAATGTGGCTCATAATACTCAATTAGAGAATTTTTTGTGGACATAAATAATGACAAATGGAAGCATTTAGTATGACACCTGGCCCATGGTATAATATTAACAAATAGGTCTTCTCCCTTACTCTTTCCTAGAACTTTTCAAAGTGTTCTATGTGAAAGGGAAGAAATAGAATATATTAATCAAGTAGAAAATTTTTATTTTCATATTTAATAACTAAATTTAAATAATGTTGAAAGTGTTTAAATATTTAAAATAAATTTGAGAAGTCCAAAGAACAGGAACCAGAATAGCTTTAAAAAATGAACTTCACTCTAGGGATAGTATCTAGTGCATGACAATCAAAAAGAGGTAAAAATTATTCTAATTATCCAGGAATTGAACTTTAAGTTGGTGAGCATTGCTAAAGAGGAACAAAGAATAATGATATATACACAAAACGAAAGCAATGCTTTAGCAAATATCAAACCAGAACCTAGAAGAAGATATGTGACAAGAGGTAAAAACTAGAGAAAACAGAAGCATAAGGAGAAAAAGAAAGCAATGTTTTTTTGAAAACCATTAGGGCAATGTAGAATAAGCATTTCCAGTTCTCTGGGTCTCTGTGACCTCTTCTGCTCAATTATCAGGACCAGATGATTCCTAAGATTCCTTCAATTTCTGCAGTATAAAGGTCATGAACAGAGAGAAGAAATGTGTCATGCGTAGAAGTGGGTGAAAGGTCTTTGAACTAAGAGTAACAGCTATTTATATCTGAGTAAATGTGGATGTTCTGGGAGCCTAGGAAACTCTGTTATCTTCTACCGTAGAATCTTTCTATAGAATTGTCCTCTGCATGTGAGGTGCGTCCCCAGAATGTGAGCTCCTTGCAGGGAGGCATTGCTAACCTATCCAAGCTGATTTGAATATATTCTATTATTGGTTTATCTTAGTAAATATTGGTAGCCTTCAACAACTAACAGCAGGGAGAGCTATAAATCTCCTTCTTAAAACAAAGTGAAAGCTCTCTCAGATTGGCTTCTCACTGAAGCAGATGAGCAGCAAGCAGCAACTCAACCTGTTACCCATGCCCCACGAAGCTTTCATGCTCTACTTTTCAGTTTCTCAGTAGTCCTTACCTGGACAATTCAAAGGCATATGCTTAACATGCTAACTATGGAATTCAACTAACCATACTGTCATAGTCAGACAATGGGGAATGCCCCCAAATCAAAAGCTACACAATGGGCCATTTCTCCACTGAGCCTTAGGCATCTGGGCTTGGTGGGTTTTTATAACCTGTGATGTAAGAGTAGGGAGTTAGCCATATTTCTAGCCAACTCATAAATCTTTGAAGCCATTCATTTCACCACTGGGAACCTCATTATTATTTTTTATGGAGAGTTTCAGATTTTACGAGATAAAGGTAATTAAATTACAGATTTTGATTACATGGTAAATAGCTCTAGAATGAATGTTCACAACCAGGGTAGCACCCCACTTTAGAAGGTGGATTGAAAGTGTTCAGTACTCACACATTGTATTTATTCTGTTTGTTTCAAGTTTTTGTTTAAATTCTAGTTAACATAGAGTGCACACGTTGTATTTTATATGGAAATATTTTCAGTGCATTGCAGAAAAACTCATGGTAGGAAACATGCTTTCTTCCTCTTTGTGGCCGAGTTCTTGGAACACAGTGGTCACATGATAAATCTTCACCAAATATGTGTATGTATAAGGATGCATATTATCAACAGTAATCCCCAGGAAATTACTGCCTAAATGATGGGAGAAAAATCATATTTTTTTTGTCTAATTTAGCTTATATTATAATGGCTCGATTTGTTTTTGGAGTGTCTTTACTTTTTTATTCTAATGAGTTGCAAAAATAAGAGTACACCCACCAAATATTGCTATCTTAGTTCTCTTACATGGCAAAAGAATGTCATAACTATTGTAGACCCCAAGCTGTTGATTTTGCAATGCCCTGACCAAGAAGCCTCTTCTCTCCAGCTTCCACAAACTAGAATATTCATCGATGCTTTGATTCTTCTCCTAAGAGAAGTGTGCATGTTTTTATCAGGTTCCTATAACAAAGACACAGGATGAAAAGAGTCAAGGGAACCGCTCTAAGAAAATAAGTAGGAATATCCCTGGAGAGGGATCTGCTTCTGTGTTCTTTTAAACGTCACGGCGTAATTGTTTCTTTCTATCCTTTTTTTTTTTTTTTTTTTTTTTTTTTTTTTAAAGAAAGAACCAGGGTGAGGAGCAGCTTACTTGTAAGCTGGGGAAGTTGGCAAACACTGGCGGCAGAGCCTAACTTTGGTTTAGCAATCATACTGCCTCTGTGGAGTGTCACTCAAAACTCCACAGCCATTCTTGGATACTTGAAGGTGGGGCTCACAGCAGTCAGCAGTGATTTGACCCAGCACTTGGGGCAAACATAACCACAGTTATCAGTGTTAATTCCATTGTCTTCCAACCAGCATTTTGCAAGTGAGTTAATATTGGAGGATTTGCCCTTTTTCATCGGACTTCAAACTGGTAATTATGCTTATGTAATCCCTGTGAAGTTTTCTACCCTAACAACATAGGATGCAAGACTGGTTCCTTTAATACTAAAATCTTACTTTGATCTGGTTTTTTGCTTTCTTCTTGTCCAGTTTAAGCTCTGCCTGCATTTCTCTCTTCTCTCGGAGAGTATTTGAGATACAGACCTACAGGCACCCTGTCCCCAGCTTTTTGATAAGTTTTATCTAAAAGAAAATGGAAGCAGTTGTAACTTTACCATGTATGATCTTGCCAGTAATAAATACAATACTAAGTGATAAGAGGATATTAAAAAATACTCAGAAGTATCGAAACCCTCCAACAAACATGTGGTTATATACATGCAGCAGTGGAGGAGTATCTTAACAGAGCAACAATGTACTAAAAGGGCAAATTCATGCACAGTTCTTTTATTCTTAAGAATATCTGTGCCCAGGGAGACTGTTAAACTGCAGATGATTTTTTATAATTGCCTGAAGAGGCAATTATAATATAGTTATGCAAGTTTTGGACTCTCTTATTTGAAGATTGTAACGTAGAGTGGGTGTCTTTCCAGTCTTGAAGAAGAATCTATCCTTTCCCATTTAGAATCAACAGTAATCAGTAGATATCACAGGAAGAGTTTCGACTGCTGACATTCCTGGTATGTCTCTAGTCAACAGGTGGCTTCCTGGGACTTGTATGAGAGGTGATATGTCAACTTTATTTTACATTCAGGTTACAGAACTCTATCATCATATTGTATATGCAGGTTACTGAATCTTTGATGCAACAGCTAACAGGATACAGGAAGTAATGTTACAAAATTTACCATTAAATTAGAACCAGTTTTCAATTTGCACATCATTCCTCCAATGTTTTTCCTGGTAAGAGCTAGCCACATGGAATGATAATGGGAGGCAGGTACTAGAATTAGGTAAAATTTTACAGATTTCAGACTTAATCATTTTACTGTTCACATATAACCATTTCTAGTAATGGCATTTTATTCTGACCTGCATTGTGATACAGTATTCTATAGGAACGGACGATATCTGTCTGTGTGCCTTAACTCTCTTTCACTTTGATTATCTCAAATAGTTGGAAAGTAAGCCTTGTGAATTAAGAGCTCTAGAGGCAGTGGTTTGCCTCTGTGGGTACTGTGTGAAGACAGGAGACTCGGGGAGAGTGTTTGACATAGACAGGGGCGGGAAATGCTAATATTACCTCATTCAAAGAATTCCTAACCTTGCTTGTACCTCAGACCTATACAATTCTATTTGATGTTTGGGTAATTATTCAAGCATTCTAGACAAACCATAATTAAACGATTTCAATATAAAATCACAAGCAATTACTGGTCTATAATTATGTATGCTACCTAAGTATAAATAATTAGAAAACAAAAAAATTGAAATGACCTGCTGTGTGGTAATGCTGCTAAACAGATATATTTTTTTACACTAAAAGGCAAGGACTTTATGAATGCTGGCATTATGTAAATGACTTTGTCTTTAGAAAGTTGGATTGTGCATGGTATCTTGTCTGTTTACTCAAATATTTGCCTGCTCAACACATACTAGGTATTGATCATTTTCTGTACCTAATTTCATCCACTTAGCACTTTAATAATCAATTAATTCCCTATCACAAATATTATTATTTGATCAATTAAATGGATACCAACACAGGGACATTTTATAGCAGGTCACTGCTCTACTGGGTCATCAGGGAATCTTCCACTGAGTCTGGTACCACAAGTTTTCATATTTCTCCCTTAAGGATGATGAAAGATCAGTGGATTCCTAAGTATCTGAAGTCTGTGGAGCCTTGGGTTGCTTAGAAACAGTGAATATGGGCTTGCTATGGCAACCCAATTTATCAGTGAATGAAAAGCCAGTTTAGCTGGCATTGTGCCGCCTCTCCATACTTTGATGGTAAGAATATTCAGATCAGATCCTCTATTGTATCAGTAGTTTTTATTATTTATACAATAAAACTATATTTATTAGCAATTTACATATTTATATATTTATTTACCAATTGCAAATTACCAAATTTTGACATAGGAACTTACAGTTTATAATGGATAGCAACTACATGAAAATCAAGCTGAAACTTACTATGTAACATTAGTACACACTTCAAATTTGTTACGTCTGCTGGTTATTACCCCATTGCCTAACTTTTATGTATAGGATTTTCATTAAATTAAAAGCATGAGAAAGCAAGACTAGTAAAGTATATTATTTATGTGATAAAAAAAGTTTCTGTAAATTTGACTTAGATTAATAATTCCATAAAAACAATCTATAAATTTATCTATGTAATGTAGTACATTTTAGTGATATTTTCATTTTATATTCACTCTTTGTTTGCATATAAATAGAATAAATGTGGTTTACCATATTTTTAAAAATCTTATGCTATAAGTAATATACCATGTAATCTGACACACAAAATGTATTAGAGAATTAATTTATTTGAAAACACATCTTTATAATAATGGAAAAGATTTTAGAGTCTGACTCTCATCCTCAGTTTGAGGATTTGCTCCTTGGAGTACATTTTCAACTATTTTGCCCTTTCTGATTTAAGACAATTTTTCCGATTTTAATGACACATTTTCATTTTTTTTTTTACATATTCATGCTTTATAAGACCATAACCTGTGCACCTCTTCACATGTAGGTGTTGTATTTATCTTATCTGCCTATTGACTCAAACTCTTGTATGTTTGTCACAGTCTGTGGCGGAGGCAGGGCTGGCAGCCTCTCCTGAGACAAAAATGCTACCAGGTTCTACTTACTGTCCTTTTCTCCTGGGTTTTGGCATTTATGCATTTTGTTTTGATATTTAAGAGTTCATAGCCATAGTATAAAAAGTTCTCTTGAGAGTAAAAAAAAAAAAAAAAAAAAAAAAAAGTCCATCTCAGGTTGCCATGGGATAAGGAAGGACACATTTGGTGATATTTTCGATTTTTTCTTTGTACTTTATTCATTTTTACAGACTTCTGAAATTGATCAGTGTTTGGAATCCTCTAGCATGTCTCTTCAGCTGAGCGATGCCCCTCTTAAAGATAAGTCTCATGTCACAGATGGTAACAAGTACAAAGACAGAACTTAAACAGAGACAGAACTGCAGCCATTTTTCTTGAACTAACTGCTATCAGAACATAAAGGCCAATCCTCAGAGGTGCTTAAGTTTCTAGTGACTGGGCCATACTAACACTCTTGACAAAGGTGCATTTTGAAGTCAGATAAAGACCCACTGTCTTTTAACAAAATAAATGAGCAGTCCAGAATAAACCCTCTAAACAACCCAGAGGAATCAAACTATTAGCAAGGGATCACATCAGTTGATTTATAAAAAAAGATGGTCATGTAAAAAATTAGACGGTAGTGTATTACTATTCAGAAGACTTGGCGAAAATTTGATAGGCAAAATAATACACCACAACCACTTATAATGATCTACATTTAATACCGAATCATGGTTTTTGGTGTGAATTATTTTAACAAATTTTAGGAATCTTCATTTTAATAAATATGTCTATTCCTTGATGTGGATACAGAAACACAGTTAGTATATTAGATCATTTAAAATGTTTGGGGGGGTACCTGGATGGCTCAGTCCATTGAGCGTCAGACTCTTGATGCTCAGGTCATAATCCCAGGGGTATGGGATTGAGTCCTGCGTGGGGCTAAATGTGGGGCCTGCTTAAGACTCTCTATTTCCCTCTGCCCCTGTCCTCCACTCATGCTGTCTCAAAAATAAAAATAAACATTAAAATGCTTGGGAAAAGGTTATTTTGTAGGAGCATGTCATTCATCCTTGTATTGTACTTACTCAAAAAGTATCTGAAGAATGACAGAATCCTTTGTAAGAATGGTTTTCAGTTTTTAAAAAAATGGCCCTGACTGAGCCACCCAGGCACCCCAAGATATTTGCTAATGTGAAAGAATCAGACTATTTGTTTAATACATGCAGATTTTTGCTTAAAGCAGACCACACCTGTTCTTTGTTGCACTTCACGCCTGGTGTCTACTAAATATAAAAAGGCGTACATAGAAAATAACCATTCCTTTTACACTTGATATCAGACAACATGGAGAACCAAGGATAACCTTCTTTCCTACCAAATTATATAATATACCCATGTTTCCTTTTGATCTATCCTGTGATATCTATAGAATAGGTTCTTCATTATCTATTCAATGTGTATTTGAGCATCTATTATGTGTCTGGCACTGTTTTAAAATCTGGGATATAAAAATCACTACCAACACAGTTCCCAGTGAGTACATTATAGGGAGCTTCATTGTCATCTGCGCCCTTGCAACTCCTGAATGAACTGAGCTTTTTATGACATATTTTATGAGTATAACACTAAAGAGTTCTGGACATATGCAGAAGAAAATAGAGTTACATGGTATTTTATATGTGTTTAATGTTATACTAATATCTCTGTTACATATAGTGTAAAAAACCATATTTCTGTCCTTGATTCTTTTTTTTAGAGGTCTCCTGATTGTGTTTCTTTTTTTTTTTTTTTTTTTTTTTTTTTTACATTTTATTTATTTTTGAGAGAGAGACAGAGCACAAGCAGGGGAGGGGCAGAGAGAGAGAGAGAGAGAGAGACAGACAGACAGACAGAATCCAAAGCAGGCTCCTGGCTCTGAGCTGTCAGCACAGAGACTGACGCAGGCCTTAAACTCACAGACAGCAAGATCATGACCTGAGTCAAAGTTGGACGCCCCTCCTGATTGTGTTTCTTGATGACACTTAATGAACAAGAACTTTGGTTAGCTATTTTATTTGTGTAAACGAGCAGTGATCTAAGATCCACATTTTACATAGAATATTGTGTTTTCAACTGAAACTAGCTGACTCAATAGAGGGATTTTAGGGAGTCCACATAATTGAAAACTCCAGAGTTAGCACTTGAATTTTTTTTTTTTTTTTTTTTTTTTTTAGGAAGAGAGAGGAAGAGGAGCAGGGAGAGAGAATCCTGAGCAGGCTGCACAGGGTCTGACATTGGGCTCAATCCCATGACCCTGGGATCATGACCTGAGCCAAAATCAAGAATTGGCACTCAAGGACTAAGCCACCCAGGTGCCCCCAGTGTTAGTACTCTTTAGGCATAGTTGGATCAAACTTGTTGGCTCTTTCTCCTTAACTTTCTCTCTTCCACTTGTTTGGGGGTTGGCTTTGACCCAGACTGACCTACCCTGAGTTTTTAAAAAGTCCCCCAGCAGGAAGAATATGTGTTTCTTTACTCTTCTACATAGAAGATGGGGATGGCGTGGGGGGGGGGGGGTGGGTAGATAATAGTAGAAAGACTGATTCATACCAATGTTGAGCAAAGGAGCTTTTGTGAGTCCTGAGGGAAAATGCATGTTCTTGTAACACTCCCTATTTAATCAAAGGAAAATTTTAAATAGAGCATTGGCATTCTTAGAGGCGATGTCTCTAGAATCAAAACCTTTATAAATCAAAATATGGAGGCAGTTTTTGAATCTTCTGTACTCAGTATGGAAGGACATCTCTAAATGCTGAGTCAGTCACTCATGGCTTCTAGATCACAAGTCACTCCTCCCTATATAAAAGGCACTAAGGTTCTAGGGTGCGAAGTCCCTGAAGAAACATCACTATCTTGGGGTGCCTGGGTGGCTCAGTCATTAAGCGTGTGACTTTGGCTCAGGTCACGATCTCACGGTTTGTGAGTATGAGCCCCACGTCAGGCTCTGTGCAGACAGCTTGGAGCCTGGACCCTGCTTTGGATTCTGTGTCTCCTCTCTCTGCTCCTCCCCAACTTGTGCTCTGTCTCTCTATGTCTCTCAAAAAATAAATAAGTAAAAAAAATTTTTTTAATTAAAAAAAAAAAAGAAACATTACTCTCTTTCTTTCCTCTGGGAAATTCTGAGGCATAGTGAAAAATCCCTTAAATAATCAACTAAATTCATTATGTTCCATCTTCAAAGATTGAAGCCAATTCCCTCAAACACATCTTAGTACTTATTTAATGGACTTAAAAACAAAAAATAAAAGACATTGTTCTCATTTTTAATTGTATTTGCATAGGATTGGATGAATATTGAAAGAGTGATACATATGATGGTAGAGTATTATATCCTAGAGATAAAAAGCTTTCCAAGTAATGGATTTGCACCAAAAGACTTAAAAAGAAGATCACACTGTATTTTTTTCCCATAACCTGGCTGACATAACAGACAAGCCAGAGAAAGTTTAGTAAATAGCATAAATGTAATTTAACATTCATTTTTTGAGTTTCTTGAAGAATTTAAATATTTCCTACTATACAGAATAGTAAATGCAAGGCTAATAGATTCAGTTGCAAAATATGGTGAAGTTTTGACTAGAATACTTTTTGGTAATATTTTGATACCTGTAATTGTACATTGAACTGCCACTGGAGGCTGGACGCCTTTCAAAACAGAAATATCTGTTAAGTGGATGATGTAAGCATGTTTGTAAAAGGAGTGAAGGACCAAATGAATTCATGGTTTCTGCTGATTTAGGGATAGATGTGCTTTTGTAAATGCAATTGCAATAAGTCATGTGAATGCAACTCCAAATTTACATATCCCAAATCATGTACCCTTTTGAGAGCATACTAGAAAGATAAAAATGAAATGTCAAATAGTCAAATAGATATCAATCAGGACAGATACACATAGGGTAACCAAGGAAGAAAAGAAGCATGTAAAAGAGAGGAGTCTATACGGAGGCTTACTATAAAAACAGTATTTTGTGACATGCCTCTTTATAACATAGGAAACATTGTAATGGTTTTTAATTTTGAGTTAATTCATGAAATGGTATGGTTTTACATGCTTTTATGGACTTACTTCACCTCCCAATTTTACTCACAGTAGCTTTCTTTTCTCCAGCCTACTGTGATGACCCAGTTTTCCCTGTGGAGTTGTAGAAAATGAGAGGAAAAACAGGCCTAGCAACATTCCTGGATCATATCCAGAAAATGTTCTTTAGTCCTTGGAACACATGAAGGATGCTGCTTCAAGCCTTGCACAGGCAGTTTGGGAAAACAAGAATATTCTCAGCATTCACCCTGAACAGGAAAGCACTGTGCTCTTAACAAAAGGAGCATCACAGAGTCCACTGAAAACCACTCAGATAATATAAGCACTCCAATTCACATACGTACCTCTACTCATGAACTGGAGACACCGTGGAGGAGGATACTTTGCTTACCTAAATAACACAACCGAGAGACCTTGGGCCCTAATAGCCAAGAAAACATTTGTGTCCCAGTTGTCCTGAGGACAAGTGAGCTAATCAAGCAGAGCAAAACTAGCAGGACTAGTTCAGTCATGTATGAGGGACATTCTGTAACAATTCAGACTCCATAACCTACTATTGGTTCCTTGAATCACAACCTCAGAACAAAAGACAAGAGTGACATTCAGGAATCTGAAAGGGATGGTCATGATAAACAGGTTTTGAGTCCTTGGTTGCTTGCTGGCGAGCTCAAGGATGACCCATAATTGCAGAGACGGTGCTGATACTACCTGAACCCACCTAAACCTACCCTAGTACAGTTACCACAAGGTCAATTCCTCTATCAGTTCCCTTGTCAGTGCCCTATATTGCAAAGCAAGGTTTAATGCTACTGCGAAAGTTGCTGCTAAAGTAATGAAATTTAATAGGCAAGTCAAACTTCTTTATGATTCAAAACTGAAGTATGGAGATCACAAAGGGAAGGTTTCACTCTACCTCTGATATGTTGCGATTTCTTTCTATCTGTCTCATGCAACATAGAGTGCTGGTGTACCACTTTTTATTCTGTCTGGATTCTAATGTTTATGGCATCTGGAATATGCCCATTGAAATATGTAAAGAAAGTGATTGAAATGATCCATAACATTTCCGGGTAAACATTTGTTTCTGAAAATTTTACATGTATATATTTTCAATGTTTTTGTTTGTTTTTCTTACAAACAACATGAGGCTTTATTCAAACAGAAAAATACATTTAAAAAAATTTTTTTTCAACGTTTATTTATTTTTGGGACAGAGAGAGACAGAGCATGAACGGGGGAGGGGCAGAGAGAGAGGGAGACACAGAATCGGAACCAGGCTCCAGGCTCTGAGCCATCAGCCCAGAGCCTGACGCGGGGCTCGAACTCATCGGCCGCGAGATCGTGACCTGGCTGAAGTCGGACGCTTAACCGACTGCGCCACCCAGGCGCCCCAGAAAAATACATTTAAAGTAAAATGTTCGCTCTTGGAATCCTATGGGTTCTTTGAAATTTTAAGAATTTATTTCAAGTTCTTCCAAGGAATTCATTTGATAAGTAACACTCTAAACCAAACTTGCTGGTCTCTTTGAAGACAGAAAACTCAGGCTCATTGAAGGGCAAACCCTTCTCTTAAGCCCACTAAGAACCAACCTGGGCAATGATGGTCCACAAACTGTTTTACATTTCTTTAAAATGCCGGGTCACTCAGATGCAGGGTTTATCCCACTTCAAACAAACAGAAAAAGAAAGGTATCGGGAATATAGTTTTTCCTGTGTAGTGATTTTTTTAAATAAATTATTATTGTATAACATGTTTCTTAGAAACCTTTTTTTTTTTTTCTATCTTTAAAAAGAAACCTAATTAGGTCGGTCTCCTTCTATGTCCCTGAAGAAGAGTGTGTGTGGGCGCATGCACGCGTGCGTGCACACACACGTGCATACAGTATGTGTACCTAAGTCTTGTAGGAATCTGATGTCCAAGTGTGTATCTTTAAACTTAAGGTAACAGATTATCAGATGACACGGATGTCCATATAATTAGGTTTTTCATTGTCTCTAGTGTGATTAGCATGTCTCCATTAAATGGAATAAAATCACTTTGAGTCTCATTATCCATCTTTTTTCTTTGATTAAATGTATTTTGTTTTTATACATTCATCACACACTTCAGCTTTTTACTGGTGTTTAAACAGAGTTAAAAAACCTGACATTTTAGGATTTTAAAGTACATCCTTTTGATCAAGCCATGAGCTAAAGCAAATGTAAACTGATGTCCCTAACCCCTCTTAAAATTATTTTATTTATTTAATTTTTAAGACCCCACTTCAGGGAGTATCTTAGGTTACTTTTCTTAATGATAAAATTTGTTTTGATTTTTTTTTTTTTGTATTTCAATTGAATAGTTTTTTTTTTTTTTACATTTTTCCTGTCCTGTGAAATTTCATTTATTATTATTTTTTTTATTTTTGGGACAGAGAGAGACAGAGCATGAACGGGGGAGGGGCAGAGAGAGAGGGAGACACAGAATCGGAAACAGGCTCCAGGCTCTGAGCCATCAGCCCAGAGCCCGACGCGGGGCTCGAACTCACGGACCGCGAGATCGTGACCTGGCTGAAGTCGGACGCTTAACCGACTGCGCCACCCAGGCGCCCCTGTCCTGTGAAATTTCAAATTCATTGATTATATTTTTTCTCAACCTTTTTAAATTTGGCATTTGTTAACTAACTGCTTGTTTTCTTTATTGATTATTGTGCTTTTTTTCCTACTATTTCACCATGCCATGTTTTCAGGCCTTGTTATCACTTTGCCTGAATATTTCTGGTTTTCCCCCAAATAATATCCCATCAACTGTATGAATACAAATTACCCTGACAACTATGCTGATCATACCATGTCCTTATGTTTCGTAGTATCATTTAAATGTTGACTTACTCTACTTCCCCTTAGAGAGTTGAGTCAGCTTTGCAAAGTGTTCAAGTAAAGATTAGGTCTGTCAACATTTTTAGATGGCCTGTGAAATTTACATATTGATTTGGCCCTGCCCACGTGAGTACTGTCCACATATACAGAGGTGCTCTCTGTTAAATCTCTTTCACACACAGCTCCTACTATGGCTTCTATTAAACATATGGGTAAGTTTATTTTATAATTTTAATTCAGTATGTTTGCTTGTGTCCTGTGTTTCAATTTATTAGATCACATGGTTTAAGTCTAAACTTTAGTTACCCTGATATCCTATGTTTTACCTTTATTAATGTCCTTGAAATTCTCTTTTAAAGGCCATCTCAGAAGCCTGTATTTTAGTCTCTCAAGTTTTACTGGCATTACATTATACTGTTATATCTTAGTTACGTACATATAGATTTATTTATTTTTGTTCTTGCATGTTAAGTCCTTCCTCACCGTAGAAAAGAGGTAAAGCATGCCATTGATTTCATACTTTCACAAATAAGGTAGCAATTGAAAATGATAGATGTTTATACACACACACACATGTGTATACATGTGCATAAATATGTGCATATGTATGTGCACATCAATCTCTATGGTTAGTTATCCCCAAGGATTAAAGTGATAAAACAAATTTTACTTACAGTTTGACACTGGTAACTAATGTTTTGAGATAGTTTACACATCTGTAGAAGGATTTAATTTCAAAATAATTCTGTTACTACTTACAGAATATGTTCACTGTTGATTCTTTGTTATGATTAGATATCATTTTCCTCTCAGTGTAACATCAATTTATTTAAAATTGTTACTCAATTTGTACAAAGGTGTTGAGAAAAGTATGTAAAATTAGGTATTGTTCAAGAACTTTTTATCTGCTTTTTTTCTTTCAGAAAAGAGTATAGGCTCTTCACTTAGTCTCTCTGGGTTTTAATCCTTGATTTGGCACATACTAGCTTTGTGACCTACTCTAGTTGTCTAAGGAGCCCAACGGGTGATATGATAGGTCAACAGGTAACACAGGTGAAATACTTAGTTCAACAACTGACAGATAGTAAGCCTCCAGTATGTGTCAACCCCCTTATTATATCATCATCATAATTTGTAAGTCATTGCTTATCCATACAGTCCACAAATGCAATGTATATTATATCAAGATTCTTCTTTTCATTTCCTGAAATGTAAAAAAAAAAAAAAAAAAAAAAAAATCACTTAAAAAGTTCCATCTCCTAACAGAAGCTGCATACAGATTTAAATTAGGTAAACCTAACATGTGATTTGATCTGCAGCTTGAGGGTGTGGATGGACTCTGTATGATGATCCTCTTTGGCAAGAAAGAAAATCAGAAATACAATGACTGTGTGTTACTTACTGAGTTCACAAATCCTGCTGTTACTAATAATGTGATCAGAACTCAGGCCATGTGACCCTTCTTCTAGAACTCTTACGATTCATGTATCATCTGCTTCTCAAATATGTTGCAATATTTGTCATTCAATTTACTTTACTCTTCCTCTTTTACTTCGTGTTAAATTCCATGAATCAGCTTCTCTAAAAAATACTGTTACAAAGGATTTTGTAAACCATAGAAATGCTAAAAGAAGTTTTATTATATTTAATACTTCTGAAGTAAAGAGAGCCTTTGAAAGCATGACACTATATTTAAAAGGAAATTACTGTGAAAGTTAATGGCATACAAGTTTTAAATTGTAGTAATATAATAATACAATGAAAATAGTAAAGATTTTTTTTTGTCAAATGCAGAAGGCTGGTTGTTTCCTTACCAATTAACAAAGAAAGGACAAACAAATTTAAAGAAAAAAAAAGATGAACAAGGATATTATCACAAGTATTTTATTTTAGTTTATTTTTATTTTTTTTTTAATTTTTTTTTCTCTTTTTTTTCTTTTTTTCCTTTTTTTTTTTCAACGTTTATTTATTTTTGGGACAGAGAGAGACAGAGTATGAACGGGGGAGAGGCAGAGAGAGAGAGGGAGACACAGAATCGGAAACAGGCTCCAGGCTCTGAGCCATCAGCCCAGAGCCCGACGCGGGGCTCGAACTCACGGACCGCGAGATCGTGACCTGGCTGAAGTTGGACGCTTAACCGACTGCGCCACCCAGGCGCCCCATATTAGCCATTTATATTTTAAAATACTTGTGATAGGGGCGCCTGGGTGGCGCAGTTAAGCGTCCGACTTCAGCCAGGTCACGATCTCGCGGTCCGTGAGTTCGAGCCCCGCGTCGGGCTCTGGGCTGATGGCTCAGAGCCTGGAGCCTGTTTCCGATTCTGTGTCTCCCTCTCTCTCTCTGCCTCTCCCCCGTTCATACTCTGTCTCTCTCTGTCCCAAAAATAAATAAACGTTGAAAAAAAAATTTTAAATATAAATGGCTAATATACTTGGGAAAATAGGTTCAACTTCATTCAATTGAATATTTACCAATAAAAAAGTACTTGTTAGAAACTTAAAGTTCAGTATACAATAATGTAGACAGGCATTCTCACACATTGCTAGTACACACTAACAATTTCACTTACTGCTGTTTATTGGTGTCCTAGAACAGGTAAACAAAACTATGTATGCATGCAATGATATTGTAATAGCGTCATACAGTGACAGTTGAGAACTACACTTGCAGTGAGCACAGCATAACATAGATGTTGAATCACCATGTCATACACCTGAAACTAACTTCGTGTGTCAGCTATACTCAAAAATTTTAAAAACTACATAGGAATTTTTAGCATTTTTTGGCAAGATCAAAGAACTGGAAATAAAACTATGTCCATTAAATAGGAGATTGGTTATTTAAAAGACAATACACCTGTTAGTATGGAATATTTTTCAATGATGGAAAAAGCACATTAACTCTATCCAAAACATGAGAATATCTCCAACGCACATAATAGGAGAAGAGTCAAGTTTCAGAAAGTATGATTTGGTGTATGAATGATCCCATATACATAAGAATGTAAATTGAAAATTCATAAAACTATAGGGGGTAGGGGAGATTTTTATAATTTTCAATACTTTTTTTTATTTGCCCATATTAGTTTAATAAAGTCCCTAAAATAAACATTTGCTTAATGGCTAATCATCACCATAGCAAGTATTTACTAACTATACATATGAATCCTTTATATTCTCACTGTCAGTCTTTACAACAGATTAGATCCATTGTAACTAAGAGAGGGGAAGTAGTTAGCAACCGTAACACACTTTAGGAAGTGACGAATTCCAAAGCCACACTCTGCTCCATTGACTTTCCAAGCAGATGCTCTTCATCCCAATCAAACCATTGAATATTTGTGGTACAGACAGCCAACATAGTAACGTCTGACTTCTGGCCATTCTTGCTCCGTTTTAGATATTATTATGGTTATGACAGTTGTTGCGTGTGTCCATTTACTTAACCGGTCACCAGCTATGAGTCTGGCCTGCACTCTGGGGATTCAGCAGTGAGACAACCAAATGTCCCCCTCCTCATGGAGACAACATTCTAGCAGATGCAAAAACAGGACCAAACAGATAGCCCAGTAGATGGCTGATGGTGCTCTGTAATCTGAAGAAAATAAACCAGAAGGGAGAAAAGAATGGAAGGGGCTTGACTTTGAGTGTCTAGTAATCAGACTCCTGTCAACTGCCCTCACTTAGTTCATATTATGACCTTCTTAGTTAGTTTTGCCCACTTTTTTCCAAAAAAAAGAAAAATAAGAGTAGTCATTGAACTCCCAACCCCCACTCAATACGACCATTGCCCAGTAACATCAGGATTCACTTGTCTGTCTGGGTCCAAACCCTATGTGGTCTCTCGCAAAACAAAGGTTCCCAAAAAACTGTGTCTAAGCTGACTTCATTATGTTGAAAGTTTTATCCTTCATTATACTAGATGTATGTAGTGCTGCAGTGGATTTACATAAGGCAAGGGGTACTCTCATATAAAATATATCTCTTCAAAATACTGTGGGTATGTAAGCTTTATAAAATGAAAACCTCAACATTCTTTACTCTGAAATGGGTACAGCATTTTTCTGCCTTGTTTAAGGTATATATTTTGCTCAAATCTAGAGAAATGATTGCAGATTTTACTTAGCTGTGCCCTCTCGGGGTATTACCACACGAGACTCAGAAAGCTCCTCAGGAACTGCTGTCTATGGGATTGAACACAGCTGCCTCTGGGAATGTAGATTTGATTCTTTGGACTGCTCTTGGGAGTGTGTGACATTTTCCTCTCCAGAGACAGTCAGAGGGTTTGGATGGCATTAGGCTACTGATGAGTGATCCAAGTAAGTTCAGTGTCAACTTAAAGCATGTATTGTGCTTGTATTTTTTCCGAAATGTCTTTCTCTAATAGTGTTCATAATTTCATCATAATTTAATGATCCTTTCAATATGTTTAAAATATGCTCTTTAAAATAGGTACTGTCTGAACTCCTGTGTTGGTGAGCTATTTCTCAATTTTCATACAGGGGGTGGGGGTGTAAGTGTGTTTGAATTAAAGTTGAGAAGAAAATATATCAAAGCAGCTTCAATACAATAAAATAGATGTTTTTAATCGAGATATTCATTAAAATAGCCTTTGTCTACCTTTTTTGCTAATACAGCAAATACCAGAGATCACAGTTAGAGAAATCCTCTTTTCAAGCTACCTGAAATCTGTGTAAGTTATTCTTTTAAAATGAGTAGCATAAATCACATGGAAATTGTCCAAGGCCATTTCTACCTGATCTTGATTAAGCGGTGTAAAATTTGAAAAAAAAATCCCAATATATCTAAAGTATTAATATCTAAGTATTAATTTTTAAATAAATGTGTTAGTAAAAATACCTTGGAAAAAGAAAGTAATGCCTGAGGGAAAAAGAGAACTTTGAATCCTTTTCCAGTTGTATTGCACTGCTAACAAATGAAAAGATTCACCACATACTCAGAAGGGGCCAACATGACCAATCCAATGATAAGAACTGGTTTAAATATGATCTAATGGACTAAATATATTTCTGCCTGTTATTGTTAGCTTACTTTATTTCAAGGTTGACTTTGAGACATTTATTCAGCTGGCCTGTCTGATAGATGACAGTTTAACTGTCTAAAGATTTTGATCTCTCTTACACGATTTTGAGAATTTCTCTGCAAGAATGGGTTCTTAGTATTGAGGGTCTCCCCCCACAGGCTTTTTATTTTTATTAGGTTTTAAAATAATACCTTTCTTTTAAAGTAACTTATGTTTATGCTGTTTTTTACATTAAAAGGTCATCTTAGATGTAATCTGTTTAAATGCTGTTTAATAGTTGTATTTTGGCTGATGAAATTTAAGGGAAATTTAATTTTTTGTTTTTATAGGGATATTTTGCTCTGCTCATGAAACTTCTGTAAAACTAACAGAAAATGATGAACAGTTAAGAATTTCCAGTTAAAACAATGTGCTATTTCCTTTTTTAAAGTCGGTTTGTCATCTTTGTTGATAGTATCTCCAATTGTTTTCAAAATTCTTAGTCTTTATGCACGTCAAATTAATGCTGTATAGCAAGGTACATTTTAATTCAACATTATGAAGTTTTGTAAGCTAAGTCATGACAAAGAAGTGATACTGCTAATCCTTCCCAGTTTATAGTTTCCACCCCCGGAACCCTATTCGTCATCTGGAATAATGATTGTGCAGTAAAACAGAATACATAGAGGCAGCACAGCAAGTCAGTTCCTTTTGTTTCTCTGGCCTCTGACTTACTTGGATGGGAGAATGGCCAAAAAAAAAAGTCTGCTGAGTATCTCAGATATAGGGAATGGGTCCTCACCAGACCATAAAAATAGACCAGTAAAAGCCATAACAGTAGTGTGATATGTGTGTGTGTGTGTGTGTGTGTGTGTGTGTGTGTGTGTGTGTGTGTGTGTTTTCTTTCCTAATTCCTCTGGCAACAAACCACATACTGGGATGGGATTTTTTTTTTTTTAAGCATATTTAAACTCACACACTTTATGTAATGAGGATTTCAGTGTAGGGTTTTTCTGCAGAATACCATTTGGTCCTACTAAGAACCGTCTGTTCAAATGTTTGAGCATTTGATTGAAAAATCCTTCTTAGCCTTTTTAAAGGTAAGTCATATGCTTTTTTTTTTTTTTAACAGAAAAGATTTCTATGTCCCAAATGATAGATGACTCTACTATATAAACCCTCTTAAGAAGTTGTAAAACAGTAACAACAAAAAGCTTGTAACTGTTTTGTTTTTTTTTTCCAAGTCATTATTTAAAAATTGGGTTTGTGTTGTTTTCCAAGTTGCTAATCTTTCTACATTTTATGTTAAAAAATATTAAAACCTTGTCTAATGTTCAATGACATTTTATTTTTGATGTTTAAAATCTTATGCCTGCTATAAACCTTTACTTTTTAATATTTAAAAATGAGTTTTAATCCAATTGAAATTGTAAAACTTTCATTGTACACATAGGCTATTTATACCTGGTTTTTAAATTAATAATAAAAAATTATAAAACAAATATAATACATTAGTTATAAATGATTTGCCACTCATGTCAATATGCTTTCCAGTATGCAATTAACTACTGAAAAGTAACTAATTACTTTTCAGAGTCATTACTGTGTTTAAATTTTTATCTGAATTGCATCAAGTTTTCGTGAACCTGACTTTGTAACATGGTTAAACACAATATGTATTTTGTATATGTTCTTGTTAGGTATTTTTTTCTAATGAAAAAGATACTATAATTGTTACTGGGAATGGTAAGTTATATTGCAAGTAATGATTCTAGATTTAATTAGTATAAATTATATAAAATTTGGTGAGAAAATAAAAACCAAAACTAATACTTTTCACTATTTAGGAAGCTTATAAATTTCAGCAAATTATTTCCTTGAATGTTGATACCAAGTTTAAATAAAGGATAAATCACTCTAGAAAAATTACAAGTTTCAAATTAATTACAGTAAGTTAATTCATATATAACTGTAAATGGCATAAATTCTCTGGAGTAAATCTTATACAGTTTCTAGAATCACCAAGAAACATAGTGAAAGTTTTTTAAAAATGTTTGCATGTACTTTTCAGTCCTCTTCTATGTGGTCTTAAGTTAGTAACGTCTTTTGGGTCTAAAATAAACATTGCTTTCAATACTGGCTCACAAAACAACCAAAATGAAATTTTTAAAAAGTTTTGTTATTCAGCGTCCAGTGGTCCATTGGGTTTTATAAGAAAAAATATGAGGAAAATTTTTATTTACTAGAAACACGATTAAACCAAAACAATGATGAATCAAATACATAACCATCAGCTAACAGGTTAGCCCAGGAAGAATATCATAATTACAACTGGAAAATATGTGGGCAGAATGTACTGGAAATTTTAGAATTTCTAATTGCCTCCCTTATTTTTTATGAAAACGTTTGGGCATGTTTACTCCAACACATTTGAATCTTGTGGATTTTTTGTTTCTGAAGGAATTCTGTAACTATATTTTGATTTAATTGTAAGCTGTTTTAGTTCACTAGCCCAAGTTATGGCTAAAAGTTTCAAATAGCATCTTCTAAGCTAGCAGATGCCTCTCCATTTGGGTGATACTCTAAGTTCCTATATACATAAATAATAAATAATTTCATCAGATTTTATTGTAATCTATGTGTTTTGCAAATAATCATTCGTGTAAACTATACATATTTATTAGATTTCTAAAAAAATATTTGACCAATATGAAATAACACTACACTGTATAATAGTAAGGTTGTTCAAAATAATATTTCATGATAACATATCAAAATAACATTTCCTATGATAAGAATTTTATACTAATATCATTTACCTTTATTTGGCATTCACAACCTTATCTGTTTAAAAAAAAGGTTTTTTTTAATGTTTATTTATTTTTGAGTCAGAGGCAGAGCATGAACAGGGGAGGGGCAGAGAGACAGGGAGACACGGAATCTGAAACAGGCTCCAGGCTCTGAGCTGGCAGCACAGAGCCCGACTTGGGGCTCAAACCCATGAACTGTGAGATCATGACCTGAGCTGAAGTCAGACGCTTAACCAACTGAGCCACCCAGGCGCCCCTTACAACCTTATCTGTTGAGTGATATAGCATTTTAGAGAAAATTAAGCCACAGAGAAACTATGCTATTAAGACCCAAAACTGAACCTAAATCACTTGACTTCAAATTCCAAAATCTGAACTATTGTAGATCACATGCTATCTTACTGTTTATACTATAATTTGGGGTGGGAAAAAAAAAAGCATTCCTGTCTGAGTTTCAAGGATCAAGAACAGCTCTAGACAATCTTATTTAAACCAACATGAATCAAAGAGAATCATTTCAAACCTATAGTAATCCCTGTAATCAAGTACTCCAAAAGACAGGCTCATTTCTAGAAGGATCCTTAGTATGATACATGAAGTACAATATACTTACTGCTTTAATTTTTTAAGACTACCACCAAGTTTTAAATTGTAATATTTTAAAAGTATAATTTAGTGATGTGTCTTATTGTTTCATATTATAGATGTTTATAATTTTTTTTTCTATGGTGTATTTTTAGCTACACCTATTCTAATATGATAAAAAAAGGACTGTGGTAACTTCAATAAGAAAAGATATGAGAGAACTTCTCATCTAGTTATTTAAGAGTCTTCTGCAGAGCCCTTGAGTTCTGTGAGGATTACTCAGAACCCAAGTGAAGTGTGACACGAAGGGGAAAGGGCCACAGAGTTCCTGCTCCCTTTTATCAGAAGAGGTTTTCTGCTTATATGTTGGAATTTCATGTAAAGAATTCTGTCTCTAAACAGAAGTTTATAAACAACTGATCTAATGGCCTTCTGTTTCCACATGATGAAATGCAACCAGATTTAAATCACTGATTTACACCCATTACAAATAGCTGGGATTTGAATCTGCATCTTACTCATGTCTAGGAAACCATGGCTTTGTAAACACACCTAGTTACAGTGTAGGGCCAGAAAGTGAAAAGGAATTTAATTCTGAAAGCTCACTTTCATCATTTATACACAACTTGTTAAATTAATCACCCCTCAAAACTCCGAAAATGGGGTCTGTGGGCAGATACTGTATTTATTAGGTAAAGAAGGCTGTGTATCAAAAGAACAGTGTAATGTGTGTGTGCTTGAAAACAGAAGTGTGTGGTCTGGTTTTCAATTCTAAGAAAATGTGGGGGGAAAGTTCATGGATAGAATAAGAAATCTGAGATACTCACTCATGAGTAAGAAAATGTCATCCCGGCCCTGGCATTCATTTATGGTACAAATACTTTTGTAATCTGAAGCCTTTTCAAGTTTTGCAGTTTACATCCCAGAAAATTTACCTCTGGGTCATGCCTTTTCTGGGTGGAGTTTCCCAAGGAATACAGCTTTAATCACACATGGGAAGAATTACAGATTCTCTAAGAATTTTCTCTGATTTTCTGACCTATTTACTGGAAAGGTTTCTTATAGCTCAGTCTCTCAAGTTTCTACCACCAGGTTTCCAACATAATGGAAAGACATAATGCTCATAAATTCATTCTGGAAACACTCCACTGATTTGACAACAAAAAAGTAAAGAAAAAAAAGTACCCTTTATTCCTTCTTTCAAAGATAACCCAAGGGAATAAAATACACTCACAAATTCTACAAAAGGAATAGGATTTATAATCTATAAACTGATAGGATACAGCTGATCTCCCTCTAGGCTCCAGAAAGGTATGTGATAAGTGATATTTTAAAATACGCCTTTTTTTCTTTTCTCTGCTTTATACAAGTCTCAGCAATTGGTTTTTCTTTACTGTACCTGTGATGATTCTTTGCTTTCTAAATTTATTTACTTGAAACAAGAAGTAAATTATTGCAGATTTCTATGTCTTGTCTATTCCTATGAAGGAGAAATAACAATAATAAAATGCAATCCAAAATTAGCAAGTGAAATAAATTACTATTTTAATATGTAAGGAATTTGTTATTAAGAAAACCAAGTTCACAAGACACATTTACAAGCCTTACCAAATTTGAGAGGAGAATGGGGACAAACGACACTTTTTTTTTTTTCCCTGAAGATAAACATGGGTGGAAAAACTGGTGAATGTGCTGTAACCTGAACTTTTCTCTTATGTAGTCAGCGTGTGTCTTACATAATGTGTTGGATCCTCCTTTGCCTCAGGTGAATAAAACTAAATTTAATAATATGAAGTATAAAGCTAAGGGAGGAGTTTAATAACAATACTTCATTACTCATGGTTTCAAGGCACTGAAGGATAATGAACCCAAGTAATGTCGCGTATCTTACGTATTATTAGGGGAAAAGGTTGGAAACTTACAACAAAGTAACAACAGTGAGTGGATCAGTTAAAAATTTGAAAGAAGTACATAAACGCAGTCTCTCTCAAAACTATTAGTACATGTGTTAAGTGATGTTAGATTAATACTTACATCTTTGCTTATATATCATCCAGACCAGTGTTATTCCAATAACTATCTAACGGCATGATCAACAGAATAAGTTACTGGATACTTCTTTTTTCTGATGGGCTTGACTCAACAGCAGTGGGATGGATACACTATATCACTTCAGTTTTAAGTTTAAAGCAGACAGAGCCTATGTAGGACCCAGGCATGACCATTACTTGACAGGCCTGGGGCTCAGGGTCCTCAGAAGTCATAATCATGAGTTTCCAGGTTTAGAGAGGGAAGTATTGGACAACATGTGCTGTTGCCTGAGTCCTCCAGTGGACATTCTTGGGACTCTTTGCCCCTTGCAGAAACTTTCCTCTGTAGTACATGGGCTACTTGAATAAAGGAGAATAATTCTGGCAGAAGTCCAATTCACAACTAGGTTATGGCACCTAATCTGGAAAAGGGCAGATAAATGCACAAAATATTTTAGCAGCCATAGAATTGTAATTTTTAAATCATTTTATTTCCATATGTCAGAGTTGCAAATGACATTATAGGAGTGAAGTTTTTTAGTGATATTTATATAGAACATAAAATAATTTTCCGAAAGGGAAATTTAATACTTGAGTTGTTTCTTTTACGTTTTTATTTTGCTAGAGAGAAAAAGAGAAAGCATGAGTGGAGAAGGGACAGAGGGAGAGTGAGAATCTCAAGCACGCTCCTTGCTGTCAGCGCAGGGCCCAACGAGGGTCTTGATCTCACAAACCATGAGATCATGACCTGAGCCGAAATCAAGAGTCAGACGCATAACCAACTGAGCCACCTAGATGCCCCTTCAGTTGCTTTTTAAAAATAGATTCATGAGGGGCTCCTGGGTAGCTCAGTTGGTTAAGGGTCTGACTTTGGTTCAGGTGATGATCTGGTGGGAGTTCGAGTCCTGCATTGGGCTCTGTGCTGACAGCTGAGAGCCTGGAGCCAGATTCAGATTGTGTCTCTTTCTCTGCCCCCACCGCCTGCTCATTCTCTCTCTCTCTCTCTCTCTCTCTCTCTCTCTCTGTCTCTGTCTCAAAAATGAACATTTAAAAACATTAAAAAAATAGATTCATGATACCATATAAAGAAAACTGCAATTTGACTCTGGGGATTTCCTTTCCCAATTTTTAATTGGCTTTGCAAAGCCATAGATTTCTACAGAGATTCTCATAGAGCTTCCTCAAAGAAAGGAGTATGTCATGTGGGAGTAGGGAGACTAGGCTGGGAATCAAGGTCACAGGGTTGCCACCACTGTTGTACTCCACAGTCACTCTGCCTGTTGGTCTTCCACGTAAGAATCTGAAGAACTGATTCAGCTACTTACATTAAGAACTGCCGATCTCATCCTAGCATCTTATTTTACACATGAGGAAATTCAAGTCCTAAAAGATGAAGTGATTTGCCCATTGTCATCTGGCAAGAGAGTAGTAGCACATCAATTTTTGGTTTAATCTACTAGTCTACTGGCCTTAACTACACTACGTTATTAGATCCCTGTCTTGATTACTACTTTAGGTATAACTTGGAAATGAGACATAGAGGATGGTGTCTGAAATGATGATTCAGCCAATGATTACTTAATTGGCTCCCTTGGATATGACTATTCGTCCATAGTATACAGACCACCCAGATGGGTAGCATGTTACATGATTTCAGAGGGCAAGGAAAGCTGTTCCTCACATGCCATCTCCAAACAATTAATACAAAGCAAACACCACTTGCTCAGTGAGACACGGAAGTCCATAGGAAAACCAAATTACTTGTTTAGACAGCTTATAGACGGTCCTTTTACATTGGGAAAAAAACCCAAAAAACGTGTAATATTAATATATTCACACTTCTTAGCTGCTAGAACCTTGGTGTGAATGAATTCAGTTTATCCTCCTTTACAGTGGAAGTACCCTAGATTGAAGGCATGGGTAAAGGGAGATCACAAAGATAAGAAAGGGTAAAGAGAAATAAATAAAATTGTCATGGGAAAACTCTAACATTTTTTTTTTTCAACGTTTATTTTTGGGACAGAGAGAGACAGAGCATGAACGGGGGAAGGGCAGAGAGAGAGGGAGACACAGAATCGGAAACAGGCTCCAGGCTCTGAGCCATCAGCCCAGAGCCCGACGCGGGGCTCGAACTCACGGACCGCGAGATCGTGACCTGGCTGAAGTCGGACGCTTAACCGACTGCGCCACCCAGGCGCCCCTATGTAACATTTATCTTCACAATATTGAGGAAAAGTCTAATTTTCCTTATTTTCTTAGCTATGCAAGCAATATTCCTGAAAAACTGAACGGTTCCTCCAGTGGAAATAAGTACTAAGAATATCCTAAGAGTGGCACTTCTGTTGGAACAAAGCTGTGGAGGGAAAATCTGAGACCATAACAAAGTAGAATTTTTGTTATTACATTTACAGTGTTGACAGTAATAATTGGCATGTGACTCTCTTTTTTTTTTATCTATAGTCTCCATTCTGTTGGCATTTATGTTTTCCATGGCCTTGGGCAATAAAGTAGGGAATTTTTGTTTACAAGCTACAAAGCACATTTTGGCTCTTTATCAACGTTAGGTCAGCCCCATTTAAAAAAATTCTGTTACAACCAAAATATGAAGGTGTTCTAAAATCCTAGAAGTAATAAATTCTTATTAACTTTGTTAAAATAGAATCCACTCATTTCATTAATCATTTTCTTTCAATCTTTATGAAATAGCCACATACTGTATAGAAAGATATCAAAAATAAGACTGACTAGTGGAAATAGACACTGGCACAAATTAGTTGATTTTAACAGAATTGGTGTGAATCAAATGTTCATGATGACAAAATAAATAATGTTGCAGTTTCATATGTAAAAATAAAACAAAAACAAAAAAACCCTGTGAGACTAGTAGCAAAGAAATGCCTATCATTAAACATCCTTTACATTCATTATGTATTTTCTTTAAATTCTTCCCACCTTTAGTGTATTCAAAAGCCAATTATTAACAATGAAATTGAAAGTACATTCTTTAAAATATTTGTTTTTAACACTATAAAAAAATTCAAGCATGAGCTCAGTATTCATGAAAGATTTTTTTAAATAGTGATTATAATTTTGGTGTTATTAGACAATATTCTGCTATTAATTTACTGACAATGCATTTTCCCAATGTAACCATGTTTTTTTGTCTTTTTTTGTTTTGTTTTGTTTTAACAGATAGCTTACAAATGATTAGAAGAATTAATTCTTTCTGAGACTCCTCAGATCATTTCCTATAAAATTTGTATCTTGCTGTATACTTGTGAATAAGGTATAGTAAAGACACTGTCTATTACCATACTTGCTTAGCATTGAACATAGAAGACATGGGTCAGGATACCTCCAGTTTGCAGGAGAACTCCAGGCAAGATGTGGGTGGCTGTGCTTGAGTGGAGAAGTCAGATAAAGAGCGAAGATGCATCTAAGTGTCCTGGGCTGAGGGTAGGTAGATGAGGGAGAGAGTACAGTAAGCAAGTTCTCCTTAGATAAGATTTCAGTGTTAATCATCCATAGGAAGAAAATTTTAAAAGAGGGGAATTTTAAAGAAATACTCTATATGACAGTGTTCTTTATTTCTTCCACTGGTAAATAGTGAAAAGCAAGAAAGGAGAGGACCTAACCTAGAAAGTCAGTTTCATCAAACAAAAATTATTTATTCATAACCGGCTAAATGCTTGTTCAGTTGTGTTTTCTTTGTACTTTGATCTTCTTGTACTGATATTTAAGCTTCTGTTTTATGATCTCTTTCTAATGCTAGTACCAGACCTCTGGAAACCACCTAATCAGACCTGGGAGTTTGAAAGAAGCAGGTGCTGAACCTTAATTTCTCCCCTGATTAAGAAAATGGGCTGTGACCGAAACTGTGGGCTCATCGCTGGTGCTGTCATTGGTGCAGTCCTGGCCGTGTTTGGAGGCATTCTGATGCCAGTTGGAGACATGCTTATTGAGAGGACAATCAAAAAGGTACAAGTATTCTAAAGGATACTTCTTGTCATCCATTTCTTGTCATTTGTATTTCGTGGTAACTGGCAACTTTGTATCTTTAATACAAAGGTGATTATGAGCCATTACAACTTCACACAGTTGAGAAATGTTAAAAGCATAATGTACTTTTAACATGAATGCATCACTATCTTAAGTATAATATCCAAATTCTCATCAAAGGTGTTTAGAAGTGTACAAGTTAGTAGAAATAATTGTTTTTCATTGTGCCTAAGGACTATATTGATGAGCTTTTGAACGAGAAATAAGTATGTGTATTTTGTGTATTATATATAAATTTAAAATTGTGTTTAATAATGAAACAGGAATCTTTGGTAAAGCTGGTATAATTTTTTTATTTGGTAAACTTGCTTTTTATAATATATGTAATAACATAATATTGTTTTATAAACATTCCTATTTATAAACATTTATACTGATTCTGCCAAAATACTTCCGGAAATGTTATGTAGGACAAATGTCAGCATAAATGAAATGAGTTGACTGTAGTTTTAACAAAAACTAGAGTGGTTCAATAGCCAGACTTTGCACAACAAAGTAGAGTTCATCTTCCACCTTCCTTCCTTCTATTGTGCTTCACACTCACCGACTTGAACTGAGAGAGAGTAGGAAGACTAGAATAAGAAGCAGATTTGCTGACGTCCTAAATCAGTGGATGGCAAATTGAATCAGCTTCAGGAGTTTGAAGACAGGGTTTAAAAAAAAAAAAAGAAAAGAAAAGAAAAAAGTGAAGCCTCTAAGAACATTCCAAGAACAAGATAACATAAGAACAGGGATAACTGTGCACTTTGAGAGTGTGTATCCTGCCCCAGGGCTAGTATGCTCAGGTTTTTTACACATAATCCTACCCAAGTAAAACTTATCTGAGTGCTGGCCTCAGCTCTCAGCCTGCTTAGATGTCAATGCCCTGGCAGAGACAGATAGACAGATAGATAGACAGATAGACAGATAGACAGACAGATAGATAGATAGGAACCATTACCTCAATAACATCCTATTGTACTATCTTTGATACTAAGACATTAATATTATATATATATATATACACACACACACACACATACGTATATATATACACATACATACACATATATGTGTGTATATATGTGTGTATATATGTGTGTCTGTATGTGTGTGTGTGTGTGTGTGTGTGTGTGTATATATATATATATATATATTTACTCAATAATAACATAGGCATTTTTATCTTTTGCTAACAGATTGTAAATCTTCAACCCCATGCATTTAACGTAAAAATATATTGTAGGGGCACCTAGGTTGTTCAGTTGGTTAGGCGACTGTCTTTGGCTCAGGTCATGATCTCATAGTTCATGAGTTTGAACCCCACATCAGGCTCTCTGCTGTAAGCACACAGACTACTTTTGATCCTCTGCCCCACCACCCTCTGCCTCTCCCCAGCTCTACTTGCTTAGCATTTGACAGAGATGACATGGGTCCACATACCTTCAGTTTACAGGAAAACTCCAGGCAGGATGTGGGGGGCTGTGCTTGGGTTGAGAAGCCAGATAAAGGGAGAAGATGCATACAGATATTTATTTATATATAATATATATATATATATATTATATATAAATAATATAGATTTATATATTATATATGTTTATTATATGTTTATATATTATTTATATATACATAAATATAAACATAGATAGAAATTGAATGTCATCCCCTCCCTTGGAATGTCCAGTTTTCTTGCTATTATTTATGATACAGTTCAACAGAGACAGGCAGATGCTGGTGAGGTGGGGCTTATGTAACCATGTGAGTTGGAGCTCCATTGCACAGCACTCTCCCTATTCTATAAATTCTGCTTCCCTTCTGGGCCTTCTGTGGAGAAAGAACAGATACAGTATCTGTACTAACACTCAGGCTATAATTTATCTTTTGGAAAAGTCTCCAGAATGGAAATTCCCAATAATCTCCCACTACACAGCATTTTAGACTGTTTTCTTCCAACACACAAATGGTGTCCAGTAGTTGAATATTGTTCACTTATCTTTTTCTTCTTCATTCAACAGTATTAGTACAGATAGTTTTTCTGTTCAATCATGTGCAAAGAGCTAACATCTATTTCAACTGTCTAATGTATATCTCTAACTTCATAATAGTTGTTCATGAGGAAATAAGAGTTTTGAGATGTCAAAAAATTTACTTTTATATAGTGACAGAGAGTAAAATAATTTTTTTACTTCAACAAATATAAAATTTAACCAGGGGAAAGCATAGTATACCAAAACATAAAGAACCATGAAACTAGGGTATTATATGGGAATTTGCTATTTAGAAAGATAAGTCTCAAAACATTTGATCACTTCCGAAAGGTGAAACTGTTGGATTTTCAAAAAGGATACGATTTTGGAAGTTCAAAAGAGGGCTGTAATAAAGGCATCAGAGAGCTGAAGAATATTATAGGAAAAGGTGTGAAATGCAACTAAGTGCTGTAAAAAGGGAAGGAAGAACATATCAAATGTGCCCAAAATATGGGATCTACAAAAGAGATGATTAGAAAAAACAACATGGGGTAAAATATATGAAGCTTTGAACATCAGGAAGAAGAATATTTAATTGGCCATGTGACAGGCAGTAGTGGTTGGTGGATCTTTCCTGGTAGGTGTAAGAGATAACAAAACCTGCATTTAACGATTCATATCACATGGCTTCCATTTATTTAGTGCTGTGAAGAGCTTCATATATACTAGTTCATTTAATCTTTGCAGATATCTATGAGATCCTCTTATTGTACCCACTTTAGTCACAAGACCTTAAATCTACTTGCCAACTCATGTGGCCAAAAGGAGTCAGTTCCCAAACCTAGACAATCTGAAGGCAGAGACTAGATGATACACAGTCTTGTGCAGTATGATCCTACAATAAAAAGAGTTGGAGAGACCAAAAACAGGAGAACAGGGGGCACGTGGGTGGCTCAGTCGGTTAAGCATCCAACTTGTGGTTTCAGCTCTGATCATCATCTCACGGTGCATGAGTTTGAGCCCCACATTGGGTTCTACACTAACAGTGCAAAGCCTGCTTGGGATCCTCTCTCTTACTCTTTCTCTGACCTTCCCCACTCACACACTTGCTCTCTCTCTCTCTCAAAATAAATAAACATTAAAAAAAAAGAGTTTAAACAAAAAACAGGAAAACAAGGAAAAACTATGCAGGACATGGCCATTTTCAAGGAGAATGTAAGATTCCCTTTTAGAAAGATCTTTGCACAATCTGCACATTATGTAACAAAGGCACTCTGGGCTAGTGTGGTGGAGTACATAGAAAAAAATGGGTGATGGAGCGTAATGGCAGTTTGGATATGGAACTAAATTAGGAGGGAGAGTAAAAACACTTCAAGATGTCCAGTTGAATTATTGGGAGAGATGTATATCTTAGGAGAATAAAAGAGGTTTTATGAGTGTTTTGACGTGAACATCAGTATTTCAAAGGTCAGTACTCAGATTGGTTTGATCATTGATCTAGAGATTACAGATAAAACTAAACAATCTATTTGCTATCTAGATGGCTTGAACGTCAAGACAAAAAAAAAGCAGACAGATTACTATAGGTTTTATACATAATTCAGAGGTATAAAAACAAAAAAAATGATTTTATGAATGAAGAAATAAAAACAGAAGAGTGTAATTACTTTGGAGGTTAATATAAGGCTAGTGCTCAAAGAAAGAGAAAATGCTCTGAGGCAAATGAAAATTCAGGAAATAATGATTAGGACATGGTTACTAATGTTCTTGAAAATATAAATTCAGTAGGGTAGGGTAATAAAGAGAGGTATGCAACAAAGAAATAGAGTGCTTTCTCTTCCTGTTTTTGAAATAAGAGTTATCTGTGCAATCTTGTACAAGACAAAAGGGGATGGTATGGATCTAGACCCTAGAAGGAAAAAGAGGCACAAAACAGATTTAAGGAAGAATGAGTTTCCAAAAATATTAAATGATAGTTTATATTGTATGCCTGCCACATATCTATAGCCTAAAACTAATCACCAGAACCTCTCCAATGGTCAGAATCTGTGATACATTTAAAACTAAGCCTGGTTTTGCTCTCAGATTTCCATATAGTCATGTTGATCTTATCAACTTTAGTCCTATAAAGATGCTGGGATTTGTTCTTTCTTTATACAGGGTATTTCTTTTTTCTTTAGTTTACAAAACTGTTCTAAAAGTAAGTTTGGAATATATATCTGTTTGAAATACAGTTGGAGTCAAATCTCTGAATTATGTGTAAACTCAAAGAGCCAAATCATTTGGGGTAAAGCTGTTATTTTACAAACAAAGAATAATTTTAGTACCAGTCAGTTTTTGCCGCTGAAACTCACTGAAGATTACTTTCTTCATTTAATTGACTAACAGCAAATTGGGAAAGTTATTACCTATATACAAGCACCTTTTAAAACTATTAAGTTGCTTAATTAAAAAAAAAGATCAGAAAATCATCCCATAGTTATCTCATTCATAAAGCAAAGCTGGGACTCTATGATATCTTCCAGTTCTAAAAGAGATAGCACCCTGAGAAACTGGCATTTAAAATGGTCTAAAATGGTCCAGAAAATTTATTTCTTTCATATATGTATATACATATATATACACATATATATGTATATATATATATAAAATGTGTATATATATACACATATATGTAAACAACATTAACAATAAATAACAATATTTATTAACAATAAACATTAAAAAATATATATATAATGTGTGTATAGTGTATACAAATATACAGATGTATATATACACATGTATACATATACACATGCATTCATTTTACTCTTAATTTTTAAGGGATATTTTCCAGGGACTTCATGCTTTTTATGGATTACAGCTGAGAACTTTCTTACCAGTACTTTTGACTATGATTCCTAACAGATAAGAGTGGAGCCAACAGATTTATGCAACCTTATGTAGACAAGCAAAGTCAGTGGCATTAGCTTCCACAAATATAGAAACTGGCACAGCACTTTGGAAAAAGGTCAAAGTCCTGCCACCGTTTATAAAAGATAATTTATCACTTGACACTGTTAATATTACTTGATGAATGTTTAATGAATATTGTATAACAGTAGTAATTTTAAATAAATTTTAATTTCCCTATGATATTAAGTATAGAACACCAAGAAGGAAATTAAAGCTCTTTCTTTCCTCCTAAAAGACTAATGTTAAATTATACATCATTTCTTTGCACACTTCCTGAAAAGAATAATCCTTTAGTAACTTGTAAGACATGCTTTCAGATAAAATAAGTTGAAATAATTAGTTGTTTATTAAAATAGCCAATATTGGACTCAATAGTCCATATTTTAATAATATAAATTAACATTTATATTGCTTCAATAATATGTGCTTATTGTATTTCCAGATATGAAAAAATAATTTGTATAAATTATGCTAATGATAATATATGAGAACATAAGCATGAACATGAAACAGTCCAAAATAAATTTTAAATTAAAATAGAGGCATAAAAATGAATTAAACACTACATACATTAGCATTTTAATAGCAATAATAAAATTACTTAAAAAGGGTTTCAAGAAATAGCAGGTAAGCATATATAATTTTTCCCCCAGTCCTATTTTTATTGACATATCAACATAATTTACTACTCAAGCCAAATGCAGAATCTCCCATATTAAGTTCTTACATAAATTTTGGAGGCTAATGACCTGGGTTTCAGAAACATTAAATCCAATCAGTTTCCCCAAATTGGTGTTTTAACTGATGACTTGATAATCTGAGACTGAAGTCGTTTTTTGACTCTCAGCACAGCTGCCACTAACATTGTAATTCAGTCTCCGTGAGCATGCACACGCAAGCATGCATGCACACATATGCCCATGTACATAATACAAACTTTTTTGAATGTGGGGAAATGGTTTGTAACTGGTCCTAACCAGAACAAATTGTGGTAGTAACTGGAAAGGCTGAAGACTCTTTTCAATATGAAGAAACACAGTGTAGAACATTTTAAGGAAGTTTTGATGTCACTGCAGTGAAAATAAATGTAAAAATGATTAAATCATTTAAAGAAAAAGAAGTGTCACCGTATACTACATGAGTTATTGCCACATGACTGGGTTAGACATCTCCATTTACTCTGGAGAGTAAACATTAGAGTTCTTCCTCCAAAGAGTAGATAGGATTTGTATAATAGCCAACATTCACTGAATGCTAGCTCTGTGCTAACACTGTTGTTCTAAGTGCTCACATTTATTAATCTCTATAAGAAGCTAGAAGGCTATATATTCAATTAAACCATATTCAACTCATGTTGAGTTTCAAAATACTAATCTCATGTGGTTCAACCTAATATTATTATTATCCCTATTTTACAAATGAGGAAACTGAGGTATAAAAAAATTAACCTGCCCAAGTTTAATGGTTACCATGGCACCCAACTGGGGATTAAACCCATAGGATCGAGTTTCATTCTTAAACACTTTACTCTGTACCCGGAGAGAAGAAGCCACTCTATATGTTCAGGGTAGGGATAGGATAAGGAAATGTAACTCATAGGTTAAAATCTGCTACACACGATCCTGTCTATTAGTACTTTACAAGATCCTTGAGAAATGGGACAACATATTTTCCACATTGGTACTCTATCTACTCCACCCATGGGAAGTTATCAAGGACATTTTAATAATTACCCTAAAGTTGCCAGTGGTGGTGATGGACACTGTTTTCCTGCAAAAGCAATAATCTAGTGAGTATGTAACAAAGTACAAGATACTACTATTCCAAACTTCTGCTTTCACATTAATGTAACAAAATAGAAGTTTCAAAGGTCAATAGTTTTCAACCCAACTGGAGACCATGCCATAAGAGTGTCATTAGTTTGGAATCTAGCCAGCCCTGGGACTAGTCTACATGCTTAAAGTCAGGGACAGATACTGATGTAGACATCAGCCAAATGAGAGGATTTTGAATTATATTGTTTTTTCATGTGCTCATTTATCAGCTTTGTACTTCTAACTTAGTGAAAGGTTTGCAAGATTGGCTAGATAGTGCAAATCCAACTTAACTTCAAGGCCTTTTAAATTCACAAATGATGTAAAATCTTTTGCTCCTTTTAAAATTAAGGGAACCTGTGGCTTGATTTAGTCTTGGTACTCAAGGAGTGGCTACCCAATTTTCTAATACATAGAGTAGTCTTAGGATCAGAAGAAATGCATTCCTATTTTGACCGCTTCAATCTTTTTTTCTTTGGCTCTGAACAAACGATGGCATTATGAAACTATGCAAGATTGGAGTAAAAAGACCTGATTTCTCCATTACCTCCTACAAAGTTGTCCTATAACATTGACTCATCATCTGTTTTTCTTAGGACTCATTTCTACCTCTGAATAAATAGAGATGGGGTTAAATGACCCTAACTCTAACAGCTAATAATTCAATGCATTCATTTCAACTTTTTGCGTTTCATCTTTGCCATTTAAAAAATATCTCCAGATCAACAAATAAGGCAAAGTGATTCCTGGCCTTTAGAAGAAAGGCATGATGCACTTCTAGTCTTTTGATGTTAAATGCACACACATTAGAGTTAGGGAGGTTTTCTGCCCTGCCAAGTATCTTCCATCACTGTTCCTTTTCAATTCTATAAACATTAATTGAGTTTCTTTCATTAAGAACTAATGTAAAATGTGTGCCTTAAGAGGTGTATGATAAATAATTGATATTGCATTGTCCTTAAGATTTGTATAGTGCAAAGGTAGTAATGTGTAGGTTCGTCTGTATCTTCCCCTCATAAAATCTCTTGAAATTGGTAAATTAACATAGCTTTCAGCTTCAACGATCTCATCAAACATATTTACATGCTTGATCTGCATGTAACTCTATCTTAATATGGAGCTTGTTACTATTGGAAATAAGATTTTTGGGGAACTAATAAAAAGTTTTTCAAGGACAGTTGGTCATAAAAAGTAATGGTCTAACATCAACATGAGCACAACAGTGAACCCAGTGAAAATGCATTGCAACAGCACAGGATTTTGTAATAGCATTTCAGCTTGGTTCCCTGTTCATCTCTAAGGAATTTCCTTATTCTCTGGATTAAGCAATAAGTAACATATCCTGGAGATATGAAACTTAATCTTACTTCTACCAACTAAGTGCAGAGGTGACAGGAAAACTAAAAGACTGTAATAGCATGGTATGAAAGAGGACTAGTCTAAGCGTCAGAGACTAGGATTTTCATCACAGTTCTGCTACTATTTGCCTGGGTTACCCATGGGCCAGCCACCTGGTTCCTCAGAGCCTCAGTGTTCTCTCCTAGAAAGTATGATATTGTTCAATGTCCTTTCCTGAGTCATCATTCTATGAATTGATGCTTCCAGGTGAAGGAAACAAATAGATCAGATTGTTCCTGTATTCATAGATCTGCTGGGATTCATTTTCTGTGAAATACTTTTCTTCCTCTTCCTCAAGCACAAAGGTAGAGCTTTCCATTCTAGGCATTCTTCCCAAGGTGCTTAATTGGGAATACTGCCTGCTACCAAATCACCTCTGTTTGCTCTAGTTACTATAGCCTTATAGACTTTGGGCTAAGACAGTGAAAGCCGGGGAAGGGAACTGGGAGATCATCTATAACCACCTCTTTTATAGATAATGATATTGACCCTGAGTGGTTTGGTGACTTTCCATCCAGTTCCACAGCATCTAAAGCAAGGGAACACGTTTCTAACATGAGGTTTTGTGATTACCTCATTGACATTTTTTCCCACTTGTTTATCTTTACTACATGGTGCATTGGTGATTTTTAACGAATTCCACAAAATAATAATAGGATAATCTCCTCATTTCATCCTTTTATTGTATAAGTAATAACTTTAATAATAACATTAGACTGTTGTAGCTTCTGGAAACATGTCTTATTTAGTTGTCACATATATACTAAGTTAGTGATTGAGAAGGATTTTGAAGAGAAGAAGTCAAATTTGTGTTTTTCACCAAGAAATTTTTTTTAAATTTAATAAATGTTAAGTGATCATCTTCTGAAGTGTCCAACTTTTGAGGAAAAGTTAAAGCTTTCAATACCACCAGATTTTTCTCTCTTTTTTCTGTTTTGTCTCATCAATCTAACTGAGGACAGCAGAGAAGTTAATGTTCAACCTGGTAGGAACTTTGTTAGGTTTAATAAAATTTGCTTAATAAGTTATAACTGTTGCAATATAGGGTCACTCTAAAGCTTGCCAATGGTTGGCCTTACATCAACAGCCATGTCTGCAATATTATACCCTGATTCCCTTTGTAAAAGGTTGACAAGAAGAGGTTGCTATAGTAATTTTTTGAAAACATTTCTGTTGCAACTGTGTGGCAAGGTTCTCATGAAGAAGGTACTTGAGCTTAGTCCTTGCCTTGGCTAACAAAGTTATAAACTCCCAGAGGTGCCCATATTTACTACAGAGAAATAACCCAAACTTGTTTTCTTTTTCATAGGAGGTTGTACTTGAGGAAGGTACCATTGCTTATCAAAATTGGGTTAAAACAGGCACAGAAGTTTACAGACAGTTTTGGATCTATGATGTGCAAAACCCACAGGAAGTGGTAGCTAACAGCAGCAAAATTAAAGTTAAACAAAGAGGTCCTTACACGTACAGGTGAGTCCTCACAAATAAGTGGCATTCTTTCCTTGACCATACATATTTCTGAAAAACTTCCACTTGAAAAATGCCATTGTTTTCAGATGTACTTCTTCCTGTTTCCCAGTAAAATATCATGAAATATTTTGTTTCTGCCTATATGGAATCCTGATTTAAGGATTTAATGATTATAAGAAATACAGATTTTATTATAAATTTAGCAGTATCAGATAACCACCCTACATTTAAGAAGTCACGGGTGTTTTACACTTATGACATACATTCTCAACAACTCTGACATATGCATGCATAATAGAAAAAATCTTATCAGAATTTTAAGAACCAGAATATTTTAAGATCCTAAAATTGCATACATTTTATCAGTTATTCTCAAAGTGTGGTTCCCAACCCGACAGCAACAGCCTCACCTGGGAACTTGGTAGAAACACAAATTCTGAGAATCTGCAGATTTTCCCAGATCAAATGAATCAGAGACTCTTGGGTTGGAGCCCAGCAATGAGTTTTACAAATCCTCTGGGTGATTCCAGTACTTACTCAATTTTGAGAACCACAGCATTAAACTGATTTTATGTAACCGCAGTACCTGCTAAAGATTTCTAGAAACTAATTTCCAAGTCATATGGGTGTTTATATTGATTCAGTGGCTTCATTCTTATATTTTTTCTAGAACTGAGACCAAAATGCTATGCCTTTCTCTTATATACCCTAATAGTTTAACACAATTCTAAATAGAATGTTCGGGTATTAGAACTAGAGGGGAATGATTAGCTAGGACTTTTCATTTTGTATACTAAAAAACTGACACCAAGGGATATGAAGTGATTGTTTATGTTTACACAGACCTAAGAGATGGCACCTCCTAGATTTTTGTATGTATTTTTATTTCTTATTTAAATTATATACTATGTGTTTTCTCCAACTATCAAAGTAACACAAGGGGGGACTGAGGTGTTAAAAGCACTAACTGTAACCAAAGATTAGATTTATGATATCCATGTGGGAACACCATTAAGTCCTGCTGTATCATTTGTTATACAAATGTGTGATTTTCCCCCAAGGATAATTACAACTGGTTACTTACTTTGATCAGTTCTTATCACAAAATTACATATTTATTATGATTTCATATAATTCATAGTTTTAATATCTGTGTTAGATAGTCTATATAGTTTCTTTTCCATGCATTAATATATTTTTAGATTGACTACTCACACACAAAGTATAATAAAATAACAGTAGTTGTGAAGGTAGTGGCTGCTGCCATAGTATGTGATATATAAGCTACAGAGGGCCTTGGTGCCTTTTCTGTCCTAGTAATTGTCCCCAAGTCTCCTGTCTCTGTGCATATGTCTGTGACTATTCACAGTACTCAATACTGTGACTATTCACACACTTGGTTTTCATTGTTAAAAAAAAAAATTGGAAAATGTTTTTTTCATGGTCTTAAAGTTACCATGTTATTATCAAAAACTTATATGAGATGTGCATGGGTGGCTCAGTTTGTTAAGTGTTTGATTCTTGATCGTGGCTTCATGGCTCAGGTCATGATCTCTGAGTCATGCAATCAAACTCAGTTATCGGCTTAACACAGAGCACGGAGCCTGCTTGGGATTCTTGCTCTCTCCCTCTCTCTCTGCTCCTCCCCTGCTTGTGCTCTCTCTTTCAAAATAAACAAGTAAACTTAAAAAAAAAAAAAAAAGCCTATGCGAGTATCTTACTCCAAAAAAAAATTGTTAAGAAATAATAATCTAAGAAAAATTGTTTAAAAAATTATAACTTGACTGAACTGCATGCGTGTGAGGAAACTGAATAGTTGTTAGAATTTGAGAACTCTTTCACTTTTATTTTGCAGGGGTATTTTTTTTTATTTTTAAAGATATTCCTTGAGATATGTAGAAACAAACAATACTGAATCTAGCCCTAGAGAGCTAATACATAGTTACTTTTTAGAGACTTTAACCTATCTCTCTAAGGGACAAAAGGGTTAGTTTAGATTTACTTGGAGAAGCAATGAGGGGAAGGTTGAATTAGGGAAGTGGGATTTGCAGCTAAAGTTTATAAACAATAAATCCCATTTATATAACAATGTTAAAGGGAATTCTAAACTAGGGTTCATCTTAAGATGTCACCAAAATGGAGTCATTAGTGTCTGTCTGGATACCTTAAATAATAAGAAAATAATTGATTACCTTTCAGAAAAAGTTAATTTCATATTCTTCCTAACAGCTAATAAGTTTTACTGAACCTGCCTCCCTATAAATTATACCCTGAATACATTTGAAATTGGAAGTGTAGGAGGATGTCCCTCTTCAAACACAACCACAGCTTATTTGGCTGATGTCTGTTAAAGTGAGTTCACTGAAATTTTGACAAGGTACAGCATTGGTCAAAGCATGAAATTGCCTGGATTGAGATCTTAATTATACATATTGTAAATTACGTGGTCTCTATGAAGACTCATTAATTCCTTTAGAATATTCTCAGGTCCAACATTAATCTTTTATTTAAAAAAAAAAATTTAATGTTTATTTAATCTTGAGAGAGAGAGACAGAGTGTGAGTGGAGGAGGGGCAGGGAGAGAGGGAGACACATAATCTGAAGCAGGCTCCAGACTCTGAGCTGTCAGCACAGAGCCTGACGACATGGGGCTTCATGAACTATGAAATCATGACCTGAGCCTAAGTCAGAGGCTTAACTGACTGAGCCGCTCAGGCACCCCTCATCTTTTATTTTTTTAAGTTACTTGGCTTTGGCAGGAGTACAAAGAAAGCAATTTGGGGCAAAGTCTAAGGCAAATTTCTCCCTTTTACCTCATTAGCCAACACTTTCCAAAATCTGTGTACATTTTAATTTTTAAACAAAAGAATTGAGCAATTATGTTCTGCTTCTAAAAGTATTTTCTAAACACAGGCCTCAGTTAAAAGATTTTTCTCTTAGTGCCATCTACTGGTATAATGCTGTAAGTACAACTTAAGTATATTGGAATGTGGGTAACATTTTGCTATTGTTTCAATTATTTTACATACATAAATTTTGCTAAAAATTAAAGTACTTCAATTTTAAATGCTAATAGTAGGTTCTGTAATTTAAAATACAATTATATAAGAAAAACTGGAAGTTGACTAGTAACAGACTGTCTTGGGTGCTCTTTCATATTTGTATATTACTGGTATGTCTACAGTACTTCAAGAAGAATAAATAATAAGGCTTTGATGACATTATATTAAAAATAAATTTTCTATAGTACTGTGAACTCTTTTAAAATAATGTGAGCCATTAACTAATTTGTTTATTCATGCAAAAAATTATTTATCATGAACTCAATATGTGCCAGGCACTCTGCCTGTGGATACAAAACACTCATAATCCCTACCCTGCAGGAATTTACAACTTTATTACACCGGAGTGAAATGTTGTTCCTTGTACATGGGTTTTCAGTCTTTACTTTAGCTATCTATTCATCTCATGTATGGACATTCACATATATGATAGTGAAATGAATGATATATACCTCATTTTGTCTCAATAAACATCTTGTATTTGGAAAAGATTTTTCTTCATAATAATGAAGATTATTCATTCACCCTTCCCCATGTTCCTAAAAGGTATTTGGTACTTATAAGCCTAGAGATTTTACAGCCAGGAGCTTAGAACTAATAGGTATTTAATATACGGCAGGGATGGTGAGGGGAATTGACCTGTAAAATGGAAATTATACTCCATTAGTTATCTTTCATTCTCATTAAAGTACTAGAAAATATGGAAAAGCCAGTGCTGAATACGCTATGTACTTAGAACATTCTTTCTCATTTAAGAAAATGTACTCTTAATATTCCCCTACTGAAACCTTTCTGTCTCCTCCTTACCCTCAGGATCAAGGCCAAACATTTGAGGATAGGATGCAACTCTTTTATGCTTGAGATCTTGCTTACTTCTGTGGCTCTATTTCCCATGATACTCCTTATTCTCACCTTGCAATCCATCCAAATTCAACAATTTGTGTTTCTAACAATACACCATGGGTCTTTTTACCCCACTCCACCTAAACTTCTGTTTGTCATTCAGACCACCTGGGTGGAATTGCTACCAAAATGGCTATCATTACTCCCACTATGACAGTCCCAAACCTGGATTTATATTTGTTCTGGGTTTCCCCCTGGACTCTGCATAAGCTCTCATAATGACACATGTTACTTCTCCTATGTTGTGAAGATTTGGGATCACCTCTAATACACTAAAGACCCCGCATTGGCTTACTTGTCATTTTAAACCAATTGGTTGGCATCACTTGTGATGTATTCTATATACTCAAAAATTATTTGTTACGTGAATGGATGGCATTGTGAGACCTGTTCACTTGAGACAATTATTTTGAATTTTATTTACTTCTGGTTTTCAGAGTTCGTTATCTAGCCAAAAAAAATATAACCCATGATCCTGAGAACCACACAGTCTCTTTTCTTCAGCCCAATGAGGCCATCTTTGAGCCTTCACTATCAGATGGAACAGAGAATGACACTTGGACTGTTCTCAATCTGGCTGTAGCAGTAAGTAGACCAACAACAAAAGTACTGGTTTTGAAATACTCTAGGATCCACTGTAGTGGATCTTATGATTAGAACTCTCATCAGATATTCTTCATTTTGTCATTTTAATAAAAATATGTTCCTATGTCATTATTTTGAATGGTTTTAGCATCATTTGGAAAAATGACAAAATCATAACAACTGAATTGGAAGACTACTTTATCATTAAAAAAAAATAGGATTGAATTTTAAATGTCTCCTTGTGACTGGCACTGAGGCAGAGAAATGTAGTCATCTAGGGATTAGATAAATTGCACTTTTTGTCCTGGCAAGATTGAGCAGTAATTTTAAAGATAAGGTTAGATTTGTTTCTATTAAACTTAAGGCTCGTATTAAATCCATCTATGTGTTAAAAATATACTAAAATTGATGTCTCAAACAGTGATTTTTTTTTATAGGCTGCACCCCATCTCTACCCAAATGCATTTGTTCAAGTGGTACTCAATTCACTTATCAAAAAGTCAAAATCTTCCATGTTTCAAAAAAGAACTGTGAAAGAGCTCTTGTGGGGCTATAAAGATCCGTTCTTGAGTTTGGTTCCATATCCTATTTCCACGACAGTTGGTGTGTTTTTTCCTGTGAGTACCAAATGTGAATGTTGATTTTTTATATCTTAGATAAATATAATGACATTGGCAATTTATAATTTTACAACTTAGTGTGTTCACATAATTTCTGATCTGGGAGTAGATATTCTAATTTTTATTTTATTATTTTTATTATTTATTTATTTATCTTGAGGTTATTCTAATTTTTTAAAGTCTCTATCTCAGATGGCTCTGTAGTTAGAAAATTTTACTCATCTAAATTTAACAATTAAATTTAAAATGAATAAACTGAGATTTAATTAGGTTTCCATTCTTTGATAAATACACAATTGTCTAAAATAGGTTGTAAGCCAATAAGGCTGTGAATAATATTTTCTGTTTTGATTCCCCTTATCAAAAAATCAAGTTTAATACCGTATTTTTCTTTGTGTTAAATGTATTCATCTTAACATTCCTCCTTCTCCAGAACTCTCACAAATTTGTGTTAATAAAAATTTAAAAGTTAGCCTAAATTGGAACACAGTGAGATTGATAAATCAGCAATGTCCTATTTTAATGCACTTTGTCAAAGAAATGGCAGTTTGCAGATGAAAGAAAAAGTGAATTTGGCAATGTACTTAAAATAGTTTAATATTTTGAATTATAAATAGGACAAGCTAACTACTGAATTAGAATTTTGACTGATTTATTTGGCACTATATGTGATATTAGTTATATTCTCCAGTTTATTATTGTTATTTTACCTTTAGATAGTGTTTAGGATTGAAAGGTTATATGCCACTAAATAGGAATGTAGAAAGCTTTAAAGGATCAGAGATTCAGTTACTATGTTTTGACTCAAAAACTCTTAACATCTTTCCTTGGCTGATTGCATTTTTAATTTTGTAGGCCTAAGTTTTATATCCACTTGTTAAAGATCATACCATTTAGAAAGAAAACAAAAAATATCCTAACATTTAGAAAACCTCTAGAAGTCTTCCCTTGTTCTCAAAGTTTTTTCTTAATATCCCCTTACCTCAATATAATAGGAGTAGTGATCAAAATTGCCTTACTGGCTGAGTTATGACTAGAGTTTGGATCATGGCAACTTCTGGTATTGGTCTTTCTTCCTTTGTCTCAACCCCTAGCACTTATTTCGAGGTGCCATTTATAGCCTATGTTTTTAAAATGTTAAAGACCAATAATTTTAAAACTTTATTGCATATATATTTCAGACCACATAAAATAATTATTAGTAATCGATAACTGGTATTTGAAAAATATGAACATGAGTTACATACTTTATAACTTGGAAACTATGACTTGTCCTAGAAGTAATTTCTTCTTGTACATATCTTTTCAGTACAACAACACTGCAGATGGAGTTTATACCGTTTTCAGTGGGAAAGACAACATAAGCCAAGTTGCTATAATTGACACTTACAAAGGTAAAAAGTAAGTATCCAGGTAAAGTGTGTAAACTCCAAAGCAGGAGGGGTATTTATTTAACAACTGCTAAGGCACAGGCACTAACTATGGTCCAGATCTGCCTCTATCTCAGCCCTGGAACTTCGTGTTCTTTGAGGTGTTAACCCTTTAGTTGTGACAACTGGTCACTAGTGCATAGTTGCTAAATATCAGCCTCACTATAGAATTAGCTTTACCTTTGTACACAGGTTCTCTTACATAAAGAAATCCAAAGTGAATTCCATCTCTGTTGCATGGCCACCATCACAGTACACTCATACGGCCACAAATGAAAGGAAGAAAAGCATTACATCAGCTGATCAACTAGCAGGTAGAAAAACATAGTTTTCTGGGTGTGTTTAACTTGTTGTATTGAGCCTATCAAATAAAAATTGTTCATTCCACTGCATGACTTCATGTGTCTCTATAAAGTTGAAAACTTAATGAATCCATGCAGATGTTGTCATGGCGTTTTCCTTCAAAATTTCTTAATTTTCTATATTGATAAATCAGCATTTTATACCTTTATCAGTGCAAAAGTGGAATTAGTACTGCAAATATAGTTCTAAAGTTGCCATATTAAACTTGAAAATAAAGACCAGGCCTCCTCTGAAGTGGTAATAGAATGATTACTATTCTATCTTGTTACTACTGGATTACTACTCTGCTACTATTCTGAATGAATAGTAGATAGTCATGATTTGCTTTTTTCCCTAGCTCCTGCTTAATCATCTAGGGTACACATAATTTATCATGTAAATTTATCATGTAAATTTATCATGTAACAAAGGAAGAATCTCAATAAATGTCAGGGAAGAAAGTCATCTTCTCTTTTAATCAAGGTTAATAAATATGCTTTGGATCAGTTATTTCCTGGAAAGAATACAGTAATCAAAATTCAGAGAGATTAAAGGTTTTTATTAATTAATACAAGTAACCACTGCCTCACACTGAGTCCTTATCTAAAAATTGCATACAACCATTAAATAATCACTTAGGTAGTAGTTTTTCTTCTATAGATTCCATACTAACATCTTTTTATAGAAAAGTATAGTGGAGGAAAACTCACACTCCTAGATGCTTATTGCAATGAAATCACATCACTGTATATTGAGAAACACAAGCATTTTTGCCTTTTCAATATTACAGAGATATTTTGAGGAGAGTTACTAAGTGCTTCTAATTAGAGTAAGAATTCCACCTCAGTTTAAGATTTGATAAGCTTAATGTAACTGATCATGGCAAGAATGAGCATGATTAACAGTTTATTCCGTTTAAAAAAGAAGTAACATATTAAAAAAATAAAAATAAACAGTGAGACTAATTAGAAAAAAAAAAATTTTTAAAAAGAAGCAACAACTTGCCTTGACATCTCGCTAGATGATACATTATCAGTGGGGAAAAACCTGGTTTTGCATCACCAAAAAGTGGCTGAGGATACAGAGAAATTTTTACTATTTTTATTGCTTCCAGATATATATACATATATCTTACTTAGACATCAGTATAGAAATTAATAAACTCTGTCCTACTTTATTTTTTTTAACGTTTTTATTTATTTTTGAGACAAAGAGAAACAGCATGAGCAGAGGAAGGGCAGAGAGAGAGGGAGACGCAGAATCCAAAGCAGGTTCCAGGCTCTGAGCTGTCAGTACAGAGGCTGACACAAGGCTCGAACTCACAGACTATGAGATCATGACCTGAGCTGAAGTCAGACGCCTAATCAACTGAGCCACCCCAGTGCCCCAACTCTGTCCTACTTTAATGCAACCTTATGCAAGAGTTAAAAGGGAGAAAAGTATAAATGGATGATCTATATGTTTCCATCTCTTTCTTCGACATCGGCTTTTCTTTCTTCTTCCCTACACCCCTCTTCTCCCTCATACTGAGCTTACATCAGTTAACCACTTAATATTTACCTATGTATTTTGAAAACTCAACATATTACCAAATAGTTCATTTCTCAAAATGGAAAAAAAATTCTCCGCTATGTAGAGATCTAAATTTCTGAGGTATTTCTCCTTTTTCTTTTTTCAGAACTGTTTTCTATTCTAAGTTGTGTTAAGTTAACATTTGGCACTTTTTATTTTATAATCTGGCACTTAATGGTATTGGGCACTTAATTTATCTCAACAAGATGAAACCTTCAAACAAAACATAAACCACAGGACTTAGAACATTGCTTAAACTTAGCATTTGTCACACATCTAATCTTTATTTTAGCAATATTGAATCATAATAGACAAAGTAATATGAGAAAGGTACTCTAGAAAAGAGAATGTTTATTCATTTCCTTTCTTTTTATTCCAAAGGAATCTCTCCTATTGGCCAAGTTATTGTGACATGATTAATGGTACAGGTAAGGGCATTTGTTTTGTGGTAATAATCACCATGAACCCACCTCCCTCTCTCCCACAAATTCCACCATTGTACTTACAATGTTCTGAGTGTTAAGGTTATGTGTTTACCTATCTTTATATCCCAAGGACATAATTGAGAGTGTCTATTGTTACACAGGCTTAGTAAATGTCTGCCTAATGTGATGGGATTTCTGAAGATTAATCCTTGAGGATTAGCCTTTACTGCATTACTAGGGAAACATTTGATTAGTAAAACCTTGACTACATGAACTATCTTCATGGCAACAGAAGTAAAAGAGTAAAAAGAAAAACTTAGAAAAGTAGTTAATATTCACATGTTTTATAAATACTGTACAGAAAATGATTTAAAATTGAAACATTTTAAAAATGAAGATAATTACAAAAGGTAAAATCTACTTTCAAGTGAGATTTCAAGCAGAAGTAGAAACTGTGAAGTTGCAAGACCGAGCCCTGTATTTCCGAATAAGGTGATCAGAATGAAAGAAAAAGAAAAACAAAAACTTAACAGGTTTCATGCCCACTAACCATGAAAAATGTGTGCAAAAATGAATATTCTGAACTAGAAGTGGGGAGAAAAGTAGAAGGAACTTAGATTTGCAGCATGGTTAGATTTGGCTTCTTCTTCTCCATGAAGAAAAGCAAAATACATGTAGACCTATTAGTTTAAGAACTAAGGTTTTAAAAAGCAAATGGGGATCAATACCATGAGGTAATTAAAACCTGAGATAAGGTGAGCTCTCAGCAATGCAGAAGCAAAGACAGAGAAGCATGATGTTTACAAAGTTGGTGAGGCAGTACCCTGTAGGAAAACAATATATTAAAGATGAAGAAAGTTAAATACAAAGTTATGTAAAGGGTGGGGAATAAAAACAAAACACAGGGTATTTACTTTCCCAAAGGTATTGTTGAGCTTTACATGCCTATTTAATTTTGTTACCACTGTCTTCTAGAAAACAACAGCAAAAACACAGTTGAGTTTGCTTTGTAGCAAGTTTCAAGAAATCCCTAAACAAAGCATTTCTGCAAATAAATTGTCAAGTGTCCTAACACTACTAACTCCAACAATTACATAAGTGTAGTATTTCAGATTTTAAATACAGAGAAACAGATTGTACTGCTCCTTAATAGTAATGGATTCTTCATGGTAATGAAAAGAAAAAAAAAAAAAAAAAAAAAAGCTATTAAGCAATTCTGTCCAAAGCTAAAAAGTTTTAAAAGGGAAGGTAAAGGATTCATTAATCACAAAAATATAAGTACATGAGCATCAGGCATAAAGTTAAAAGTATCTAAGAGGAAAAAAGAAGGAAAACAAATGAGGATCAGAGGGAGATTGGCCAGAGCAGAGGACTCCGACGTGATCACTGGGAGAGAGATTCTTGGTTGATGGCCTCAGGGAAAAGCAACCAACAAAACTGAAAAAGTCACAGTATAGAAGTGTCCCCTCTACCTTCAGTGAGTAAGAGACAGAACATGAAAATATTGATACACATCTGAGTGTTTAAAAAAAAAAAAAGTCTGCAATCTTGTACTTATTTCCATGGTACTTGTTAGAAATAATTATGGCATAATCTTCAATGATATTTCAGATAATGATTCTTACAGCTTTTTAATGTATTCTTTTCCTTCAATGGTTAAAGTGTTGGAAAGGCAGTTAGAGATGATGTCCATTGAGTCACCTATCTGGGGAGTTTAAACTAAACTCTAATATCCAATGCTCCCAATACCACAATCAAATTCATGTGATATTCTATTTCATTGATCACAAGAGTATGAGTGAAATGTAATAAGATCACAAGGTTGAAGCGTAATTGAAGGATGGGCACTGTTTACAACAAACACATTCAGTTCTGTGGCTCATTTTAGTGATACTTATTTGAGAAGCTAATAGAGGAGTTACCGAGTTATTTCCTTTTTTTTTTTTAATTTTTTTTTCAACGTTTTTATTCATTTTTGGGACAGAGAGAGACAGAGCATGAACGGGGGAGGGGCAGAGAGAGAGGGAGACACAGAATCGGAAACAGGCTCCAGGCTCTGAGCCATCAGCCCAGAGCCTGACGCGGGGCTCGAACTCACCGACCGCGAGATCGTGACCTGGCTGAAGTCGGACGCCTAACCGACTGCGCCACCCAGGCGCCCCCCGAGTTATTTCTTCATATATCCAGTGTGTTCCATGGATCATAACCATAGTATAAATTCAATAAACACAACAAAGTCCTTTTTGTAAGGTGATGGATACATTTCAAAGTAGTTAGAGGAAATTCTAGTTAGTGAGAGAATTTTAATAAATTTTTAAAATATTACTCAACCATTAGGACAGACGAATGAATCCCTATAAAATGTAAGAACAACATAACTCTTAACTGAAGTCCTAAGTGAATTTCATAGAAATAAAAGTGCCACTCTCCTGAAAGGGTGGGGAGATTTAAAAAACAAACACAATCACAATTTTAACAACATGTGATTTTGCTATTACTTTTGTAAATATTTATTTTTAAGGTGTGGGAAAATTTAGCATTAAATTAAATACCAATGAATATATATATAGTGTACAGACTTACTGAATATGGTAGCTGCTAGCCCTGTGTTGCTATTAAGGAATTGAAATGTGCTGTAAATATAAAATACACATGGGATTTTGCTAATTTTTAGATCGATTACATGTTGAAATGATGGCATTTGAGATACATTGGGTTAAAAAAATATGTACCTGTTTTGTTTTGTTTTTTTCCTAAAAGCAATTGGCTACTAAAGAATTTAAAATGTACATCTACAGTTTGCATTATATTTCTATTGACCATACTGGAATAGAGATTTCTAGATTTTTCTAGGATACACATTACATCTAATCCCTTGCCACTGGCTTGATTTTTGAACAGACGCAGCCTCATTTCCACCTTTTGTTGAGAAGACGCGAGTGTTACGTTTCTTTTCTTCTGACATTTGCAGGTAAGACCAAGACGCCTAATGTATTTCTGTAACTTAGAATTTTTTTTTTCCTCAAATGACAAAGCACAGACCAAGAAGCTTATACTTAATAATTATGTTTTCTGAGAAGACTAAAATACACATAGGGAAATTTTTCTTGATTTATTCAGGATAAATACAATATGGAATTGATAATGTGCTTATTAACTTTTCTAAAAATTGAGGGCTACAGGAGGATATTTTACATAATGCAAATTATTTTATTCTCATTTTTAAGCGTGAACTTTTTTTTAAAAAAAACTAAACTAGTAGTATATTCAATAGCAATTATGTCTAGAAGCTCATCCCCATCTTTCTAATGTTGTCCAGAGAAGATGATGCCTTTGTCACAGAACTATGTTAATGTCACATTAACAACCTCTTTTAAAAATGGTGGAACCCAGTAGATACCACATAAGCATTGCAGCCCACGCCAGTTCACTCTTAGCCCTTTTCCTAAAGATCATATGTTTATGGGCAAACATTTAAAATATCTCAGTATTTTCCTTATCTGTAAAATTGAAGAGAGCAGTGTTTCTTCATATAGGGTTATGTGGGGATTAGAAGAAATAGGTATAGAGCCCCACACATTGCCTAGGTGTTGGTGAGTACTAAGTAAACGATGGAGGCACTCAGTAAATAATGAGATGTATATCAAGAGACTCACATGCAAGTACCTCAGTGAGTATGTGGCCTTTCTCTCCAGGATTAAGTTTTGAAAGAAAGAAATTTTAATTGTATTTCATGTAACCTGGGCACAAATAAAGGATTTGAGGGAAGTCATATAAATATTTAATCTACAGAGGAAATTAACTATGAGAAACGTCTTCAGTGTAAATAATCCATGGTGATACATAAGCAAAAATTGCTCTTGGAAGCTTTTGAGAACAAAGAATAGTTCATGCTCAGGTATTGTGTCCTGGTATGCCCTAAAATTTCACAAGAAAGTTTTTTTCATGTGAATTAAATGAGGATTTAAAATTCTAACAAGAGTATCCAATCTTTCTTTTAATTTTTTTTAAAGTTTATCTATTTTTGAGAGACTGAGAGAGATAGAGCACGAGCAGGGGAGGGACAAAGGGAGAGAGAGAGAGAGGGAGACACAGAATATGAAGCAGACTCCAGGGTTGGAGCTGTCAGCACAGAACCTGATGCGGGGCTCAAACCCACGAACTGCGAGATCATGATCTGAGCCACAGTCAATTGCTTAACTGACTGAGCCAACCAGGCGCCCCAAGTATCTAATCTTTCTTATTTAAAGCAAGAATATAATCTAAAATTAAGAAGAAAAAAAATCTCTAAAATGTAGTTTAGGTTCCTGGAATAAAGCTCTTTTTTCTCTGTGTTTAGGTCAATCTATGCTGTGTTTGGAGCTGAAATTAACCTGAAAGGAATCCCTGTCTATAGATTTGTTCTTCCATCCATGGCCTTTGCATCTCCACTTCAAAATCCAGATAACCATTGTTTCTGCACAGAAACCGTTATCTCCAATAATTGTACATCATACGGTGTATTAGACATTGGCAGATGCAAAGAAGGTAAGTGTTCTCAGTGTCATAGTCCATGATATAATTTGAAGCCTTGATGATGAGTGAGCATCATCAGGGAAATACAAATCAAAACCATGAGATACCACTTCACACTCATCAGAATGACTAAATTAGCAACACAGGAAACAGATGTAGGTGAGGATGCAGAGAAAGGGAAACCCTCTTACACTGTTGGTGGGAACACAAACTGGTGCAGCCACTCTGGAAAACAGTCTGGAGGTTCCTCAAGAAGTTAAAAATAGGGGCGCCTTGGGGCGCCTGGGTGGCGCAGTCGGTTAAGCGTCCGACTTCAGCCAGGTCACGATCTCGCGGTCGGTGAGTTCGAGCCCCGCGTCAGGCTCTGGGCTGATGGCTCGGAGCCTGGAGCCTGTTTCCGAGTCTGTGTCTCCCTCTCTCTCTGCCCCTCCCCCGTTCATGCTCTGTCTCTCTCTGTCCCAAAAATAAATAAACGTTGAAAAAAAATTTTTTTTAAAAATAGGGGCGCCTTGGGTGACTCAGTTGGTTAAGCATCCAACTTCGACTCAGATTATGATCTCATGGTTCGTGAGTTTTGAGCCCCGCATCGGGCTCTGTGCTGACAGCCCAGAGCCTGGAGCCTGCTTCGAATTCTGTCTCCCCCCTCTCTCTGCCCCTCCCCTGCTCATGTATGCTCTCCTCTCTCACTCACTCTCTCTCTCTCTATCAAAAATAAACATTTAAAAACTTTTTAAAAAAAAAAGTTAAAAATAGAACTACCCCATTGCCCAGCAATTGCACTACTAGGTATTTACCCAAAGGATACAAAAATACAAATTTGAAGGGGTACATGCACCCCAGTGTGTATAGCATCATTATCAACAATAGTCAAACTATGCAAAGAGCCCGAATATCCATCAACTGATGAATGGATAAAGATATATCATATACCACAACTTCTTTATCCATTCATCATTAGATGGACATTTACACACACACATATATGCATACATGCACACACATATATACAATGGAATATTAGAAAGAGTAAAATCTTGCCATTTGCAGTGCTATGGATGGAGCTAGAGGGTATTGTGCAGAGCAAAATAAGTTCATCAGGGAAAGACAAATACCATATCATTCCACTCATATGTGGAAACAAAACACATGAACATATGGGAAGGGACAAGAAATACCATATCATTCCACTCATATGTGGAAACAAAACATATGAACATATGGGAAGGGACAAGAAAAGAAAGGGAGGCAAACCAAAAAGACTCTTATGTACAGAGAATAAACTGAGGGTTGCTGGAGCGGAAGTGGATGGCAGATGGGTTAAATAGGTGATGGGTATTAAGGAGGGCACTTTGATGAGCACTGGATGTTAAATGTAAGTGATGAATCACTAAATTCTACTCCTGAAACCAGTTTTACACTATATGTTAAATAACTAGAATTTTAATAAACACTGAAAAAAATACATAAAATAAAATGCAACCTTGAGGCACCTGGGTGGCTCAGTCAGTTAAGCACCTGACTCTTGATTTCGGCTAAGGTCATGATCTTGAGGTTTGTGAGATCGATCTCCTCGTGGGGCTATGTGCTGACAAAGTCTGCTTGGGATTCTCTATCTCCCTCTCTCTCTGTGCCCCTTCACCACTTGCTTGTGCACACTCTCTCTCAAAATAAATAAATAAACATTTTTAAAAAATGCAACTTTTACCCAAGATCCTTTTCAACCAAAATTTAAAATTAAAGTGAGAAAGCAAGAAGACAGTTAAGGAAGTGCGTAATAGAATAATTTTGCTTTGATTTTTGTTTTGTTTTTGAGGTCCCAGTTGTGTTCCAGTGTTGTGAAACTTAGTTATTATTAGGTAAAACCATACCGATATTTCCCTTCTACTTTGGACAATGTCTATTTAGGTCCTTATCCCATTTTTTATTTAATTTTATTAGGTCCTTAGCCCATTTTTTGTTATCTGGTGGTTTTTTTTTTTTTTTTGAGTTCTATGAATTCATTATATGTTTTTTATATCAACTACTTACTGAATATGTGGCTTGTATCCATTCCACAGTTACACTTTTCATTTTGTTGGTTTCCTGGGCTCCTTTCAAATAGATGGCAAAATAAGAATAATTCCTAGAGTACTTTGAACATCCCAACTTGTCCATATGCCATATTTCTAGATTTTTCTTCCCTAGAAATTGGTAAATAAAAATATGATTTCAATATGTCTCTGAAAGAATTGACTTAAAAACAAAACTTGGAATCTTATTTAGCTCACCTCCTTCATATTGGAGTCAATGTGAAGGCAAAAAAGAAGACCTCTTAAATTAATTCTCAGTTCACAGACTTATTACTGCCTGAAACAAGAACATGATTGAAATTTTATGCTCAGCAGCTCATCTTTACATATTGAAAATTGACATCTAAGGAAGAACAGCAGACATTAACTTACTGTTTAATAGGATGATGCATAAATTTTTATTTTCTTTTTGTACAATAGTGATCAGGTAATATAATTCTCCCCCACCCTCACTCCCCAATCATTGTTCAAGCCTAGTTATGCATTCTTTGATTTTAAAATTTTTATATTTGGGCTGCCTGAGTGACCCAACTGGTTAAGCATCCGACTTAATTTCAGGTCATGATCTCGCAGTTGCTGAGCTTCAGCCCTGTGTCGGGCCCTGTGCTGACAGCTCAGAGCCGGGAGCCTGCTTCGGATTCTGGGTCTTCCCCTCTCTCTCTTTCAAAAATGAATGAACATTAAAAAAAAGTTTAAGTTTTATTTTTAAGGAAATATTTTTTGAGTGGTATGTGAAATGAGAAAAATTATTTATCTCCAATATCTCTTAAAATGTTTTCAGGAAAACCTGTGTATATTTCACTTCCTCATTTTCTACATGCAAGTCCTGATATTGCAGAACCCATTGAAGGCTTAAATCCAAATGAAGACGAACATAGCACATACTTAGATGTTGAACCTGTAAGCAAACATATTATTGATCTGATTTGTTTCATTAAATTGAAAAAAAAATAAATTCTCTCCTTGTTAATTGCAGTTACTGAATCACAGTCTTGATATATTACTATTATTTCAGTCAAAATGACATTGATTTCTTTCTATTGTTGCTTATGAAATGTCAAGGTAATTAAATTTCAGTTTCTCAGCATATGGAAATTTATATGCCTATCTAATGGTTCATAGGTCAGGAATACCAATGATGGGAATGATTCTAATTGGCTTAAAACAATTTGAGATGTATAAAATAATCATCAAACAGTAATTTATAACTGTAAATACTGCTTATATGAAGAGATACTGTGTATTATGAGGAATTAAAAGATATTTTATGGGTATTATGTGAATTCAGGGCAAGATCTATTTCACTTAGGGTCAAGAAAAATCAATAAAAATTCCTGTAACTCAACAGTTTAAAGTTTTAAATGATTTTGATATTTTCCTCTTCAAAAGTCAAATGAAATGTCAAAATTTTAATAGTCATGTGTCACTTTAAATAATGATACAACTAGTATAATTACACTGAGGATACATGGATTTTTACTGAATATATATCTGGCCTTATGTAGTTTAAGAATCTAATTAAATGAGCTCTGTGTTTCCATATTGTTGATTACCAAAACCATGTTAGGTAACTATCACGAATCTAACTAAAACCTTGACATTTGGTTGGGCAAAGAAATTGTGTATGCAAATACCTGCATATACACATGTACTTATAGATAGCTATTTGGTTAAATATCACATATCTAACTAAAGACCTGACATTTTGTTGCACAAAGTCATTATGTGTGCACATACCCGCATACATATATATGCCTGCATATACACATGTAATTATAGATATGTAATAATTTAATATGTCCAATTAATTTCACAAGTTTCAAGTAGTAGTGTCATATTAAATTTTACATAATAATAAAAGTAAGTTTGGATATTACAACTTTTTGTTTAAAGTTGGTAATTAGTTTGTTCTCTTTTTAGATAACTGGATTCACTTTACGATTTGCAAAACGGCTGCAAATCAACATATTGGTCAAACCAGCAAAGAAAATTGAGTAAGTCTCTTAAGTGAGGTTATCACTGCATGATTTTTGTAGTATTTTCTTTTCATAGACTAACTCACATTCTTATAAGAAGTGGAAAGAATATAAAATTTCAACTTCTTTTGCTTAATGTCATTAAATAATTATTAAATGCTTATGATAATTTTTTAAATTTACAATTATGCCTAGTGTTTATAGAAATGATATTTACACATATTTTGATATGTTTTAATTTAAGTATTTGGTGGTATCTCTCATTTTGCTAGCTGTCCAGATACTTCTATGACCATAGTTTCCAGAATTCATATTTTACCTTCCTGGGTAGAATTTGTTGAAAGAGAAAATCTGTGCTTAGAAAAAGTTAATCTAATTATATATCTGTATTAAACAGATTTGTAAGCATGGAAAATGTCTGAGGAACAGCTATATTAACATTCAAATGACTTGTTACAGGGAACAGAAATCAAGGAACTTAACCAAGTTGCAAAAGCAACTAATTTCTGAACATATATTTACACTAGTACCTACTGAAATTTCTGTTGTGTATGTGTAATATATTAGTATATATTTTCATAATTACTTTTAATGTATATTACAGGGCATTAAAGGGTCTTAAGCGGAACTACGTTGTGCCTATTCTTTGGCTTAATGAGGTTAGTATTTTTATCTCTCAGTCATTAAAAACAGTAAACTTCATTGGTGTTTCAAAATTAAATATATATGTATAGTTTTTGAAGTTGTATATGTTTTCATTGCCCATATAGATGAATATATATATATATGAATATATATATATATATATGAATATATATATGAATATATATATGAATATATATATGAATATATATATATATTTGAGAAAACCCAATCACATAGTTGTATCAGTTTTCAGTATTTTTCTTTTAGAAAATCAAAGCAATTTCTATCATTTTACATTATTTTCAAAATGCATCTTTAGGCACTTTTTCTTGGCATAGTGCTTATTTTAAGAAAGAGTCATACATACATGTAACTCCAAATAACTCAAGACTCAGTGAATATTATACTGGTAATAAAAGTCAACCAAACTTATAAAGGCCAGGTTAGAATAGGTGTATGCAGTCTATCTTATTCCCTGATGACATAATTTTAGTGTAAACCGTGATATCAATTAGCCCCAGAATTGGGGAATGCAGTACATAAAACTTCAGAGCGATTGAAACTATTGAAACTTTGCCACTTCCCTTGGTTAAAGGGAGCATCTTTTGGAAAGGATGTTAGTAAGGTCATTCTGAAGATCAGTGAAGCCTAGCATGTTCAATAGTGCTATATAACATGTGCAAAGTGGGGGAAGGATTATATTTCACTAAGTATTCTACCTTGGCATTTATTGCCGCCTTTGACATGCAAAGTGAATTCTCCTAGTTTATCTTGAAGATACAGATGACTAACACCTATGCAAGTATTTGGAGGAAAGAGTGATATGTAAGTGGAAGGTTTTAAGTATTTTGCTTTGCTCATCTATTCAAATCATGTTAATCATTAACTTTATTACAGACTGGTACCATTGGTGATGAGAAGGCAGAAATGTTTAGAAAAAGAGTGACTGGAAAAATCAACCTTCTTGGCCTGGTAGAAATTATCTTACTCAGTGTTGGCGTGGTGATGTTTGTTGCTTTTATGATTTCATACTGTGCGTGCAGATCAAAAAAAGTAAAATAAGTAAGTATACACCAAAAATTATTTATTACCTGTATTCATTTTACCAAAGAGGGGTTATAAAATTAGCCTACAAACATTTTTAGATTTGTCTACCCAACTACCATTTTCAATATATCCTCCAAGTTTTGAGATATCTAATGTAAATTAAAACACAAAGACTGAATGAGTAAGGCCTATGAGCATCAAGCAGATTACTACATTGCATCTTAAGTTCTGGGAGGAATGGAATAAAAAAATGAAATTATCACCTTTGAAAGTACGAATATAGCTTTAGTGCAAAATCCTGACTTTTAATTTTTTTAAATTTTTTTAATGTTTATTTTTGGGAGAGAAAGTGTGAGCAGGCAAGGGGCAGAGGGAGAGAGAAGACAGAGGATCCAAAGCAGACTCTTTGCTGACAGCAGAGAGCCCCATGCAGGGCTCGAACCCCAAACCTGTGAGATCATGATCTAAGTCAGAGGCTTAACTGACTGAGTCACCCAGGTGCCCCAGTGACATTTTGTTTCTTGATTATTTCTAGCTAATTATAGCAAAAAGTCACAAGTAATTAATACATTATTGTCTAGGGCAGGTTATGGGAGATCGAAATTATTTTTTTTTAATATGTATTTATTTAGAGAGAGCCTGAGCATGAGTGGGGGAGAGGCAGAGAGAGAATCTCTGTGTTGACAGCACAGAGCCAGATGTGTGGCTTCATCTCACCAACTGTGAGTTGATGACCTGAGCCTAAATCAAGAGTTGGAGGCTTAACCAACTGAGCCACCCAGGCACCCCGAGATTAAAATCCGTAAGGGATTTTCCCACTGCTTTCTGATTAATAACATTTCTTCTATTTTCCAGGCAGTAAATGAGTTTCGACCTTTACGTACCAGCTACATCAGGACCATTGTTACTATTGACCTACAAAATGAAGATTAAATATGCTTTATTTTTATGAAACACACCTTCTAGTTGAAGAAATGGTGGCATTATTTTTGCACTAAGCAGCAGATTTCTAACTGATTTTAAGATATTAAAAATTTATACTTTGAACACAAAACCGGAGCCTTTTAAAATTCTTCATGTGCACAAATTAATTTCAGTTTCTACGGACCTGGCTCAAGCATGAACCAATTGTTTTTATTTGGTACTGATTCACCAACTGGTTCCCTGGTGGCAAATTCAGCACAGTGCACATTCTCAACAAGTGTTGGACCCTGAACGCTTGTCTTCTTTATCAAGGGAAAACATCAGCGTCCCTATTCGTTGCAATAGACTGACGCCAGGACTGTCAGTACATCACATTTCATGAGCACCACTAATTGTGAAAGACATTTAAGAATGGAAAGTAAATGATTGGCCTTGGGAGCCATTCATTATATATTACTTGTTTCTTTCTCTGTGGAATCCTTTGTACAGCAACAGCAGGCATTGTAACCATTTTCTTACTTTATAGCAAATGGGCTTATATTTTATCACTAATTATGCAAATGGACATTATTTTTAGCACATTTTGGCTCTTCATGTTTAAGAACTTTGTCATCTTCCACATCCTGAAGCTCTTCTAGCAATATGGGGAGACTGTGATCTTTCTGCTCAGTTACATGCAACTTATGCTTGGCAACTTCAGAATCCTGTGCTAGCATTAAGAGATGTAAATGACAATAAAGGAATTATCATACGAAAGATTATCAAGGATTGAATTGTGTTAATAGTTATTTGTTGTAATAGTTCTTATTTCCCTTGTCACCTCGGAAAGACTGGTCTCAAACATTAAAATATGTTCTTCCTTAAATTCCTGTGTTTTTCATGGTTCTTGTGACACAAAGCATTTACCCTAATTTAATATTCCATCTGAATCTCTATTTCCTTCTGGCATATGCTTTCTGAATTCAATCATGACAACTTTCTCCTAGGCTAAATTTTTAAGCGAAAAACAAACAAACAAACAAAAGATATTTTGTTTCATCCTCTGCAGAAGCAGGACTTGAGCTCTGAACTGAAGGATTTTTCCTTTCTATGAGGAGACATACTGGTAAGTAATCCTGCTTTCTTCAGCAAGGGTTCACTTATTGGAGAGAACTAGTCCTCCTAAAAAGTTCCTCACAGAAAGGGAATATGCACAACATTGTCTTGTGTTTTATACACAGTGGTTTATAGGACAAAGTAGTAGTAACTGGTTTGGATATGAACATTGATTAAAAGTAACTTGTTTTCCTCACATTACCTTCCAGGGAAAATACTGAAAATCCAAAGACACTGCCAGTTTGGAGGGATCATTAGAATATCTCAAAAGTGTACTGATTTAGTGCCTTTACATTTAATTGAAAGTGGGGGAGGGTGGAAGGTATCCCTGTAAGCTAGTGACATGTAAGATTAGATTCTGGACATCTTATGTGTAAAAGTGGACATGTTGATCTAAGAGATATATGAAGGAAATTCTTGAACAAGGTAGGACTAAAGAATTGGATGAAAAACATACATAGCCACCTCACACAAGATCTGGATATCCAATCAATGATTCAGACTTTAAAATCTTCATAAAGAATATCCTCTCACCACATTTAGGTATCAGGAAAATATTTTCACTTCTGGGTCTTTAGTATTGTTTAAACGCATGTGTGTTCTAATATTTATAATTATACATTTTCATTCCAAACTATCTTTCCTCACCACCACACAAAGCATGGTTGTTCATACCCTAAATTTGAAAATCTACAGCATCTGCAAACGTGTTAACATAAGTTAGACAACCTACAACATCTAAAAATGTGTTAATGCTTATTGTTGTAGACAAGTGCATGAAGAAATAAAATCTCTATAGCTTTTATCTCAGGAATAAAAAGATAAAGGGGATATCATTTAGGGAGAAAAAAAATGAAGCTACAGACAAATTGGTTATCCCTGAATATCCACTGTGAAAGTACTGGATGTTTGTGTCTAATATGTGCAAGTGCAATAATCTGTCAATCTTTTAACCCATTATCAATGTCTGAGCTACACAACATTATTTGTAATTAAAGGAAAGGCAGAGAGAACTCAAAGTTGACCTTCATTGGCATGTTCCTTGAGAACACCTCCATAGGCTCCTAGATACGCGCCAAACCTAAAGCTTGTCCCTCAGGCCAGAGCTCCTGGACAAATTGAGCTCTTTCTCAGATAAACTGGGTTATGTGTCAGCCTGTTGTCTGTCCAATGCTCTGGGAATGGTAATCTGTCAACAAATATCTCCCGATTGTTTCAGGCCTATGGAATCCAGGCACATAAACTGCCCCAGACACCAGACCAGGTAATCAAAGGGTGTTTCCTGGGCAGCGCTGCAGAAATCAGGGCACTAGATTTGTGTAAAAGCTCCCCTCTGGGAGCTACTGGCACTCAGAGGCATGGTAAGGAGGTTGAAATTGATGCCTATTGACTAGAGCAAGGCAGAGGACACAAAGATAGCACCCACCAGCTTCTCTCCCTGGAGAGTAGCAGGCCCACTAGTGCTATGTTAAAATCCATCTGGAGATTTTTTGTTTTTTTGGCTGCTACCCAGTTGATACCTAGAGTACTTGGCTTCAGGGCCAGCAGTGTATACATTTGCAGTTCCACAAGACTGTATATATTTCCAGACCTTAAAAGCTGCTGCTGCCTGAGGGTCTGGGTCCAGTCTGCCTGAATACAGATGCCTACTGAGATCCTCCCCTTTTTGACACTGACATGTCTTGGCACACCTTCATCTACTGGGAGTCATTAAAAAATAAAATAGGCTCCTTGGAAAATCACAGATTTAAGAGATGACCAAAAGTTAGGGGCAGGGTTGAACAATAAGGGTCATCTACAGGAAGATACTCCTTCAAATCAGAGAGGTGGCTATTTCATCTAATGCATAGAAATTGTCACAGAAAGTCAAGCAAAATGAAGAAACAAAAGAATATATTCCAAATTTTAAAAAATACAACTTCAGGAAAAATTCCTTAATACAATGGAGATAAGTAATTTACCTGATAAAGAGGTCAAAGACACTGTCATAAAGATACTCAAAAAACCCAGAAAAATGGATGAACACAGTGAACTTCAACAAAGAGAAGATAAAAGTATCAAACAGAAGTTACAGAAGTAAAGAATAAGTAAGTGTACTGAAAGTACATGAGAAGGGTTCGACAGAAGCCTAGAAGATAAGATGGAGTAGAAGAAAGAATCAATGAACTCCAAGACAGGGCAGAGGAACTCATCCTAATCAGAACTGCAAAAGGAAAAACAAAAATTAAAACAAGGGAAGATACCTTAAAGGACTTAAGGGACAACATCAAGCAGGCTAATATTTGCATTAGAGGGGGCCCAGAGGAAAGGAGAAAGAGAAGGTACAGAAAACAATTATTTAAAGAAATATAGGCTTAGGGGCACCTGGGTGGCTCGGTTGAGCATCTCACTCTATTTCAGCTCAGGTGATGATCTCATTGTTTGTGGGATCAAGCCCTATGTTGAGCTGTGCGCTGACAGAGCAGAGCCTGCTTGGGATTTTCTCTCTCTTTCTCTACCTCTCCCCTGCTCACTCCATCTCTCTCAAAAATAAATAAATTTAAGATATATATATATAGGTTTAAAACTAACCTAACCTAGGGAAGAATAGCCATCCAAAGCCAGGAAGTCCATAAAGTTCCAAATAAAATGAACTCAAGGAAATTCTCACTAAGGTACATTACAATTAAATTTTAAAAGTTTAAGACAAGGAGAGAATCTTAAAGGCACAAAATAAAAACTACTTGTTATGTATAAGGGAACTGTCGCCTCCCCCCATAAAGTTATCAGAATTCTCAGCAGAAAGTTTTCAGACCAAAAAGAAATGGCACAATATATTCAAAATGCTCAAAGAAAAAAAATCCCAACCAAGAATATTCTACCTGAAATCAAAGTTATCATTCAGACGAGATACAGAATTTTCCAGACAAACAAAAGCGAAAGGAGTTCATCGCTACTAAAGTGGCTTTATAAAAAATCTGAGAGGGAATTTAAGATGAAAAGAAAGGGTGCTAATTAGTAACAAGAAAACTTATAAAAGTATAAACCACACAGATAAATGTATGGATGGTAAAGGTAATTGATTATTCACTATTAAAGCTAGTATAAAGATTAAAAGTCAAAAGTAAAACTATAATAACTAAAGGGCACACAAGATTAAAAAGAGGTAAAACGTGATGCCAAAAAAAAAAAAAACCATAAAAATATGGAGCTTTAAAAATGCATTCAAACTTAAGTTCTTATCAACTTAACTGTTATAAATAGAAGTATTTATATGTAAGTATCATGATAACTACAAAGCAAAAACCTCTAGTAGATACACATAAAATAAAGAGTAAGAAATCTAAACATACCATTCTGAAAGTCATCAATTTACAACAGAAGAGAGCAAGAGAAGAAAGGTACAGAGAAGAACTATAAAATAGCCAGAAAACAAGGAACAGAATGGCAAAGAGTACATACCTATCAATAAATACTTCAAATGTAATTGGACTAAATTTTAGAACCATGAGACAGAGTGGCTGAGTGGATTTAAAAAATAAAAACAAGACCAAGATACAGGCTACCTACAAAAAAATTCACTTCAGATATGAGGACACACAGAGACTAAAAATGAAGGGATGGAAAATGATATATCATGCAAATGGAAACCAAAAGAAAGTTGAAGTAGTTATAGCAGACAAAAAGATTTTATTTTTAATTTTTTTAATGTTTATTCATTTTTGAGAGAGAGAGAGCGAGCACGTGCACGAGCGGGGGAGGGGCAGAGACAGAGGGAGACAGAATCTGAAGCAGGCTCCAGACTTGGAGCTGTCAGCACACAGCCCAATGTAGGGCTTAAACCCATGAACCGTGAGATCATGACCTGAGCTGAAGTCAGAAGCTTAACCAACTGAGCCATCTAGGCCCCCCACAGACAGACAAAATAGATTTAAGATGAAGACAATAATAAACATCAAAGAAGGACATCATATAATAAAGGGGTCAATCCAACAAAAGGATATAACATTTACCAATATTTATACACCCAATATAGGAACATATAAAAATGCAAAACAAACTTTAACAAACTTAAAAAAAAAAATAGACACCAATACAATAAAGTAGCAGATTTTCATACTCCATTTACCTAAATGAATAGGTCATCCAGACAGAAACATTGGCCTTAGACCAGATGGAACTTAATTTTTATATACAGAATATTCCATCCAAAAGAAATAAAACACATATTCTTCTCAAATGCACATGGAATATTCTCCAGGATAGACATATGTTAGGCCACAAAAAGAGTGTAAATAAATTTTAAACTTAGAAATCATATCAATATCTTTTCTGACCATAGTGGTATAAAACCAGAAATCAATTATAAGAAGAAAACCAGAAAACTTACAAACATGTGGAAATTAAACAACATACTACTGAACAACCAATGGATCAAAGACATCAAAAGAAATTTTTTAAAAATTTTCCTTGAAACAAATGAAAATGGAAATAAAACAAACACAAATGTATGGGATGCAATTAGAGCAGTTCTAGAAGGGAAGTTCATACCAATGTCTACATCAAGAGACAAATATCTCAAATATAAACCTAATTACATCTTAACTAAAAAAAGAATAAATAAAGCCAAAAATTAGCAGAAGAAAGAAAATAACAAAGACCAGAACATAAATAAATGAAATAAAGAAAAAAAAATAAAATAGAAACAATCAATGATAGGAAGGACTGGTACTCTGAAAAGAGAAAAAACTAACAAACTTTTAGCTAGATGAACCAATTAAAAAAAGAGAGAACTCAAAATGAGAATGAAAGACAA